>NC_048595.1:307194262-307840509 GCF_003668045.3 Cricetulus griseus | reverse complement strand
TATATGATTTATTTATGTATGTGAATGGTATCTTCCTATATCTCTAAGTGTACACACCATGTATGATGCTTGTTGCCTGCAGGTGTCAGAAGAGGGCATCAGATCACCTAGGAATGTATTTACAAATGTTCATCAGCTTTCATGTGTATGCTCAGAATCAAACCCAGTCCTCTGCAAGAGCAATGAGGGATCTGAACCATTGAGTTAACTCTATGGTCAAATACAACAGTGTCTTTATAATACAAGAGAGTCACTTTCCCATGCTAAATTTTTCCAAAGCTATAGGCTGCTTCCTGTTGCCTTAAGGTTTTAGTTATTGTAACCTTCAATGTGTCAGATAGCTATGAATCTTTGTATATGTTTCTGGACACTTACACAAATTTATTATATTTATTTTACACAATAACTTTACTATATGAAATGTTCAAAAACACATTTGTAAACAACTAGTCACAGCATGAGGCTGCAAATCTATGTTCTACATACATAATTCCTATTTCAAAACAAGACAAGTATGAATAGTGAAGGATGAAATGACATGTTGCTGTGTGTTTTTAAGTCTGCTGTTTCAGAAATTAAATTGCAAGCCACTTCACAAGCATTCTGACAGATTTTTCCAGGTTACAAAATTACTATACAAAAAAAAGATGTGTTACTATTTGCCAGTAGAAAATACTATGGAATAGAAAAGAGAAAACAATCCCCTTCGCAAGAGCTGCAAAAAAAAAATGCACTTTACAGTAAATATTCTAGGAATGAAACATTCTACAATTAGAACTAGAAAAACAATACATGCTCCAAAAGAGAAATGACATTTCCAGTTCAGATTGGAAGAATCAATACTGTAAAAATGCTGCAGTACCTACAGCTATTTCTGGATTGAGCACACTCCCTGTAGAACTATCTATGACATTCTTCTCAGAGCAACATAAATCTATTTTAAACTTTGTATGGAACCATAACAATTCCAGAATAGCTACAAATGCCTTGATCAAAAAGGAGAATAAAGGTGACATTATATTACGTGATTTTAGAAATATTACAAAGCTGGTATAGATTGTTTCATGAAGTAATTTTGTTTTTATTATTGACAAATGTCTTATGAACGCATATTGAAGAATTCACAGTATTTTCAATAAACAATGCTGTAAAACATAGATCTCCACATACAGAAGGGTGATATTTGACTTATCTTCTTTTTTTTGTTTTTTTTTGTTTTTTTTTTTTTGTTTTTTGAGACAGGGATTCTCTGTGTAGCTTTAGAGCCTATCCTGGCACTCACTCTGGAGAGCAGGCTGGCCTCAAAATCACAGAGATCCACCTGGCTCTGCCTCCCGAGTGCTGGGATTAAAGGCGTGCGCCACCAACACCAGGCTTGACTTATCTTTTTATCACTGTGACAAACACCAGAGACAGATATTTCAAAAGAAGCAATAATTTAGAATGGGTCCCCATATGAGAGGTTATTTTTCATTGTTAGCTCACTCATTTTTATACCATGGAAAGAGGACATAGTGGAGCAGAGCTACTCATGTCATGTCAGCTAAGAAACCCCAAAGAATTTTTATGATAGTTGGCTCACTCCTGCTTTTGTTCAATCTTGATTCAAAGTCTTTTGAATTGTGTCACCTTCATGGTGCATCTTTTTGCATTGGTCACTATTTCTAATGTCAGTACTCTCTGGAAACACACAAAGGTACTAATTACATACTTCACTAATATCCTAGGAATCTCTCAATTAAATAGTTTGTAGAAGAAACTATCACAATCTTGTGAATCTTGTAACAAAATTCAACAAATATTGCATTAAATATGTAATGTAAGACCTGAAACTTTGAGTAAATTAGAAGACAGTGGGGATACCCAACAAGCAGGGGAAGCAACAATAAATAGAAAGTTACTATCGTCTCAAGTTATAGGGTTTATGTACAACAAAGAAAATTACTACAAGAAGACAGAGAATATGGTAAAACATTCGCAAAGTACACACTGGAAGAGAAATAATATCTGGACTATACAAGGAATAAAAAACATCAATAATAAAAGCAAGTCAATTCAAAACAGCAATAGTCTGGGTGATGTGGCACTTGCCTTTAATCCCAACACTTGGTAATCAAAGAAAGGCTGTTCTCTGTGAGTTCGAGGCCAGCCACAAATATACAGCTGGTGATAGGAAAGCTAGGGCTGTTACACAGAGAAATCCTGCCCCCCCCCAAAAAAAGGAAAAAAATGGCAATAGAACAAAACAAATATTTTGATGAGAATTCATAAAAACATACATGAAAGATATTTAGCATCACTCATATCTTGAACATTTACAACAAGTACACTGGAAAAAAACATGAGTGGTTATTTAAAATGTAGAGATAGCATGTCATTGTGAAGATATTGAGAAAACTAAATTCCTACACAATGGTTGATGGTATCCTAATTAGCACATCCATTTTAGAAAAGGGCAAAGAACTTCCTTTTTTTCTTATATATATATATATTTTTTTTCTTTTATACTCATTTAAATTAAAACAAACTTATTTTATATACCCTTTCCATTTCCTTCTTCCTCCCAGACTCCCATTCCCCTTACCAATTCCCCACCCCACCCCAATCCATTCCTCAGAGAGGGTGAGGCATCCCATGGGGAATCATTAAAGTCTGTCACATCATATGGGGGAGGACCTCATCTGTATTTAGGCTGAGCAAGGTATCCCTCCATAGAGAATGGGCTCCAAAACGCCAGTTCATGAACTAGGGATAAATACTGTTTCTACTGCCAGCAGCCCCATAGATTGCCTAGGCCCCCCACCTGCCACCCACATTCTGGGGTCCTAGTTCAGCCTTATTCAGGTTCCCCAGCTGTTATTCTGGAGTCTCTGAGCTCCCACTTGCTCAGGACAGCTGTTTCTGTGGTTTTCCCTAACATGGTCTTGACCCCTTTGCTCATCACTCTTCCCTCTCTACAAGTGGACTCCAGGAGTTTGTCTCAGTGACTAGTTGTGGATCTCTGTTCCTTAAAAGAAAAAAATTACACTTAAAACCACCACAAAACCAGAAGCCACACTAATGGAAACCAAATAATATGTGGAAGGACATCTCCCCTTCATGCTTCTTTTAGTGCAATTAACAAGAGTCATGAAGTGATAAAATGGAGCAAAGTTTACTGTTTGTAAGGCAATGAGTAGATAATGAAAATGAAATGGAATACAAGTTAGCCATAAAAGAGAATGAAATTCTGTCATTTATGATAAGATAGATGAATGTTGGATTATTACATTAACTTAGAGAAGTCAGGGGCAGGCAAACAATGCCTGAATTAACTTAGTTCATGTTCAGAGTGAAACTCTTATGTAATCAACCTTGAGAGCTGAACAGTGGTTAGCACAGGCTGGTGAGAGCAGAGGAGGAGCAAAATGAGAGAAGTTTCTCTAGTAGGAACCATACAATAGTGAGAGAAGGCAAATTAGTTCTGTTGTTCTCTGGCATAGAAGAGCTAGTATAGGTGATCATAGCATATTATAGATTCCAAAACAGTGGAAGGAATGATTTTATATATTTCTGCCAAGAAAATATGATAGCTGTTTGGGGAGATATATACATTAACTCTGAGTTGTATAAGATTTCTAATTGTTTGAAAGCATCTAATAAAGACAAATAATTATGTACATTTTATAAATTTTAGGAATTTAAGGTCTAGTTTCATCATAGCCTTGGATTTCTCAATGATTGATGCATATACACCAAAATAAAGGCAACAGGAGAAAAGAGAAACTTGGCATGTGGCATTTTTAACATATATCAAAATGCACTATTCATAGAGCAAAAGGCACATACAGTAAGATTTTTAAAATATATTATTCCTTAGATAAGGAACTATAGACAACTGCTAAAACTCAATAGTACCATATAAACTGGTTCAAGTATGGACAGTGAACTTGAATGGTTTCTGTAGAGAATATATACGAAGATATTCAATGTCACTAATATTACACAGAATGTTAAAATGGAACCATGTATATACTGCATATGTGTATGTTGGGTAAGCTATAAAATAATAGCTTTCCATATGGCTTCATCAACAATACTTTTTGTTATTTTTTCTCCCTTGCCCCATCTCTTTAAATTACCTTCCCTCATTCTCTCAGTTAAACCTCTCACTACATTCATCACATTTCCTTTTCATAACACATGTGTCTTGCTGTACTCCTCCTTTTCTGTTTGCCTGGCTTCTGTAATTAATCCAGATTACATACTCAAATATAAAGATTCAGGGCTAGGATCCTCAAATAAGAGAGAACATCACAGTGTTTGTCTTCCTGGGTCTGGGTTACATCACTCCAAATAATTATTTCCAGTTCCATCCATTTGTGTCTAATTTTATGACTTTTTTTTTTACAGTTATGGTGAATTTCATTCTAATTATGTGTCAAGTTTCAATTATCTATTTATCAGTGGTTGGATATCTAGGCTGGCTACATTTACCTGCTATTGTGAATAGACTGGCAATAAATATGGCTAAGAATATCTTGGTAGTAGGATATGAGTGAGTCCTTTAGTATATGTCAAGGAGAGTGCTGCAGTGGTGTGAAAAGGAAGATCTTTTTTTTTTTTTTTTTTTTTTTACTTTTGTGGAAAACTTGCGCTAATTTCCATAGAAGCTGAATCAGTATTAAATAGGACTTACCACCCCATAGTCAATTGCATATTTCACCAACCACAGATCTTTGTAGCAGCTTCCATTTATAACAACATGGCACTTTCTTGATGGGGAGGGGGTGGAGCTAAATTTGTCTGTATGAGGATATGTACTCAGAAACCAGGAAGAAACTACCCACAGTAATTTAGACAAATGACAGTACTAGATTCTTCTGGAGGCTTAAGTCTTCTCCAGCCATGGTTATTTGCCTGGATTTGCAGTGGTGGGCATCAATTCTATTCTACTGAATGAGCCTTAAGTCCAGTTAGAAAGTTATTGATTACCCTCAAGTGTCACAATTGGGAATATCATGTCAGGTGGGTTATTGTTGTAGTTCATAGGCTTTTTTGCTTGGTGGGATTACTTATGGCTTTTCTCCCATGGGAGCTTGTACAGCACATTCAGAGTCTATGAAGATAGACTTCAGTGAGCAGACTATCAGGAGAGGACCCACGCCAGTCTTCCATTTTCTATGCCCTATGTGTGTGGTTCTTCACCAACAGGATCTTACCTTCGGTTATGAGAGGAAAGCAAGGGCACTGGCAGTAGTTTACATTGTCTTTTGGGGGTTCTCTTAAATAAACAACTGGAGGTGAGGATTTACTTGTTTGGTACTGGGTATTTGTTAAATAGTCTATGGTTTCTGTGGAGAACATTACCTTTCAGTATACATAGCCAATTGGTAATCTAAAACATGATTTATACACTTACAACTGAGGTAATCTGGTGGAAGAAAAGTCAGAAATATTGTAATTCCACTTTGGATTTCCACTGAAAACAAAATCCTATAGCAGTAGTTAAAATGTGAAGTAACCGAAGTGTCCACAGAATAATTAATGGATAGGAATGCATATATATCAGAAATTTATCCTGGCTTATAAAGGTAATTTGAACACATAAACAGCATGGGTATATACTGACAACATTACACTAAGTGAATAAGTTATGACACAAATACAAATTCTATGGATACTATCTCACTTATGTGAGCCACATAAGATTGGTAAAAATGATAGATGTATAAACTATGGTTGAGATTCCTTAAGGACCATCCTAAAGACTTCCCCGAATCTTGCAGCAGAGTCTGCTTTCCTACTTCTTGTGAACACACTCAGAGTCCACCCCTTCTTTGGATGATTCCACACCTTTTTGTCAGTTGTGTACCTAGAAACACTTTACTTGGGAACCTATGGATCACACCAGGCTAGAAATCAGATCAGTATCTCACTCAGCCAACCTGACAGATTTCCTCATGTAGAAGATAAGAACTAATAAAGTGAGAACTGTAACTAGAAAAGTCCTAGGTGTGAGAAACTTTGGAATACTCCATCTTAACTGGGATATCTTCATCAACTCTTCTCCCTGTAGGGCTCAGGGAAACCTTTAGAAGAGGAGACAGAATGGTTTCAAGAGCCAGTGGCCACCAAAGCCAGCAAGGAAACGGTGTCTTCCAGGAACAACAGGACTGTCATACATATGAACTCACAGACTGGAAGCATGCACAGGGTCTGCACTGGTCCAAGTCAGATAGGGTTTCAGGGCTGAGAGGGGAAATGGACACAAGTTCACAAGCCCCCATCCCAAAGCCAGAAGTGATCTCCAAGTGTCAGCCATTAACAAAGAAAAAATAGTTTTCAGTAAAGGACGAATGCAAACAGTGCTTAAGAGCAGGTGCCTACCCAACATAAGTACATGGTTAGAAAAAAATGAACTCAGTGATAATTTTGGAGGACCTTCCTTTATTTCTTCCTTCTTTCCTTCCTCCTTCCCTCCCTTCCTTTCTTTCCTGTGTTGGTGTTTGGTTTGCTGTTTTTGTTGTTGTTTTGTTTTATTTTGCTTCTTTTTCTTGCCTTACTTTGCTTAAATATTAGGGTTTTTGTTTTTGTTTTTTGTAGTTTTTTACAGTGTGTGCGCACGCGTGCGCATGCGTGTGTGTGTGTGTGTGTGTGTGTGTGTGTGTGTGTGTGTGTGTGTGTGCATATTTTTCCTGCTTTTTCATATACTCTGATTTACTTAGATTTTTTATGTCTGTTTTCTAAAAGAAAAAGAGAAAGAAGGCATGGGGTTGGATATGTGAGAGGTCCTCAGTATCTGGGAGTAGATGAGGGAGGGGAAACCATGATCAGAACTTACTACTGGAAAAATTAATTTCAATAAAATATTGGAGATGGAGATATAAAAAAAGAAACTGTAGTTTGGGAATGGGGAAATGGAGTAGGGAGACAGGAATGTGTAACTCTATTTCATATAATTTTAACTTTACTAAATGAAGATAGTAATGAAGATAGAGTTGTTGACAGTAAACCTAAAATACATTATTAGAAAATTCTATGCTACACAAACTGACAATCCAGGCAATGGTGGAGAGGATAACCTAAACGCCCTTCCCCTAAAATGAGATTGATGGCTACTTTTTATGCCATCCTAGAGCCCTCATTTAGTGGTTGACGGAAGTAGAGGCAGACATCCACAGATATACACTGACCTGAACTTTAAAACTTAGTTGCGGAGAGGGTGGAATGAAGTTCGAAGGGGTCGGTACCAGGCTGGAAAAACCCACAGAAACAGCTTGCCTGAACAAGGGGAAGCACATGGACCCCAGACTGCTGTCTGGGGGGCCAGTACAGGACTGATCCAGACCCCTGAACATGGATGTCAATGAGGAGGCCTCTGAACTCTAGGGGGCCCCTGGTAGTGGAGTGGTATTTTTCTCTGGTCTAAGAAGGGACTTTGAGAGCCCATCCCACGTGAAGGGATGCACTCTTGACCTGGACACATGGGGAAGGGCCTAGGACCGGCCTAGGATGATGTGGTGGATTTTGGGGAGCCCCCGTTGAGGGTCCTACCCTGCCTGGAGAGCGGAAGGTGTATTGGGTGGGAGGTAGGTCCCGGTGGGGAAGGACAGGTAGGGGTGAGGGGAGGGAATGGAGAAGGGATTGATATGTGAAACAAGCTTGTTCCTAATTTGAACTAATAAAAATATTAAAAAAAGAAAATTCTATGCTATATGCATTTTGTCAACATATAATAGAAACAAAAATCTATGTGATATATTGTACCTTTTTGTCAAACATGTAGAAATATTTATTATATAAGGTCCTACAGGATGCCATATGCCACCATTAAATAGTTTTATTGCAGTGACAATATTTAAATAAGAATATAATAGTAAGAAATTAATTCTTTGCTCCAAATTACAAATATAAAAACTTCCAAGTTTCTTTCTTATCACATGAAAAAGCAAACATTATATTTTTACCATTTTTACTCTGTACAGACCTTTCTGGAAAGATATTTCCCTTCACAATTTCAAGCTGAGTGTGGATATCCCACAATTATTGGATTCACAATACATAATAGTTTCAAAACCACAGGAATATTTAAGAACTGGAGACATGTGATTGCCTAAGGGAGTAGATAGCACTTTGCAGTGACATCCAGATTTCCATTACATACACAATTCTAAACAGAGCTGTTCAATGCTCCTAGACCCCAGACAGACAAACCTGCCAGATGCTATCTTTACTTCTCTGCCAGGAAGTTCAGGTTAAGCAGGTGCAAGGGCATGGAGGGAGGGAGAAAAGAAGCAAAGGATGCAGGAAAGTTATTTCTTGTAGAATTTAAAATACTAATTGTCCTGGTACTTCAATTATCACATCAGAGGTCTAGCTACAGCCTCTCCCTCACAATTAAGAAGGCCCCTAGAATTTTGTTATGAATACTTTTATCAACCCTTTGCAGTGTAATTTTGAAGTTCTCCATTATAATCACAGCTATTTTGTTCTGTTTGATAAGATTGAATGTAAATATTTTGAAATGATCAAAAATGAGAAAATTATAGGAATACTAGAGTATGTAGGGGTAAGTTCAGAAAAATATTAATGGAATGTTTAGTGCTAAAACATGGGTTTGGGGATATACATACTTTAAGTAATAAAAATGTGTTTATTCTGGCTTCTTCAACCTTACAGATCACAGAACAAAATACATTAAGTGGATTCAAAGTGATTAGATAATAATTTTAAGGTATAGAGTATCTGAACACATTGCTAAAGTTTAAAGTGTGAGTAAATTATGTGTATGTTTGTGTGTGTTACAGGTGTGTGTGTGTGTGTGTGTGTGTGTGTGTGCATGAACTCATGCTATCTGGGTTAAAGCATAAATTCTTTAGGGAAGACAACTTATCAGCAATTCTCTGAGACTGTGCAATTTCATCTGAATGATGTTCTGGGAAAAAATTTCTGCAGAAAATGTGAGACAGGCAGAAATGGATATAGAAGCAGATACAGTTATATACAAATAGATGTGAGTGATTATTTTAAGATAATAATGAAAGACCTCAAGAGGATAAATATGAAATTAAATGTTAACAGTAGGAGTCTGTGTATTGCAATACTATTTACATACACACAAAAAGCAACAAATAGCATGGTGACATCAGCAGGCAATGAATCTCATCACTCCAACACCCATGTCAGAAGATCACACATCACAAAATAGCAATAAATATACCAACACAAAATTGAAAACATTAAGTAAATTTGCAGTGAAATAAAATATATAAGATACAATTTTTGGAAAAGGGTCTGTCTTAATCTGTATTATCTAGAGGGAAGTCACCTGCTAAAAAATCAAATAAACAAATAATAAATAATATAATAAAAATTAACTGTTAGTTTCAAAATGTTAAAAATGAAGAATACTGTATATTGCAGTTGTTGCAATTTAAGAAAAGTGGCATGCTAGAAGATGCAATGTGACAGTGAAGCAGAGAATTGTTTTCATTAGGGAAAGACATTATAAAAAGGGGAAATGGAAGGAGGGAGACCAGCCTCTAGAAACAAGAACAGCAGGAGAGAGGAAAGATGGGGAAAGAGAGAGTGAGAGAGAGGGGAACCTACAGAGAGAGGTAGAGAAAAACACAGGACGATGGGAGGTAGGCTGTGCCCTTTTAAAGGGAATGTAGTAAATATGAACAGGTGGGGGTGCTCTTAGTGGCTGCAGTTGAGGGCATATCCTGTGATAACCCCAAGAACAGGCCAGTACAGATGCCTGAATACTAACAGCAATGTTTTATTTAAGCATATATCTGTAATTTTTCTGTTGAAATTTGCAATCTTGTATATAAATATGTATGTTAGCAGGGTGGATTTCAAATGAAACAAACAAGATGATAAAAGCAATGGCTTACAAGGACCATGTGTGAAGGACAATATGTCCCAATTCCAGCATGCCAGGTAATAAAGAAGAAAGATTATGGTTTAGGAGTAGTTGAAATATATAAATTTAAGGATAAAGGAATCTTTCTGTATATTAAGAAAATTCATTAAATTGGAGGAAATTACATTGTTTTTTGTAGAATCATTTAGACAAATGCTCTAAAAATGACCAAGAATTAGGTCCACCAATCAGATGAAACATTTCCTGTAACCACTTAACACTGACCTCAAAATACATAGAAGCCATTCCTAAGGGCTCTAAAGTGGGTCAGGGAACAACTGCAGAATCCTATGCCCCTAGCAGAGCACTAAATTTAGAAGAGATACTTCTGTGGTTTTGAGGCATTTCTTTAATTATGCTACAGTGAAATGATTCCTGAATGTAAATTTATCAGGCCTAGATACAGTCTCATCTTTCCAAGTATATAATCCTTTAGATTTCTTCAAGGTTTAGAAATGCTGTTGTGTATAAAAACATGAAGCCTCTCTCTTTATTGCATAAACCACTTATTGTATGTTTAATATGCCAAATCTGTAGGGTAAGCATAGTGAGAAGGAGAAATACCTGGACCATTCTAAGAAATCAACTGTCTTCCAAGTCACTGTTTACTCTTCCAGGCTCTCAACTGTATAATATTTCTTGTCATAGAAACTTTTAGATTTGAAAAAGTGGCACTTTCCTTTTTTCCAGTGTCATTTCCAGAATATTCTATTTCTTTCCTTTCTAAAATCCACTGAGTGCATTCATCTCAGGGCATTCATCTCAGGGCATTCCTGCCATGTCTACTCATGCTTACCACATTACCTCATTCCTTATTTTCCCTCTTCTCTTATCTTTTCCACCAATTCTCATCACACGTTTATTTTGGCTGTAACACTCTCAAAAATGACATTTCAATAGTTGAATATTTTTGTCTTGAGTCTTTTTTCTTCCATTTATTTTTTTTATCTTCCTTCTAATTATCCCCATGCTTATACTCCAAAATTTATAATTGGGAAACTTATACTCATGTTGCATTTTGTGCAATGCCTCTGTATTCTTAGTTAATCACTTCCTGATTTTCTACTTCTTTTCTCTCCAGAGCCCCATTCAACCTTAGCCAAACTTGGACTTTTGCAATGTGAATTTTTCATTCTCACTTTCTTATAATTTGTTTATTTTACACAGGGACCACAGCCTACCCACCCTTCTCTCCTCCCATTCACCACCCACACAAACCACCCCTCCTCTGTATTTGCTCAGAAGGGGACAGGCCTCCCATGCGCATCAGCAAAGCATGGCATATCAAGGTGCCTTAAGACCAAGCACCTCCTCCTGTATTCAGACAGGACAAGGCAATCCAGCATGAGGAATAGGTTCCCAAGAGTCAGCCAAAGCAACAGTGATAACAGTACATTAGCATCAATTAGCAACAGACAGGAACAGAACTTTGGAAGTGACTTAATTTATAGGTTTAATGAAGGCAAAGTGGTGAAATCAGGCAATTAAATCAATGGAGAATTTCTTAAACAGTGATTCCCTCCCACCCACCCAGGTGACTAATATATAAACCAGGTAGGAAAAGAAGTCTGTTAGGAGTAAAAATTACTGTGGCAAACACAAATGGAGTAGATGTATTCAGTGGAAGTACAGAATGGGGAAAATAAAAGACAGAAAGTAAGGGAGGGAAGGATGAGAAATTTAAAATGCTTGTAGCTGAGTGATTTCACTTTAGCAAACATTCTACTGACTGATGTTGCTAGACATTATCTAAAACACAGAGATGGCAACCACTGGAGCTAGAAATTAACAGAGGGCATCAGATTCAGTGATAGACTCTAATGAGGGCAAGGTGACAGCAATACTAAGACACCTAGAACTACTGCAAGCACTTGGGATAATTTTGGAAAATGAACATCAGCCAATGTCTTTTATCTCCTCATTCTAAAAAATGATAGCAAAACAGAACTTTTAAGTACCTCACTCATTACTGTGTGGCAGCTGTGAGCAGCTGTAGTCAAACACAGCCTCCCCCTCCTCTGTGAAGTGGAGGTCATTGGAGCTTTGGGATCTCAGGTTCTGTTTGCCTTTGTTTTTATGCTGCTGGGTAAAGAGCTTAGGGCCTTGGCATGCTGCTAACCTTCCTTAGGCTTTACATTGTTTTGTTGTTGTTGTTGATTTTAATAAATAAATATAATAAATATGCCCAGATGTTGTCCGTAGAAACCTTAAGAGTGTGTTGGATCCCTAGAACTGGAGTTACAGGTTGTATGAGAAAACTTATGGGTGAGGGAAGTTTATTTAGTTTATTTAGTTTATTTATTTATTTATTTGTCTTCTGGGACCAGTGGTCTTAGCCCATGAGGTATCTCTCAAGTTTTGGTTTTTAAAGACAGCTTCACTCTGTGTTACCCTTGAGTTTGTCATACTTCTGCTTCCTCCTCAATGTATGGATTACAGGCATGTGCCATGACACTTGGTCATTTAGTTTACTTCTCTTAATATATTTTGTAGAAGTAAAATTAAATGAGGGTATTATAGATATGTCACATACATGTTTATGACAAGCTAAATACTTTCATTGAAGTGGAAAAATTAAAAACTGTGTTGTCTTTTAAAATCATTTTGCTCCCCCCTCTTCCCCCTCTTCTAGGTCTTGATCCCTTATGTTCCCATCCTCCATTCCCTCCCTTTTATGGCCCTCCCAGTTAAGCCAGGAAATATTAACTATTTTCCATTCCTGGGACACTCCATTGGGTCCCTCTTAGGGAATCCCTATTTACCTAGCTTCTCTGGCGGTGTGTATTGTAGCCTGATTATCCTTTGCTCTAAATCTAATATCGACTAATGAGTGAGTCCATATCATGTTTGTCTCTCTGTGTCTGTGTTGCCTCACTTAAATTAATCAGTCCCAATTCTCTAAAACTTAATGAATTTATATATAAATATAGCTGTCAGCAAAGCAGAAGTTGTGAAGCTTCACACTGAAATTTTGGACTTACTAAGTATATTTTATTCACTTGGCTATCAACAACCAAAATATCTGCATCAGAATTAGAAATATAAAAAAGTAGTATTTATATCCTCTTTCATTCCTTGTCTCCATAACCTACATCCCTTCCTTCCTCCTGCCCTTATATTAATGTTTGTTCTAATTTTTCATGTTGTACTGTACTTGCTAACTTACAAATGACTTAGTAACTATTCAATCTTTGAAGGTATCTGTATATCTTTTTTTATTATTCATTTGTCAAATACAGCAGCACCTGCCTGGTTGAGTTTGAAAATCAGAACTGGTACCTGTAACAGTGCAAATTTTAGAAGGCATCTCTTAAACTTAGTTACCCAACTTCACAGAACATCCTCAGTAAATGACCTTTGTTAACTTGTCTGTAATGATGCTTATGCTGCTATGGTGGCAGATTTCATATAGAAAGAAGAATAACAAATTGGGACTATAACTTGAAAATCATTGCCTTTTGGGAAAAATTGCAGATACAAAGAGCACCAGAACTTGGTATATAATAAAGGAATCTTTTGTTTAGTAGTTTCATTTCTCTGAATTAAAGACTTATAACAAGCATAAAAAAATTTATATACTGTTTTTCATTAATATTTTTGTCAGTGCTCTATCTTCCAGAAGGGTTCAAAGGTACTTTCAAAGTAGGTTCATTCTAAAATACAGATTGCAAGCAATGGTTAAATCGATCAAGTAACAGATACTTTTCAAATTTCAGAAACTTTGACTTAGTGTGTGTGTGTGTGTGTGTGTGTGTGTGTGTGTGTGTGTGTGAAGACAGGGCTATTTAAAATGTTCACTTATGAAGCTGAAAGGATGCCTTGGCAGGTTAAGGGACCTGCTGTTATTTCATAGGATCCAGGTTCATACATGGAGAAAAATATATATGTGCACATAAAATAAAATATATGGATTTAAAATAAAAAATAATAAACCAAATATGCACTTACTTTCTAAAAACAGTGATGTGGGTATGGTTGTGGGTGAGATCTCCATTCAATTAAAGAAATAGTCAAACTCATTTCAGTGTTTTTGTTACTGTTGTGTTTTGTTTTGTTGGTTCACCTATACTATGGTAACTCAAGGATGTAAAGATAGCATCAATGTGAAATTAGAATTTGGAATATAAATATTAAAGCATCTGAATAGTAAGCTGCTTTTGATTGTTGTTATAAAATATTCCAAGAAAATGGTTTTTATAATACATGAGTTAAGCTATAGAAATAATGTATGTATATATGTATATATATATATATATATATATATATATATATGTGTGTGTGTGTGTGTGTGTGTGTGTGTGTGTGTGTGTGTGTGTAAATAGGAAAATAATAATGTGATTAAAATTAGAGAAATGTGTGTTGGCAAGATTGGCACATATTTCTGACTGCCAGACATACTCAACCTACAGACATGACTATTTGTGACAAAGGGGATTGGATTTTTTTAAAGAGAATATTCCTCAATCCAATATTTATACTTTGACTATTTTGGATTTTCTTGCTCAAATGTCAGGAGCTCATTTTACTATAGCTGACCTCATAATCCCCAGTATGACCAAAATCTAAACAGTCATCCTGAGCTCAGTAGAGGAAGGGATTTAAGGGATTATTTTTCATTCTAAAAATAAACCACTTTGTCAAATACGAAGCAGAAACCTTAAGGACTGCAGAGCAGGGTAACCCCATTTAATGCCTCAAACCTAAGCACATCTCATGCAACAAGAGAGAAAACTTTCTTTTTCCTATATTGTACTAAATATGTGGTTAATCACTTTGATACAGAACTATTCTAGAAAATAGAAAGAGTAACAGAAAATGAGTCTTTCCACACAGTAACACTCTCACCCTGAGATGCTTTAGTGTGTCAGAAGCCCTCAATAATATTCTTGTAGTTAAACTCTCTGTGCTCACGGTTGCACAAGGCATCTCTGCTGGGCAACCCCAGAACAATCACTATCACGTATTAACACATATTTAAACATAAAACAATGGTGTATTTTCTTGTGAAATGTAATTGCAGGTCACCTTATCTGGGTTCTGAGACTGACTCCTTTTCTGTAAAGCTAAACACCTTCATTTGATTATTCTAGGAAAAAAATTAAAAAGCATTGTTTTCTTTGGCATAGTAAGAAAATAAATTGCCTAACAAGTACATTACTCAGATTTCTAAATTCTTCACAATAAAGCAGATTTCCGAACATAAACTTGTTGAACAAAATATTTTTTGTTAATATACATAAATAATTCAATGTTCTTGTACCCACAAATGGTGAACATAATGCATTCAGCTTTAATATAAAAGGATAACCAGTACTTGAGTCAATTAGTATAATAAACTTTCCCAGGTTAATTAAGGCATTCATTCCTCCCACCAACACACTAAACCTATAGCTTTATGTTTTCTTTTTCAATTTCCTGATGTCGTTTAAAGACACTCAGGGAGTTTTGAGGTCAAGGTAAATATATTTTTAAAATATAATATATAATCTAAATCCCAAATGTGAATTCTATGTTATGTGGTCAAGAGTTTCTCATTCTTTCCTCTATGCTTACAACTATGTGTGACATGGATAAAACTGTGAGGCAAGTAACTTCTGCAGTGTCAGGTGCATGTATTTAACTGCCCAGGTGATAGTTTTAGGCAAGACTTTGTGATCAATTTTAGCAATAAAACCCTTGAGTTATTCTTCAATTCAGATCCTAATTGATTTTCACTGTTGTAAATCTCAGGGTTTGGGAAACAGGACACTATGTTCTCATTTACATTTTTATCCATCCAAGAAGAAATGTGACAAATTCATAATGTTTTGTAAATTTACAGTCTTTTAATTATGATGACAAAATGTCAAATTCATTTTATACTGGATGTGATTCCCCCCTGGAAGGCCTCACCCTCCCTGGGGAGCAGAAAAGGGGGATGGGATAGGGGGTTAGTTGGGGGCAGGAGAGGAGGGGAGGGAGAGGGAACTGGGATTGACATGTAAAACAAGCTTGTTTCTCATTTAAAAAATGAAGAAAATTTCCTTTCTGACTATATTTTCTTAAATATTCTTCACTGAATAAGGTACTCAGAATTTTCCATATAACATATGTGTAGAGAGATACAGATGGATGTGTAAATAAATGGAAATCAGTATAACAGAACATATCCATATGAAAGTTAGAGAAGGCACTGAGAAGAAACTTAGAAGTCATGCTAGAAACACCAGGAATATTTGTTTGACCACAGGTCCATCCACATCTATATCTATTTCCTTGGAAGTCTCTAATAAACACCTTGAAAAAGTGATGGATTCTCCACAGTGCGGTTCTTGTTTGCAGTCCCTGTGTCTCTAAGTTAAAATTCTACATTTAAAGCTATCAGTCTGACAATTTACCCCTTCAGACTTTCTCGGGGACTGATGAGAAGTAAGTTAGTTTCATTGATCATAGAGTGTTTTATGTAGATATGCAAGCTGATATTTTTTATTTACCTCTTTTGCTTCTTTCAAAGATCTTTAAAATTATCTCCATTGATTATTCTGACACCTGCTGGTGAGGGCACAGTGGATTTCAGTCTTTTCCTTTCCACAAGTCTGGAACCAAAGGTTTTTATACGTACATTCAGCAACAATTAAGTGGTGATTTTGCATCTAGAGTAACCATGCAAAACATTTTACTGATTATCCCACTTCACATTGGCATTCCTTTGATTTTGTTCTTAAATGCATTTACTTTGATTAGGGAAGCGTTCACTGTCATCACTATCACAGGACTGGAAGAAATACTCCAGGCATCTTCCTAAAAACACAGCTAAGAACTCAATTGTAAGAATAACATGTCTGGCTTTATAGCTTTTCATAAATGTGCCAAATTTAAAACTATTTAGCTAACAAAAATAGTAAATGGATGGCTATGATGGAAGGTTTAATACAAATTGCATATTTGTAATACTTCCTATTTTTCACATTTTATGCTTTTTATTTATTATTTATGTGTATTTTTGAAATTTTAATATAACTACATCCTTCCCTCATTCCCTTCCCTCCCTTCAATTATCCCCATAAAACCCTTCATTCAAAATTAACCTCTGGCTTGAACTGAATACAGTAGCCTACACATTTTTTGGAAAATATATGATAAAACTGCTTTATCATAAATCATACTCAAAGCTATAGCACCTGCAAGTGTGTACAGTAAGCAACACCAGCCCCACTATCTTGGGCTTTAGAAAACTCTCCAAAGGCTTAAAAGAACACACACACCTGATTTCATATAGAGTTAAAGACATTATTAGCATCTGTTTAAATGATGAACATCTCAAGAATAAATTACCTAGTTAACA
This sequence comes from Cricetulus griseus, assembly GCF_003668045.3. NCBI lineage: Eukaryota > Metazoa > Chordata > Mammalia > Rodentia > Cricetidae > Cricetulus > Cricetulus griseus. The sequence continues at coordinate 307,823,275 of NC_048595.1, read as the reverse complement.
ATGTTATCATAATAAAGAAGTGTTTGGAGTAATTTAGTCCCTAAAACCCGTTAAGTATGTTTTCTCTGGTGTTTAGTAGCCATGTTCTTTCATTATAGTCATTTATATTTTATCCTGCATATTGCTAGAGTTTTATAACTAGTAAAAATTCATAACATTAAAATTGTCATTCAATTTACTACATACTAATGTTTTATAAACATTCACCTTAAGATACTTAGTAAAAATATAAACATTTTAATTTAAGGAAGTGTTCAGAAATGCACCACATCTGCCTATTTGGGAAATCTTTGTAACTTTAAGATCGAAGAAGAAGAACAAATTATTTCACATCACTTCCCCAATTTTATTCTAGATATTTCCCCAAATCATATTTATGTACAAATGGATATAGATATTTCCAGACAAGATATTGTTAGACAAAATAGATTTCAATTTGAAGGAAACAGTTAAGAAAGAATGAGAACTTTCTCAGAATCAAAGGAAAAGCTGTTTATCATGGTATTGCCTGTCATAGCCCAGACACTGGTTTCAAACTCTCTGATGTTTACTTAACTGTTAATTTAAAATGTTTCACCTTGAATCTGATGTGAGCACTTATTTCTTAAAGTATAAAGTTAATGGTCATGCAAATTAGGTGATGAAGGCACCAAAGTGCAATAATTAAATCCCCCCAGAAACCTATTATTTCAGCTTAAGCGTCACTGTGTTAATCACTGAAGTATAGTGTCATCTGGAGTGAGATTCTTCAGGTATTAATTTCTTCTCATGTAGAATTAACTAAGATCACCATTGATTAAAAAAATAGGAATGCAAATGCCAATGATTCATAGCATTTGGGACACATCTAGAAATTTTTAGATTGTGCTGTCTGCTTAGACTCCAGGCTCAAACTGCAGGCACAGGGACAGATTGCATAAGATGTCACGTGCTTGCTGCAACTGTATGCATGTTATTGGATTTTTTTAAAGCAATACACAATGATGAATAATTTAGGAGTTAATAAAATATTCAAACTGACTGATCCATTGGTTTAATTTTAAAATAAAGACTACTAATAAAAGGAGTTACCTACTATTATAAAGTTCCAGACATAAGTGCTTGTAAATTGGAATCCACACAAAGAAAAAACACTAATTCCTATAAAACATCCCATAAATTATAGATATATGTTGGGGGAAGGGTAAGAAAGATGCAAAGTAAAATTCAGTGTTAACAGGAGTGTCAGTAAGTTTTCAAAAAGTTTAATTGTTTGAACTATCAGGCAAGCTCAGCTCTGCCTTCTGCAGAGGTCTGGAAGAAGAAAATTAGACAAGTGCAGGTTTAACAGAAAGAGCTAATGCAAAACGCCCCTTTCTCTCCCAGAAGTGCTGGCCCTCCACTCACAGGGTGGTTTACAAAGGATGAATTTGCTGAAGAATGGAGGGAATAGGTTTCTGGAGCTTTGTCTAGAGGGCCACATTGGAAAGCCTTGGCAGCATCTCCCTGATTCACTTGACTGGTGGCATAAGCTGTGCCCTCGGTGGCATCTTCAAGAACTCAGGACAGCTGCAATTTGTGGTTGCCAGGCTTACCAACTAGAAGCCCTGTGGCAAGCACCATCAGTCATTAGATCCTCTACTATTCCAACCACCTTTGATATGGGTCAAACAGTGGCAGAAGCACAGTGTAGGTGCTTGTAAGTGCTTGCATCTCTATCTCTCTCTCTCTCTCTCTCTCTCTCTCTCTCTCTCTCTCTCTCTGTGTGTGTGTGTGTGTGTGTGTGTGTGTGTGTGTGTGTGTGTGTGTGTGTTCTTGTTTGGGTTGGGCACGAAGGCGAAGGCGGGGATAGCAGGAGGAGAGGAGAGTGCCTTCAGCTTTTCCAGTTCTCTTCTAGCTAAGGCATCAAAGCACAGAAGGAATCAAGACAAGAAATAAACGAAACAGAAAATACCAGCTTTGGGAGCCGTTTCTTTCTCTCATCACTGGAAATTTGGAGACCTACTCCGGAATCATTTCCATAGGCTAACCTTCACTGAAGCGACTTCCTTTGTAAGGTAACTATCTGGGCATTTTGAAAAACAGAAGCAAAGATATATCCCACACTCACTCCTACCATATTCACTCCTACGCCCCGGCATAAACAGCCAAATTCTGGGGAGCTGAGAAGACTGAACTAGCTACCTCCTGTGTCCCCAAGCGAGGGTTAAGAGGGCATCTGGCCCACAAGCCAGTTTTCCGGAGCATTGTCCCCTAACAGACTGTCCTCTATGGCACATCTGCGGTGCATGGGTGTAGTACAGAGTATCCATGCAATGCCTAGTCTAATCGCAAATGGATTTGAGTCAACGCATTTTTTATTCCACATACTTCTAAAGCCACAGCGTTTTAAATCCTTGTAGTGCACACAGCTCTCCCCTAAATGCTGTGTGTGGAGGCTTGTAGTACATATGAATCTCTCAGAAGGGCCGCCTGTCTGAGTGAACACAGAAAGGGCATAGACACCCAATATTTTGGAAGCCCCCTCTCTTCTCTCCGTGGGTTCCTGGCTCCAATTCAGTACCTGCTGGTAAGGTACTAATGATGTTTAGTATTTACAAATCTAATCTCTCAGAGGATCTGAAAGTCACCAAAACAACTCAGAAGGAGACTTCCAGAAGTCCTGCATTAAAAAAAAATGTTGTTTTATTTTAATTTGCTTGTTTCCTGTTTGCATGCAAGCCATGAAAGACACAGGCAGACCAGCCAGCCTGCACAACTTTTCGGCTCCTGGGCTGGGGGCACATGAAGGTTGGTTTGCACCGCACAGCTGTCTATTACCAAGAGTTATGGTCTCACCCAGAGGGAGTGCATGGTAATACTCAGGCCCCCTGGGGTTTAGAAGAGGGGGGAGTTGTTGAATTTTTGTAATTGAAGTCATGCGCCCAGAAGGAGGAAGGGGGAGAAAGGAAGCAAGGGGCCATCTCATTGGCCCCACAAAGTCTCAATATTGGGTCCTGGTTGGCAGACCCCCTTAACCCGCGCCCTGCGCCAGAGCTCTGCAACCAGTCTACAGTCCTGCGGTTATCCATGCTGTTCCAGCACCAACTAGACGATGGCCCGCACACTTGAAACACTCGGTTCTGCCAGGTCTTCTCACAGCCCTATGCAATATTCACACTTGCTAGCCAAGGTCCCGCAGAGAATAGGTGGCGAAGGAAGCCCGGGAGGAACACCCCATCCACCCCTCAATCTTGTTTTCTACATCACACCCTTTCCCTGGCTCAGCCTGGGGCACTCCACTCGGACTTTGCTAGCACTTTCTTAGGGGATCCAGGGTGCGTCGCCTCCTCCGCGGCGCTCCCTCCAGCCAGGCACGCACTGAAGACCCACTGTGGTCTCTTGAGCGGCATTTCCAAAGGCGCTCCCTGCCCGTCCCGCATCCAGCGACCCCTGCCCAGCCACCTCACCTTTGCCGAACTGGGGCACACCGAGGCTGAGTCCAACCAAAAGCCAGGCAGCTACCAAGCGCTTCATGATTCCGCCTCGCAGACGTGACCCGGGCAGGTCTGGGGTCATAGTGGAGGGCACTGTAGGCGAGGTAGCCCTGCCGGACAGCAGTAGACCCCGCCCCTGTCAGAAATTCAAGAAGATGTCTTCTTCCCGCAGAGCTTCCCCAAACAAAATCTTGGGAAGGGCGATAAAGAGTGATGGCCCGGAGAGAAAGGGTGTCCCTCCCGCTTTGACTGCGCTGGGGTGCGCAGATGAGGGTGCGCTGGAGAGCGGCTGGGGTTCGGTCGTCGCTGCGGGTGGGTCCTGGCTGAGGCACAGCGGGCAGACCGCGGGCTCCCGGGTTCCCAGCTCCCCGACTTCCGTGCGCGCACCGCGGGCGAAGCAGACAGCAGTGACTCGGGCTCACGCTGCTGCTGCTGCCGCTACCTCTGCCGCCAAGGCTGCGGGGCTTCTGACTTGGAGAACAATGAAGCGTGAGCCTGAGGCCAAGAGCGCACTGTGTACAAACAGTGGCGGCGCGCGGGTGCGCGTGTGAGACTGAGCCTGGCAGGCTGGCTTGGGCTCCCCCGTCGCCCGTCCCCTTGCCCTCCCTCTTCTTATTGCCTCCTCCAATCTCAATCATTCCCCCTCCGCCCCCCAGCACTCCCGCCTTGGAAGGTGGCTCCTTCTGCTGGAAGAGAAAGGGAGAAAGCAGCAGCCACACCCTGGTACCTGCCACCTTCTAAGTTCCTATTTTGCTTGAACCTTCTGCATACATGATGGAAACTCTAGGGTTAGGGGTACACAAATGATGTCTGAGAAGTGTAGATCCCAGGGTTTGTTATAGTTAACCGTGCAAAGGAGTCCTCTGAACTTCAGGACTGCCAGGAAAAGAAGTTAAGAAATTTTACTTAATGGCATTTGAAGTCTCAAGCTGGGTGAAACCCAACACTGCTAAAAGAAGTGATCTATTTCTCAGAAGTCAAGATTTAGTCAGGAGCCAGACTCTAACCAGGCAAGCTCCCTTGTTCTGTCTGCAAATCAGTAAGCTCAGGACTGAGAAGGAAGGTTGTGGGCTCATCTGCTCCCAGTGGAAAGGGGACAAAAGCAAGTAGGAGGCCTGTGAGCAGGACATCTGTTTCACATGAGAAAAAGAAGAGTTGAGGACATGGCAGAGAAACAGAGGGAAGAACAGATTCTTGACACATCACTCAGGTGGATCAAATTTCGCTGCTCCCACCAAAACCAAAATAAATGGGCTTATTTTGCACTGAAAGTGATTGAACCAAAAATGCAGCCTCTGGCTTACAATTGTGCTTTCTCCTCTGTATTTAGGTTAGAATGATTACTTACTGTAGATTCAATTCCTGCTGAACCAAGTACCAAAATGAAACAGAGGATTCTGCGCCCTCCCCCACCTCACCAGCCCTCGGTTAGGGAGGGAGAGGGCAGGACAGAAGCACATACATAGGGAAACTGAAGGAAGCCGTCCATCTAGGGGATTCCATGCTGAAACCTCTTCATTTTCTGACCCAACTCCCCCGGAGCCTCAACCTCTATCATCTTTCTGGTGTTTGAAATGAAAAAAAAGGATGGAAGGCTATGCAAAACAATTGGCAAAATAACACCAAAAGATTGCTAGGGAGGGATAGTATGTATCAGGGGCAAAACAGTAACAGCAAAACAATGTTTCTCAGGTTGGGAGAAAGGGTGACAAGTATGTTTAAAAAGTTATTTAGCCAAGGGAAAGAAGATTCATTTATTTACTGTGTGTGTACTCTCCTGCTTGAACCAGCCCCTGTTGGAACAGCATTGCTCTCAGTTGTAAATTCACTCTACTCAAAGGCAAGTCTGCTTCCTTGTAGACCACTATAATTGAAGTCTGAAAGTGCATTCCTGCTGTGACACTTGCTTTACAAAGGAGTGCTCTAACTTGTGCAATGACAAGTGACTTTTAAGGGATTATTACTAAAGGATATGGCAAATTCTAAAATGCAGAACCTGACCCTGCTCTGCATAAGATAGCCAATGAGAGAAAATAGGATGAAAATTGTGTTTGCTTCCTCATTGTATTTACTATTTCCACTTTACTAATCATAAATGAAATTAAGAAGTATGTGAATATTTTAATGTTTTTTCTGCAAAATGTAGGCTACTAAATACATTCTTTTTTTAAAAAAAAGCTTTGTTTTTTGTTCATTTTGTTTTGAAAAAATAATGCAGTAGGAGCAAAACCACATCAAAAGGCATAGTCTATGGCCAAATAAAAGAAGTAATGATGACTACAAAGGTCACTCTTTATTTAGTGGTACACCACTTTTGAAAGGTGTTGCCAATTTAATCCCTCTGCTTCCTTAAGTCTCACTTTCAATCAGAAGGTGGTATGTAGTCTTCAAAACCGCAGTACTCATAGGGTGGGCTTCCTTATTCCTACCCATTGAATGACCATCTACAAACAAGCCTTCATTCTGAGAATTTCAATTATACACCCTCAATTACACTTGCATTTACATCTTCATTTGCATTCCAAATCCATTTCACATTTATTCCATTTACACAGGGTTGTATATATGTATCCAGCTCTTTCACAGGTGGAATAAAGAAAATGTTTAGAAGACTGCACAAATTGAAAAATCAAAGAAAGAAAGGGTAAAAGGACAAAATGCTGTTATGAATTTTTCTGCAATAAAGTGCTAAGAGACCTTTACTAATCACATATGATCCAGCCAATGGTTTTACAGCTTCTCCAAATATGTGCCTAAAGTACTAAAAATGATCTATACATCACATGAAAATAGCATTTCCCAAATTGTTTTCTACAGGCATTCTTATCCTTAGGATGTTGATAGGTTTCTGGGAAAAGAAAAGAAAATTGTTGCATTGACAAATGATTTGGGAACATTGTATATTAAAGAAGCTTCTTATATAGCCTTGGTGAATATTTACATATTAAATTCTTTGTTATGTGGTTAAGAAGCTTTTCCAAATGTGATTAACGCAGCATTTTGCAAACTTTGTTGTTATTGCTGTTGTAGGCATCATGAGAAGCTTTTTCCTTGATATATCTGTTAATATATTATATATTTAGCACTGCAAGGAAAATAATATTGCCCTAAAATGAAGCAAAAATAAGTAGGGTGAAAATAGTCAAATGATCCTGAGCTAAAAGGAAAGGAGAGTGAGCTGAGAACAAGCATGGGTGTTGTCTGTATTGTGGATGCTGTGGTGTCTCTGCCATAATGGACTATAATCTCAAAGAGTGCTGAAGTAAACATTTTCCCTATTTAATTGTTTCTATCAGGGTATTTTCTTAAGATAACAGGGGAAGAAACTTAGACATGATGAATTCTGAAGGCAAAGTGTTTGGTGGTGATTAGGTGGTTACTGTAGGACACTCATGGATGAAATTAGTGTACCCTTGAGAGAGATATTCTTTCTGTCACTCCATCTCTGTCTCTCACTCTCTTTTTTTATCTTTGTCCCCTCCCTGCTCCCTTTTGCACCCCCTTCTCTTCACTGACACTAGGACATAGTAAGTAGATGGCCATCTGTGAGCCAGAAAACACACTGTCACTACTGGATCTGCTAGTAACCATATTTAGGATTTTCTAACTACAATAACTAAGAAACAAATGCTATTTAGTGCACGCATGCTGCGGTAATTTGTTTAATCTGCCGAAACTGTGCACAGTTTTGATAAAGATTTATTTTGAAATTGATTTTATGTGTATTTGTATTGCCTGCATGTGTGTCCAATGTTGTGTGATATTTTGATGTCATTCTGACAATAATGTTTGCTTTAAGTCAGAGGGCAGAGGTATCCACTAGCTGACCAAAATTAACCATAGAGGTTTGGGAGGACCAAGACAGGGCACAGGAAATAGTAAGGTGGGGCTGAGAGGATGTTAGCCTTTTGGAAAGAGAAAAGGAAGAGATAGGATGTCACTGGTGGTTTCTCCGCCCCTTCTCTAATCATTCAGGTTCTTACCCCAATGATATCTGACTCTCAAGTTTTTATTGATATAGAATAGCCTTAGTCCTTGACATGCATGTAGTGCCTGAAGAGGCCAGAAGAGGGCATCAACTTCCTGAACTGAAGTAACTGACAGCTGTGAGGCATCAGGTGGGTACTGGGAATTGAATCAGTGTAGTCTGCAAGAGCACAAAGTGATCTTAATTGCTAAGCCTTTCTCCAGCCTCTAAGCACACTTTTTTTTTTCAGGATTCATTGTATTGGGTAGCAGTTTGGATTCTGGAACATACATGTATTCTAGACATATATGAATTGATTTTCCCTACCTCAATTATAGCTCATTGAGCACAAATAAGGTTAGTTAGTTGCTAGGCCTCAGTGTTCCCATCTGTAAAATGGAGTCAGTAACAGGACAAAACTTGTAGTATTAAGCTGTTATGTGGTGCATCAAAGGGTCCAGCTCAGTAATTGTTACACAGTATTGATAATATAAGATGGTAAATAGGCATAAAACTATAATCATATGCCAAATTTCAGAATAATGTCTCATTTAAAAGTGATAATCTCTACCCCTATGTTTTTGTTTTCACTAAATTATTTGAAAGCTTGAAGCTCAATTTTCAATTTATCAGAAAAATAAAACTGAACCTGATTGTTCCATTTAAAAAATGTTGTTACATAATTTAACTATAGATAAAATCTTAAAGTGTTTAATAAAAGTATACTCAGTACTTTTTATTCTTGCTTGTGTTCAGTACTGAGTATCAAACATGGTGACCCTGATTATTCAAGCCAATATTATATGACCGAAATGGATTACCAGCTCCAAGTCATATAACATTATAAATTCAGTCAAGAACAAGTGGATTTATGACCTCAGATGCAAGTTGTACACTTATAAACACATGCTGGTTTTGATGCCAAGTTTACAACAATATATTTTGTAGCAACAGTAAGTAACTATTATTCTCAACTTCTCAGTGAGAAAGAGTAAGTCATAGAATGAAATTGAGTATGTCTTAACATTTGTCAGTGCTGGAGCCAAAGCTTAAAGGACACACTCTGAATCCAGACCTTTTTTCCACTGCTGTCAGCAATGGTGGAGAGTCTGCTTCAGACCACAGTGCAGTGAATTTTCACAGGGACTCCTTTTAAAAGTCATACTCCCCAAATGCCCCCAAATCCACCAAAACCCCTAGAAGAAAAATAGCTGTGTCTGTTGAATGCTGAGGAAAATTCAGTACTCATCTTTTCAGTGACTCATCCAATGCCAAGATGGAAGGGAAGGATTGGGCCTGTGGACAGGACTTGAACCCTATTTGAAATTCTAAAATTATTTTCAGATTATTGGAGTATTGGCTTAGACAACAGTCTCAATTGTTGTATTTATTCACATTTCTATTTAAATGACTATAATTGTTATGTTTTCCCATAACATCCTGATTTATAATGTGATGATCCATAGGACTTGAATTTGGAATTCGAAACACTTACTTAAAATCTTTAAAATATTTGCATAACTTGTAAGAACTTTTCCTGTTTCCCCAGGATCAAGGTCATTTGTTCTTCCAACTCTCTCTTCCTGAGCAGTTTCCTGTAAATAGTGTAAGGAAACTACTGTCCTCCCTTGAGTCCTCCTCAAAGTGTTCCCACACCTGGCTTGATGCTCTCTCTGGGGCACATGTAATTTAGATGAAAACAATGCACCTTTGCCTATAAAGTTTGGCCCTGGAAAAAAAATTTCTTGTGTTTCTGATTCCAGTTTTCAAACCAGCCTAATTTGGTGACTTATATTTTCATCTCTTTGAAATGTTTTTTGATTATTTGATACACATAAGGAAAGTTCAAAATGTAGGGAAAATGCAGAGTGAGAAAATATTTCCCTGCTAGTGGCATTCTCTCCTTATACAAGTTTTTTTGTTTTGTTTTGTTTTTTTTTGTCACCAGAGATAACTGCAGGCAACTAATAGCTGCTGTCATTCTCATGTGCATGTGTGTACACATAAAAGGAATGTTTATATAATGAAGATACATATGTATGCACAACTCTACAATATTTACTAAATTATACATACAATATGAATCTTGCTTACTTGCATATTTATTTCCAAAAGTATATCAAGGGCCCCAAAGTGTTTATGTAAGGTAAACCCTTTTTTAAAGACTTTGAATTTTTGCCAGTCTTTCAATATCAAAGATGATATTGCAATGATAAGATATTTTTCACATGTGCAAGATAAAATCAGTAGGATAAGCTCCTTTAAGTGGCTTTGTTGGTGACAGGTGAGCACATTTAAAATTATCACATAGGTCATGAAGTAGCCATCAAAAAGGATATGTAAATTCATCAGTCTACAGTTCATTAGAGAATGGGTCTCTTTGAACATTATAATGTCACATTTCATGTTAGCCATTCCTTTTTATTTTTTTTAACAGATCTTGGCTCAACTTTATTTGTAAAAACAGCATAAGGTACTGATCATCAGCAAATAGTGTGTAGCTATGTCACACCAGTCCATTGGTTGTCACATTGGTCAATAGAAACCTTTTTATGGGTCCTTTGCAGGGGCCTGGGGACCTTTTGGAGCCTGAGCTGGAGCTGAAGCCTGGGCCTGAGGTAGAGCTGTGGCCACTTCCTTGGTTTGAAACTTGGCCATGTAGTTTCTAATCCACTTCCCAATTGGGGTGAGTGATGGAAGCCATGTGACTGAGATTGCTGCTGGGGCCTTGTGGCATCCTGGACTTAACCACCTCTGGCTTTGAAAATCCTCGATGGCCTCTGAGCATGCACTCATTGCCTTCACATTGTGTGACCGCATCTTCTTAAGGTGTTTTTTGCTGTGCTTCTTGACTAGCCACATCTTCCTCAGGAACTTGGGGTCGACCTCCATAAGAGAGTAGTATCGTTGTGACGTTGGTTTATGGATGTCATTTCTGTGCCATTTTCGGGATTGTGTTGTGTGTGGTGTGGTTCTTGAACTTGGCCGGGTCTAAATGGTAACCGCAGCTCCTGAAGTGCCTATGACCGGATGTTCCTCCTTCTCTTCTTTCTCTGTTCTTCTTACTCTTGCTCTTCTTCTCAAATTTAACTTGATTCTTTGGGGATTTCACATCATGCATCTGGGCCTCACCCTTCTACCTATCCTTTCCCATCTATCCGCTACCCTAGCAAAGCTCCCCTTACCAGCATTAAACAAGATAAAAATTAAAAGAAAAGAAAAATCTCTTGGAAGTTGCACTGTGTCTCAGTGAGCCACACAGTCCTTTAGTTCATATATTGTTACTTTAAAGTGTCATTGTATTGAGTCAATGGTCTGGTTTGAAGTCTCAGATTTTTGCTACATCATCAGCACTGCACCTTCACTGGGGCTCCTCATGTATACCCTGCTATTGCCATGTGTCATAGAGATCCTGTAACTTTTGGTCTTCATGACCAGGCCCTTCACATGCTCCAGCAAATCATAGATGGGTTACAAGATGGTATGGGCCAACTCATAGCTCTGGTTCTGGGTCTGTGTGGTTGTTGTGTTGGTCAGCCCATCATGTCTCCTTAATCTTCAACATCAGGGTGAGCTCATCAGTACTGCCCCAGCTAGCTCAGCTAGCTCAATATGTAGTATGCAGAAGGGGTGGGCCAATTTTGCTTCTCTCATGTCCCCCTCATGTCTTCCAGGTTAGCGCACCCATGCATGTACCGCCAGATCCACCAGATCCACCAGCTCTACTGTGTTGCCTAGTCGAGGTGTAGGGGCCACTCTGCCTAGTGCTTCGGTTAGTGAGAGGCAAGGCTAGCTCTCTTGCTCTAGTGACCTCACAGCCAGCTCTACCAACTGCAACAGGCCTTAAGGGGCACTGGGAGGGGTTTTTCTCCTTTGATCATATCTCCATATGATAGACATGGCACCAGCCTCAGACTCTCACACTCATATTCTTAGGGTCAGGTCACCCACACCTACGTGAATGGGGTCAGCTCTACTGTGTTGCCCAGGCAAGATGCACGGCCCCCTTTCCCTCGTTCTGCATCTGGTGAGGGCCAGATCAGCTCTCTCTACTGTCACAGGTCACAAAGGAGAAGGGGATAGGAGAGCATCTTTCCCTCTTCCTCAACATCACATGGCAGACAAAGGGTTCAGGGCCAGCTCTCCCTCTCTCACGAATTCATAGCAGGCTCACCAATGTTTGCGACAGGAGGGTTGGCACTATTATGGTGCCAAGGTGAAGCACAGGGCCTGCTCTCCCTAGTTTTGGAAGCAGCGAGGATGCTCCCCCATCCATGCTCACACTGCATGCAGATGAGAAGTGGGACTAGCTCTCCCACACTTATGCTCTCAGGGTCGGCTCACCTACACCATCACCAGCTGCCTGGGTGACATGCAGGGCCTCTTTTCCGGAGTGCTGCAGGCAGGCAGCTCATCATTTCTCCTGACCTCATAGCCAGCTCTGTCACATGCCGTAGGCGGTGAGGAGTGGAGGGAACCACATCTCCCCCTTGTTCATACCACCATATGGAGGAGGGGGTTCCATTCTTCTTATAAAGGAAAGTTGTATCTATTATTTTGACTTATTATTTTTAGTCTAACAACTTTCACATATTTAAATAAATATTTTTATGAGAGCTGCCATTTTCTGTCCTGTTCCCCTTTTCATAGTGGAGTGATGACTTTTTCTTATTGACTCTTATGAAGTCTGTATATATTAAAGAAACCAGTGTGCAGTATGTTATAGTATGTCAAAATTTATTCAGCTGATATTTGTCCTTTAATATAGTTCACCAACACTTTGTTGACTTTGCTGTGGTGAAGTATAGTACACCTGGATGATGACATTTGTTCATCTGTGCTTTCTGATCTCTTCTTCAGTTTTTGCTCAAATATCTTTCTCTGTTCTGGCTTTTAATATATCTTTCAATGCTTTATAGTAATTGTGTTAGTATCATTTTCAGAAGTATATGAACTACTCTTATCCAACTCATTTGTATATAAATTGCTGCTATGGATCTTATTTTCTCCCATGACTACCACCAATACCATAGACACATAGTAAATATTAATTGATATGATAAGAGGGCTCTGTCTTTAGACACTATTGTTTGTCTCTGCTTGTTTTTCTACCAAGCATCATTGGATTCACTCTTCATGTGTCTATACCACACATTTTGTTCAAACATATTTTTAATACCTGCTATAGTAAAATGTTCTCATTCCCATCCCTCAAGCTACTGGCCATCCTTCATTATTTTTCCTATATAGAAACTTTAGAATGAGCTGGTCCACCTGAAAACGAGACAAGTATATTTCTAATATTAGAAATACCTATCGGTAGATCTAATTTTTCTTCTATATTCTTATTTACTTTCTTTTTATGTTCCTAAATTTTTACATAGTTACCTAAAAGAAATACCCATTTTTCATAACTGATTGTGGTATGTTTATAAGAATCCTATTTCTCTATGTGTAATTATGTATAGATGCACACCTGTAGTAAAGCAGTCGTATTTACAAATTTATATTATTATTATTATTATTATTGTCACCATCATTAATATTATTACTATTTTGATTTTCAATTGATGCCTTTGGAATTACATTATATAATATGAAAATAAGATTTGTTTTGCTTTCTTGCAATTCTTCATGCTTATTATTTCCTGTATTAGTTTGTTAAAGCTCATAGTACTTACATTTTAAATAAGTACACACCCTTGAAATTTCCTATGGAAGTGACCACTGGAATGATCTTTTAAAGGGAATTCAATGCACAGTCATTTGGGCCTGAGCACAGTGTGGTCACTACAGTCACTTTTTGTATTACAGCATCTGTCCAAAAGCGCTGATACCTGAAAAAGTAAGAACACCCCTGTCAGATGGAAAGTAAATAAATGTCTATGTAAGCTTTAACATAGAATACAGGAGAAAATCTGTGTTCTTGTTGTTTAGTTTGTAGTTTTTTCTACAAAGGACATGCTTATAAAGATCTTTCAGGATTGGATACCCTAACTTTTCAGATTGTACTGACAGAAAACTATCACTCAATATAATATCATTAAGAAAAAAAGGATATATCTATATCCTTGATATCTACCATATCCATAACGTGTTGATTATATGGTTTGGGGCAATGTAATATAACAGTTGAAATACCATTTTGAATTATTTTCTGTCTTAATACCTATTTATTGGCATTGATTTTTCTTCTTTTCTGTTTGCAGCATTGCTTAAAACTGAGTCAGAATTTTATATATATATTTTTTAAATTTGCAAGACAAACAACCCAGGATATTGCCAAGAAAATATGTTGCTATTCACAAACTGACAGCAAGATGTCATTGCTTCAGATAACACTCATGTAACTCATTGAACATGAAGAGGTCTAGCTGCTGCTTATGGAGAATCTTCACCCCTATTTTTTGGTATATTTGGAATGGGAAGGTACTTTGCATGCTACCAAAAGATAAATGTATACACCAACATAGCCACAAAATCTTTACTGTCCTGTCTGAAAATGTGCTGGGACAATGGTGGCACAAAGCTTGTGGGAGTAGCCAACCAATGTCTGATTTGACTTAAGGCCCATACCAGGAGATGGAACCAGTACTAAACATTCTTTGGGTAACCCAGAACAGACAAACTAGATATCCCAGTGGCTTAGAGTAAAAGCAAAAATTATTGATCTTAAAAGATGTAATGATAAAATGACTCTTAATGATATTACAGCTTTAGTTTAGTTTTTCTGTATGATTTCTTCTCTTGGGCTCTTTTCTTCTTGTCGGTTTTCCTTGTTCCACTTCATTGTGATAGGTTTTGCTTTAGCTTGTTATATTTTGCAATGTTTTATTGTTTTCTCTCAGGAATCTGTTCTAAAGACAGACAGAAAGGGGAGGTGGGAAGGAACTAGAGGAGTAGTGTAGATGGAGGGGAAACTATGATCAGGATATATTTTATAAGAATCTATTTTTAATAGGGAAAAATAAAATATACAAGGGAGTCATACATCAAGCCTAGCCTAGTACATGAAGTAAAGAATATTCTAAATGAAATCTAAAATTTTGTGTGCTATCCATAAAAATATCAAGCATTATTAATAAATAATCTTCACAGATTGTCTTTGTTCAAAAAGGGCTGCAGCCTAATGAAAAAATTCTGTGAGTTAAAGAGTCATTTTTCTTTGTGATCATTATTTTATACAAAATAATAAAATGAAAATAGAATATAGCCTACAATGTTAGAAAATGTTCTTTTAAGTGTATCTTTTCAGCCATCAGTAGAATAACATTTAATATTGTCTGTTTAGAATTATTATGTATACTAATTTTGACCACAGATAAGGTCATAGTAGATTTTTCCTAACACACATAATCATTGAAAATGTTATTATAAATCAAAACATAATCCATGTTTTATGGTGCATTTGTAATTCCATGTAAATGATTATTTTATTACTACAAAATATTTAATTTAATGTTTTGAAACTATACATTTCTTCACCAACTATAATATATTAAAATTGAGCAGGTGAAATTAAAATATGTCAAGGTCTTCACTATGAAATAGGTGAAATGATAGACATGGTAATTACTTAAATTTAAACAACATATTTTTGAGATAATAACGTACACAAGATTTTTCAATTAAATCAGTATTTATTTTAAAAGAAAATTATACGGTAATAACTTTGTAGTATTTTAGTCAAATTTTAAACTCATTTATTTTGTTTGTTGTTGTTTAAAACTGAGCCACTGGGCTTCTGGAAGCATAGGCTACACAATTAGCCCCCACATAAAGCTAGATATTCTATGTAGTGATTGAAATCACAGTGGCTTCACACTTAATTAACTTGACAAATCTGAGACTTTATGAAGCTTTCTATTTTAAGCAAAATTATAAAGAATTCATTAGGACAAGTCTTCAAAATTTCATAATTGCCTCACCAAATTTATAAAGGATTGAGATATTTAGTTGAATTTACACAGCTTACAAGTATTTATAGGGATAGAATTTAGTTTGTATAATAATTTGTGATTTACAATAAAATTTGGTGGACATCTACAACTAAATTGCTGAAAGTTTTAAATACCCATTACAATATATAATTTCGCTCATCCAAAAAAATATCACCAAATTAAAGTGAAATAAAAACTTTCTGTTCAACTGAGTTTTCAGTTGCTCATATCATAAAGAATGTTTTCATGAATTTTTCTATGATATATTGCAATGAACTAAAAACAAATTACAAGTCAACCTAGAATTATTTCACTGATGATTTTAGAGTACCTTAGGAATACTTTCATCACTGTAGCTAGAGGTAAATAACTTAAAAGTTCATTATCATGGAAATGATGTATTCTTTGAAATTTTAAAACTGATTCTATTTTTTCTGGAGAAAAAAAATTGAATAAAACAACTTTATTTTACTTCTCTTTTTGCTTCAGAAAAGATGTAATAGAGTGAGGAGCGCAAGTACTTCCAGTTTTGCATTGCTTGTTGAGCTCAGCATCAGCTGAAAACACTCTATTATTTTAACATTTTCATTTCCCCTTTTAAGTAATGTGTCACTCTGGGATTTGGCCTGAATAAGTGGCTCAGCTCTGTTTAAGACTAACCCTGAGGACACTATGTGATGAAAACTTTCCTCTTCAAAGAACATGGTTTTAGTTACCAAGTGCACAGACTATGGGGCAACTATGCTCAGATGTTAATTTTAAATACAAGAATGGGTAGGCTCTTTGCTTTTTATGTTTACAACCACTACAAGATGTTTGTTGTCTCATCTGTTGTGTATTATACTGTGTTTGAATTATATTATACTTCATTTATATTTTAACATTTATTTTTATCCTTCTTTTTCAAATGCTGAAGGCTAATTTTACAAATTCTGAGTAGTTTGTGTTCCTAACGAGGGAGGCAGGTAGCCTTTTGCTTCTAATTAGTTCTCTAAAATTCCTTTTAACATTCTACAGCTGAGCTCTCATTTTAATCTCAGATGGCACCTCTGCCCTAAGACATAGTCTTGTTTAGGAAGAAGGCAGTGGAGAGCTTAAATCACTACTAACGGCAGTCAGGAGGATTTCTGACTAAGTATTTCTTCTCATGGGAGCAATAATCACCAACTCACAGCCAGCTTGGGGATAATGACTAGAGCATTGTTGCTTTCTAATAATATCTAAGCTCAATCAGTCCTTAATAAATGAACTCATGAATTAAATATAATTTTCTAACAATGGCCAAACATTCAATTCAGTCCATATTATGGAATAGAAGGGAAATTGAGTATCACCACACTAGTCTGTAGAAGTACATTGAAAAGGGCCATCCCATGTTTTACAGCTGTCATTTTATCAGTATTTCTATATAACTTTTACTGCTTATCATTAAACAGTTTAATTGTGTATGTCTCCTATTTTCTATCAGCCACAACAAATATAGTTTATGCTCAGGCAAAACATGTATGTAAACCCGGCGTTGGTGGCACACGCCTTTAATCCCAGCATTTGGGAGGCAGAGGCAGGAGATCTAGGTGAGATTGAGGCCAGCCTGGACTACAGATCGAGTTCAAGGACAGGCTCCAAAACAATACAGAGAAACCCTGTCTCAAAAAAAAAAAGTATTTAAATCCTGTGATATCTAATAGCAGACTTTTAACTTAATGATTTTCTATGTTTATTTAATTATTGATGTCAATAACATTGATTTATTTCCCTAAAGTTTTATGTATTTTATAAGCAGAGTGTTTTAATTAATTTTCAATTATAGGACAAGTATTTATACTTGATTTTGATTTTCTTCAAATAACTATCCACTTATAATGTACACCTATGCTCTTATCAATTTTTTCATTTGTAGGGAAAAGTACACTTTAACAACTACTTAGATTTTGGACTATACTATCCCAGGGTGTTTTCTATGCATCCACAATAACACAGACTAGAAGACTGGAGTAGAACACACACACACACACACACACACACACACACACACACACACAGAGAGAGAGAGAGAGAGAGAGAGACAGAGACAGAGACAGAGACAGAGACAGAGACAGAGACAGAGACAGACAAAGACGGACAGAGTCAGAAGACAGACAGATGAGAGTTTTGTATACATTAGGCATGCATACTACTACTGAGCTACATCCCCATCCCTGTAGTTCATCAAAATGTTAATTTCAATTGTTGGTATGTGTGTGCCATTCCTATGTGTAGCAAACAAACACATTCGCTTATTATTGACTGGTTTTCAAATTATCTGCAAGAATCTGTTTTAGCTCCTGCTGGTTCTTATTTCAGACAATTGTATATGGAAATTTGAAGTGATCTCCAAAATCCTCAGCAGTTATTTCTGGGGTAACTCTCATGGTATAAGTCTTGCTTTGGTTAAAAAAAAAATATTTCACATGTGAGGAGTGGAGGGAAGGGAAACTGGAATTAGAATGTAAAAAAAAATTAATATTCTTTTAAAGTTCACACTTTAAATCTTAATAAATTCATGTTTTATCAAATTTTCTACACAGTTAAGCTTCTACTTCTGCATTATAGGGCCTGATAAGAAAAAATTCCTGACTGCTGGTGAAATCAAACATCTCGATTCCATCAATAGTTTCTTTTATCTTATATGAATTGTCAATTTTACTTATGTTCATTTTTGTTGTCAGAATTTTTCATATATTTTTATACAAGTTTTAATATAATGTAGAGAATATATTTTCTTAAATATTCTTCACAATTATATTTTTCTTCAAAAGTTTTAAATGTATTATCTAGTTTACTGTCCTTTCAGCTATGTCTATTTATTATGATATCATAGATATATATTAAGTGAGAAAAGACTGTTAACTTACTATTTTATTCTGATGCCTCTTATGTGCTATTCTCTAATGCATGTAAAATTGGGTTTATTCTGTTCATATAAAACTATGCACCACCACACACATACATATACATAGTCTGTCTCTAAAACCACTTACAATTTTTTTTATTAGTTTTAGATTTAGAAAATCCACAGAAAACTATTTTGTTCCTAAGAAATAAAAAGGCTGCTTTCCGGTGTGTGATTTTGTTAAATGCCCTGGCTCCTTGCCAGGACAAGAAAAATCTCCTGAAACCACTTACTTTCTGTAGTAAGCTGGAAGCTGACAATGTCCATTTATCTGAAAAAAAAAATACTGTGATTCTGTAAACTCCTCAGCCATGTATTTTAGCTTTTAATGACATCTGTTCATACTCAAGAAGAAGACAAGAATGAAGAGGGATAAAAGTCATGGCCAGTGAGATGGCTCAGAGGGTAAATGTGCTTACTGTGCAAACTACGTGACTCACATTTGATCATCAGTACGCATAGTAGAAGGAAAGATCCAACTCCTCATGGGTGTGCTCTGACTTACACACACCTGCACTTCCACGTGTATGTCATAGACAGGTACACATGCAATAATGGGAAGATCGCTTTGCTCTTAGTAAGCCATGCTTTCCTTGCAGAGATGAAGTACTGCCAGGAGTATACAAGGCTCTCTAGGACCAGCCAATTAAAAAATTCTGCTGGAATGCATTAAAAGGAGCAGAATGCCAGAAGTTAAAAACAGTAAGACTTGTTGGTAAATACTTAACTTAAAATTACCAAGATAGTTCTGAATTCAAACAAACACAAGAAATCCACCAAAATTTGAAACCTTGTGAGGTAAAATCTGTTAATAGTGGAGTACAATTCATAATTGTTCTGTTTTTCTAGACATACAGTTTTAAAATGTTGTTTTTTAGTCTCTCTCTCTCTCTCTCTCTCTCTCTCTCTCTGTGTGTGTGTGTGTGTGTGTGTGTGTGTGTGTGTGTGTGTGTGTGTGTGTGTGTGTGTTTCCATCCATGTAGGTCGTAATAAAACTTGTGAGATTTAGTTTTTGTCTTCTGTTATATGGGTCCCACAAACAAGCTCAGGTCAATAGGCTTGGTAGGATGTATCATTATCTGGTGAGCCATCTTGCCCTTGTGAATGCATTGTGAAAACTTCTTCACTTAAGAACTGTTTTAAAATATGATTCCTGTATATTCATAAATAATTTTATTAACTTGCTAGCATCATTCATCAGAAAATGATTTTTTATTTCATAAATTTCAGCAGTGTCCTACATTATTAAGGCATGTGTGAAGGTTTGTAAACTGTACTATGTCTGTTTCATGAGTAAGAAATATTTCAAGGAATTTTGCACACAGTGAATATTGACACAACCTTCCAAATTAGTTTTTCTTTCACTCTATATGAATGGTGCATGCTGGCTGCCTTGCCCTGGACAAGCTCTGCATCTTAGTGTCTTGGCCCTGTGATAGTCCCATTAGCCACTATTAAAATGATCATATTATTATTGTCACAACATGGGGGTGTGCAGTTGGGCTAGAAAGAAACAGTGGCTTACTTATCCTAATATTTCCAATATAATATTTATATTCTTTGAGAATCTCATGTATACATGCAATGTACTTCAATTATATTTATCTACATCTCTACTGCTAATTCCAGACAAGCTCCCTGCTCTCCAAATATATATGTCCTTTTTATTTTAATGAAGACATAGAGTCCAATTGTGTGTCCAATACTCAGGTTTATGGATCCGGACAGCTATGGCTACAGAGACAAACCCTGTTTCAAAAAAACATAACACTACAAAACGAACAACAACAACAAAACAGAGTGAGGGCATAAGAGCCTCTCCCCTCTCAACACTGTGGTGGTGTGTAATGGTTACTGGATTCTTCTTGCGTGGTTCTTTTACAAGCAACCACATGCACTGTGAGTTCCAGTGGGCAGTGATCCTGTCATGGCCCAAAGAGAAAACAACAGTGATTTACATTATTGAAAAACCGTTATGCTTCCATGGGCGAGGCATGTAGCTGCTGTTTCAGTATTAAAACATTCCTACTGGATAGGGGGGAAAGGTTCATTAAAACTGCAAAATGTTTGAGGAATTCACAAGAAGTTCCCAGAGTCTTCTGGGAGATTATACAAACAGTAAACAATAGCTGTGTCAGAGCCCCATCTGTGGAACTACCCACATGCCATGTCGAGAAAGGCAGTGACAATGCTTTGATGCTTAAGTGGCTGTATCAGCTGTTTGAGACATCTGGCCCCTACAAGGAACTTCAGCTCATGCTCTTGCAATTAACTCCAATAAACTCATAGGTTCTCCTATCTAGACTTTCGTAGAATTTTTCCTTATTCATATATTTGTGCATTATTTGGTATGGATGGGTGTTTTGTTCATGTCTTCCCAAGAAAAACTGCACAATGGGAGGGCTGGTGCTAATGAAACAAAGAGAATGGTCTCATTGGCACTGAGGTAAATCTGTGTTTCTTAAAGAACTGTAATAAAACTGTATAACTGATATGATTTCTTTGAGAAGAAATGAGTTCTTTGCTCAGTAGTTGATGGAATCAACTGTAAGCATTTGGGAAAGAAAAGTAGAATAAATGGCTGATTGTAGAAAACCTTCTTCATGGTAAAGCTGGAGTAGCACATCCAAATTAACAGGAGGAAATGAAGCAGTCCCAGTATCACCATGCAAAAGACCTAAATTTTATTAATTTTGTTTTAAACTTGGGAAATGGCTAGTTTAGATGAAACTATTAATTGATTTGTGGAATGATGGTAACTCCAAGCAATTAAATACATGTTTATTTTCATACATTACAGGAAAATATGCATTGATATGAAAAATAACTACAATTAATTGATAATTAATAGGTCTACAAAATAACTCAGCCACTTATGGTTTAGGAAACATGTCTGAAAAGGGAGCAGAAAGACTGTAAAAGCCAGAGGATCAGAATTTGCTGCAAGACTATGTCTCCTAGTAAGGTCAGTGGCTACACTCAAAGTCTCAACAACATGACTGACTAAATATGAGCTGAACAATGACAATAGACATGCTAAAGTCGATGAGGAGATGACCACTAGGCTTCAGCCTCACACAACTACAGGAAAGTGAGGACTGCTGAGGGTGGGAAAAATAGTCTTCCTCAGTTTAGGGAACAAGCTTACAAGTAACATTATAAAGGGTAAGCAGATTGTATTTAAGAATATATGTGTACATAAATATGCACATATGTATGTAACAACAAGTAACAGAAAAAGATACTATGGATTGAAAGTGAGCATTAGAAGGTACATGGGAGAGTTTATAGGAAGGAGAGAAAAGGGGAAAATTAAAAAAATATACACAGTGTGATTCAATTTGTTGAAAATTGGTCATAGTTGTATAAGAAACATTTCAAAATCAAAGTGTATATACACAGGTATATATAAATATGTATGCATATATATCATGGTATCATAAATATTGAAGTTTAACTATGTATTCATTGTTACTTTTTACTTCCTGATGTGTTTTCTACATTTAAAACTATTATATATAAGAAACAAATCTGTTATTTTACAGACCATGCAAGTCACTAAATGATATTCAAGTTTTATATAATAAGAACTTACTTTCACTTATATAAATCTTTTACTGTTCTAGTTCGTATTTTTCTACTGTTTCACTTTAGCATCAGTCATATAGTATTTCTGTATGGTTTGATAACCTATGGGGTTTCTATATTTTTGAGCTAAATCTTGAAGAGACAGATGATACTTTTTGAGTATTGCTTGGTAAACTGTGAAAACTGCTCCATGCTTGATAGAAACCTCATTTTCTCCTAAAGTATGTGCCAAGATAGTATCTTCTCAGGAGGTGAGTATATATTTAGTAATTTTTCATCTTAGTTAACCATTGCCTGTTTCAGTGCATCAAATGCACCCTGACGTCTGATATAATAAGATGGTTTCTTCTATTTTCAAGTGTAAGGAAAAAAAGTGTACCTTTGAAAGTGAAAAGGACTGTGAATAAAATAATGTTCCCTAAATAGCATCAGGCTAGAACTGTGTTCTGACTGACTCCCCTGTTTCCTGGCTTATGAACTGTCTGTTTCTTGAGGAACATGATTGCTCTAATTTCTGAGACGTTATAGCCAGTGTTGCCTGCAAAATTATGCAGTTTAGCTTGCTTAGTATTTAATTAGGATTTGTGAGCTTTTAAGGCCATCAAATATTGCATGCCAATATTTTTGTTATTACATGTTTTTCCAATTTGTAAGCACAATTTGTTGTTGACGTTGATTTCCTGCTTTGTTAAATAGAGAGTTCTAAGAAAACGACAAGAACAAAAATTACAGGACTCCAAACTTGTGTTATAAAGCTCTTTGAGAGGTGGAAATGCTATAAAATTAGAAGATAACTAGGATTAATTAATAAATGTAATTTAGCAATAGTAAAACCTTGTGGCTACTCTCTATTTTTGTAATGAATTTTACATAAGTATCCATAGATGAAGTCTGTATGGTTGGAGCTGTAGAGAATGATGTAAAGAGGGAAAAAAAACAACTTTAAAAGACTTTGCACTAAATTTATTTTGAAACAATGCAGTTAAAGCTATTGCAGGTAAAATAATTTAATTAATATTTATTTGGTACTATTTATCTCCCTATATATAGGTAATAAAATATTTTCAAATATGAGGAATTATTATTTATGTGATTTATTTCAAAATCATTCATAATCTCTGTATGACTTAATTTAGAACACTAAAATTTCTTATAAATATGGAATGCTTTTCTATCTCTTTTTTTTTTCTGTCCTGTGTCAGCCTTAGTTTGACAAACTTACCCAGGTATAGAAGAAAGATGAAGACTTCTTAGTGTTTCATTGTCTCCTCTTCCTTCAGTCTGAAGAGTCTTGATGCATTGGTACAGTGGAAGTGTTTGCTCACCCCAACTCATCTCTGTTGAGGAAAGTCTGACACTCAGCACATGGAACATACCCAGCACACTACTGAAGCCAGTGTTGCAAACAGAATCATGAACTAACTGTCAGAACCAGGGTCACAGAACAGTATACTGAAAATGGCCCAGGCCACTCCCCAAAGGAAAATGAAAATAAGAAAATGATTTTAGATGATTGACAATGGTATTGTTTCATTCCTCAGAGCCAGGTAAGTATTTGCAGGAGGGATCGGGAACCATTTTTCTTACCACTTTTAAAATTCATATAATAGTTTAGTTCATCATGAGTTCATATGGGTAAAACAGTAACAAAATAGTCAAAACACTTAAGTGTGACTAAACATGGATATCCATGTTTATTAGTGCTTCAAGAAAAGTTGATGGGGAATGTACTGTGTATGTTCAGCTTATTGATTATTGAATAAAATACTGTTTGGTCAAGGAGACAGCAAGTTAGACAGGACTATAGTCAAAGAGGATTCTGGGAAATGTAGTAGAGACGTGGTGATCCAGGCCGGAAGTGACATAGCAAGGAGACTCATAATTAAGAAAAGGAAACAGGAAGGGCCGCTCTTTTTTCCCTTCACCTCCTCCAGTGGCGGGATGTGAGCCACCAGCAAGGAGGGACGCCAATAAGGCATCCGATAATATAAGTCTTATAAAATATATAGATTTATGATAATTATGACTGAGCTAACAGATAAGAATCCTAGTCATTGGCCAAGCAGCTTTGAACCTAATACAAGTCTCTCTGTGTATTAATTTGGGCCCTAACTTGGGCAGGTGGCTGCCATAAAGCACACACGTGGCGGTGGGGCTCGGGCGGCTTTTGGCCGAAAAATTTATCGTAACAAAAAGCCCTAATGCAAAATTCATATTTAGTTTTAAACACATCTACTGGTGAATAATGAAATATTTAAATTTAAACCACTTCATACTTATATAACAAACTTATTTTAAATTTATCATCAGTGAACTGTTGGTCAAGCAGATATGTATATCTGGGTTTGTTTCACACTGTGAGTAAAGCAAAAATAGAAAACCATTAAAGATGAATTTCTCTGCCAACATTATTTTATTTTCAGATTTTATATTGTGAATTTTAGTTGAAAATATATCCTTGGATTATATGAAACATTGGAAACAGAGCACTCATTCTTACATTAAACTTTCAAAATGCCATTCATCAGTTAAGAAAGCAATTCCCAATAAAAACAGAATTATTACCTTCCAATAGTCTTGAGTCATATATCACTTGTTTTGAAATACAGTACTTGGTATCTATATAGAAGGACTTTATTGCAAGTTATTGGCAATGTATTTAACAATAAAATATACTATACTGTCCAATGTCAATAACTGATGAAAAATCATTATTCTTATATACAGAGAACTTTTGATGTATAGAGAACTTATAACTTAAGAAAGAAGTATGTTACAGAAATCATAAAGCTCAAATCTGGAGCAATACTTACAGACCACACAATTTAAATTATTGTATAATATGACAAACTGTGCCATGATACAAAACAACTTATATAATGTTCTCTTGCTGACTTGGGGAAAGATCATGGGCAGGTCTTCTGACTCATGAGTCCTTATGTTGGTTCTTAAGCTACAGTCCTGAAATGCCTGCAGATGAGTCCACTACTCCTTGGACTTGCCTCTTTATAGGTCTGGAAATCAATGCCTTGGACTGTGGTATTACAAAATGAGAATAAAACAAATGAACTCCTGTTCTCACTCCTTGCTAACCCTTCAACTTTGAACATGCTAGTTGAGCTTGTATGATTCACTCTCCTCTATTTTTGTTGTTGTTGTTTTGGTTTTTGAGACAGGGTTTCTCTGTGTAGCTTTGGAGCCTATCCTGGCACTTGCTCTGGAGACCAGACTGGCCTAGAACACACAGAGATCTGCCTGCCTCTGCCTGCCAAAGTGCTGGGATTAAAGGTGTGCGCCACCAACACCCAGCCAAACCACTCTACTCTTTTTAATGCTTAAATGGGTGCCTACATGACAGTATGAGGCCATTGAGTTTTGGAGATAATGTGTATAAAGAGTCTAGTTTATAACAGACTTACCCATCAAATTGCTTTTATTATTGCACTGTTTGTCCAGGAATAGTACTTAGGAACTTCTGTTCCTAAGAGGAGCTCAGTGACAGAGTTGTTCCCTTCCTATTTTGTTTTAAATGATTCTAATGTAGGGTTTCTAAGGGACATAAACTAATTACTAATTCTTTCTTTGCTATGTTTTAGTTTCTTTCTTTATTTCAGTACTTTTGTTAAAATGAGGTGAGAAATTTTATTAGATAAAGTTTTCAAATTGAGTAGATTTACATTTCTTCATGAGAATTATATTTTCATCATATTCTCTCCCTGCCACCAACTCATCCTAAATCTTCCCCACCTCCCTACTTTCTCTCTCCCTACTTTCTCTCTCTCTCTCTCTCTCTCTCTCTCTCTCTCTCTCTCTCTGTCTGTCTGTCTGTCTCTCTCTCTGTGTGTGTGTTAAAACAAACAGAACAGAACAAAAACAGTTATAACAAAGAAAATACAGTAAGACAAAAACTGACAAACAGTAGATAGATAGATAGATAGATAGATAGATAGATAGATAGATAGATAGATGTGCAAAATAACCATGCAGTTCCTTTGGTGTTTGCACGATACTCCTGAGTATTTTGCTGCCCAAGAGTGTGATAGATTACCCAGTGAAATTCCCTGGAGAACACTGATTCTCCCTCTCCCTGTAAGTAGCAGTGGCAAATGTCTTCTCGGGTAGGGGTAGGATTTGTACCCACTTCCTTTTCTCCATGATAGAATTTTGTCTGTTTTGATATTAGTGTAAGTGAGGGAATATGAATGGAGGCACACACCAAAGGCCTTTGAAAAGCCATATGGACACCTACTACTATAGAGCTTCCTAAAACATATGAATGGAATTTAATTGGAGTCATCATATAAGAAAGGAAACAATACCTCTTCTAGATATTCTAGATTTTTTTTATTTCATGAAAATGTTTCTCTGTTTAACAGATCTTGCTGTCTTGCAGCTCTCCTTATAGACCAGACTGGTCTCATACTCATGGATTTCCATCTGCCTCTGTCTCTTCAGTGCTGAGATTAATGGCTTGAGCCACCATTGCCTGCCTTTGATTATACCACCAGGTAAAACTTCCTGTGCCATGAATGGTTGCAGCTTGTTAAGTTCTTAAGTAAAGGGATCGCACAGACTCCCTAACCACAATTATCTCAGGCTATTCACAGTTGCTCTCCACAATCTGATGGCAAGGCCCCATTGCTGAAGACACAACTGACTTAAATTATCTAATATGTACAAATACAGCTAGAGTCCAACTAGGAGCTCCAACCATACTGAGTAGGTTTCACGGTGTTGGAAGTTACTTTGCACAATACCAGAAGACAAATGTGATAAGAGATTTTGCATTTTCTTTAGAATTTCATATAAGTTCACAGTATTTGCATGAGTCTCATCCTTCCCCCTCTAATTTCTCACCCCAAGCATAACCTACGAAGTCCATTTAACTTAGTTCCAACATTCATGTATCTAGGACTGACCACTTGAGTTTGGACAACTATTTTGTATTTTATCATTGTAGACAATTGATTCTGTCTCTCTGTCAATAGCCATTGACTCCCTGTAACTCTTCATTTAAGGGTGGGAATATGTGAAGTTTCTCCTGTCACCACTGCCATGTCAATTGGTATTTTCATTATGCTTATCTTGTTCAGGCAACTGTACTGTTAAAAGTGAATGGGTACATTTTCCTTGTCATATCAGTGAGGCACAATACAATCACGTGTGTTCTGTTATCTGAAATTCCAGAGAACATTTGAAAAATTTTACTCTAGGAAGGTATATCACATCACATCCTCAGAATGTATATTTCACAATTATGTGTTGAAGCTTATTTTCAATTTTTATTTAACTGAAGATACTGATCTCAAACATTTTTCCCATCTTATCTTAAACCTCAGATAATAGTAAGACTCCACTTTTGGCAGTCATTCTATTATCCATGAGTGACAAAATTCTCTAAATATGTATTAATGCATTATTTCTTGAGCAGAATTGATGCTTAGGTTTCCTCTTTAGCAACAAAAGTTTAGGGAATAAGTGTAATGAGATCTCTGTGTCTAAGAATCACCACAGGGGCTTATGTATTCCAGTAGAATTACAGAAATAAAGCAAAACCATGGGGGAGAACACAAGGCTCTCCTAGCAGTCTAGAGAATGATAGAGTCTACTAAAGGTGTTTGCAAAATCTATTAACAAGAAAATGACCTATTACATGCAGAAAGAGGTAGAAACACTCAATGGTATGAGTGTTTCAATTGCAGATATCATTCTAGAAGATATTAAATTGGAAATACTAAGTGGATTCTAGTATATAGGATTCAGTTGCAACTTTCCAAAGCTTCAGTGAAACTGGCACATTTTTCAGCATATAATTATTTTAAAAATTTATATATTTAAGCATACTCTCTTTCCTAAAATGCAAAATATCCCATTATTGGGATTATTTTAGAAAAACATGGCTTTTTTGGTAAAGCATGGTTTTAAAAAGGTGATATATAGATAAAAATGTGAAACCTATAGTCATTTTTAAAACTAATTTCTGACTTTAAAATGTACTGATATTTAACATGTATTTATAAATCAAGCTATTAAGAATTGAATGTAATTAAAATGCTTTATTCTTTGCTTGAAATGATTTTTAAACCCTTTAGACTTGTAGACATTTAACCTGATATTTTATAACTTGAAAATAACATTTAATTCTAGAATTGAATCGGCTGAAGCAATAATATAATGTTAATATTTATTAGGCTGTCTTCTGCAGGAGTAATGCTAAATGCATTCCATGTGTATTTCTGAGTTCATAGTAAATATGAGGGAACACATGATTTTGAAATATAAACCCAGAGAAATTGTCTTCATATGATTGACTTTAGATAGGGGAGATTTAGTAAGTCACAATAACAAAACAAAATTTTAATTAATTAATATATTAGTTCTGAAATCAATGTCTGTGTTTAATAAAAATGATGACTTAAGTAAATACGGTTTATGACTAAATAGATACTTGCCTCCTAGTGAGTAATATTTATATGCTTAAGACATATTTCTTGTTTTTTTGGAAGGAAGTTAGAGCTATGTAAATTCGCCATAAGACAAATATGTTAAGAGTTTAGTTCAAATTGTTTTGATTGAAATATTTAGACATAGATGAGCAAGTTCTTTTTTCCATTTTTTTAAATTAGAAACAAGATTGTTTTATACGTCAATCCCAGTTCCCTCTCCCTCTCCTCCTACCCTGACCCCACTAACACCCTTCCTATTTCATACCCTTTCTGCTACCCAGGGAGGGTGAGGACATCTATGGCGGGCGGTCTTTAAGTCTGTCATATCCTTTGCCATAGGGCCTAGGCCCTTCCCCGTGTGTCTAGGCTGAGGGAATATCCCTCTAAGTGGAGTGGGCTCCCAAAGTCCATTCCTATGCTAAGGATAATTACTGATCTACTACAAGAGGTCCCATAGATTTCTGAGGCCTCCTCACTGACACCCATGTTCATGGTGTCTGGATCAGTCCCATGCTGGTTTCCCAGCTATCAGTCTGGGGACCAAGAGCTCCCCCTTTTTCTGGTCAGCTGTTTCTGTGGGTTTCACCAGCCTGTTCTTCACCCCTTTGTTCGTCACTCCTTTTTCCATGACTGGATTCCAGTTCAGTTCAGTGTGTAGGTTTCTGCTTCTACTTCTTTCAGCTGTTGGATGAAGGCTCTAGGAAGGCATATAAGTTAGTCATCAATCTCATTATCAGGGAGGGCATTTATGGTAACCTCTCCTGTGTTGCTTAGATTGTTAGTTGGTGTCATCCTTGTAGATCTACAGACATTTCCCTAGTGCCTGAATTGTCTTTAAACCTATAATGGCTCCCTCTATTATGGTATTATGGTATCTCTTGATTTGCTTTCCTCTATTCTTCTCCCTACTCAAACTTCCTGCTCCCTAATGTTCTCTTCATCCCTAGTCTTCTCACCTTCTCATTCTCCTAGCTCCTTCTCCCCTCCCCCCATGCTCCCAATATGCTCGAGAGATTGTGTCCCTTCCCCTTCTCCAGGGAACCATGTATGTCTCTCTTGGAGTCCTCCTTGTTTCCTAGCTCCTCTTGTGGTGTGGATTGTAGGCTGGTAATCCTTTCCTCTTACTCTTGTCAGAATGGCTAAAATCAAAAACACAAATGACAGTTTATGCTGGAGAGGATGTGGAGATAGGGGAATACTCCTCCACTGCTGGTGGGAGTACCAAATTGTACAGCCACTTTGGGAATCAGTAGGGCATTTCTCCAGGAAAATGGGAATCAGCTACCACAAAATCCAGCAATTCCACTCTTAGGCATATACCCAAAAGAAGCATATTCATACAACAGGGACATATGTTCAATTATGCTCATTATTTGTAATAGCCAGAATCTAGAAGCAACCTAGATACCCCTCAGCTGAAGAATGGATTAAGAAAATGTAGTACATTTATATAATGGACTACTACTCAGCAGTAAAAAAGAGTGGAATCTCAAAATTCACAGGCAAATGGAAGGAACTAGAAGAAACCATTCTGATCGAGGTAACCCAGTCACAAAAATACAAACATGGGATGAGCAAGTTCTTGTCCTTAGTAGCTCCATTATCAAATGTGTTCAAATTTCAAGTGAAAATAGAAACTAATAAACAACATGAATAGAATTGAACAAAAACTGAACAAAAATATCACAGTAAAGAAAATAGCTCCCGATTCTTATAATTGTAACTCAGCATTTACTATGCCAGAAAGGAAACCAGGGAATAGGGCACCTATTGTATCATAAACATTCACATCTATTCTATGAATCAAGATCCCTGATGTTGAGGATATAATGGATAAGAGTGTGGAAACCCAGTCTGAGTAAGACTAATATGCTATGTACCCGTAAGTGGACATCAGCTCTAAAGATGCAGGATAACTATGCTACAATCCACAGACCAAGATAGACTATGTAACAAGAATTGAAAGGATGCCTGTATCTTCCAGAGAATGGAAAATATAAGAGATTTCATGAGTGGACTGAGGGCAGGTGGGTATGGAAATGTGAGCAACCAGAATGAGGTGGATTAGTACTGGAAGAATATACTGAAAGAGGCTACTGGAAAGGGAGGTCATAGTTCGGGACCAGCTAACAATCTGGCACATGGGACCCTCACAGGAATCTAAAATGATGACTCCAACTAAGGCTCCTAGCAATAACAGATACATAGCCTGAACTGGCCATCTCCTGTGACCAGTTTGTTTCTTAGCCCATGGTCATCAGAGAGACTGCATTCAGCAACTGATGGGAAAAAATGCAGACCCACAGACAAACATTAGATGGACTTCAGGGAATCCTGCAGGAGAGGAGGAGAAAAGAGTGTAGGAGCCAGAGGGATCAAGGAAAACACAAGAAAAACCACAGAATAAACTAACCTGGGCTCACAGTAGCTCACAGAGCCTGAACTGACAACCAGGAAGTCTGAGTGGGACAGCACATATGTTACAGTTATGTAGGTTGGTCTTCTTGTTGGACTCATAGCAGTGGGTACACACAGCCTGTCTCTGACTCTTTTACTGACTTTTGTGACCCTTCTTGTTCACACTGGGTCACCCTGCCCAGCCTTTAAACATCGGGATGTGATATATCTTACTGCAACTTGAAATGCCATGTTTTGCTGATACTTGTGGGGTACCTGCCCTTTCCTAAACAGAAATGGAAGGGGAATGGTTTGAGGGATGGAAACAGAGGCAGAGTGGGGATGGAGATGGAAGGAGGGGTGGGAGGGGCCACTGCCCCTGTGATGTAAAATAAGCAAACAAATAAATATATTTATTTTTTAAAGAGTGAACAATGAAGCATTTTTTTAAAATTTAAGATATCAAAATGTCTTGATGTAATGTTGTTTTAGGTATTCAGTGACTGTTGTTTTATGATTTCCAAAATTTTACAATATCAGTAGTTTAAGTGATATGATTTCTATTTTATAAAAGAGATGATTTTAAATGTAATTGTTAAGTCCATATATTTATTTGTATTTGCATATTCAAATCATAGGAATTTGTTTGTTTATAAAATATTTTCATACTAGAAATTGCATGACTATCCTATAAATTCATTAAATATTTTAATATTGTTCTCTAAGAATAACACTATCTATGTCCTTTTGCAAAGAAGTATTGGAGTGGAGTGTTTTTCTGTAATTCCTTGTACCTGGGACAGTACTGCTGGTAGCTACCCAGTGCAATGTGGAATTCTGGAGCCTAGGCTATCATAAATCTGAAAAAGTCATATCTATTTATCTTGGAACTCTGAAGTAACAATGGGGAAAATAATTCCTGATAAGCCTCAAGAATGAGACAAGTGGAAGAAACTCAAAGCTTTCAGTTGAGCTGTGGCAATCACCAGCAGACATGAGTTGGGTCCACTTGCCCCATGGGGCTTAACCATCTCCAATAGTCACACAAAAACGGATCCATGAAAACCAACACAGGATGAACCTGCCTACAGAAATGTCTGCAATACTCAGTTATTATTTTATATCACTAAGATTTGGAGCAGCTTCTTACACAACAATAGATAACTATCACATTTCCTTCCAGATCTCATAATAAGGCATGAGAAATTAGAATCGTTGAAAATCAATTCAGAATTTATTGATTTTGAAAATGACACCATAAACATGTAACTCTACTGAGGTGCACAGCAACAAAAGTGAAAAGAGGCTATCCATCAGCTAAATGGAATGTGAACACTTTTATTACTTGTTGAAAATATCTATTTAGTCAGTAATTTTAATGAATAAAACATATATTGAAGTATACCATTATCTCATAATACTGTGCAGGATGTCTACAAAGTAAAAGCCAAATGCAGGGTGAAAGCAATTACTCTGTAAGGGAAGATATTTCAAAATCTTGTCTAATAAGGAAATGGACAATACTTAGAAGGAGTCAAGATTGCATTATGATGTATCAGATTAATTCTCTAATTCTTTGACAGATGGGGTGGAGACACTTAAATTAAGGTGGGAGAATTCTCCTAATTGCCAGAATTTTAATGACACCTTTAATGATTCTAGGTTCTTATGATTTAACACTTTAAATTTGATTTCTGCTCTTATTTTTCATGTATCACATAAACCTTTCATATTTAATTAATGGTTGATAGATATAGTGACCCTTACAATTGATTTTTTGTTTGTAAAACAAATATCTATTCTTGTGGATATTAACAAAAAATGATTGAAGACTTTATTTCAAAGAATTGAAAACCAAACATTTTAAATTTTCCTGCATAGAGGCACCCATTAGCCAGGAGCATCTTCCAGACCTAGATGGGACCTCATTTATCACAATACACATGGGACCATCAGTTTAGATACATACTAAATGCTGGCTTGATGAATGATCAATGAGTTGGCTAAATAAACACTTACATCCCAGATACTTTCAAGCCTGATGTCTCTGAACCAACTATTCTCTCCTTTCCCATGCCTTACCTAGAACATACAAAAACTGGTTTACAGAGTGAGTGCCAGGTCTTGCTTTGAAGCTACACAGAGAAACTCTGTCTCAAAGCAAAACAAAAACAAGGAAGGAAGGAAGGAAGGAAGGAAGGAAGGAAGGAAGGAAATGTTGAGTGTAAGTTTTCCCAGGTGGAGTGATTACTTTTGGAAAAATAAAACAGTATGAGAAAAAAATTATAGAAAAAAATATATTTTATTCTTATCAAAATCCTCACACTGGAAGACAATAATCATTGTAGGAGAATTGTGATGTAGAGGCAGAAAGTTACCTTTAAATGATGATATTTATATCACAGCAGACAATTCTCCACAAAAAGTCTGGCTACATGAAAGGGGAACAGTGTATTTTGCTGGCCTGCAGGAATGACAGTGTCAGGCCTGGCTGGCTGCCTCAGGATTGCTGAGTCTTAGTTCCTTTTCCATGGTCTGCATGTCTAACTGAATTGCCTCTGGGCAAAGACTGAAGTCAGAGGCATCTTGGGTAAAAGAAAGAGAGTCTTCCTGTGCACATTACCTTCTTGGACCATTTCAACTATCAATCCACTTTGAAAATAAGTTCCCCTCTGGATAGACTTTAAAATATATTTTCAGAACCTATTGATTTACAAAAGTGCTTTGTGGTTTCCTTGTAGAAAATGCACTTAGTACTAATAGCATTCTCATTCCTTGCTCCTGACTCCACAGAAGAGGCTTTTCCAGAAATGAGATTTAAAAAAAGTATTAGAGGTTATCTTTATTTTCTTGTGTATTTATTTTGCACTTGAGCCCTACTACCCCTTAGCTTGTGTTATCTAAAATAATGAGTTTATGAAATGAAACATACATAAAATAAATAAAAGTCAGTAAATACAAAGTTAACAAAAATGAACACAACTGAGTATAATTAAAATATACACAAAGCGTTTTCTGAATTTGAGTATAAGATAATTGAAACATACATTCATAATTTCTTAGACTGACACAAATTTCATTCATTTAGGATATAGCATATTATTTTAAAAATTAATCAATGTTAGTTGTTTGTTTTGAGACAGAGTCTCGTGTAGCCAAGGCTGGCCTTGAACTCACTATGCAGCCAAGGATGATGATCAACTTCTGTTCCTCCTGCTACTTCTTCCACTACAATCAGCCTTTATGCCCCTATTTTATATTTATGTTTAATGATATGTAATGTTTACCAGTCAGATAATATCTTGTCATGAGTTATGACATTACATATAATTGGCTGATATGTATATAGTATTTTTCATGTGACGACTTGGCGCTCATGACTCAAACTTTTAACAATACTAAGGAACTGGGAACTGTACTTTTCTGGAGCAATGATTCCCCAGCCATCAGGATGAGGCCACACATAATCACACAAGATGTACCTCTTTGCAAACCTGTCTGCTGCAAAGCTAAGGATAATTACAGCTGCTCTTTCTGTGTTTTCCTCAGTAAGTCTTTTCTGGGGTGATTAGGTGGACATGGCAGATTGCCTTTCCCCAGGCAGGAGAATGTAGTAAGGGAACAGAAGTGCAAACCAGATAATAAGGCTGTCTGTAATGGGAACAGCATGCCAAGACTGAAGTATTTCAAGGAAAAAGAAAAGTATCTTGATGGCATTTCTTCTGTAAGTTTGAGATTACTTGAAACTTAAAATGCAACAAAGCAAAAAAGGAGAATTACCGAAAATTGTTATTGATTGATACCTTTAAAAAAAATCAATGGGACTTAACAGCTTCAGATTATCCCCAAATGGTCCTTATCCCCAAAATTCTGACTGTGTGAGCAAATGTTCCTTACCCCTCCACCAAAAGATGACTGTGCTATCAAGCATTTGTAGCAGTTCAGTGGATGTATAACAGATCAGGAATAATCCAAGACTTCCCGAATTACTAAGCAGGTAGACAGCTAAACAGCTCACTTTGAACAACTTCAAAGTACAAATTCAACTTCCAATGTATTAGAATCACTTAACATGACTCAAGTTTATAGCCATTTGGAGTTACTCATTGGAGATACAAATCAACCAAACTTAAGCACAGAGTTAGTTCTGAAATTTGTCTCCTTAGATAGCCTGCCGTTTTCTAAAGTATATTGCTTTAAAAATTAGATGGTTATAATTATTTAGGAATTAAGGACTGTTTGAAATAGATAACTGACAGATCATCTATAGCTACTATCAAATCCAACTTGGTGAACCATTGAGCTTTATTAGGAGTATGGGTGAAGGATAACTTTCAGGAGCAGAAATGACTCAAATACAGTTCAACCAAAAAAAGGCCATCCCAACATGGGTGACAATTCTGCTGTTATAAATATTACCATTAAAGAGTAACTTTCTGTCTCTAAATAACATTTCTCTAATAATCACTGTCTTTGTTAGAATTGTGATAAGTTCAATGGTAACATGTTTTTAAAACAGTTTTCCCATAGTGTTTTATTTTTCCAAAGCAATTATGTAATTCAATTTACTTTACATTGGTAAACGTATATGCAACATTTTCTTGATACAACCTCAAAAGCCAGAACTCTGTCTGATTATTGGTGGCACATGCCTTTAATCCCAGCACTTGGGTGACAGGTGGATCTGTGTGAGTTCGAGAACAGCCTGGTCTACAGAGCAAGTTCCATGACAGGCACCAAAGCTACAGAGAAACCTTGTCTTAGAAAAATAGGCCAGAAACCTGAAGCACACTGTAAAAAGGTAAACCGGGAATATCCAGGCATTGGTGACATACATCTTTAATCCCAGCACTTAAGAGGCAGAGGCAGGTGGATCTCTGTGAATTCAAGGCCAGTCTGGTCTAGCTAGTTCCAGGACAGCCAGAGCTGTTAAACAGAGAAACACTCTCATGGGGAAAAATAAAGACAGATACTGTTCTTCCCAAGGTGTGTTGGTATCCACTGTTCCTATGAGAGATGTCAACTTGCCTCTAATTTTTCCAGGCTGCTTAACTTGTCTCAGTTTTTTAGGTCACTTTGCTTATCTGAAAGTTTCTCAGTTCTTACAGCTTTTGTATGCTTGGCAGAAAGGCATAGGTTCTCTAGTTAGTTTCAGTGACTTCCTGAATCTATTTTGACTTGTTTACTTCCTGAGCTTACAGAGCCTTCCTGAATTAAAGACTGTTTCATTTCCCCTTCAAATAGCCTGTAAGTTTAAACACCCTTGAACATACTGTCTTAAAATATCCTGATCTTTCATTAACACCACCCTTTAATATCCTTTATTTTAGAGTTTCTTTATAAGATAAAAACTTTTAATATAGAAAAATAGCTACAAAGCATCAGCAGCAACAACACACATATATATTAGACAAATATTTGATTACTTTGGTTTTTCCCTCCCTCCTTTCTTCCCAGCACCACCCTGCCGCCTCCCCCCCACACCTCCACTCTCCCCCAGATTCACTCATCCTCTGTTTCCCTTCAGAAAAGGACAAACCTTCCAGGATATCAATCAAACATGGCAAATCATAATAAATACAGGTCCATCTCTCATACTAAAGCTAGAGAAGGGAACACAGAAGGAGAAAAACGGTCCCAGAAATAGGCAAAATAGAAAGAGATAGCCCCCACCCAGACTGCTTAGTGTCCCACAGGAACAACAAGCTACACAGCCATAATATATGCAAAGGACCTGGGTCAGACATACAAACATACAAGCTCTCTAGTTGTTGGCTCAGTCTCTGTCAGCCCTTATGACCCCAGGTTACTTGATTCTGTGAGATTTTTGTGGTTTCCTTGATCCCTCAAACTCCTACAATCCTTTCTCCTCTTCCACTGGGTATCCTTATCTCTGCCTAATGTTTGTGGGTCTCTGCCTCTTCTCCCATCATCCTGTCTGATGACAATGATAGACTTAGATCAAAGCATAATCAGCACTGGGACAGGCATTAGGGATCATTTTCTTGATTTTTGTTTGTTTGTTTTTGCCAGTTACATTTAGTTCTGTCTCAGGTCTCTAGGTTATTCAGCCTCTGGTTTCTGGCCCTCTAGACAGTAGCAGCTGCATGTTCTCTCTTGTGGCATGAGTCTCAAGCTTGACCTGTCATTTTTTGGCCACTTGCATGAATTCTGTGCCATCTTTAAGTACTTCTTGTAGGCAGGACAAATTATTAGTCTTTGTGACTCCGTTGATATCTCTAGGCCTCCACTGAAAGCCTTGCCTGGTTAGAGAATATGGCCAGCTTAGGCTCCTTATCCCTCATTACTAGGACTTTTCACTAGGATTACCCTCATCAATTCCTTGGCATTTCTATTACATTCGGTTTTCCCATGTGCTCGAAACGCCTTCCTATTCTAATTATCTCTTCCAGTACTCTCTGCCTCCACCTCCCCAACCTGATCCCTACTGTTCCTATGCCTACCTGCCCTTGGGCCACCTGCAAAGTCTATTTTATTTCCCTTTCTCCAAAAGTTCTATAAGTCTGACCTCTTGAGCCCTCCTTGTTGCATAGCTTATCTAGGTTTGTGGATTGCAGCATGATTATCCCTTACTTTATAGCCAGTATCCTTTTATAAGTGAGTATATAGTATGTGTGTATTTCTAGGTCTGGGTTAACTCACTCAGGATAATTTTTTTAGTTCCATGCATTTGCCTTCAAATTTCATGATATCATTTCTTTAATAGTTAAGTAATGCTCCAACCTGTAAATATATGTGCTCTTTATCCATTTTTCAGCTGAGGGAAAAATCTAAGATTTCTCTAGTTTCTGGTTATTACTAATATATCTGTTATGAACATATTTGATCAAGTGTCCTTGTTATAGGATGGAGCACCCTTTGGAAACATGCCCTGGAGTGGTACAGCTGGGTCTTGAGGCAGGAGTAGTAAGACAGAAAAGTGTCTATGACTGATGGGTTTAAGTGTAAGAGGCAGACATAATCAAATAGAGAAACTTGAAGCAGATGTTCCTCCAGAGATGCTACAGAGAATCCCATTCCCATAGCACATTGATATAATTTCCCTGATGTCTACCTTAATCTTTTGAACTTTTTAACTATGACGCAGCATAATTGCACTCTCTACAGGCACATGTTTGAGTAATGTGCTCAAGCAGAAATAAAGTGATTAGAATAGTAACAGAAATATTAATAACAGAAATAATCGCTTTATATTGTGATAATGCCATAAAAGTGCTTCTGGTTCAAGCAGCCAATGAGAAAATAGTTTCAGGTGCTTGAAAGCATTTAAGGAAACACAGCAGTAGTGACTAGTAGTATGCAATTATTTTATTCATAAACTGTGAATTTTGAAACTATTTTTAAAGTTAAATACTTATATTAAACTATTTCCTGTAGTGATCCATAAATTATCTATGAAAAGTAGAGCATGTGCTGATTGAGACATGAGATATTTCTAATTAAAATATTGAAAGTGTAATATTTGCTTGTTGCTCTAAGACAATACAAAAAGAAACCAAATTAACCAGGAATGTATGTTTACAAACAAATATTAGAAAAAATATGGAGAAGCCAAATTTCATGCTTAAATGACTAAAAACCATGACTTGCTTCACACCAAATCCAAAAAAAGGATACTTTACAGCCTTGTTTTCACCAAAAGGCATGCCGTGTTAAGGCTCTGAATACACTATATTAAGATATATACTAGCATTGTTAATACTGCTTGAAATATTAAGGACACATCCTCAATTCTTTAATCCATGAAGAATGTTACAAGATTCCTGAGATTAAGGATTGAGAGAAGGGTGATATGATCAAAAAGCCTGCAAACAAGATTTAAAAGACAAACCTGCAGGAACTGTGAGAAGGATTAGCAGGTGAGGTCACTTGCCCCTCCAGGCCAGTGGCCTGAGTATTTAAAACTAGGTGGAAGGAAAGAGCTGTTTCACAAAGTTTCCATTCCCCACGGGTGCACTGTGGCAAACATGCATCTGCATTCACACACAAACACATATCAATACATCTCAAATAAATTAATAAAAATCATCAAAATCCCACTAAAATAGACTTGTAGAAATATTGCTTTTACATGTCAATTCCTGGTTTGCTATTTAAAATATCTGGGGTAGGGTTGATGAGTGTACATTAAAACCTTGATTTTGATGGAAACATGCTATTTTTCAGGGAGGATGGGTTATCCATTTACACTGAGTTTTGATAGTATCAAGCCTGACTTCCTATGAGAAATTAGTACACAATGATTAGCACATTTGCTTCAGAGTTGAACTATGGCTCTTTTCGGTTTCTACTCAATCTTAATTCTGTGGATTTTATATTTAACAAGGATCCATAATAAAATAAAATCTCTCTGCCTTTGTTTCTGCCTCCCCTTCACACACACACAAAACACACACAAACACACACACAGAGAGAGAGAGAGAGAGAGAGAGAGAGAGAGAGAGAGAGAGAAAGAGAGAGAGAGAGAGGCTACCTCTGTACAGACTGCTTAGCATCAATTTAAAGTGTTCCCTTATGTATTTTTTTCTTAACTCAGAATTGCATTTGGCTAGTGTTTGTAAAGGTGAAACACCTGTACTAATTAATTTAATTTATATAACAAAGGACACATAGGTCTACTGATTTCATATCTGTCCTCTGTAAACTTTTGTCCATTTTTCTAGATATTTTAAATAATTTAATTTTATTATTTCAAATTTAAAGTAGGTTCAATACTTAAAGTTGAAATTTTTAAATAAACTCAGCATTTAAAGAAACAGAAACAGAAAAATGACCTTACTTTCATTTTTCTGTAACAACACTGTATCACAAATAATAAAAACCCAGAGACAGATATAGGGGTTTAAACTGAAGGTAAGAGAAGCAAAACAGCCAGCCATTAGAGAGTCCTAATCTCTACAAATGCTCAGACTGAAGGAGCAATCCACTGAACCAAGATTGATTGCATCTCCAGACTGCACTGCTCTCTACTATGTCTCTGAAACTGAACTGAGCACTTTATATACTGTCTAGTGCTGGGATTAAAGGTGTGAGCTCTGTTATTCTTTTAGACTGATTCACTCTAGTGTAGCCCTGGGTGGGTGGCCTTCAACTCAGAGAGGTCCATCTGCCTTGTCTCCAGAGTCCTGGGATTAAAGATGTGTGGCACCACTGCCCAGCAAGTATGGCTAACTAGTGTGGCTGGCTTTGCATTCTTATCCACCAAGCAAGCTTTATTAAATTATAAATAATATATCACCATACATATACCATGGTAGTCAGGACAACCATATATGTATTCCTAACAGTAAATGGGCTACAGTGCCTTCTTCGATGTACAGTTTACTGGGTTTCAAGTCTGTTTAGTCTTCAAACCACTGAACGTCCACACCTTTGCAAAATCAACCAGCTCTTGAAATTCTCCACAAACTTTTTGCAGCAAATTCCTGGTATTTGAAGGTGATGTTGTATTCAGTGTGTCTGGGAATGGTGACATCACATATTATTTGAGCAGTGAGCTGTGAGGAAGTGATCCAGAGGTGGAAGCTTCTAATAGATAAGTGGATAACTAAATTTGCTGACAATGACACAGCACCTCTAGTCAGTTTGGGGGTGTTTCTTTCATTGGTATCACACGTCAGAACACATATACCACTAGAAATGTAAAAGAGGGTGTGAAGTTCCTTCTAGGATTGCTAAATGCTCATTGAAGACATACACTTTCCTGGAGACTGGGTGATTGACAGTTATTTCTCTTTTGTTGATCTATAACAAATTATGGCTTCTTCTTTCCATCAGACTGGTGTTTCACCTAATTAACATCAGCCCAGTGCAATTCTGGGTTAAGAAAAATGTATAATAGAACACTTTAATTTGATGCTAAGCAGTCTAACTAGAGATAGCCTATAAAAGACACTCTATAAAGAGGTTTACAGGAAGAGTAGCCCAGGCTGAGAAGTCACAGCTTCACAAGGGATATGAGTAGAAAATGTATGTGAAGTGTATCATCACTAGAAAGTTCCAGCATTTGGAAGAAAAGAATGACTTTGCTGCTTCCACCCTCTTTTAAATGAAAGGAAGTCTTCTGAGAGTAAGAGATTACCTTTGAGAGTTGATACTGGCAGAGGAATGAACTACCAGTGTATGTGTGTCAGGAACTAGATTCTAGCAGAGAGAAGACATGGATCCTGCTTTCAGAGTACTTTCCTGAGACCAGGTTCAGCATGTGGTCAAGGCCAGCAATCCAGCTGTGATTTCCCCACTGCAGCAAGTGAGATCAATCCAAATTACAAGTATAACAATAGGCCTAATCTCTGACAAAATAGATTTTGAACTAGAACTAACCTTAATAGTTAAAGAGGGGAACAAGTAATCAAGAAGACACTATTATCCTAAACATACATACACCATGTTTAATTTCTGGTGCATCGATTGGTGATGAAATATGAAACTTTGAACCAACAAACCCATGTGGACTTTATTGAGAAGGTGAGATGGGGGTGGATTGGCAGCCAACCCAAGAAGAGATAGAGATAGGGAGGCAGAGGTAGTTGGAACTTTTAAGGGGAAGATTGTGCATGCCCACTGAGGTTCCATGCATGCGCAGAGTCCTCATGCATGTCCACAATGCATGACAAGTGGTGATGGCATAGCACATCCCTGTGTGTGCCCTACCTCTCATCAGGGGCGGGGTCTGCCTGGTGTCGGTCCTAACACACCAAACTCTAGTATACACAATTTCAGAAAAAGTATGATGCTGGTATTAAAGACACAGATAAACATTAACATACTAATAGTAGGTGATTCTAATAGCCTTCTTTTTCCAATATAAGTTCATTTGTACAGAAAATAGCAGACAAACATCATTAAGGGATATCACATTGCGGCGTCCACCCTTGACCAGCAAGAAAGACGCCACACCGAGGAATCTTCTTCAAACACAGTTTAATCGGGAACCTCTTTGCTTTGTACAGTGTATAATGGCAGCGGCGGCGGCGGCGGCCCCGGGCCGAGGGAGACGGGGCCTGATATAGTCTACATCTACCAATCACCTAACCCTACGTGGCACGCCAGGATAGGTTGTCTCCAAGCAGAATTAAGAGGATACATGACCTTTACCATATTTGGAGTTGTTTACTACAGAGAGCGCTCGCCGTCGGGCTGGCAGAGGGCAGAAACCGGCGCCATCTTTTGGGTGCGGTTTTCTGCAGCTCCCTACAGTTCCCCCTTTTTGTTTTAATATTATAGGAGTAGCAGTATCTATCTGTTGTCAGATTTCAGTCATCTCTGTCTTAGGTTCAACCCCAGTGTCCCTATCTTACCCGTCAAAGAGTCACTGTGTCGCCCTCACAGGCTCATGTCTTAGGTTGAAGGGAACACATGTATGCTTATTCGCTCAGCATGAGGGTAGGTGCCCGTCATTGAGCATGACTGATTCAGATACGCATCACTCACTCAGCAAGGGCGAGACAGACATCTATTTGTCTGTCAGCATGGATAACCATGCTTGAGGGGACTGTCCTGCTTCCACAGCAGCAAAGGCCTGTACCAACATAGCAGCTTGGGATTTTTGCGACTTCCTGATCCTGCATAGGCACCACAAGCAAACAAAAATGGCTAACAGCATCATGGAAAACATAACCCCTACTCCAGCCCATTCCTTAACTAAACTAAAGGCTTGTGCAATCATGGTATTACTTCTCTGCTGTGTGACCCTCATCCTGCAGATACACCATAACGCTATGAAACTAACTAGGATAAGCATTCCTCCCAGGGCACCCATTCCTGCCCACTCTTTCAGATGATTCATGGCTTGAGTGATCCACGCAGACAGTCCTTCCGCAACCGAGATGTCGACCCTGGTGGAATTCACATGCACTATGGAGAGTCTCAGCTCCTGCATCAGCTTTTCAAAATCCCCAGACCAGTTGCCTAGAAGATACTATGAAGGTTGTTTAGACATGTTTGCTGCTAAAGAATAATTCTGATAGGAAACAGCTGTTATACACAAACCAGGCATTCTCCATTCACATCCCAACTGTGCCAGTTACCATAAATTATCCAATTGTTCCTGCAATAGATCAATGTGTTGATTCAAAACCATAATGCCACCTTTCAATTGAGCATTAAGGGTAGATTGGATATCCAATGCAATCTCCATATGCTAAGTGCAGCAATTTCAACTCCTTACTAGTTAAGAGAATGTCATCCATATAGTGAACACATCTCACAGCAGGGTATTTCTCTCTAATAGGAGCAATAGCATGACACACAAAAAGCTGACACATAGTGGGTCTATTGGTCATACCCTGGGGTAAAACCACCCACTCATATAATGGTATGGAGAATAGAAGGTAAAGTAAAAGCAAACCTAACACTATCCTGCACACATCACAAATCAGGTTCTTCATGATTGGGTAGGGCTGACAGCAATGGTAAACCACGCTGCACAGGCCCCATGACTTGCATCTATTTATTTCCTTCAGCTGTTCTACCACCTCCTGCCCCTCTTCTACAGCCTTGCGGCATCTTTGATCCTCTAGACAGCTGCGAACCATCTTCCAAATAGGCCTCGTCCCTGGCTTCAGCGTTCCCTGTGCCCAGACAAAATCTAGATCTTTTC
Organism: Cricetulus griseus; assembly: GCF_003668045.3. NCBI lineage: Eukaryota > Metazoa > Chordata > Mammalia > Rodentia > Cricetidae > Cricetulus > Cricetulus griseus. Next base: position 307,779,928 of record NC_048595.1, on the reverse strand, counting down.
CAAGCTTATCCCAACTATCCACAGTGAGGTTGCCCGAGGCTGCGATGTTAAAAAGCAGCCAAATGACCACTATAATAGCGGGGTCCATCAACTTACTCTCACTCTGCAAATTAAAACAGAAGCGAGGTTTTTTACTTTCGGTTCGCTTTTGTCGCGAACAGTGTTGCTCCTTTCCGGAGACTTTAACCGCCTCTTTCCCGAGGGCTTTGGTGCTCCTTTACCGGAGACTTTATCGCCTCTTTCCTGAGGGCTTTGGTGCTCCTTTACTGGAGACTTTATCGCCTCTTTCCCGAGGACCTTGGTGCTCCTTTACCGGAGACCTATCTCCGCATTCACCGCGGACTTTACAGTTCCACTTACCTTGGGAACTTACCCCCGACTGTGAGAAGTTCTGATTCCCCGTTCGTACGGGCCACCACTTGCGGCGTCCACCCTTGACCAGCAAGAAAGACGCCACACCGAGGAATCTTCTTCAAACACAGTTTAATCGGGAACCTCTTTGCTTTGTACAGTGTATAATGGGCGGCGGCGGCGGCGGCCCCGGGCCGAGGGAGACGGGGCCTGATATAGTCTACATCTACCAATCACCTAACCCTACGTGGCACGCCAGGATAGGTTGTCTCCAAGCAGAATTAAGAGGATACATGACCTTTACCATATTTGGAGTTGTTTACTACAGAGAGCGCTCGCCGTCGGGCTGGCGGAGGGCAGAAACCGGCGCCATCTTTTGGGTGCGGTTTTCTGCAGCTCCCTACATCACATGGACTAAATAGACATGTACAGTGTATTCCACCAAAGTACAAAAAATACATATTTGAGTCAGCATTTCTAATATAGATCACATTCTAGGACACAAAACAAATCTTAACAAACTCATGAAGATTATACAGCTCTAGATAGTCTACTGAACCATAAAGCAATAAAACAAAATCAATGCCAAAGGAATGTCTAGTAACTACACAAACATATGGGTGTTAAGCAACCTCTTATTGAATGACAAATGGATCAAAGAAGAAATCAAGAGAGAAATAAAAAAAGAAAAAATCCTGTAACTAAATAAAAATGAAAACATAGAATGACAGCATGAAAAATTCTCTATGACACAGTAAAAGCAGTTATAGGAGAGAAATTTATAGTGCTAAGTGCCTCCATTAAAAAAATCAGAAAGATCATAAAGAAATGACAATGAGGGAATGAAGGGACCAGCTCCCTATTTCAGCAGCCATAACAGCCTAACACGTGCTTGCCTGACCTTGCCTTGGTAAGTAGGCGGTCAGATGCCTGCCTTGTGGCAAGGGACCAATCAGAAGTTAGCTGGTAGTGCTATGCTTTAAGCTTCTGGTTGTGCTTTACAGACAAGTGCACAGCAATGACTTGCAGAGCATAGCAACCACCCTGGGAGGCCCTATGGGCCATAACAACCAGTTGGCCAATCAACACAAGGCAAGTCCTCCAAGCCTGGATGCACACCAATCCTGAGCCTGTATGTACCCCTAGACATTACCCTTATGCTGTCCTATAAGATCTTGATCCAGTGGCTTCTCAGGGTCTTTCCCCAGCTATCTGCCATGGTGGGTGGATGAAAGGTCTGAGCCAACATGGGGTTAGCTCATTAAACAACTGCAATAAAGCCTACTGCTGTTTGCATCAATCTTTCACCTCTGCCTGGTGACTGGGGTAACTGCAGTCCTGGGCAGAAATCCTGGGAGACTTCGCCACCGGGGGTCTTTCAGGAATTATAAAGAAACAAGGACAAATCAAACCCCAGTGCCATGGGTGGCAAGAAATAAAAATCAGAGCCAAATATTTATGACAGACAGACAAGTAAAACCAAAGAATCCATGAACCAAAGATCCACTTTTTTTGAGAAGATAAGCAAGATTAAAAGATGGCATACCTTTGGCACAACTAACAAAAAGAAACAAGTAGATGACCCAAATTAAAACAATTAAAAATCAATGTGGATACATTACAACAGACTCCTAAGAAATTCAGAATACTATAAAGAAATACTTTAAGAAATCTCTACCACATTAAGCTGGAAAATCTAAGATAAATGAGCCAATTTATAGATTCAGCTAAGCCACGAAAATTAAGAAAGAAGTCAACAACATAAACACATCCGTAATAAATGAGGATATTAAAAAGTAATTAAAATTCTTTCAACTAAGAAAATCTCAGGCTGGAATTCAAAAGACGTAAAGAAAAGAAAAAAGAAAGAAAGGATAATTCTATAGTTCCTTATATGAAGGTAGTGGCAGACTAGTACCAAAGCCAGGTGAGAAGAGCTTAACAACAAGAACAATCACCAAAATAACAATAACAACAACAAATCATGGACCAATATAACTGGTGTCCTCTAGCTCTACACTTTAGAAAAGAGAAAAGACAATGTTACTCAGAAATGTTGCTGGAAAAATTTAATGGCCATACATAAAAAAATGAAATTAGACAGCTCTCTATCATCTTGCTCCAAAGTTGACTCCAAATGGACTAAAGATCTAAGTATGAAACTTGATACCCTAAAACTTCTAGAAGAAAACAGAGACAGTATCATGCAGCATGCAGGTGTAGGAAAAGACTTATTGAGTAGGATCAGATCTTCCCAGAAAATGAGGGCAATAATTGACAAATGGGACCTTTTAGGACTATAAAGCCTCTTTACTGATAAAAAAAAATAATCAATAAAGTGAAGATGAAACTCATGTCATGGGAGAGAATTTTACCATATATACATTTGACAGAAGACTAATAATTAATAAATAAAGAGCTTATAAAACAAATAATAAAAAACAAAAATTAATAACCCATTCAAAAAACAAGGCCAGGATCTGAACAGAGAGCAATTAAATAAAGAAGTAAATAGGATTAAGAACATCTTGGATTTTGGGAATGAAAATTCAAACATCTTTGCAATTTTACTTTATCCCAGTTGGAATGGCATAGATCAAGAAACAATTAACACAAAAACAATGGAGTGGATATGGGGGAAAGGGAACCTTCATTCACTATTAGTAAGGCTGAAAATAGATCAACTGCTCTGGAAATCATTGTGGAGAACCCTTAAAAAGCTAAAATTTAATCTACCATATTACCTAACCTTAGCACTCTTGGGCATATACCTAAAGATATGGACATTTTACTCCACAGACACTTATTCATCTATGTTCATCGTCACTCTATCCATAACAGCTTAGGCATAGATAGAACCTAAATATCTTTCAAAAGGAAAATGAAAATTTTATCAAGATACATTATCAAATGCAATAAAGGAGTAAAGAAAAATATGAAATCATGACATTTGCAGGTAAATGGAATTGGATAGAATTAGAAAAAAATGCTGAATGAAGTAACTCAGAAGAATAATTATCCCATTATCCCAGATTTTCTCTCATCTGTAGGTCCTAGCTACAATTCTTCTAATGTGAGTATATAGCCTGGAGTATCCACGGAAGCCAGTAAACGGTCCATACGGTTGATGGGTAGTTAGTAAGCTACAAGAGATTTGAAGGAAGAATTTGGAAAAATGGGAGGGTGTTGGGACCCAGCCCCCATGGGGTCTCTGTGAGTTGTTTTCCAGCATATCCACAGGTATCTCCTGTTTTCCTGGCCTCACTCACTAGCATCAACATCCTGTTATGAACCTTTCTTGTTTTGAAACATTATGCCTTGCCCCCATCCCCTTCTTGTTTCATTGGCTGTGGGTGGTGGTTGTGGTTTCCTTGTTTATGATAGGGTGTGGGAATGTATTCTGCTAGTAGGTGGTGTTTTCCATCTCCTCTTGTATATAAACTGATGGCTGCAATAAACAGATGGCAGTCACTTTTTCCGAATGACCTGAGTTGTGTCCTTAATCTGAAGACTCTCGCCTGGTCTGGTTCTTTGGTCACTGGCGCTGGTGCTGGTGCCAGGAGGGGCATTAAATAGGATGAGGAAGGTAAATATACAAGATGGAGGAAGGGTAAAATACAAGTAAATACGAAGTTGGAAAGAATCATTTTATCTACGTAAATTACATAAAAATCATATATATATGCATAGATAGATAGATAGATAGATAGATAGATAGATAGATTGAAATTTCCTCATCTCTGTTGACAATGCTCCTACCAAGATCTATAAACTACCTAAAAGAAGCAGAAATCTACAATACATGAAAAGTATCTTTCTGATACTTTTCCCAAAATCCAAGACTCCAAAAATATTAATCTCTATTATTGTTATTCTTGATTATATTACAGGAGTTGAAATAAATTCCTATTGCTGAAGACACCATGTACTTTGAACATGGGACCTAGAAGATCCGTGCTAGATCTGAACTGAAAGCTTCACTCCTGAAGAGTACAGGAAATTAAGGAATACTGAGAGGGAAAAATAATATTCCCCAAGGAGAAGGCCCAAATTTTTTATACAATGCCCAGTGATAGCCCCTTAAATCATATACATACAAAAGACAAAACGGAGAAAACACACTGTATTTATATATTTAGGATATTATATCTGTGTGTAACAATTAAAGAAATAGAGACCCTTAATTTGAGAAGGTTAAGTTAGGTAGCCCATTGGAAATGTTGTAAGAATGAAGGAGATGAGTGAAAACAATATAATTATATTTTAACTTCAAAAATTAAAAATATATTTTAAAAGATATAATGATATTTAAAGTGGCTTACTTTGTTTTGTTAGACCCCCGAAAACTCAAGTATTCGGGGTCTCAGGCCAGGTTCACGGTCACCCCAATCACCAGGTGGATTCGAGAGCTTGTTGCAAACTGCACGAGGCTTTATTGTAATTTAACGAACTAACCCCGTGTTAGCTCGGGTCTTTCACCCACCCGCCATGGCGGACGGCTAGCAAAAGACGGCTTGAAGCTGCTGTGCATAGATCTTTATAGGGCAGCGTAAGGGGAGTGTCTAGGGGTACGCACAGGCTTACGCACAGGCTCACGATTGGTGTGCTTCCAGGCTTGGAGGGCTTGCCCTGTGTTGATTGGTCAACTGGTTGTTATGGCTCATAGGCCCTCCCAGGGTGGTTGCTATGCTCTCTACATCATTGCTGTGCGCTTGTCCGTAAAGCACACCCAGGGTCGTAAAGCATAGCGCCACCAGCTAACCTCTGATTGGCTCCTTGTCACGAGACAGGCATCTGACCTCTACGTGACCAAGGCAGGTTTATGGCAAGCACGTGTTCGGCTGTTATGGCTGCCAAAAGGGAAGCCGGTTCCTTCAGTTTCAAATATCTCTGATTTATACTTAATTAATTTAACATTTTTTGGTTATAAACTTTATAATCTTTACATTAGTCTGATTTGGGGAAATTTTTAATGTGTAACATTTCATGAGAAAGTACACAATGTATATGTGGATAGATCATTTTTCACAAACTGAAGAGATGTCCAAGTTCCATTTTGGATTGAACAGGAATAATATCATCAGCAAAATTGTTTCTCATCCACCCTTACCCAAGTCTCCTGCTGAGAAATTACATCTATTCTGTTATTTATCATCATCAAGTAGATATTTTTTATCTACTTTATCCTGTTTCTTCTACAGTTTTTCATTGTATGAATAGAATACTCATTTACTTTACTTATTCAGTAACCATTGGGCATTTCCTCTGTTTCCAGTCTTTGATTATAGTGAGCAATGCTCATTATAATCTGAATAGCTATGGTCTCAAAAAAATCTGTGCATACGTGATACCCTTTGGAGATACTTCTGTTGGGAGGTGATTAGATTGGGTAAAAGGCAGGGTCCTGTGCATTTAATAAAAGCACTTATATAAAACACAACAGTTTAGTGTCTTGTTTCCGTGCTAGAAATAACTCGAGAAAGTATTCTTTTCTATGACCTTGGAAACTGACCATTGTAAATTACTTTCTAGCTCTAAAACTATGAGAAATGAAATTTCCATTCATGATTAAATGTCTCAAATTAGAATCCTGAATTCATATGGTAAATCTACATTTAATATTTGAGAAAAATTTCCAAAGTGACTCTGTTAAGCTCACTTTTTAAAAGCAATACATAAACATTCTATTTTATTTTTATTCCCAACTCTTCATAATTTCTGATTACTTTCATGTTAGCTCATTGCAGCAAATATAAAATGACATCTTACCTTGATTGAATTTGAATTTCCTCAATGATATTTATATTGAACAATATTTTGTGTATTTATTTGCTGGTTCTATGTCTTTCTTTTTTTATCAAATCATTTATTTTGATATCATACAACATATCTACCAGGCTATATGGTTATGCTACAAATAACACTACAGAGCATGAAGTAGTTAATTTATGATATCTGGAATTCATATATCATTTTAATACATTGTCCTTTCCATTTGAAGAGAAATATGAAGAAATCAATGGGTACTGACTGAGGCAAGAAAAATTATGAAAGGTGTGCAAATTAGGCCCTAGGAAGGAAAAGTTTTCTGATGTCAATGCAGAAAGAAGGTGGCTCGGCAATGGCTTGATTTCTGCAATATGCTCATAACCATCTGGTTAGAGGTCTGCTCTAAAGGAGACAGAAGTTTCTACAGGAGACACTACATATCACAACCCTATGAAGGGAAATCATAGCAAGATTAATCTTTACCAAATAATAAAAATCTTTTGTATACTTCAGGTTGGTGATTGACACCTAGAATGGGCAAATGGGGGCATCGTCTCAGAGTCAATGATCACTTTTCATACGGTTCTTAACCATATATCTCTTCAAACATTTTACTTATATTATTTATTGATTTAAAATAGATTTTTTAATACAATACACTCTGATTATACTTTCACTTCCCCAAACTCCTCCCAGACCCTTGCAATTTCCCCACCCACTGAAATACACACCCTTTCTTTCTCTCTTTCATCAGAAGGCAAGCAATCATTGCAAAAATATAAGATTAAATTGAAAACAAACTATGAGATAAAACAAGTCAACAAACAAATAGAAAAAGAACCAAAGAAAAAGCACAATAGATACATATAGATGCACAGATACACATGTTTGCACACATGGGAATACAATTAAAAACACAAAATCCAAAAGCATAGTATATACAAAAAGGACTTGTAAGGGGAAAAAGATTTGAGAAAGCGTTATGAAACAAAGAACCTTTAAAATTGCCATTGTGTTCACTTTTTGCTGGGTATATACTGCTGGGCATGGGGCCTGTCATTAAGAGTGGTTTGTATATTCAGTGAGAATTCACTGAGGAAAACTACTTTTTCATTTGTGAGTCATTATCAATTGGAGATAACTTCTGGTTTAGGGTTGTAGTCTGAGTTTTCCAAGATCTCCTATTCTCTGTACATTGTCCACTTGTGGTTCTATGAATTTTTTCTGCAATAGGAGGAAACTTCTCTGATGATGACTGAGCAAAACACTGATCTATGAATGTAACAGGATGTCATTAGAATCAATTTTATTGCTATGTTCTTTTAGCACAAGAGTAGTATTTGGATTCTCCCTAGGTCCCTGTTCTATCTAGTCTCAGGTTCTTGACCACCTGGGCAGTATCACATATCGGTTATTTTTGGTTAATTGTTCCTTGATTAGAATGAACTGTCCCTTATATCTTCCCTTTGGTTTTAGTTTGACATCTACATTTTTTAGATATTAGCCAATACATGCTTGCTTTCTGGTCCATTTAATTGAAATATTTTCCATCCTCACTTAATAAAAGATACACTATATATAGAAAGTTCCTAGGAGTATATCGTTTCACCTAGGCCATCATATATGAACTGTCACTTCATCAATAAGTAGAATAAATTGTTCACAAATAGATTTCAGCGAAGTCAAATATTTAGATTTCAATACCACCATGTACATGAAAACACAGTGAAATAGAAATCCATTTTGTAATACTAGGCATAAACTGAAATTTCTACTGCTTTTCCAGTGAAGCAAAAACAAGACATCAGTCTCTTTCCCCCACGTTTCTAATGCTTTTTTCCAACAGTAAATCATCAACTAAAAATAATTTCAGGATTGAGTGTTTCCAAACCCATCAACTGTACCTCATATTTTGACTTTATAAGCTTGCATGGCTCTGTATGTCAACACAGAATCTAACAGTACATCTCAGTTGTCTTATACCTGTCTATATTGATACCAAAACTACTGACTGAAACCCCCCAAATTTAGCCTCAATACCACATGCATTTATTTGGTAAAAACTGTTTTAAAAGGGGGAAAGAGAAAATGTCTACCCAATATTTATTGCCCCTTATCCAAGATATCTATTTGTTTTCTGCCATAGTTTGGATGGCAAGCTTCTAGAAACCAAGGAATTTGTAGTTTTGATCATTTGGTATGTATAACACAAAGAATTATTCCAGAAATTGAAGTTTTGTATGGATACTAAAACATTATACATATTTGCCTGTATGTCCACATTTAAGGGTAGTCTTTGCTCCCCATCAAGGAAACTCCTCCTTACAATAGATGGAGACCATTAAAGAAAATCACAATCAATTAAAATACAGGGTTATGGAGACCTCTTCCAATGTATACCCTACCATACAATTCACACATCTAAGGAACAGGGTAGAGTATAGAAAAGGGAAGCAAATACTGTAAAAGCCAGATCATCAGGTTGTTTGCTGTGAGATTTTGTCTCATAAGAATGTCAGAAGCAACACCCATAAAGTCACACTAATGTGACTTTATAAACATGAGATTTGTAAAGACAGTAACAATAGTCATGGTAAGATGGGTGGAGAAAAGCTCAGTAGGCCTCAGTCCTACACACAGAGACACAAGCTACTAAGGGATGCTGAGAGTGGGAAAAATAGTTTTCCCCAGGGAAGAGCACATCAAATTGGTTATCCAATTCAAAACCATCTGCCCTGAAATTAATAAAGCTAATATTATAAAGTCTGAGCAAATTGAATGTATGTCTTTAGAAATATATATTCTTAATCTATTTCCATGATAGTAATTAAACATTTTTAGTAGCCCGTTCCCCCAACTGTACCTATCATAAGACCACTCACTTAGGTGGAAAGTGCTGTTTAGTAATATTTTGATCTAACCAGGCAGTTGTGGCACATACCTTTAATCCCAGCACTCAAGAGGGAGGCAGAAGAATGCAGATCTTTGTGAGTTTGGGGCCACCTTGGTGTATAGTATGAGTTCCAGACCAACCAAGACAGCCACACAGAAAAACCCTGTACCTAAACAAAAATAAAACAAAATGCCTTACTAATTGTCTGGTGTCTTGGCACATACCTTTAATCCTGACTTCCAGGAGGCAGTGGCAGGTGGATCCCTGTTAGTTCAAAGCCAGCTTGGCCTCCATTGAGCTCATACTTACATATCTAACAATTAATGACAAAGAGTCATGAATCTGAAAGAAAGCAATGAGAAATATATGGAATAGTTTATAGGGAAGAAAGATAACAAGAAAATAATGTTATTATATTATAATCTTAAAAATTAAAAGAAATAATTTTATACATAATGGGAGTAGATAACAAAACCCATTAGTTGAATAAATAGCATAAAAATAAATGAACAGATAGATGTACCCACAATAGGTGATGAAATTAATGGATTATATTTATGATATCAATGACAGTATCCTGGTTATAACAAGGAAAATATTATAACAAGGAAAAAATTGAAAGATGTTTGTTATAGAGTGTATCACTATTTAAAACATATAAATGGATTATTTATTAGAAATATGCATGGATATATCATTTTATCCACATAAATCCTCTAATTAAAAGTAGTCACAAATATGTCATTAAAATAAGAAAAGAGAGCATTACAAAATATGAAAAATATATTAATCATATCATTTCAGTAGTCAAAAAGGTCATGTTAGTTATGATGAGTAACTTCAAAAGTTAGTAATATTTTCATTTTGCCTAATAGTAGACAATTGTCTTCCTTGCGGCTCTGCTGAGGACTCTGTAGTCAGAATCACCCTTCCAGGCTTCAGGAGGAAATCAACACATCTATCAAATTTCTAATGCATGAGGTTGTTTTTGAAATTTCCAAAATTACCAAGAATTAAGGCTAAATTTTCAGAGAAATCAGAAGTCATTTTTGAGCAGCTGCACATTTTATATCAAATTTGCTCTAAGTTACTTTAAATTTTATAGAACCTCTTATTTCTTAGCAACTTAAAGAAACAAGTGAGAGTAATTAGAGTCTTTATGGTAACCACTTCCGCAGCTGTAGGACTACCAATTACATTGAAAAGGCTGTTTAAGAGTACTTTGATTTAGAAATTTGTCATCATCTGTTGTGATGGCACAAGCCTTTAATCATTTAATGCCTTTAAACACTCATGAGGCAGAGGCAGGAGGATTTCTTTTAGTTGAAGACCATACATATTAACTTCCAATGAACCGCAGCTGCATAGTGAGACCCTATATCAACAAAAATAAAAATAAAAATAACAAAAGGAGGAGAAGCAGGAGGAGCATAAGGGGCAGTAGGATGAAGAGGGTAAGAAGTAAAGGAACTTTTCATATCCTTTTCAAATATGCAACATCACAAATTCACTATTAAGACATGTTATTTCCATGGAAAAAATGTGAACATGAGGGCATGTGAGAAAAACCCAACCTGAGGTTGCTTTCTTTCCTTTAGCTATATGTAAGAAAATACTATGGAAGTTGTTGCAAGGAATAATATTGGTGGAGAAACAATAATTCTAGACTTGATGTTGTACAATAGGCATTGTTTAGGTGAAGAGCCTAATGTTTAATTGAATTTACAAGGCACTCTCCATAATCATGAATTACAAATTCCTGAGATTTTCTTGATCCTCCATCCTGAACAGTCACACTAACATTTTATCCTGATTTTAAAAGAACTTTATTTAGTTTGACTATAAGGTTTTGTAAATGTTCTACAATTTTTGATTAGACATTTACTTTCCAAGTTATTAAAAATTAATTTTCCTTAGCATGTCTAAATAATATTTATGTATAATTCATATGTCTTTACTTCAATATTCATCCTCAGAGTGTACTTTGCATTGATGACAGTGACAGTAACTGCATCAGTAAAATTATATTAACAATATCTCTACTTTATATTAAGGAAAATAATATTTCTTATATTCATTAAATTTGCATAACATATATACATATTTCATTTTATTTTGTTACATGTATCTAACAGAAAACTTAGTCTCAGATCAGAGAGGAGAAGAACCACTACTACTGTCTTTGAATTAGTTAAGCAGCAGAATCAAACTAATTCTCAATTCTGTCTGGTAATCTAAATATAATACACTGAAATATTTTTGCCACCAGTTCTCAATCTTTCAAGAAAGATCTAGAAATATTTTTGGTAAAAATGTTCAATCTTTTAAGAATATTATAGTGTCTATTTTTCCTATCTATGCTTTCTTTTAAAAAATCATGCAGATGGAAGCCTCTTCAGCTTTGAGAAAGAGCTTACATATTCATTAAACTTAATTTTAATTTTCTACTCAAATCACAGAAATATTCATTGCTGATTGATCCTTTAACAATATATCTAATTGCTCATCTAGTACTTCATTAGGCTTTTAGTGGACCACAATTCTTCAACTGTGCTGAAAATTTCATTAAGTTATTTTTGATGAAGCTCTTTTACACTTAAATTCTTAGCACTTAGATTTAGCATCACTGGCATCTTCTTAATAATATGACACCGCCTCTCTCTGTTAGTCACCATAGTTAAACAAGCACTAAAGCTTCTTATTTCAGGCAAAAATGCTCACATTGTACACAGCAATCAGTGGAGTTGTCTTTTCTTCTCCTATTATTTTTTATGTTTTTATAGGTTTGAGTTGCCAATATTGGGAGAAAATTGCATGTGTCCTATACGTAAAATGATTGTGTGTAAGTAATTTTATGATGTTAACAGAATTAATGTTGTGTAGAAATGTTGTTTTCATTTATAATTATAATTCTGTAGCTTGGAGTACATTTTCTAACAACACAAATGCACATTATTTCATCTAATTAATTGGCCACTCATTATTTGCCTTTCTTAAATAATAATTAGCTCAAGAACAGGCAGTTCCTTTATTGAAAATTGTGACTAAAGTCACATTTCTGTAAGATTATGATACCTGTTATTTGGGCCATGCTTTAGAGGAAGGTCACCCATACCAGGATGCATGAGCAGCATAAAGTGGACTTTAAGGATTTAAAAGTGATAAAATGAAGAGGACACAGTGTGGGTGGGTAGCGAAGCAGGAGCAGGAGATGATTCTGGGAAAAGTTCCTGGGAAAACACATAATGTGAAAGTCTCTAAGGACGAATTAAAAATAGTCAACTTCTGCTATGATCTTTGAACATACATAGTTCAACTGTCTAATATCTGGAAAATGAGTGTGGTTTATTCATTCATGTTTTCCAGCTTAACAACAACTACTACTGTGAGCACATGCACACACACACACACACACACACACACACACACACACACACACACACCATCCCAACCCACCCACAAACACTGTAATTCTTTCTCTGTGTTGCCATATGTCCTCTTTGCTTTTATATTCCAACTCATTAAACTCATTATTTATTCCACTTCGAGTTTATAGACAACATCAATTCATGACCCCACTATGCCTCTTTGATATTTTATTTTTTAAAAATATTTTCTACAATGCTTCTTACTTAAGACCTACTCAATAATATATTCATTTTTAAAATGCTTTGTTTCAAATATGACTTTTCCTATTAAGTGTTACACTGTACACTGGCAGGAACTTGTTCTCTCATATTTGAATTGCAAGTATCTGGGTTGGTGACCAACACAAATTTATGCTAAGAAAGTATCTGAAAATTTAATGTAAATTCCAGTCTGTTATGTGTTCCAACTTTTATTAAAGCATAGAATCCTGCATAACAAGATCTTAACTGTTTAAACAGTTTGTCTCATTCTCACAACTTTTTAATGTATATAAATAAAATATCAAATAACGTTGTATGATGGCAAACAAAATATTGAGCTAAGATGAAACCATGATATTTGATAAAGGCTCCATCACCATAGTGCCTGATACTAGTAAAATAAACAGAAAGTTTTCATGAATGGACTCTAGAGGAGAAAAAATACTACAACTAATCAAAATGGAAAGGATAAACATGGAGCAATAGAAATGAGGTTTGTATACAGAAAGACAACAAGGAGGTGTCATTAGAGGGTAAATGTTGAAACAAGTAGAGAGAACTAACATGGCTAAAAGGGACCAAGAATTCAACTATTCAATTCAACTATTGAATCTAACCAAGATATCCTGTAACAGTCAGAGTTTATATTGTTGAGATAAAACACCATGAACAAAAGGTGACTTGGTAAAGAAAATCCTGGGTTCATTTTACAGAATTGGGTCACATGATGGCAGGAAAGGTCAGGGAAAGAACTGAAGCAGAGCAGGACCCTGAAGGCAGGCTATAACGTAAAGCTGTAGAAGAGTACTGCTTACAATTTTTCTTCCTTTGGGGTAGGGGTGTGTGAGACAGAGTTTCTCTGAGTAGCCCTGCTGCACTGGAATTCACTTTGTAGATCAGATTGCCCTCCAAGTCAGAGTTCTGCCTCCCAAGTGCCAGGGTTACAGGAGTGAGCCACCACCTCCTGGTTCTCAACTTGATTTCTTAACCATCCAGTATTACCTGCCCAGGGTTGGCCCCATTCATTATGGGCTGGGCTCTCCCACACCAATCAATAATTAAGAAAATGTCCCATAGGCTTACTTATAGGCTAATCTTATGAAGGCATTTTAGCAAGAAAGATACCTCCTTCCTAGATGTGTCTCATTTTCTGTCATTGTGATCTAAAAATAAAAAGAAAATAAAAATGTAAGTCCTCGGGAGATGAAAATAATACAAATGAAACATGTATTATAAAATATAGGAATTCCTGTGGATTTTGTTTGTTATTTGAGACATGGGATCTGGATGAAATTGTAATCAAGATGCATATGATGTTGAAATGTTAGGGATTTATTTTGGAGCTCTGAAATGCTAGACAAGCACTATAGCACTGAGCTATATATTAAGGCCTTATTTTACTTTTATTTTTAGTTAGTGTCTTTCTAAGAACCCATGCTAGTACTGAATTTACTCTGTAGTACAGACAAGCCTTGAATTTGTAACGACACAATCTCATTCTCCTGAGTTGCCAGAACTTCCAAGCTCCACCATCAAAATCAGTATAGGGGAATTTTTTATAAGTTCATTTTAGTCTTTGTTAAGTACTTTAGATATTGAACTTCATATCTACATTCATTTACTATTCTTAATTAATAGTAAGGTGACCCACCATGCTGTGACTGAGGACCCTATATCTGGTCCAATTTAATTTTTTTCTTCCACCCTTCTACCCATCCTCTCTGCTTCCCCTCCTCTCTTGGTGGGGACTCTGACTTCTACTGCAAACTCAGCCCTACTTCTGTACCTGAGGACAGTGTGAGCCATTAGGCTACCCCTTATCTTCGGGTCGGGATCCCAAAGTCTCCATATAAAAATCCCAGACTCCTCCAGCTAACTCTACACAACCCAGAACAGTTGAGGTGTATGTGTCCAGCTTGCTCACAACCCCTTTACCCCTCCACAACTCCTATCAATGTATGGATCCAGACCTCAACTCTCCAACTTAACTACAATTGTTACTTAAGTGAGGATCATTCCTGTAAAACTCATATAAATGTTTGAGGACAAGCTAGGAGAATCTAGAAACTCAAGTCTCATCTAATCCATGACTATTTCTTATACCTCCTTCAAACTGTGAAATTTCCAATGCCTCATTGATTTGCCTCAACACTCAGTCCTAAACTCCTTCATCTGGTCCACAACCTGATAAGCTAGGGTGGCAGCAACTAAAGATTTAAACATCATGCAACAAAGGAGAGATCTAATATCCATACCAATAAACACTGCAAATGTCCCAACTGCAAATCCCAAGGTCCCATCGAGCACAAAATTATTAATGAAGAAAATATGTATCCTAGAAAAATTAATATCCTCATAATATTGTTCTCCAGGTAAAGCATCTTAGATCATGTGCAAGACAGTTGTTTAAAAAGTTATAATAACTATGTATAATGTAGTCAAAGAGAATATAAACAAATACCAGAATGAAGATGACAAAAATACAGTTGATACATCTGAAAATATTTGAGAATTAAGAACAAATGATACCAAGAACGGTAGATGGGATAAGATGATCAACTTATGAAATTAATGAAATTGAATTTAAAAAAGAAATCAGGTCCTACTAAGGTCTGCATTAGGCCCTTTGCACATATATTATGAGTGAGAGTTTATTGCTTTTATGGGATTCCTGGGTATGTGGCCAAGTGGGAATCTGTTTCTTCTGCCTTCTCTTGGGATTTTTTGCCTTATTTTTGCTTTGTCCAATCATAAAGTGTTAATTTTTTATTTGTCTTATTTTTATTATTTCCTTTAGAAACTTGTTGGTTTTCTAATAAGAGTCAGAAAGGAAATTGACCTGAATAGGCAGGGATGTGGGAACAAATTGGAGGTAGTAGAGAGAGGGGAGACCATAATCAGGATATAGCATGTGAGAAAAATATATTTTTTCAATACAGGGAAAAAAGTCCTACTGTTCTCCAATGTAACAATATGAAACTAATGTTAAAATATGATAAAAAGTTAAATAGATCAAAAGTATTATCATATTATTTATACAAATGAATGTAGCCTGAAATCAATGATGTAGGGATTAAAAACATACATAAATCCCCAAATGTAATGTGTCACCTAAATAAACCCAATGACAGAAACCTCAGGGTCATCTCATTTGATGCTAAAAAGTCCTTGAAAAAAAATTCAGCTTCATTCATGATCAAATTCCTGGAAAATCTTGGTACTCAGAGGTCATATTTCAATATAATGAAAGCACTCTACAGCAACCACACAGCCAACATGCTAAACTGAGAAATGAAATCAAACAACTTCCCCTAAAAGCAGATGCAATACGTGAATGTCCACTACCTTCAGTGCTGCTCCATGAATTATTTGAAATATTAACTAGAGGAATAAAAAAAGAAGAGGACATAAATTGAAAAGAAATAAGTATAAGAATCCTTATTTGCAGGTAATATTTTATTAATAAAATACACTAATGAGTCCACAAGAATGTTTCCAACCTGATAAACATATTCAACAAAATAGCAGGATTCAAAATTAATATGCAATAAAATTTGTTACCAAGAAGCAGACAAACAGGGAAAGAAATAACAGACAAGTACAACATGAAAATAAACACACACACACACACACACTAAAACTTTAGAATATCATTTGTAGTATATTTTTCCATAAAGGTGAAAGACTTGTACTATTACAATTTTGAGACACTCAAGAAAATTCAAGGAAGAGGGAAATTACTCATGGGAACTAAAAACATATTAGTTCATATGTAAACAGAAAAAAGATCATGATATCCAAAACAGATCTGAACAATATAAATACTCATGGAATTATCAGCACCTCATATTTAAAGGTATACTACCAATAAATGAAAGTAATTAGAGTAGCATGGTTCCTAGATAAAAACAAATACATGAAATAATGGAATAAAGTTGAGGAGTCACAATTAGTCCAATTCTTAGAATCACCTCATATTTATGGCAAAGGGGACAATAGTCTTTGGAGAAAAGACAGCACATTCAACAAATGGTACTATTCAAACTGGAAAGCTTCACACAGGAGAAACAAATAGACACTGAAATCTCACCCAGCACAAAACCTACTCCAAATCATCAAAGCAATTAAAATAAGCTTTGTAAAGAAAAAGTAGAGGTTGGATTTGAACTTGCTGTCATAATGAAGGACTTTTCTGAAAAAGGCATTGATAGAATAGATCTAGTCAGGGGAAGAATAGAGGAGAACAAGAAAAGAGATACCATGATAGAATGAGCCATTATAGGTTTAAAGAGAATTCTAGCACTAGGGAAATGTCCAGATATCTACAAGGTTGACCCCAACTAACAATCTAAGCAATAGTCGATAGGCTTCCTTTAATGCCCTTCTCCGATAATGAGATTGATGACTACCTTATATGCCATCTTCATCCAGTAGCTAATAGAAGAAGACACAGACACCCACAGCAAAACACTGAGCTGAACTCTGTAATCCAGTTGCAGAGAGTGAGGAGTGATGAGCAAAGGGTCAAGACCAGGCTGGAGAAACCCACAGAAACAGCTGATAGGAAGAAAGGGTTGCTCATGGCCCCCAGATTGATATCTAGGAAACCAGCATGGGACTGTTCCAGACAAGCTGAACTAGGATGTCAGTTAGGGCAATCTATTGGACCTCTGATAGTAGATCTGTATTTATCTCTATCAAAAGAATAGACTTTGGGATCCCATTCCAAATAGAGGCATACTCTCTCAGCCTAGACACAAGGGGGAGAGACTAGGCTCTGCTCCAAATGATATGACAGACTTTGAAGATTCCACATGGAAGGCCTCACCCTCCCTGGGGAGCAGAAAGGGGATGAGATAGGGGGTGGGCGGGGCACAGGGGAGGCGTGGAAGGAGAGGAAACTGGGATTGACATTTAAAAGAAGCTTGTTTCTAACTTAAAGAAAAAAAGAACAAAAATTGATACATGGAACCAAATGAAACTAAAAAGTTCTTGTTTAGAAAAGGATACCATCATTCTAGTGAGGCTACAAACTAGAGAAAAACTTGCCAACCACATATCTGAAAGATGGTTAATTCCTACTGCATGCAAAAAACTAAAAACATAAATAAAAATGAAAGAAAACAAAAAAGTCCAAGTAACACTGCAGACTGGAAAGAAACAGAGTTTTCAAAACAAAAAAAAATATCTGAGTAAATATTACTTTAAATGTTCAACATCCTTATGCACCAAGGAATCACATTTCAAAACTATAGTAAAATTTGATCTTTCCATAGTCATAACAGCTAAGATAAAAAAGCAAACAGTGATATGGAAGGGGGGAACACTTATTCATTGCTTGTGGAAATGTAAACTGGAGAAGCCATTAGGGAAATTGGTATGGGGTTCTTCAAGGAAAGCAAGAGATATGTATACTGCCTGATGCAGCTATATTACTCTTGGGAATATACCCAAACAACTCTATATCATATTCCAGAGATAGTTGCTCATCTATGTTCATTGATGTTCTCTTCTTAATGAACACAATAGGCAGCTTAGATGATTAGTTGATGAATGCATAATGAAAATTATGGCATATTTACATAATGAAATATTACCCAGCTGAGAAGAAAAAATAAATTTACAGTTGAATGGATGGATTTTGGGTCTTAGAGTTAATTCAGATCCAGAAAGACAGTTACTGTATATTTTCTTTGATTTATTGATTCCTTTTTTAATCTTTAGATATTTGTATTTCATTTGGAATAGTTGTAGAGGTTTGGACTATCATGAATCCATGTGGGGATTTTCAATGGAAAGAAGATAGGAAATAATGCATTTAAAAGAGAAAGAACAAGAACAATGGACTCCTAAGATAAGATCCTACTGCTGACAATAACACAAGGACTGCAAGAGGCTCACGACTAAATGGAAAGTCTATATCACACCTCTTCTTGCAAGTCACAAGGACTGCCATGGAAGAGAGGATGCAAAGGTTTAAAGCCTAGAGGTGTTGGATAACCATAATGAAACTACATTTTTTAATCCTTCAAGGCATATTTATTCACAGTCCTTGTAACAGCATAGACAAGATCTGATCAAGCTCAAGCCAGACCAAAAATATCATCATTCGGTGGGATTAGGGAAAAAAGTTCAGCACTGACCAGAGGAACTAAAGGCAACTGATAGCTTCTGACAAAAGGAAAGTCAAATTTACTGAAAACATACCCCCTTGTAGGTAGACCACATATAAGTGGATGGCAATTTGCCCAAGAGATAAAGGGAGAAAAAATTGGACTGGTAGAGTTTCCCTTAAATAGACTAAGGTGGGCGGGTAGAAGATAAATTGGGTGATATTTTTATCAAAATATATTCTATGAAAAATCTCAAAAAGTTAATATACATTTTAAAAGAATGATGATAGTTCACTTGGATAACTGTATTTTTTTTGCCAAAATAAAAAAAATCAGGATTGCTGATATTAAGTAATCCAACAAAACTGCTGTTCCAGGAAAAATTGCAGTTATATACACAAAGTACTTCTGTGTCTCACACTCAGAAAAATTTAAAATATATTTTATATTAGATTTATGAATAAAATGTCTTCTATTATCAGACATAGTTCTCTGTTTCAGAATCTGGGATGACTGTACTCCTTGCTATATTGAATTATAACTTTTTTTTCCCTGATAGCAAACATACTAAATGGTAGAATGTCCCAAATATTAGACCATTTAATATTCATTTTAATGAGTTATTGAGCTCACATTATTTCGTTCACTTGCCTACGTGTATGAAATGATATATTCACTTACCACTTTCTTCAAAACCATCAGCAGTTTAACTATCATTGTCCATATATTCATTTTAGACAGTTTCTAGAAGCTTAAGGGCTTAACACATATAAGTTCTTTCTGAGATGGTAGTCATTTGTCCCAGAACTTCAAAAGCTTGGATAGGTGGATATCTGTCAGTCAAAGGCCAGAATCATATATGTAGTATGTTCCAGTTTAACCAAGGATACATAGTGGGAACCTGTTGCAAGACTTCCACCCCACCAAAAGTTAGATCATTAGATAAAATGAAGAGTAGACTTGAACCACTGGCACAGAGAAGGACTTTTTGACTCTAAAACAAACATTAAGACCAACAATTAATAGACTGGACCTCATGAATTGAAAGGCTTATATATAGCAAAAGATGCCATCATTCAGACAAAATGGGAAAATATATTAAGGAATAATAAATCAACTAAAAGTTTAGTATCTATAACATATAAATAACTGAAATAACTAAATGTCAAGAACACAAATAGTTCAATTAAAAATGGTGTACAGAACTATACAGAGAGTTTGGAGCATTTGAAACACAAATCTGAAAAAAATATAAGTGTTTCATATCCTTAGTCAAAGGGAAAGTGTAAATTAGTATTATTTTAAGGTTAATTTTGTACCACTCATAATGACCAACATCCATAAAATAATGACAATTCATAATAGCAATGAATCAAGCAAAGGGTAACACATTCATTGCCAGTAGGATTGAAGACTGGTACTACACTAAGAAAATCAATGTGAAGATTACCCTGGGAATCTGGGGATAGATTTACCTCTAAGATCCAGCTATGCCACCCCTTTGTATATGCATAAAGGACTCTACTACTGATGACAACACTTACTATGTCATTGAACATGGAGGAGTCAAGCTGGTGCCTAAATAGAAGCCTTATTCCTACTGATCAGCCATTCATGGTGCTTATATATACTCTGCCTGCTACCAGAGGAAAAGGGTAGTCATAGTCACTCAGCTATGAATTCTGCTCTTACTACAATAAATTGTCAACAAGATTGGGGCATTAATGGCACAAATGTTAAGGCCCATTCCATGAGATGGGACCTATAACACCCATTGATATAGTGGCCACAGAACAGAAGACTAGATGACATATTGACTTTGGGAAAAGAACATAGCAATAAATGACTCCTAATGGCACACTGCTATACCCATAGATCAATGACTAGCTCAAAACCCATCAGAGAAGCTTCTCATTACATAAGATGAGAATGTGCATAGAGCCCTACAATTGGGGGAAAAAATCCAGAAACTGTGATTGTGGAACACTCGGCATAGGATAAGTCCTTCCCCTCAAGGTTCAGGATCTATGCAAAAGAGGAGGTGGGAAGAGCCAGAGGCAAAGATTGACTCCACCAAACCAGTATTTCCACTGACACAAGAGGCCATATCATATGAACTCTTAGAGACTGTCAGCACACACAGAAAAATGAGGTCCTTGTATTGAGAAGGCAGCATGGGGATGGGATACCACCTCTAAAGGGGGAAGCTATTAGTGATAGATATCTGTTAGAGAAGGGAAAATGAATTTTTTTCCAGCAGAATGTCATGGGGCATACATGAGCACTTGTTCCCATGGAGGGCACATTTCTCTGGACCTGGAGCTACAGAGAGGTTTATGAGATTCTGACCTTGGGAAGAGAACTCTTGCTCTGCAAGGGCAGTATGAGGTCTAAACCATTGAGTCAACTCTCCAGACACTCAACAAAGTTTCTTAACAGTTGAATCAAGTATCCATTCTCTTTGCATGAACCTCTCTCCATATCTATGCTATTTCCATGTATTGTATTGCCCTAATACCCTTGATACCTAGGTACCATATGCTACTGTAGAGCAATCTGTGTTCTCTGGCAAATTAACAATGAGTAGCATTCCTCTTAATAATGGGAATGATAAAAGTTATAAGCATCTATCCTTCCATGTATATAGTGTCATGTGTATATGTTATGTTTGTAGAGTACATATAGTTATATGTATTCTAGGTTACTTACAGTCATATGATAGAGTGATAAATCTTAATTATTTAATAATAGCTTCTTTTAAAACATCCATATCAATTAATGAACTTCTATGCCAATATTTTACTGTCTCTACATCTTACCAATACTAAAGAGAATACATGTAATTGATACATATATGCATTTTTCAATTCATTTCTTTTATATTCTTTCTGACCACAATAATTCTATGCAAATTTATTGCATTCAGTTTTCAGAATGTACAGTGGAATGTGCAATTCCCAAGTTGCTGTTTTAGAATATCCTTCTAATGCCACAAAATACTGAGAGGGTCGTTTCTAGCTTGTGAAAGAAAATATGCCAGAGATATGTATTCTGATTGGGAATAGTTATTAACATAGAGTACAAAACCTAAAAGTAAAATCAGTTTAATAGTAATTTTTAAAAAGCAGGAGAGTTAACTTTATGAAATGACTGATTTTCACTGGTCACATACTAAAGTAACTTTGGGGACATGACTGTAAATAAATGAATAAGAAATAGAGTTTGACATTTGCATGATGAAATATGAAGCCTGTTTTCAATAATTTCAGTGATCTTCTAAATATCATTCAGAAATGCTAGCTGACCTAAATTTCCATTTGGCTAATGACTTTCTCTGCAAAGCATATGACAAGCTGTCACAGTCACAACACTAGTAATTCATCAATAGATTATACTGTTTGTACATTTTTCTGCTTTCTGAATCAGAAGAATATTCACAACTACAATAGAAAGTGAATTAATAACTTACAGAACCAAGATACACAATTAAAATATAAAACATTCATATAAGGCAAAAATATGATAGTGTACTTTTCTTAAATAAAGAACGTTTAACTGTATCTCACAAAAAGTTCTTATTCATCATTTTGGTAATAAACAAAATCACCTTGAGATATCTATAAGAAAACATTTTGTAATAAAGAATGTAGAAACCTAAGAGGATTTTTCATAGGCCTTTTAGGGCTTCCTTCCTTCCTTCCTTCCTTCCTTCCTTCCTTTCTTTCTTTCTTTCTTTCTTTCTTTTTTTCTTTCCTTCTATCTCTCTTTCTTTCTTATTGCCTGGGTTAAATTCATATTAAATACTACTAATATGTTCCTTTGGTATCTTCTTAGGATTTCTCCATAAGAAAGGATGGATAGTGCACATGCAAAGGAGAAGAAAACACATTTTGGCATGTGTATTTTACTTTTCAGTTGAAATGCTGTGAGTTGAAATTGTCATTAAATTGTATATTTAAATAATAACTACTTATGCATCCTGCACGTTGAAAGACATGGTCATTTAAATTTTATCTGTGACAAGCATTTCAATTGCATAGGAAAATCAGGGCAGAATTGGTGAATGCCTTTTGTTAAAAGAAAATTGTTTTACAACAAAGAAAATGAAAACAGCTTGTTAGCTACTTATAAAGGAGAATTATATTCCAAAGAGATAATATCAGTACATTAAAGAGAACTCCCATGGTGATTGTAGCACACTCTTCACAATAACTAATAATTTGATTAATTTGTTGTCCAACTCCTAGTGAATGTGCTGAGAAAAGATAACTTATATACTCAGGTAAATTCTATTTAGGTTCAAAAAGGACAAAACACTATAAGCAATGACATGGGCAGACCTAGAGGCCATGATGTTAAGCAATATAAGAGGACACAGAAAGATACATATTGAATATTCTTTCTGAAATGTCAGATATAAACCATCAAGCTTATAGAATAGAGAGCATTGCAGCAGCAATGAGAGGTCACTGAGTGGAGGAAAGAGGAAGATATAGGAGATATTAGTCTGGTCAACGACTAGAAAGTCACAGACAAACAGGAAGATTACATTTTTGTCTTCTATCACACGGGGGGGGTGTTATTGTGTTTAATAATACAATATTGTTTGAATAAAAATTTCATGGCGAGCAGATATTTTATATCTTCATTACCAAGAAATGACTGTTCAGGTGTTGCATAAACCTAATTAACCTGCGTTGATTTAGTTGAAACCCACACACAATATTCTGATATATAAGCATTTTCTGACAATAAACTCACCATAAGAAGCAATATACATATAGGTTCTGCTTATGGTACTCAAAAGTAGACTCAGGTGAGTCTCCCTGGGACTTAGAATTTGCATTCCTCTTAACTCACATTTCAAGCTTATGTTGGGTTGTTTTTCTGTTCCTATTGATAGCTACACACCCAATAATTTCCTTTGTCTTTGTACACAAACCTCCTCATCTATATTCAGGTACACACACTTAAGACATGCCCAGTAGATGCTTTTACTCAGATTCCAAATGAAAGAGGCATGAAGTCAAAGAAGGTGTTTTGAGTTGAAATATCAGCAGCTTGGAATAGGTGTACTCTGAATACTAATGATTTAAGTCTAGAAGAGGGGTACAGATTTGGAAACATGCTTCTTGATGGCTGAAACTAGTGTATGCATGTAAGCTTGCAGGACTTCAGTACATTTTGGTCCTGCAAGGAAAGTCTAACTTTAGGTGTAAATCATTGAACTTCCTATTTTCTATTTACAAAGATTAAGGGAGTTTCTTATGCTATGTACTGTTCTGAAGTTGCCTATCAATTTTCTAGTCAGAATTCAATTTCTAGGTAAGCTCTTCTAAGACCAAAAGAAATCATAAAAATCTAGAAAAAGATCTTATATGGTGAGACAGAACTGAATAAAACACACAAATTAATTTCAATGGAGTCAGACATCTATTTATGCTAATTTATGAGTTAAAGTAATATCAGATACATCTCAAATGGTAGTTATGTTGTAATGGAAAGAAATGAATTACTAAAGTATAAAGACAAGTTCACTTTTCTGGTTATTTTGTGAAGGTCAAAGACAAAGTTGGTTCTCTATTACTACAAGCCAGTGTTATTTCCATTGTACCATTCTAAAGTGACAGAATAATGCTGTAGTGAGGTACTGCTATCATTCCTATTGCTGTAGCCTTAAGGTACAAGAAACTTATAAAAAATCCTTTGTATCTGTGCAACTGCTTAGGATATGTTGTGCACATGTGTCCATGCATGTGTATACATATAGATGGTAGAGGTTAATGTCAGCTCTTTTTTGTGGTCACTCTCCACCCTATCTTCTGAAATGGGGCATTTCATTGAACCTGTGTTCATAGATTGGAGATCCTGGCTAAACAAACAAGCTATGGGGATCCATCAGTCCATCCTCAAGCTATATTAACTTACAGTGACTGTCAACATACCTTTTTTTTTTTTTAACACAGCACTAGGGATATAAAGTCATGTCCTCATTCTTGTGCAGCAGAGACCTTAGCACAAGAGCAGTCATTCCACTCCACAAATCTTTCTTATCTTGGACAATTCAAAGAAAGACTTCTAAAGTCAGCTTCAATGGAACAAAATGAAAGTATCAGCAGGGTTTTCCCTTTCCAGGAGATTCTAGGCAGAACCCATTTACTTGCTTCTTACATCTTCTAAAGGCTGGACATAGATTTTGATTGATGTCCCATTTCTCTATCCAAAGCCAGCAAGGGAGTATGAACATCCTTTGCATCAAAACACCCCAAAATACTCCCATGATCACACATTGTCATCTGTGATCAAAGGTTATTGACATACCTTGAGACTCACCTGAATACCTTAGTACAACCTTTACTTTGTAAAATAAACAACAACCCAATATCATAGACAATATTAAATTCTCTTTGTAAGAATTTCTGTATTTGCTACTGATGAGAGTTCACCTCATATTAAAAATTATGTTACAAGAATGGTAATGCTATGTTAAGAAACTGTGAAGGACATGCCATTTATGACTGAAACTCACTGAGGTGTCATGATTAGCAGTTATGATGGGAAATTTGGTGGATTATTTTTGAGCAGATCAAAATTTAGTGAATTCAAACTACAAACTATTGTCTGTGATGTGGGTGAGTCTCATGAAACCAGGTGAAAGCCATGCAAGAACATAGAAGAGGGATATTATCAAGTTTTTAAAAGCATTAGCTCAATTGGTCTTCCCAATAAACAGGCATACAGAATTTAAAATGGGTCTTTACCATTAATTATCCTGGATCTCAAAGCTGGTTGGTACATACCACACACTCCCCTACCACCACCAGCAACTAAAACCCTACCAATTGAACATCCTTTCTTCTATTCTTCCCTGGACTCAACCTGTCTGCTCCCTCATGAGTTCTGCATCCTTCCTCTTCTTCCCTTCTCAATCTAGGAGCTCCCTCTCCCCTTTTCCCATGCTCTCGATTTGCTCAGGGGATTGTGACACTTTCCCCTTCTCCATGGGGACAAAGTTTGTCTCTTTTAGGTCCTCCTTGAGTATCTACAGTTACATATGAAAGATTACATTCTTCCTTTACATCAAGGTCTATTTCTTAATTTTACATTATCCAACTCATTATTTTACTTAAAAAAATGTCCTTTCATCTTATTTCTACCTTAGCTTCCACTCATATTTTCCTACTTATTGACACTAATTTATTCTTTTTTTCTAAATGAAGCAATGAAGCATTATTATGTACCGATATAGTTTACTCAGATCGTTAGCAGTATTGTTGTTGCTTCTGGCCCTCAATCATTCAGAACTACTTAACCCAGAATTTCTTATATTTTTTTTGTGATCCTAGCCTTTTAACATCTGAGCCATCTCTCATCTCTTTACTGTGGTTTCTAGACTAGATTTTTAAACATTAATTTTCAAGTGTAATTTATTATCTAGAACTACAACTTTTAAGGTTTTGTCCTTGCTATGTAAATGTAGTAATAAGAAAAGCAGAAATATGATACTTTTTCACCACTGATAATTAGCTTATATTATTTTATTGATCCCTAATATTCTACCTACCCCAATAATAGAATGAACTTAGCAAGTAGTGTACATATACTAGATAAATGCACAACAGAGTGTGGATATAAAAGGAAACTGCTAGCCCTTGTGGGACTGAAACATTGGTGACAATAGGGAGATTCCAAAATAGGTTCCTTAAAAGAGGTCATATTTTAACTGTATTTGAAGAAGAAGGAGTGCTAACTAAAGAAAGTCTGGGTGTCCTAGATGCCATGTTCCTTGGTAATACTAAATAGTCAGATTTTCTCTTTTTAGATTTATAAACTTGTTATGGGGCATAAGGCTATAAACTAATTCAGATTTATGTGCTCCCAGGATAACACCTATGTCAAAAATGTTATTAGTAATGTTGGATAAGAAAAAAAATGTTTATTCAGTTTCTTTAGAAATTCCAGTTTCTTGAGAGATCTATTACTTTCTTGAAATACAAATTTATTAAAAAATGAAACTCTTTCAGATTTTCACTACTTATTTGAGGAGAAATATTTCTGTATTTGTATATGTGTAGAAAGAGACAGATAATTATTTTGGTGACTTCCCATAGCCTGAAGCAATAAGACTGTGACACTACTGAGACTAGTAGTTAGCTCTTTGACATCTAATTCATGTTTCCTGCAATGTGTCACTCAATTACAGGAAAGAAGTTCTATATAATTGAGTATATTTCTTTGAACTGAAACAACTTTCTCTCTTCTACATCAACACCTTCACTACAGGGTATTCTGAGACCTGAAAAGAAAGGTTCTGTGCTAAAGCTGTACTGCTAACACTTCAGCAGGCACATTAACTGCCTGTGGGAGAGCTATTTAATTTGAATAGCATCTGAACAATGGTAGAAGATTATATGTAACCCCCATTATTCTATCAATAAAAGCTCTGCTACCTTCAAGATCTGAAAAGCAAGACCTCTACATCAAAAAAAAAAAATCAATTGTCTGGAAGATGTAGTCAAAAGCAGCTAACGAATATTAGAGGAGACTTTACTTATTGTGAAGCCAAAGAGAGAGACGCCAATGAAATTGAGAATCCACTGGTTATACAAATAGAAAATAAATACTTTATGAAAACATGTTAAAACTTACTTTGGGAAATATTTAAATTTCAATTGAAAATACAAGATTAAAAGAAAATGCCTAGTGTTTTAGTTATAACTCAATGGCTATAATTTTGAAATTAATGGACGTGATTAAAGGGGAAGCACTTTAACAAATGAAGTTAATGTATGACAGAATATTGAGGTTGCACTGTCTGTGGCAATGTATAATTGATTACTCAGAATGAATGAATTCCTTAAATTTTATACAAGAAAGGACTTGCTATTATTTTATATGCTGTATTCCAGTGCATAGAACTGCATGCTCTCATGATAAAGTAGATAAACCTAAACAATGTTAGCAGAATGCTTCTGTATATATCATAGAGTGGTTTCCTTTTGAATTATGTTCAGTGAATTATGTTGAGATCTTTGTTTTAGTTGGCATTCCAGGAAATGACTAAGTGATTCCCTTAAGGAATTAAACATATTAAGTTCGGTTGTTCACATTTTTGGTCATTCTGTGTAAATAATTTTAAATTGATATACACATTTATGGGTACCAACTTGTTGGTTCTGAATGTGGGTGTCAGTTAGGAGGCCTGGGCACTCTATGGGACCTCTGACAATGGAACCAGTATTTATACCTAGTGCACAAATGGATTTGGGAGCCCATTTCCCATGGAGGGTTACTCTCTGAGGCTAGATACACAGGGGAGAGTCTAGGACTCCCCCAAATGATATGACAGATTATAATGATTCTCCGATGGAAGGACTCACCATTTCTGTGAAGTGGATGGGGGCCAGGTTGAGGGGGTCAGTGGGGTTCATGGGAGCAACTGGAAGGAGAGGGAACTGGGATTGATATGTGAAATAAGATTGTTTCTAAAGAAAAAACAATAAATAATAATTGCAAACCATTCTGACAAAATGTCATGATACATTGAAGATGTAATAATTATACTAATTTGGTTGAGAATGCATGATCTACATTTAAATGTTACCGAGGTTATTTCTTTAGTCATAATATTTAACATTGAGAATGTACTAATGTAAAAAGAGTCAGTTTTTCATTAAATGCAATGATCAAGAAAAGCATCCTTCCCAGGTTCTCTTCAATAATATCTTACCCTTCATCTGTCATCAGGTTGATACTGTACACTATGTACAGTCACTCAAATAGAAAACCCAAGTGTACATTCTTTATACTCCTCTTTCTTGAGAGTAAGTCTCTTTAAAACATCCTTGTATGTGCTATATATTTGTCAGAAAGAAAACTTTAATTCTACATCTAACTTATATTTACCTGGACCCCTCATACCTCTTGAGTCCAGTTACCTGTTATCTGAAATTAAGTATCTACTGATATGATCTGTGTACTCTAACTTATATACAAACCATGTCACATTGTATTCAATCTTGATAACTTCAAAGCTCTATGATCAGTACACTTTTATCTCCACTTCTCACCTTGAAAGTTTTTTAAGTTTTATGCTGGTTTTTTTTTTTTGTTGTTGTTGTTGTTGTTGTTCTGAAAGTACAAGTGACATGGATCTATTAATAGCTATTTTTATTGTCTTTTAGACCAAATGCCAATATTTATTGTTTTAAAACCTTGAAGTAACTACTAAACAGGCATCAAATACATTCCCAATTTAATTAGTACAATTATTATATTATACAACAATTAGAGTACAATTAGTATATGCACTATAAATTGTACAATATATTATAATACTTTGAGATAATATAACATTTTCTAAGAACATTTAGTTTATAATAATTATTTTGTATGCAAGAAGAAGTTGAAGCTTAAATTTTAAAATGATAAATATTTTTGAATTGATAGACTCATTTAAGGCTACCAACTTATTTGTATCCAAGAAAGAGCTGATGTTTAGTCATCAATAGATAAAAGTAATAGTAGACAAGTTTGAGTTTTAAAGCTATTTTAGACTTTTAAAAAGTAATGTGACATTTAGGGGTGTTCATCAAGAACTTTAATAGCAAATGAATTGAGAATTTATAACCCTAATTCATTTTTATCAAACTTTTCATGCCTTCATATTTATTCTCGGAATAAAGTTTATAGTTTTTTATTTAGATTTGTTTATTGTAACAGGCAACCACTGGTCAAACTTAAAACAAATTCAAGCCAAAAATAACATTTAACATAAAAATTACCTAATAGTGTAAAAATCTGATTTTTTTTCCAGTTACAATAAGTCAGTAAGTAAACAGACTACGAAAATGATTTCAAAGCCACTGCATAGAACAAATTAAGTGTTCTGTTAACTGGCCCTGGATTCCAATATCATATTACATATTTTCTCATTGTTAAATTCTAAAAGGTAGAAATTGCATTAAGCAATACTAGAATGCTTATTGACATAAAATTTCCAACATTAAAATACAATACCTTTTGACTTATCCTATTTCTGTGCCATCAAATGTTAAAGACATTTGGATAAAAGATCATACTGTGTTTCAATTGTTAATGTGTTGTTTATATAATGAAAGAGAATTGTCTGTAGGGTTGATGTAAGTTTGGCCAATAGGACTTAAATCCTTTAAGCAAAGTGTATGTGAACTTTTATGGTTATACTGAGAGATTCACAAAACCTGGGGAAAACTCAGCCTTTATATTTAATCAGTAAGATCAAAGGTTAGTTTATATTTATTATTTTGCTAATATTATTAGGATAGTAGTGCACAAAAGAATGAGTTTACTACAACACATGTTTTTAATCCATTACCCTGAAGGGACTTAAACTTCCAGTGAGTAACCAGTCCTAACTCATTAAAACATTTCACTGAAAGTCAATACTGATTTCTGTCCAATAACTAGGGACTGTTAAGCAGATGTGTCATGAATCAAAGATGATGCTTAAAATTTTCCCCAAACATAGTTCTATGTGTATATTAATGTTTTTTTCCTGTGTACTTCTTCCTCACCCCTGATGTTTGGATTGGGTGATAACTACTCCTTGTTACCCCACAACTACTTGAGAGCAATTGCACTAGGCTTTTACCCTTGCAAAATAGGTAATGGGATTTTAATACTGTCATGAGGCTAAGTATTTATTCTCACATTCCAAGCAATTAGTCAGCAAGTCCTTGAATCTCCCACAAGTGTAACATTTATTTCAATGCCTTTCTTATGAGAAAATATACCAGTATCACTCTGAGGCATTTTTAACACGAGGTACTACATATTGTTTATTTTGTAGTCACCAAAGGGCCATAATAAAAAGATCCCCTATACTTGAGCTGTTTTACAAGGTTGTGATATCACTAACCAAATATCACAATGTAAGATGCAGAGGTCCCTGCAGAAAAAAATCACTATCTTTCAATTTTACATTCTGTTTTGGGTCCCTAGGAAGACCTTGGATGTCCTTGGTATTGTTCAATAGGGCTGTTTCTGTAGATCGAGACATTTTGCTAAGTAATGTTTTTACTTTTATGAGTGTGCAGTCATAAACACTTTGGAGAAGGAGAATGGTTTGGGTTGTTTACAGTTATGATTCATAACATTCAGAACTCATAATTAGATAAATGCTTATTGATTTTTATGTGCTTCTGAAATAATTGAATGTAATAGTTTAAAATCAGAGTGAAGTAAATTTTCAGCGAAACTCTTTGGTCTATGACTAATATCTTATTTTACTTGAAACTATTTTATGATTCTAAAAGCATTGTGATTTATAGAATATCAATTTACTATTTATTCATAGAAGTTCAGTTTCATTTTATTATGAAATAAATACAATTGACTACTGAAATTTTAACAACTTTATAGTAAAAAATCTAACATGATTCATGATTTAGTATGGGATATATCAGTGCATATTAATAGTATATTCAAATACAAAATGAAAGCATGATAATCTTTGTGAAAAGTTTATCCTAGATTATAGTTCATTGTTAAATGAAAAATGTCACAAAAACACATATTAAATTTGAGATCAATCTATTTGTATTATAAGAACAAAATAGTGGGGTGTTCTTTGCCTTTTGACTTTGATGACCATAATCTGATTTTAATAGATATAAGATGGTCCCAAATTTGGTCAGTCAGCCCCTTAAATTTTTATTCAGCTAGGTATTCATAAATTGGAACATTCAATATTAAATTAGGTAATTACAAACAATATAATAACACATACCTGTCATCACAGCACTCTAGAGTCTGAGACAAGAGAATTGACATGTGTTTGCAGCCTTCCTAAATTTCATAGGGAATTGCAGGAAAGCTTGGGCTACAAAGTGAACCCTTGCATCAAAAGGGCAAAAGAAAAATAAAAGAAGAATAGAAGAAAGGAAGACCAAGAGGGGAAGTTGTTAGTAGTTATCTCTTAATGACTTTTACATGCCTATAACTGTCACATAGTACAATGTCAAAAATGATTTCGAAGTGAGTAGACATGTCCACAGGTGTGTCCTCTAATGAATTTATATTCATACTCTTGTATAGTTAATGTGAAATATCCTTCAGTATATTGTGAATGTGTGTTGCTTTTATTAGTTGATGAATAAAGCTGTTTTAGCCAATGGTCAGACAGAATAGAGCCAGGTGGGAAATCCAAACAGTGATACAAAGAGAAAGAAGGTGGAGTCAGGGAGTCAACATGGAGCTATCAAAGGGGTAAGATGCCAGAACACTACCAGTAAGCTATGTGGTGATATACAGATTAGTAAAATTGGGTTATTTTAATTATGAGAGCTAGTCTGTAAGATGCCTGAGCCATTTACCAAACAATTATAATTACTGTTAAGCCCCTGCATGTTTCTTCAGGAACTGGGGGTGGGAGACAAACTTGAATTTACAGTACAATGACTTGTTATGTTTACAAATTAGAGGGACACAAACATGATGTATTTTGTATTTGATATTGGATGAGTATTTTGAAAGTTCTTTTATGCAAAAATTACAGTTACTATGTGGATACAGAATTCATAAAATGTAACTTACAGAACATGGCAGACCGTGTCCTAGCCATCTGTAGCTCTTTCAAGAATTTTCACAGTTGTGTTGTTTTCCCTACCTGTACAACAGAAAACCTTAAGTCATATTATGACTTGTTTTCTCCAAAATAATAAATTCGTATCAGTCATAATGGTTTTTAAATAGCCTGAGTGCTTTCTGTACAGAAATACAGTAAAGGTTAATATACAGGAGTAGAAGCAGTCTAATATCTCTGATGACAAGAAATCCCCAAGATTATTATGAAACAAAGTTCATTTAAAGATCTATGCAATGAACTAAAGCATTGTCCCACAATTATTATTGTTTATATAAAGGAGCACATTATGTATATCATTTTGATGATTTCATTGCACATTAAATTACTCACGATATTTTATTTCATATAAAATATTGTCACTGTAGCCTCCCAAAATGTGAAAGCAGCCTCACACAGTAACAGCATTAGATTGCACAATTTGAACAGAACTGCAAATAACAGTATTTTAAACCTTAAGAATGCCAGGAAAGTGTTAACCTTAACCTTTTTCAAGTTGATAATATGAATAAGCTCTACTTCTTGTTCTCAGTTTCATTATTCAATACATTAGTGATATTTCTTGTTGCTTTGACAAAATACCTGAAAAAGCAATGTAAGAAAGGAAGAGATGCTTTTCATTTACAGCTTAAGAAGGTGTACACCATGGGGGAATAGGGAAGCATGAGGTGGCTGCTCATATTTAGTCAGCAGTTAACCAACAGAGAGTCAACAGGAAATGAGTCTGGGCTGTGAAACCTCAAGGGTAGTATCCAGTGACTCACCCTCTCAAGGGAGATTCAATTCCTTCTGTAATTTTCCTGAACACCACCATTAGCTGCATACCAAATATTCAAACACATGAGGCTGTAGAGAGACATTTCACCTTCAAAGTATAAAAATTGACAAGAAATAGTGACAAAA
This sequence comes from Cricetulus griseus, assembly GCF_003668045.3. NCBI lineage: Eukaryota > Metazoa > Chordata > Mammalia > Rodentia > Cricetidae > Cricetulus > Cricetulus griseus. The sequence continues at coordinate 307,746,646 of NC_048595.1, read as the reverse complement.
ATTAGGCTTTCAATATCTATTTGTACTTGAAATAACCCTTGTACATATTGTTATCATTATTACTGTCATCATTGAGCTATTTCCATTGTCATTGTTAATTATGACTGAAGGTGGTATGAATTTAAAGACCCTGAGAGTCATCTATCCAAACGTATAGCCAACTCTTTTCTGGTTTTTGATGGATATCTCATTTTCTAGACTGAAACCCAGTGACCTAAGTAAAGCCTTTCTGACCACATTAATGCATTTTCATTACTTAATCCTAATAGAGCAAAAAGATGAACATAAATCCAAAGCCTATGAGGATATGGCATCAAAGTATTTCCGTGTAGTTGTGCACTTCCTTACAAGTTTAAAAATTCATTTTATAATTTGGTATCCCATCATCAAAGAATAATTAACTGACTTAAGTGGTGGCAATTTGAAAACAAATGACAAAATATAAAGAGATTATTGAAGATGTTTTCCCATGCTGTTTTGAGGCCACAAGTTGTTTATCTGAGGTGGCTATGTGCCCAATAATAATATTTATTATGGTTTTCTTTGTTCTTCTGCAGGGTTTTTTTCTTATATTTTCAGAAATTGGTCTTAGGTGACTTACGTTAAAACTAACCCTTATTAGACATTTGCTGTATGTACAGAAATAGCCCATGTGCATCATACATCAAGAAAAAAATGTCTTTCTGTATAAAATAACTTGTATGTTAACATAATACTTGACTGAACTGGCATGAAATTATTCTTTATGCTTATTTTGTTTTAGCAATATCTTAAAATACTTTAAATATATAAATGTTAACAATATTTCAATAAAGGAAAGCTTTATAGGTTATGATTACGCATTTGTATTTTAATGATCTCCTACTCCAAAGTCATTTTGCCCACTAATCACTAGGAAAACTGGGAATGTTAAAACATACATGGGCTCCTCTTCAATGGAGGAGAAAAATACCGGTTTTCTCACCCAGAAACCTGCAAGTGGTTATTGTTAATGACCTGGTAACCTTTGTGTTATCTGTGGCAACAGACCTCACCCACCTTTTGCCATAGAGGAGACCTCACCCAAATCTCCGAGAATGTTCATTTCAGACTCATCCTTCCTAGTTACAGTTTATAGAACTCATCCATAGGGGTGATGAGACATATGTTTTATAGCTTGCTGATCTCTATGCTATCTTGGTAAGAGGCCATACTAGATTTTAGGCTGTTTAGATATATCGTCCACCATCATCATTACATGTACTTTGCAAAGGAGTTTCTATGTAGTCATACTTTAAGCTTTATTGTATACATGGAATTGCAATGATAGTTGTTTGAAAAACTGGAATGGGAATGATTGTTGAAGAGAAACTTTTCCCAAAGTTGCACTGTTTTTAATATGCTGTCCTCCTGACATTAGACTCCTTGAAATCTGATGCAGGTTGACAAAGTTACTCTAAACCACGTTTTTTTTTTTTTTCATTCTCATCTCTTTGCCTGGACACCTACAGGAATCACCTCATTTACACACCTCTTTATTTCTATCCCCTGTTCATTTTCTCTTCTACAAGAACTTGGTTAGTATGCTATATTTGTTAAAAATCTGCTATGGCATCAAAAAAACAGAGGTATAAGAAATAAGGGATCCAAGCTGGACGTTGGTGGCATACACCTTTAATCCCAGCACTCAGGAGACAGAGGCAGGCAGATCTCTGTGAGTTCGAGGCCAGCCTGGTCTCCAGAGCGAGTGCCAGGAGGATAGGCTCCAAAGCTACACAGAGAAACCCTGTGTCGAAAAACCAAAAAAAAAAAAAGAAATAAGTGATCCATAACCATTTATATAACTTTATAAAGAAGTACATTTAAAAATATTTCATATGCCTTCGAAGTAACTTATAATGATGAGTTTGCTAGATTCTGTGTAATGATTAACATAATGGTTCACAACATTATAGAAACATTTTTATGAATAAACAATTAGTATTACACACATGTAGAAGTGTAATATCATTAATAGTGTTGAACCCTCCCTTGTATGTGAAATAGTCAGTTCCCAAGCTCACATTAATAATTGATAAAGTAGTGCAAGTGATAGCTTGTCTCATGGGGTGGCTGTGAAGGTTAAATGAGACAATGCCTGGATAACTCAAGGTATAGACATTTTTAACCACTTAGAATAATAGCAAGGTGGTCACAAATGATACGATGAGCTGCTCTGGTGAATCACATTGACGGATTTCAAGTCCTGGTCTCTCACCTTTGGCCGTGTACCCTTCTGGTATTGTTGATGGTTTAGAAGACGAGTTTCAAATACTGTCTCCTACAAATTTCCACAGTAAATTGGATTTTATCTGTGATCCAGAGGATACATAAATAAAGGGTAAGTGTTTTTCTAAATGTGTGCTAGATCTCATTAAGACAATCAATCAGGGTCATCTCCCCAAATACTGGGACCCACATCCATGTGAATCTGTGGAGTTAGTGTGCAATAGAGATTCAGGGCTCAATATATTTCCCTTCTCACACAGAGAAGTTACAACTGGTGGGAAATAACCTATGTTTAAGGCATAATGTGAAGTAAATAACAATATTAAGTAATTGCTAATACAGTATAGTTCCAATTAGCCCACCGATATCTGCTACCATTTTATAGCTTACTCCTAAACATTAACTTGTTTTCTGTTGTAGTTTGTTAAGGGTCCATCCATTTTTTTACTGCAGTGTGCTTTATTTTAAATTTAATCTCATCTATCTTATGTTTTCTATTGAATTTCTTTGTGTTAGTTTTATTCACCAAAGACATGCCCTACATACTCTACTTTAGCTATATTTAACAGTCAATTGTGTAAATCCCTTGACACTCTCAGGAATGCTTTTGTTTGTGTAAGCAGGGTTTCCATGTAGCATCTTACTTATTTCAGACGACTTGTTACCATACCCTTGATATTGCCATTGTTCTGCATTATATTTATCTTTATACATTGGGACAACTCCACTCTAAAAAGTCTAATTTACCATTCTAGAAACTGCAGAGTCTGCAGAGGTTCTTCTATTCTGAAATTTCAAATTCTCTGGAGAAAATCTACATGGATTTGTGAAAAGTAATTCTGAATTATTCATGAGAGTTGGAAATCACTTTTTACATATTTGTAGTAAACCTCCACCAGAATTTGACTGTGTAAAGTAACATTAAAATCTATTTTAACTGAATAACGAATAAAACATATTTCAAGAAATACATGAAAAACCTCATTAAATACTCATGTGCTCTGTGACTAGCTTTTCATGGGTGACATTTGTGAAAATAATTAATTTTTCATTTCACAGGTCACATAAGTTTGCAAACATTCTGAAAAAGTAAATTCAAATTTATGGTGTGAGATAAAAAAATTCTAAAATTTAATAGTATTGTTAATTACATGGTTGAAGACACTGAACATTTTACCTTAAATGATCTGTATACTTTGAAGGAAAGATAAATTCATATCTTCTCCCAAGACAATTTAAAATCATAGGAAGTTAAAATGCATTTGTTCACTGAAACACAAGGCATCAATACTGTGGACAAGGCTAGAGGAGGCAACATGAATGGAACAGCGATTAGGTAGTCATCAAAGCAGAAGAATTTGGGTTCTGTTTACAAAAGGCTAATTATAAGTCAAGACTCTGTAAATTATATTCTCTGGAACCAAAAAGCAAGTGATGCTGAGCAATAAGAGATCTGTCACTGACTTATGAACCAGCATAACACCAGCCAGCATTCTAGCATTCCTGTTTACAAATATCATAGTGGACCAACCCCAGAACAGTACCTTTCTTTGCAGGAACCAATGAGATTTTTAAACAACCATAGTTATTATGGTTACTTTCCCTAAGCATAAATCAAGCAAAGCAAGCTCTTAGAAGACTCATACAAAGCAAAGCAATCAAATAAGAGTGGTTAAAAAAAGAGAAAAAGCTACAAACTAGAAGACACATATCTCAAAAGATGTACAAGACAGAACAATAATATTTACAAAAGCCCCACAAAAAATATGAGAAAACATTCTACATTGACAGCCCCTCAACTCCAGGCAAACAAATATGATAACTTAAGAAGCAGGAAAAAATAGATTTTCTACTTTTAATCTGCTCGAAGGAGGCTAAAGAGATGACTTTCCCCACCCAGGAACATTTAATTACTAATAATCCCTCAGGGGGGATGAGACCTTATGGCCTCTCAGTTCAGCCTTTTTCAAATTTTGTGAAAAGAGCCATATCTTCAATAGGTTTATAAATACATTGGCTATATCATTTACCGAAGACATCTTTTTGATGCCTTTTCCATGTATGGTCTCCTTCATTCTTTCTACTTCCTCTTTCATACTGATTCATTGAGTATTGAAGCTGTTGGTAAAACTGCCACATTTAGGGACTAGCAGTCCATCAATACTTATACTTTGTATCTTGGTTAGTTATGGGTTTCTTCATTAGCCTCTGTCTGCTGCAGTAAGAATGTTCTTTGATGAATCCCACAAACTACAATATTGATAAAACTGGCAAGAAGTTCTCTACAGTTAGTACACTAATGATATGTTTGAGTAACCAACTGCTTTTTTATATGAGTTGAGGATTGTTCTATTGGAAGGAATTCATACTTGATTCTGTTTAGCAGGTATAGAATTGGTGGCATAGAGGCAATAGTGAATCTAATGCTATTTTGCTAAAATGCCATATTGTCAAATTGGCTTGCAAATATTTTAGATGATTATAACCATAGATTAGTGCTCTGATCATCCTTCATCAAAGATAAAATTTTTAGCAAAAATTTCTGATGAAACTGAATTATCTATCTGTGGAAGAAAAAAATTAGATCTATATCACTCACCCTGCACAAAAATCAATTCAAACTGGATCGATATCTTTGCTTTCCAACCAGAAACACTGAATCTCTTAAAAGAAAAGAGAGAAAGCTCTTCAGGATATTGGCATGAGAACAAAGTTTCTGAAAAAGAACTCCAATAACATATGATATATACTCAAGAATTCACAAATAAGATAACATGAATGTTTAAAGTTTTTGTAAAAAATATAATAAAACATAAAAATATAATTTTGTGCAAAAATATAATAAATATAATATATATGGGGTTTACAGCAGGAAAATACTGGAAAATTGCCTCCTCCAGAAGGAAAAAAACTCAAAAGTTGCAGACAATAATAGGAAATCGTCTGAACAGACAATTTCCAGAAGAAAAAAATATAAATGGTCAATACATATTCTGTAAATTGTTCTGTACCTATATTCTTAATTTGTCCCAATCTAGCCATAAGAAAAGTGCAAAATAAAATATTCTGAGAGCCCATTACCCCAGAAATAAGGGCCACCATGAAGGAAACAAAGGACAACCAATGACAGAAAGATATTGGAAAAGGGGCACCCTTGTCCACAGTTGATAGGAGTATAAATTAGAAGAGTTGCTATGTCAATCAATGAGAAGACTTCTCCAAAATCTAAAATAAATTTTATATGACCTATATATATCCTTGGACAGACACCAGAGATCTCCATGCCATCCTATAGAGACACTTACTCATCTACATTTGTTGATGCTTTATTTCACAATAGCGAGAAAATAGAAAAACAAAAATGCCCATTACTATGTGATGTTGAAGTGTGGTACATATAAACAAAGGACATACAAAAAAATTATGTTATGAAATTTTGCAAGAAATCAAAAATGTTACATGATGTAACCAAAGCTTAGAAAGACAAAGATGTTTCTTCTCTTCATTATATGGATTTTCTCATGACTGAATGTGCATATCCATGTGGTGGTAAGTAAGGAAAAGAAGCTAGGAAGGGGTCATTGTGACTGGAATAAAAGAAACAACAAGAACTTACAGGGGAAGTGGGGAATGCAACAGAATGTCGTAGAGGAGAGAATACCAGAATCAAAGTGTACAGAGGAAGAAGGGAGACAGGAATATGGTAATGTGTGTGTGTGGAGAGAATCAACTAAAATATACTGTGTCTTAAATCCCACATAGAGACCTATTATTTTTTAAACTAATTTTCAAAATTAAAATATCATGTCTGCATTACTCATTTATTCAACAGGTGCTTAGTAAGCACCTACAGGCTATAGGCAGTGTATTTGTAATATATATATATATATATATATATATATATATATATATATTACATTTTTCTTGAGTTTCCATGATTTGATGCATGCATGCCTAATGAATACAAACAATAATTTTCATTTTAAAATGGAAATCTACACTGCATTTGCAAAATGTAGAAGGCATAGACTTGAAGCCTTCAAATACTAACATGTTGATCATCAATGTATTTTGATGAGGTCGCAGGTGGCATTTTTTTTCTCAAACTAGTCTTTTTCCTTGGGTTCTGTATCCATCATTTCCTTCTTAAATGTGACTTCTCAATGAGCTTCACTCTTACAAATGTTTTTCTCCAAAAATCCCTGTCCTTCGAGAAAAACCATATTTCTTTCTGACAGAAATACTCTATTAAAAAAATAGGAAAGTCTTACTGTACAATCACTGGCTCATAAATTAACACCTGTCATCCTATATACAAATCTTGCTCAGCTCATTCTTTGTGGTAGATTATCTCCTTATTTGGAGAGCTGGGATGAAGGAGTCTGATATTTGATTTATTTCAATATCCATAGCATAAGTATCTCACCTCGACTGTCTTTAGGTTACCTACACATCAATGGAAAAATAATTTTATGTTAGTACACAATCACACACACTCACAGTCTTTACATCTCATAGATACAATATGATCAAATGATCTTCCAGGCATAAATTCTGAGATGGACATGTGTGTCCCTGGTTATTCAACTATTGAAGACAGACTTCCTCAATATGTTAGTATCTATAGGCAGGGACTTAAGGAAGCTAGTGCATTTGAATGAGTGGTACACTCCTGATGAAATTGGTGTCATTGCAAGAGCAAGAAAAAACAGATAAAACATCTCTTTGTGTGTGTGTCTGTCTGTCTGTCTCCCTCTCTCTGTCTCTCTGTTTGTCTCTCACTCTTTCTCTGCCTCTTTCTGTGTCTTCCTCCTTCTCTCTATTTTTCTTGTTTGATTGCTCTCCTTGCCTCCCTCCCAGCAACCTATGGAAGAAAGTAAAGAAATAGTCACCAGCATCCCTCTTCCATATAGAGGAATACTCCTGAGGCAAGACACACGGTGGTGGGCCTAGGCCCTACCCCAAAGGAAACGAAAGACTTTGATGACACCCTATGGAAGGCCTCACCATCCAGGGGGAACAGAAAAGATATGTGATAGGTAGGGTTTTAGTTGGGGGGGTCGGGTAGAGGAGGATGGGTGGGAGAAGGGAAATGGGATTGTCATATAAAACAATCTTGTTTCTAATTCAAATTTAAAAAGTTGAAACAAAAAGAAATAGCCATCAACAGAAATCAATTCTTTTAAGACATTTTTCTTGAGTGTCAGTTATTTAATCTGCTTAAGATTGGAATTTAGGTTTTTTTATCTTTGGGGGCCTACCACACAGCTGCCAAATAAATACATAATTATTGTTACCTGTAAATGTTGAGCCTTAGCTTGGCTTGTTTCTAGCTAGCCTTTCTAACTTAAATTATTCCATTTCTCTCTATGTTTTGCCTCAGATTTTACCTTTATTATATATAACTTTCTCTCCTACTTACTCTATAGTTGGCTTTGTGGCTGTGTGGCTAGACTCTGGCAACCTTTTCTCCTTGTTTTTTTGTTCCTCCCTTTTCACTGTTCTATCTCAAGTCTATATTTCTCCTCCTAATTATTCTCTCTATCTGGCATCCCCACATGTCCCTCTCTGTCTAGCTATTGGCTATTCCACTTTTATTAGTCCAATCAGGTGTTTCATACAAGCAGAGTAACATACCTTTATAGAGTTAAATAAATCCAACATAAAGGGTTGCAACACATATTTGCATCATTAAAAAATAGTCTACAGTATAAACTAATGTACATATCTTAAATTAATATTCCACAATATTTAAATTTGAAAAACATTGAAAGTTCATTTCAGAAAAAAAAATGAATTATGCATTATTCTTATCAGATACATGAAGTGATTTAATTAAAGATGTCCAGTGTACCTAAGCTGATAGAAAGCTAAGCAAAGAAGTTCCAGGATTCAACACAAATCTATCTTGTGACTAAATATGAATCAATATCCATCATTTATATGTCTATATTGAATCAACAATTTACTAAAATGCCCTCATAATCTAACAAGCATTCAAGCCACTGATTTCATTTTGCTTTGTTCTTCCAATATAAATAAAGTTCAAGTGCCTACTATTTATTTGAAATGTTCTAAAGTATCACCCATTGAATTATTTTCCTAAGAAAGTAACAATAAAATTACTGTAAATTACAAGGGCTAACATAAGAGATATTTGTTTTTCTATATCTATTATAGATTCGCAAGCTCAAAGTCACAACATGGTGAAATTTGTGCTCCACCTGGAGTCTCTGGAGTTGGGATGGGGATCCACTATGGTCCTGTCTTACTTCTGCTAGCCAGCAGCATTTCTTAGTGTCTGTACCTCATTGCAGTTTCTCAAACTGCTTTGTTTTGTTTTGTTTTGTTTTGTTTTGTGTTGGACACTCTTTTCTTGTCATCTTTTCCTTCTTTGTGTTTCCTTGATTTCTCCTCTTCCGCATGCTTTCTCTTCTATGTTTGGGAAAGACAGCCATTAAATTAAAAAAAAAAAAAAAACTTTAGATGATCCCCAATGATCTTACAAAGATCCATTCTTGGGCCCTGGTGAATGACACATTGGGTAAAGGCATTTGTTGCTAAGCCTGACTGCCTGAGTTCCATTCATAAGGCCCACAGGGTCAAAGAGGAAAACCAGCTCTTTAAAGTTGATGAATGACCATGGGTGCTATGACATATAAACCATAAACACATTAGCACATGAACATGAACACAAAATTAATAAAGATATTTAAAAACTCCATTCTGTATATTAGAAATAATCATACTTTAGTGCAGTTAAGTAATAACCATACATTTCTAAGTTTGAGATATGTATTTCTCTTTTGGGTGGAAACATTTGTTTCATTACACCTTCCAAACTCATTTTGCATATTTAGTACAGCTTATTAAATTCCAAGACCACTGTCTTTCCTCCCATTCCTAGGAGATGACTGTTTACCCTTCCTCATTGACTTTGTAATGATCTTGCAAGTCCAGCTGATTCTTATTATTCATATTCCAGGTAAAGTATTCCCGATTAAGGTATGTGTACCTTCTCATTCAAACAGTAGGTGCTTCCTATCCAACCACATCATTTTGTTTAAATCATGTGCAATTTCTCACTGTTACCTGTTATGTGTATTTTGTAATTCTTTCTTATTTAGTCATTCATTCATTATAAAAATATTTTTCATATTCAGAAAAAAAGTATAATAAAAACTGTTACTTTCTCTATTTTGTTAGGGTTGCTAAAATAGGAGCCTTACCCCTTGAGTACCAGAGCATTTAGAGTTTAGTATTTGAATGGATTGGTAAATAAGTTACTTAATGAATTTTTGTTGAAGGTAGAATTATAGTCTGCCCCTCATGAGTGGAGTGCCAACATGGTGTCTAGCTATTAACATGGGGGAAATTCAGTAATTCCCTTCAACATTGTTCAGAGGATGCTGTAACTATGTCTTTCTTCTGTGGAATTGCAGAGGGACAGATTATCCCTTTGGATCAAAACATATTCAGATGGAAACAAAAATGCAAGGTAGAGTTCTAAATAACATTTGAATCCTCCGTTGCATTTCTTTCCAAAGTGCATGGGGTAAACTTAATCCAGCAAAAGGACACTTAACCACTGGAGAATATAAGAACAAATGTTCATGATCCAGTTATGCCATTGTGTAGTAATTATGGGTAAATTAAATGCCACTATTTTAAAGTGTAAGTTACAGTGCTTCTATGATCCTCAAGCCTTCCTCTTTTAACATCTCTTCTACTCTCTGTAGCAAATTTGAACGAACTACAAGAGTTTCTAAGAAAATCAAGTCTGTATAGCTACCTCATAATGCCTCAGACAGTGCCCAAAAGAGTGGCCATTAAAGGAATTCAACTTTTCTATACATACTGTAAAATGGAAATAATTATAAATGTCTTAATAAAAACAAATGACAATAAAAACATTTGTTGCCTAGAAGTTTTCATCCTTTTTTTCCTAATTAAATATTGTAACTAACTCATAAATACAGACATCAGACAGTTAGGTTAATGTAACCACTAAAAGAAACACTTGCCCAATCCCAAATCCTCTACATATACACCTAAATGAACATTTTTAATTATGTTTTTAAATTATGTTTTTTAATTTTAAAAAATCTTATTTTACATACCTATCCCAGTTCCCTCTTCCTCCTGTTTTCCTATCCCCCAACCAATCCCCATCCCATACCCCATCCTGTCCTCAGGGAGGGTGAGATCTCCCATGGGGTATTAAAAAAAAGTCTATCACATCATTTGGGGCAGGTCCTAGGCCCTCCCCATTGTATCTAGTCTAAGAGAGTATTCCTCCACAAGGAATGGTCTCCCACAGCCCATCGTGCACTAGAGATAAATACTGGTTCCATTGTCAAAGGCCCTATAGACTGCCCAGGCCTCCCAACTGATATTCACATTCAGGGGCCTGATACAAAATGGGATCCACGAGTTCCCACTTGCTCAGGTCAGATGTTTCTGTGGGTTTCCCCAGCATGATCTTAACCCCTTTGCCAATCACTCCTGCTTCTATACAGCTGGATTCCAGGACTTCACCTCAGTGCCTAGCTATGGATCTCTGCTTTTGCTTCCCTTAGCTCCTGGATGAAGGCTCTATGGTGGCATGTATAAAGGTGCATAAGGTAGCCTCTCCACTATTGCTTAGATTCTTATTTGGGGTCATCCTTGTGGATCCCTGAACATTTCCCTAGTGTCAGATTTCTCCTTAAGCCCATACTGGCTCCCTCTATTAAGTAAACCTTTCCTTGGTCTCCTCTGTTCTTTCCCCAGCTCAACCTTCCTTATCCATCATGTTCCCTCCCTCTACCCTTTTCTGCTTCTCTTTCTCCTACATTCCCTCTACCCAATGCTCTTAATTTACTCAAGAGATCTTGTCCCTTTCCCCTTCATTGAAGGCCCATGTATGTCTTTCTTAGAGACCTCCTTGTTTCCTTGCTTCTGCAGGGTTATGGATTGTAGGCTGTTTAAGTCCAAATGAATCAACGACCTTGACATAAATTCAGACACATTGAACCTCTTAGAAGAGAAAGTGAGAAGAACCCTTGAGTGCATTATACAGAAGACTGCTTCCTAAACATAAAACTAGTAGCACAGACACTGAGATCAACAAGTAATAAATGGGACCTCCTGAAACTGAGAAACTTCTCTAAGGCAAATGACACAGTCAACAAGACAAAATGGCAGCCTAGAGAATGGGAAAAGATCTTCATGCACTGAACATCTGTCAGAGGGCTGATCTCCAAAACATACACAGAACTCAAAAAACTAGTCACAAAAGACCAAATAATCCAATTACAAAATGGAGTACAGATGTAAATAGAGAATTCCCAATAGAGGAATCTCAAATATCTGAAAGGTACTTAAGAAAATGCTCAACATCCTTAGCCATGAGGGAAATGCAAATCAAAACAACTCTGAGATATCATCTTATAACTGTCTGAATGGGTAAAATAAAAAACACCAAAGACATTTTATGCTGGACAGGATGTGGAGAACGGGCGGGGAACACTCTCCAATGGTGGGAGTGCCAAGTGGTACAGCCACTTTGTAAATCAGTATGGCAGATTCTCAGGAAAATAGGAATCAGTCTGCCTGAAGATCCAGCAAATCCACTCTTAGTGCATCAATGGATGCACTTACATACAACAAGGACATCTTTTCAACTTTGTTCATAGCAGTATTATTTGTAATAGCCAGAACCTGGAAGCAACCAAGATCAATGAACATGAATGAACTTTTTCAGTTGGATTAGTCATTCTGAAACTGTGAATATTAAGTTTTTTATACTATCACTCAGTTACACTATTAAAAACTTATACACAACAAAGGAGAACAAAATGACACAATTATTCCAATTTCATAAAACTCTAGATTTCATCACGGAAATACATGCACACCACGTTTATTATTGCTTTATTTACTGCAGAAAGAAAATGGAGGTTGCCTAGATGCCCATTTACATATGAACTGGTAATGAAACCTGGTACATATAAAAATTGAACATTTTTCAGCTCCAAAGAAAAATGAAATCATTAAATTTTGAGGGGAGTTGACTAAATTTACCTTCATTTTTCAAGCAAAAGGAATCTAAAACCAGGGTGAAAGAGTGGCAGGGCCATGAATGAGTTGAAGAAGCATAACAGAAGGACGTAAAATAACCATTGGGAGCACACAGAAACAAAATGGTGAATTTCACTCATTCTGTTTTGCTCTGCAGAGAGAAGACACTCATGATAATGATAGCATTCACTCTTGTGTGTGATTAGATATGGTATCTGCATATGCTCCTCAAGCCTTTGTGGCAGCAGAAATAAAGATTAATGTGACCATAAAATGACAGCCTTGGAGAACAATACAACTGCTTGCTAAGTGCTATACCCAGCATGGCTGAGTCATGACCTGACTGGGTAGTGAGGGAATGAAGAAAGGAGAGACACACAGACACACAGAGAGAAAAGCTGGGATGGTGGGGGCTGTCAGATTGTAAACATCTGAGCAGAGAGAGCTGCAATTCCTAGTTTTTGCATACAGTGGCCAATTATTGTCACTTGTACTTGCAAACAATGTCAACCTTTAAAATTGGACTACAAGAAAGCTTTGATATCTCTCTGAGCCTTAACCCAGGAAAAAATGCTATTCCTGTGGTGGTTAGACACTCTTTATCATGTCTGTGCCCTTTCAAAACAATACATTATCTCTCAGAATTTCATTTACTCCTTAACCATTCCTAAGGGCTTACTTACCCCTGTCACGCTAGTGCATATGAATCTCATAATAGATGGAAGACTAGTGTGGAAACTTGAAATATCTGTGTTTGATTAGACATTGACTGTTGGTGACAATCTTCAGATTGTAGGTTTTGTGAACTGTTTGTATACTGAGAAATTTGGCCACTTTAAGAGAGGCTATGAAGAAGGACAGAAGAAAATAAGAAAGAGGAAAGAGGGAGAAGGAGAAGAAGAAACAGATGGCAAAGATATTTTTTATATCAGTGCGTGATGATTAGATATAAATGTTTCAATACTTTAACATTGAAGATTCCCTAAAGCCCATGTTAGAAAGGCTTAATCCCTAATTTGTTGCCATAGTTACTGAGGGAGATTTTAGGAGGTTGAACCTAGTAAGTTTGGGGCTACTGTGGGCTTACTCTTACAGCAGATTACTGGCCACCCCATTTTCTTCTCAGTATCATAATGTATCTCTGGCTACTTTAATGTTTATTCTGGTCTCCACCTCGTGAGTCACCTACCTCAAGATTCTGAATACTGGAGCAGGGGTACCCTGTCATACCTAGTTCTCTTTCTCCTCATTTCTATTTATTCTTCAGATTTGAAGTGAATGGTTTTTCTCTAATGTATGCTCCTGTGAGGTCTGTCAACTGCTACATATTTACAAACAAAAGTAAGAATACTAAAAGGTAATACCTTGAATTTTTCATAACTATAATACATAATATCTTTCTGAGGTAGCCTATTCCTTAAGCATTGGTCACAGTAAGGGAAAGATGACTAGGACAATTATTTCAAGGAAAAATAAGAAGTGGCAATAAAGGACTATAAACCCTCACTGGATATGACATACATATGGGATGTTCACAACTGTCCTACATCTGTATATTGTAGTCCAAGTTTGTGATTTAGCTCCTCTGGAGACTAGAGGGGAAAGCTTTGAAACATAAATTAGAAACTCAGTGTGTAAAACGATAAACTATCATGACACCAAAGCATCCAATTGTACACCTCATTTTGACATCCTTTGTTGTAAGAAATGACCAGACTCTTGAATTTATAATGGGGAATCTGATGAATCTAGTATGGTAATCCAGGCAAACCTGGCCCTGCCACTAAGTAAACCTGGAAAAATGTGCTGCCACTGTGCATGGCAAGCAGTTCCCTGGCTTAGCAGGTACAAAGTCCCTTTAAGAGTCAAACTCTGCCTACTTCTGTTCTGACTTTCTGCCCTTTTCTGGGGAGGCAGGCCACTGTCACCCTGTCTCTCTGTCTCTGCCTCTCTCTTTCTCTCTTCTCTCTTTTGCTTCCTTAACTTTCCATAATAAACTTTTCACTTAAGTTATGTCTGCAGGCCTTTGTCGCCTGCCTTTTGTCCCTCACCTGTCATGGGACACTTCCAAGGTCCCCTTTGTGTCATATCATAACATTTAGAACTTGAGAATGTTCCAGAGATAGTCAATCAAAAACTAATCCCTAAAAATGTATTATACCGTACATTGATAAAAAACAAGAACAAAACAAACAAAACAGAATAAGGTCAGTATTTGACAACTTAATTTTGTATGTATAATTTATAAAAAGTATGACTTGTAGATTCAGCTATTATTCTGGTTTGAATAGGTGTCTTAAATCATGATACAGTTTTTCTCATGCGTGACAATTATTTGAAAGTTATAAATTTTGCAGGAATATCTTATTATCAAATAAGTATATCACAAATATTTCAACATTACCTTTGAGGCAAAATCATTTGTAGTAACCAAGCCCTTTTTTTCTTCAAAGATTTATTCTTTTAACTGTGTGTGTGTGTGTGTGTGTGTGTGTGTGTGTGTGTGTGTGTGTGTGTGTGTGTAAGAATATAAGAGTACAGTTGCCCATGTAGGCCAGAAAGTACCCTGGAGCAAGAGTTATAGATAGGGCCGTAGGAATTGAACCCATGGCCTCTGCAATATTAGTACATATTCCCCAGCCATTCTTATCTTTTATTTCTTAATAACAAATGCCTAATACAAAACTTAAGTTGTGTGCCAGATTTGGATGCTTTATATGATGAATTTCAATAGTGGTATAGAGGAAGAAATTTCTACTTCATCTTCATTGGAAATTTTTCTTGCTTTGTTTTTATATTGCTAAAGATGTCTTTTGCACTTGAAAAATTTTGTTTCAAGTTCAGGTTGAAAGTAAAGTAACTATAAGTCTGATATATATTATATATAATATATATATATATATATATATACATTTATATATATATATGTGTGTGTGTGCATTTATATAGATGTGCATATATAAAATTGTAGGAAGATTATCTACTGCAGGAAATGACTGTATAGGATATTTCTTTATATAGAATCATGCTTTATCTGTAGTAAGTACACATTAAGCACCATGTTTCTAGTTTCTGCACAGTATGTTTTAGCACCTTGACTCATTGTATATGCGGTAGAGACTGTTCCCCAATGTTAGTATAGTCAAGGATTTAGCTGCAAACATAGCATTCATATGAAAACAAGTCTGGAGTTCCTATATCTAGTTACTCTGCAGACTTTCATATTATACCCTGCTCACAAGGTACCAAAGCCAGGTACCTGAAATTGGATGCAGGAATGAGAACTTACATTCATTTTTATCCATAAAGGTTCTATATAACTACTAACTCCAAAAATTGTGTCACCTATGTTGAAGAGAAGTTGTATACTCTGGTGCAAGCTCTTCAAATTCAGTGCTATGAGAAAATTATTCATGTTTACTTAGGGCAGAATGACTTGGAACAATACAAAACCAAATCTGGGTATCAAAATATAATTTAAACACTTATGTGGATAAAGATAAAGTGAAAAAATTTTATATGACATTATATCAATCAATAGTAATTGAAGATAAAAGGTATAGGGATAAAATTGTGAAGTTTTTAAAGTTATAAAAAAGAAAAATCCCAAGTTTCTTTTTGTTACACATTTAATAAATCTTAAGCAAGGAAAATTAATTCTTCAATCTTTTGCTACTTATGAGATATTTTTACACCTTAGAAAAATATTTTGTTATGAAGAAGAATCAAGTAACACAACCATTTTGTTGAAATCATACATTGCCTGAAAACCATGTAAGTTCTAAGAAAATGGTGATACATTCAGAAAAAATTGAATTGTAAAGAACATGGATGAGTATTTAAATGTCTGTCATATTGATTTCTATTGTAGGCAAGGAGAGCGGAAGTTGTTAATCTCCAGATGCTCTGAGTCCCTCTGTTGCAGTGAACATGACTGTGGTTTAGACTACCTTCACTCACACTCAGCTGCTGCCTTTCTGAGGGATGCTTTTAGGAAGCATTTTCAAGTTGAATTACATCATAATGATTTTTAGTAATACAATAAGTATGTAAAAGATACTATCACTATAGTTTGAATATTCATCGTCTATGCATTGCTCTAATTTTCTTTTGTGTCTGGGTGTTTGTGGGTTTTCATCTACTTAACTATCAAAAACCCAATGATATCAATAATATATTATCTTGTTTATTTCACAAAACAGAACAATAGTACCATGTAATTTGAATTGTTGGCATAACGGAAATATATACACAGCTTAATGAATGTTTTTGAATTTCATACTATGTAAATTGGTCAAACACAGACTATACCTATATTGAAGAGCTTAACCTACTATTAGTCATTTACTAAAGTGTGGCTATAGCTTTATTCTGCTGAAAAATGGATTACACGTAAGACTTCTAATGGCTTGTCTTGCTTTCTTCCTCTCTTCCATCTTCCCTTCCTTATTCTCTCTATTCCTTCCTTCCCTTTTGCCACTTCTCATCTTTTCCACTATGAACACACTTGTTCATTAGCCCTTCATTTTTCCTCTCTTCTTTCCATTCTTTGGTAAAGTAATCATTGTATTATGAATTTCTTTTCCATTAGTCACTGTCTTTTCAGAGAAGGCAATTTGGGGTCTATCTTAGTAGAGCTCCTGGAATTGTACTTGGGGATGGATGTAAGCATTGTAAAGTAACTTGGTTAATTCTAGAAGTGAAGGAAAGTACCAAAGGATTTTCACTGAGAGCCTGACCTATGGTGATGTCCAAAAGTAATTTTTTTCCTTAGGTAAAAATAATTTGGCACCTAGATATTCAAATATGCTTATCTAAATTAATTTTACTGAATTTTGTTTGAGTTTCAATCTCATTTTGGATAATTTACTATGATTTTAAAACAGTTATTTCAATTAAACCTAGATTTGCCTGAGATTATTTTCAAAATGTCTTCATATTAATACTAAGATTGTGGAATTTTGAGAACTGTGCCTGCATTTTCATGTAGTAGAGATATTTTGCATCCATTTCCCTCTTTGGAATTATACTTCTGAGCACTCAGTAGAGAAATAATACTTGACTTACTAACTTCAACTTTACAAAAGGAATCTTTTTAGAAGTAATACTGCTGCATAATTCAAAGGTGCCTTAAAAGTTAGCTTGAACATCAAAAACATCACACATGAAATAATCCCCAACTGTGAGTCAGTCAGAAATATTGTAGAGATTGGAAATTCTGAAGGATGAATATGTTTTCCCAGCATAACTAATAAACCATGCAGATCATAAGCATAGCTTGTCATCTGTGTATCTGCAGTCCCATGAGAGAATTATGAATTGGTAGGCATAGTTTAAGTGCATTATTTTTATCAATTTAATTAATGATATATTGCATGGGTTGAAGAATTTGCAAATGAAATTAAATTGGTGGTCAAATTTTGAAGACTAAAGGTAGGTTGTGACATGAAGTATTGATTTGATGTTTTATAAACTCCACATCACTTGTTTGTGATTTATGTGTGTGAATATGAATGATTTATGTACATATGAATGGGGTCATGGGTATGTCAAGGTGTACACATATGTTCATGCATGTGTATGAATGCCCAAGGATGATGGGACATGTCTTTTTCCATATCTCTTTAGCTCTTGTTATGAGGCAGGGCCTTTTGATGAACATCAAGTCCCTCCAATTCATAATGAGCTAAATAGCTAGCTTGCTTGGGGAATACAGTGTCTTTACCTCCCATATAATGTGATAACAGGAGGCAACCGTGCCTATCTGGATATTTTAAAAATCACTTTAAATTAACCATCCCCTCTCTATGTGAGTTTGTATCAGTCTGAGCATGCCAGGATGGGTGTAGATCTTAGAATACCTGAGATCTAACTAAGGCTGTCAGTCTTGGATCTTCTCTCACTGAGCTTTTTCTGTCAGGCCCCTATTTTGTTTTGTTTTTTACAAATATGGGTGCTGGGATTTTAAATTATAGACCTGACATTTATGGGACAAATACCTCTACCTACTGATTAACCTCCTCAGCCACTTCCTCCGATTTTATGTCAGTTACTTTTATTTTCTGCTCTGCTTTGGGACTGGACTGGGGGTCAATAAAGATGCAATTGTGTAATTTTACTGTTTGATACATCTGAATAAGATTAGGCAATGTTGGGAGGGTAAAAAGACTAGCTATTGCTTAATGACCGTCTAGAATCTCAGATTACTTCACTGTAGTTACTTCTTACTGTAATCCACAGAATGCATAAACAAAGTCCTCTGGATGCTAGTCAGTGAAACTGTGGTAGATGCCACAGTTGATTTTCCATTGCTGTATAACAAATGACAACAAACTAGTCAAAGTCAGTGTGAATAGATTAGTTCACAGTCGGGAGGCTGAGCTTCAGCTCCCAGGCCTTGCTTCTTGGCATTCTTTTCTGAAATCTAATTTTCTTGTAGGGCTGTGACCTCTTCTAAAGGAAGAGGCTCTTTTCTTCTCAAAACACTAATTTTTGGAAGAATTCAATGTCCTGAAGTTATAAGACTAAGCTCTTCTGCTTCTGCTTGCCTAGGGTTGCAGTTCCTGTCTGCACAATTATGCACTTTACTGCTCTTCAACAAGGGAGAAAGTGACTCAGCCATTTCAATTCACTTCTTTATTTGACTTCTTGCTCTTTTAAGTGAGCTTATCAGATTAGGGGAGGACATCTAACAGGATCTTCCTTTTGATTAAAGTCTGCTCTCTAAAAGCCTTAATTATATCTCTAAAATCCATTCACTTTGCCACATAAACTAATTACAGAAGTGAATTCTCTTATTTGTTGGGCCTTCCCACAATTAAAAGGAATGCCTAACACATTGGTTTCTTCAAGATCATTGTATCCCAGAATATTTTCAAATAATATTAATATTAGAAGTACATCATTGTAAATAGTTACACAGAAATTGATTTCGTCTTCAACATGTCAATTATTATAAACACATAAACTTATAGTAAATCTTATTTCGGAAAAAGAAATTGACTCATTTTCATTTAATTAAAATGTCTTTAAACCATGCTGAAACAATATTAATCTCCTACTTGGAGCACAAAAGCATAATAGTATTTTGTGAGAAAGTATTCATTGCACTACTTGCTTCTTCTGCTATTCTGCATCAGTAACAGCATTGCTCAATTGAAATTTAGTATTAGATATAACAGGCTATTCTTATCCTTGTGGCATATGAATAAAATAAATACATATGTGCAAGTGTTTAGTGTAAGGAAACACAGAAGCTCCCTGATGTATATGATGCCTGGAATCCGAACATTATAGAGTCACATTCATTGTTACACCTTGCACTTCTCACCTACCATTTATGGAAAATGAAATACAAATATATAACATAATTAATATAATATAATACCACATAATTCTGTATCTTGTACTGACAAAATTCTGATGTGTACATATTTAATTAAAATAAAGTTTTAGAACCATTAAAATGTGTCAGCATCTAGGAAAATGTGTTTTATCATAAACATTAAAAATAAATACAAAAATGCTGAAATAATAATATTATAATGAGATTCACAGAAATAATTTAATAATATACAATTAATATACCCTTGAGACTTGAAAATATTTTCTAGCATCCATGTACAAATTGGGCTTCAGAACTTCTTGCTCCTGAGTTATATTTCATAGACCCCTGCTTAGCTTGCTTGCTTTAAATATCATATGAACAAGAAAAGACAAAAGTAAGTTTAAATCTTTTCTTCAATACATTTAGTAAAAATTTTAGCCGAAAAATACTCCCTGAATGGAATTTTATTATTTGCTTCAGCATTATCTTGTTTATCATTTTTGGAGTGGCATACCAACTCTGCAGAATTCAATGCAAAGCATATATTCGCAAAGTTATTTTCACATTGTGTCTGGTCAGCATGCACAGCTTTTATGTTGAAGGAAATTTAAAATCTGTAGACCCTTTTCATAATTTTCAAAAGTTAACGAATATATTTTATTGCTTCATAGTCATTCAAAATGATAAAATTCAATTATATATTTCATACACATCTATAATATATGTTGTTCATTTAAGACCTTTTGATCTTTTTCATTCTTGCTTCCTGTGTTGCCTTCCTCTTCACAAATAATGCCAATTGTGTTTCTGTCTTTTTTAGTCCTGAAATTACTATGTGATTGTATGCTTAAAGAAGGCCACATGAAACATCTATGAGTTTCTTTTCTGCATGTTATACATCATCCACTAAGGCCATATTTCCTAATTTTTCCCAAACACTTACCAAACCGGAGACCAGCTATTTAAGCAGCTGAGTTTCTAGTTGTTCTTTGTCCTTGAAACCACAACACTGTTTGGCACAGATTTTGTAGTCAGACACCTCCATTGACTAGTTATTTAATTTCTTTATAATATCTTCATTCATAAAATCAGATGTCAAAGAAATAATATGTAAAAATAATCTGAATGCAGCCAGATACAATAAAATCTGAGTATGTTGTGGTTAATATTGTCCTTAGAATATGGCAATCCCATTTTTTCTAATAGCAGGTAAATAGCCTTTTTGGCTCCATTTTTAGTCTTATTTGTTTCAGCATTGGAAAAGATGTAAAAATGGTTTATGGAAAAGAACACAAGAGCAATGTTGTTGGTCAATTACAGGAAATGTTAATGTTATTTATCTATCTTCTTATAATCATGTTCTAATAATATTTATACTGTTTTGTAATTTGAAATGCTTAGGCAATATTTCAAAGCTTAAGGTTAGGAACTGTAGAGAATAATTACCTTTTGTCAACAGGACCCACTCCTGATGTGCAGTCATTTTGTTTTGGACATATTTGTGGATTTTATCAATCATATTGCTAGTGAAAATACATACGTAATTGAGATTTTCTTTTTAAAAATTTTCAACATGTTTCTATTGACTGTTTCTGAATTTCCTACAATGCAGCCCAATCATACTTGCTTTTCATTCCCTGAAACCCCACTCTGTGCCCTCCCCCCCCAAAAAAAACCCAAAAGAATAAGAAAGTAATTCACCAAGTCCATTTGTGTTGCTTGTATACTCATTGGAGCATTGTCATATTCCCAGTGGCCAGCCCCTTTAAGATAACTGAGTCCTTCCCAACACACATCCCAGCAGCCTTCCACGGTTAACAGCTTCATTTCAGCTCAACTTTCAAAAAAATATTCTAATAACCATGATGTGGGTAATCCATGTTATGCTAGAGTTTTAACTGAGGGCTGTTGTTGAAATCCTCAGTCTGACACAGGTCAACAGAACATGATATGTATTTAGAAAAGACAGATGTTTAACTGACCTTCTGCACTAAGTGCTGACCCATGTCAGGCCCCATCTGTCAAATACTTGATGTCCACATGGAAGGGCAGTGATAACTGTCATCATTCTTCCAAATTTCCCCTTATGTAAAAACATTCATGATTAGCTTCTAACCTATATACATTGAGTTCTGAAATCAGTGTGTTAGGGCTTGGGAATATACTGCGTCCTTAGCACAGCCAGTTCTGAGTATTTCACATTTACTCAGTGGTTATTCTTTGTTTTTGTACCCATGTATGTATTTAAATTTGTACAATTAAATATGCATATATTTAAATAGTGTTTCTTCTTGCTTGAGACTGTGTCTCAGTGAAATAAACAACTATAATAACAAGGTAATGCTAAAATAAAATTATGAAATGATTAATTTAGTCAGCACAATTCAGTTGAAATTTTATTCTGTCTACAAAAGGAAATAGGAAACAAAGTATTGTTCTTTATCTTACAGAAGCTTAGATTTCTGTTTGCCATCATGATCTCCAATACATAAAAAACTCAGACTTTTAAAATTATGCTCATTAAACACATTGTCTTGTTTTTTTCTTCCTAATTACATATCTGTTCCTTCACTACTCATGCTTTATTCTTCACAACTCCCAGTTACATGGCCTTTGCCAATTCATTAACTCTCAAAAGATTCATTTTATTCTTTCTTTTTAAAAAAGAAATAGTATCAGGGCTTAAAGACTATTTTGAGGAAGAATGTGATGATTATGAAACACTGTCTATTTACTGATAAATAAGTACTAGTAATCAGGACAATAATTGTGGTTATCTGAAAAATACAAATCAAAATGATAAGACTGTGATATTACTTTTATGGGAATTCATTTAACTTCAATGAAATAGAGTTCAGAAGAAAGATCACATGTAATTATTATCACAGTAAAACAGAATCTTCATATTAGATTAAACAGAAGAAATTAAGTCTGTAATACTACTAATTTTATGGTAAAGAGAGTAGTGTCTAGAAGGTTGAGCAATTTGCCTATGAGAACTTAGTTATTTCTATGTCACTCTGCATTACAATAACTAACACTTATTGCATATTTACTAAGTGTAAGCAATGAATTGAAAGCATCAGTTTTATCTTGTTGCTTTCACCGCAATCATATGATGCAAGGATGATACTGGTACTAACACTATTTCTCTATAAGGAAACAGTTTCTGCTATGCTTGGTTTCATAGCCTGGGTATGAACACACGTAATCTTATTTCATACCAAGATGCATAACCATTTAGCTTACCTGTGAATTTAAGCACATCGTTCAATTTAAAATAAATTTCTATTTGCATATGAAGCTAGACGTTATATTATCTACAAATTTTGCACTTTTTTTCTCTCCACATTGTCTGCAGGAATGGATTATGTCCTTGTCATGGAAAAGGATGAACTTGAACTTCACCATGTTAGTGATATAAGCCATTCTCCCAAAGACAAGTCTTCATGTTACTTTTTGTCTGCATAGAATCCAGGATAAAATCAAAATATAAAATAAAGATAAGGGATACAGAAGAAAAGGGGGGAAGACTGGGATATGTAAAGAAAAAAGAGCAATAAGCATGTGAAGATGAACAAAGTGCATTATATTCAACCAAGGACAAGTCATAATATGACTAACAGAAAATAATAAAACTAAACATTAAATATACTCAACAACAAAAAAAAGTTAAAAAATAAGCTAGGCAAGGAATTGGGAAGGTCTGGAACTTATACATAGAAACATGAGCATAAAAAGATTTTTTGGTTTTTCAAGATAGGGTTTCTGTTTGTAACACCCCTAACTGTCCTGGTACTAGCTCTGTAGACCAGGCTAGCCTCGAACTCACAAAGATCCACCTGCCAATTCCTCTTGAGTGCTGAGATTAAAGACATGAGACACTACCCCTGCTATATAATAAAATTTTAAAAGGTGTAATTTATAAAATTAAAGTTTTGAATAGTACTCTCTATGTGTGTCATATATAAACACATATATGAATTATACATATATGTTAAACATTTATTAATAGAAATTTTTAGACTCACATGTTTCTGGATGTCCTAAATTCAGAAGCAATGCCTGTATTTTGTCAAGAAAATATCTTGATGGATACTTATAGCAAAATATCCTGGATTTCAGAGCTAATACTGCTTGCTACAAGGGGTCAGGAAAAGCAGGCTTGCTATATTGGACAAAAATTCAGTTCCTTTCTTCTCAGAGTTCAGGTATAGGACAATAAAATGGATTTTCAAACATACCCTAGCCCCCAGAACACTTTTGGCTTCTTCCATATGTTATAATCATTTAGACAAAAAGAGAAAATAAGGCATTTATATATTATTTTTGTAGTAACACATAGTAGTATTTGTAGTATATACACACAATGTATATATGTACATATATATGTCTATATAGTGTGTGTACACGTGTGTTTATATAAATCATTCTTATGGAATATAACAATTTCGATTATCTGTTGTTTGTAATTTAGTCAACTAGCAAAGTCAGTGTGAAAGTCTAATATTCTTCTTTATGTTGGGTTTTTATGAGATTCCCTGATTGCTTGTTAACATATCTATTGCTCCCATATTTCATCAGGTCCACTGGTGCCCTCTGAAGTCACCAGTCAGAACTTATATGAATATAATTATTCTTCACCATTTTCCATAAAGATCTGATAGTTCATTAGGAAGGCATAGGGCACCGTGAGCCCCTCTTTCATTTATGAGGGACTATTGACAGGTCCAGTCTTGTAAAGTCCCCATTCAAGAAACCAGGCAATGGTGATTTTTAGAGGCAAGTGTGAGCCAAAGTGCAAGCACACACACACACACACACACACACACACACACACACACACACAAAATTTGGAAAACAACCTATAAGGGAGGGAAAAGTGTTTACGATGCGGAGATGAACATAAGAAAGGGTAGGGACAAGAGCACTCAGAATGCATTATACAAGTAAATGAACTTGTGAAAGTACAATTTTAATTGCTAATAAAAATAAAAGTAGCAACTATTGGGAGAACAGAGGATCTGTCATTTTATAAGGTATTTGTTTATAAATTTGGAAGAAAATGAGAGAAAAATTAATGAATGGCACATTTTGAAGAGTATTCTGACTCAAATGGTGTGTGTCTTAGTCACAGTTTTGTTGCTGTCAAGAGATACAGTGACCCAACACCTCCTTAAAGGAAAGCATTTGATTGGGGCTTGGTTACATTTTGAGAGGCTTAGTTCATAATCATCATTATAGGAGAATGGCTGCAGCAATGCATGCCAGAGAAGTAGTTGAAATCCACAGCATGACCCAGGTGCAGAGAGAGAGATAGAGAGAGGGAGGGAGGGAGGGAAGGAGGGAGGGAGCCCACATGGACAGGCTTGGGCTTTTGAAATCTCACAGCCTAGCCACAGTGGCACACTTCCTCCAACATTGCCATACTTCCTAATATTCTTATTACCAAGGAGTTCTACTCCCTGGTGGATAAGCTTTCAAATATGAACACATGGTATACCTCATCAACAGAATAGATGAACTTTCCAGTTGAGTCAGGCAAATAGCTAAAGTCCCTTTTTTCATAGACTTTTATGTGGGCTGCTACCAGAAGGTGTGGCTCAGGTTTAGGTTGAGTTTCCCTACCTCCAAAGATTCATTCAAAAAAATCCTATGGAGGCTTGCCTATCTGATAAGAATTCAGTGGATTCTAAGCATATTCCAGTTGACAACCAACATTAGCCACCTGAGTTATGTAGACAACCCTAAAATAAAGAATTTTGAAAGGATTTAAAGCATATTAAGCAGTTGGACTGTCAAAATCATTTAGTGGATAATAGCACTGGCTGCCAAACCAGATAATCAGAGGTGATCCTTAGAACCCAAGTGGTAGAAAGAGAGAACCAATTCCCACAAGTTGTCCTGTGACCTTCTAACATGGACTATGTGACTTCTATGAATGCATACAAAAACACATGAACAAACACAGAAATAAATATGCAAAAATAAGTGATTTATATGAGTACTTGATACATTAGAAAGGTATATTTGATTCTCAACATTACCAAAGGACACAATAGAAGCTTGATGGGGGATGTCCTTCTGTATATACGTTTCTCTTATTGGTTTATAAACAAAATACTGATTTGTCATTAGCTGGGCAGGAAGTATAGGCTGGGCTTCCAGATGAGGAGGATTCTGGGGAGAGTACACAGAGAGGAGTGACCAGATAAAGACACCTTATAGTCCTGAAGGTATAACATGCTAGAGTATTCTCAGGTAAGATAAGGCCATGTAGAAATACATAGATTAGTAGTTATAGGTTAATAATTAAAAGAGAGCTAGTTAGTAAGGAGACTAACCAATTGGCCAAACAGTTAATAATTAATAGAAGCCTCAGTGTTTTATTTGGGCCTGAAGTGCTGTGGGACCAGGCAGAACAGAAACAGTGTCTACAAAGTTTCTGGGTTAATTTTGAATTTACCAAAATGTCCATAAGAATATTACAATAGTATGATTTGAAAACACTCAATTGTAAAATTTATATTAATACATATGTGCAAAAGCAGCCTGGGAAATGAAACAGCAGCAGAAACAATGGAAAGAAAAGTAGCAAAGGAATAAGTCAGCAAATTCCAACATAAATAATAAACTATCAAAAATTAAATAATGATTTCAGAAGAGCTATTAAGTGAAGTTACATTCCAAATATAATACCCAAATACATAATATATGAATATAAAATAAGGGATTTCAGTGACCTTCCTTGTGTAAATGAGCCACCACCCAGAGAAAGTAAAGTTGAATGTAAGTGTTCTTTCCCAGTGAATATGCACATAATATATGTCCAATTATATTTAAAGGTTAGATTTTACATCATAATGTAGCAATAAAATTATACATTGTAAGTCAATATAGAGAGACAGAAGAGATGAGTATTGTGAAATAAATAAAAAATTATCTAAAGTTTTATGAATATCAGAGTTACTGTCCTTGTTAGGGCTATTCTTATGATGAAACATCACAACCAACAGCAAATTGTTGAGCCACTTGTTTATTTGGTGCATGCATCTATATTTCACTGTTCATCATAAAAAGAAATCCATACATGAAACTCAAATATGGTAGGAACAAGAGCTAGGAATTTACTGCTTACTGGCTTTCTTCACTATGGCTTGGTCTGTATGATGTCTTATAGAATCAAATCTCATTAGTCCAGACACTGCCCCAAACACAGTGGGATGGGCCCTCCCACATCAGTCCCCACTTGAGAAAGTGCCCTACAGGCTTTCCTACAGATAGATCTTATAGAGGAATTTTCTCAATTGAGTCTCCCTCCTCTCGAGTGATTCTAGTTTGTGTCAAGTTGACATACAATTAGCCAGCACAGTAACCTAAGATCAAAGCATATTCAAACTGCTCTTCTGATCCATTTTTTTCAGCTACCTGATTTGCAAGAGTCAAGATAGTTAATGATACACTATTTTGATTAAGTTTTAAATGAAAATTGTTTTATAATATTGCTCATAAATTAGTTTAGTTTTTTTACTGAGTTTTGAAAATGTTCTTCAAATTTATAAGCATATTATCTGAGTCAGTAATTCCTGACATACTGATTTGTGTTTGAAATGAAGCATTTCTAAAGATTTGGATTTCTATTCATTATAGAAAAGTATTTAGAGAAACATTTCCAAGCACCTAACTAGCCATCAGTAAATGACTACTTAATTAAATTACGGTGCAAGCATTAGAGAAATAAAAGCAAATAGCAAGTAAGCTCTTACCAAAATGGTATATTTCTAACTGAGGTAGTTGAGTAAGAGTGGCCTGTAGGCTCACAAATTTGAATGTTTAGTCATCAAGGACTAAGGCACTACTATAGGATTAGAAGATGTGGTCTAGTTGAGGTAGGTGAGGCCTTCTTGGAGGAAGTGTGTCACTGGGGATGGTATTTCATGTTTCAAAGACCTAAACAACATGCATTGACTCTCTTTTCATGCTGTCCATGGATCTTGATGTACAACTCTTGACTACCATGTCTGTTTTGTGCTGCCAGGTTCCACACTTGGAGGATAATGAACTAAACCTGTGATACTGTAAGCAAGCACTAATTAAATGCTTTCTTTCATAAGAGTTGCCGTGTGTCATAGTGTCTCTTCACAGCACTAAAACACTAAGACAGAAGTTGGTACCAGGAGTGGGGTATTGTTGTCACCTGACCATGCTGTTTGCTAGCAGAATGTGCAATGCAACACTTGAAGAAAGATTTAATGGGCCATACTAGTAGGAGCATGGAAGAAAGGGTATTGATATCAATTTAGATTGTGACAGCCTGGCTTTAGCAGTTTCAAAAGAGAAAAAAATATTAGTATGTGTCCTAAAGAGTACTTTTATAATGTTTTGGCAAATAATATGACTGCTTTCTGCCCTTTTCAAAAAATTCTGCCTGAGGCTAAATTGAAGAGTTCTGGATGAATGGCATTGGCAGAGATTTGAAGACAGCTTAGTATTGTCTTTGTCATATAGTTATTAGTTTAAAAAAGTCTGATGTCAAATGTAATAAAGGGAGAGGTGACCTCAGATCAAGACCTACTAGCTAAGCTTACAACTTATGAAAATCTATTAAAGAAATGATTAAGCAGTAAAGAAAACCTTCAAAGACAGAAAGCTGGTGAAGATATTATTGAGAAATGGGGCCATGTTCCAGCCCCAGCAAGCAGGAGTACTTGGCATCTTCAGCCACACAGTTCAGCCATTACAGACAAGGATACAAGAAAGGGGTTCTGGAATTTTTGTCCTTAACTAAGGAAAGACAGTGAGGCTAGGTATTTGTCAGGGCTGTCCCTACATGAAGGTTCACAGAGACCATTGTATAAAGCTGTGAAGGTGAAGTCTGGATTGTGTGGGAGATTAAAGGTTTTAGAAATTCCAGTCATGGGAAACCTACCAAGTAGAGCAGCTAACAGGGTATAAAAACAGCATGAGAGAGAAGTGTGCTTGTTGGAATTCTAAAGAATCCTTTGACATCAGCTATTGAAATGCTGAGTTTGGGTTTGCTTTGCTGGCTTTCAGTATTAATTTGGTCTAATATTTTGTCACTGTGTTCCCTTTTCTCCCTTTTGAAATGGTAATATATGTTCTGTGTCACTATGTTGGAAGTATTTGATCTGATTTTTCATTTTGATTTTACAGGGGTTTCGGTTAAGAGCCTTGAGTCTTAGAAGAGACTTTAAATTTGGACTTTAAACAGCATTAAGACTATGATAAGCTATGTGGAGTTTTCAAGTTGGTCTAAATGCTTTTTTCTATTATGATATGACTATATGTTGATGGGTACCAGAGAGTGGAATGTAGCGGATTGAATAAGTATGATCCCAAAGCCTCATATTTTGAATGCTTAGTCATGAGAGAATGCCACTACTTGGAATATATTAGGAGGTCTGGCTTTTGTAGAGTAGGTTTGGCCTTCTTGGAAGAAGTGTGTTATGGGGGGATGGTTAAGGACCCAAGACAGGCACAGTTTCTCTCTCTTCTCCTGTCGGCAGGCCCAGATTTCACAGCTACATCATTAGCACTTTGTCTGTCTGCATGCTGCCATGTTTTCTGTCATGATGAGAATGGAATAAACATCTGAAACTGTATATGAGACTCAATTAAATACTTTCTCTTATTAGAGTTTCTGTGGTCAAGGTGTCTCTTTACAGTCCAAGAACACTTACTAAGAGAGTCATCTAATCTCTGTATTTTCATTAAGAAATTCATTTTCAAAAGAGCAAGGAAGGGTATCTTGTGGGATTCAAGGGAGGAAAGAGAAAGGGCAAGAGGTAAAATTATATTAAAATCTGAAAAATAAATGAGATAATTAAAAAGAGACTTTCAGAGAATTGTTTATATTTAACTGTCAGATGTAGTAGTATTCAATAGATTACAGATCATAAGATCCAATGTCAGTATCAGTGGACAATTACAGTTAAATTGAATAGACCCAACTGCAACTTGCTAACTATATTTGGGGTGATATATGAGACCAAGGTGACATCCAAAACTTCTGGATGAAAAGTGATTTTGAGGCATAAAAATGTGATAATGTAAATTTCTCCATTAGAAAGTCATAAAAGGATCTATCATCAGAGAAGTATTTTAATGATTTAAAAATTCTAGAATCTGTTTTGCTAAATTATTCATATTTCCTTAAAGTAATATTTATTTCTCATGTAAATAGCATTTTTACAATTTAAGACAAAATATGGCCTTTGATAATTTTACTAAACACTGAAAATTCTATTTATTTAATTTAAAGTTATACTTTGTATTCTATGATTTAACTTTAAGCCACTCTCTCTACGTTTTAGGAAAACCATTGGGAACACAATTTACAGTAGAGTATTAGCAGAAATCCAGTGTTCACAATGGTATCTTCAATGGTGTCTTGTGAGGATGAGGTCCTATATTGACCTGGTTCCTTTTAAAATAGAAAGTTCCCAGATGTCCTCTTTTCTGTAAGTCACCATGTAGTGTCCTTTGCTGTGTTATTATAGCCAAAGATGGGACTCACAGCCTCCAGTGAGTCAGCTAGTGTGATGTTTACACCATCCAATCTCCTTTATTATTAATATAGTAATAACTGGACTAAGTAAACTGCCTGCATAATGTTAATCATACTCTTTTTGAACATATAACTTATTCTGGACAGAATATGAATAATTGTTTAGATATCAAAACTAAAATTTTGGAATCAAAACATAAGAAAGTTAATTTTTAGTAAATTACAGAACTGTCTATCATTTTTAAGTGTTTAAAATGTTGAAGGAAGCTTTTATACTCTATCAGTTTTGTTTGTTTATTTATTTATTTTGTTTGTTTTAAAATGCAGGTCTTTTTCAGGTGTCATGATGCTAGGCTGTATTCCAGATACTCAAAGGTCTAAGAAAAGAAAAAAAAAAAACTTGAACCTAGAAGTTCAAGATCATAACTGACAGTAGAGTGATATAGTAAATCAAAACAAAATAATTGTAACTCTTAACTTGGTTTTCTATGGTTTGAAGATTTTTAGTACTTGCAAATATGGGAGTAGATGTATAGAACAATCCCTCTCTTGGAAAATTCTCCAGTTGGTAGTAGATCAAATCAAGTGTATTACCTATTCCTTCTTTTCTGCTTGCAGTTCTGAAGAACAACTTGATAATGTGCTAAATTTCAATGTCCCAAGGTAAACAGAAACTCCCTAAAATAGTATATAGCCTTTGTTCCTTTAATTACAGAACATGTGGTATCTTGAAAAGAAATATTGTATCCTTGAAAAATGAGTCATTGTTCCTCACTGACACTGAAAGCAGGATGTCCTTTAAAATTTCATTCAAAGTGTCACTAAGAATACCAGGTCTCCAACTCCAGGTTTCCTGACTTTTGGATCTTTCATTTGTAGCTACAGAATACCAAGACCCCATCTGTACTGGCCTGGTCTCTTGACTGTGAAGGACTAGCTCACAAGGATCCCTGAGTGACCCGGTGTTTTTTTGAACATCTGCAATGAACATGAATGTTTCACATATTTTTTTCAGGTGGGTGTGCCTTACTAGACTCTGGCAAAAGGGGAAGTAATGCTTACTGGCAGCTAAAAATGGACAGGGCACATGAAGTTGAAATATTCTCATGGTTGGTGTAATGGAGACTGTTGCTCTTCCAAAAGGAAAATTCCTCTATTGGTGTGATTATTTCCAAGCCTGCCATATAGTTAACTTAAAAGGACCCTATAATTCCCTGCTTGCACATTCTTCTAGCCCTAGCACTTAAAACCTTTTCTGTTCCTGGAATGTAACTCAGTGTTAGACAACTTGTCTGGTGTGCACAAGCCACTGGATTCACTGATTATAGAACTCATGACATTATTGTTCGGGAAGGTGCATGTGGTTTCTTATTCCCAAGTTATTAGGCTTTAGGATATTATACTGTCTGAAACTGGCTTGCAATATTCTGAGCAATAACTTTATTTACCATCAAGCTGAACCTTCCCTAACCTAATTACTGGGGATGATGCTCCACTAAAGTATTTGTCATTAGCACTACTGAGCCACCTCAGCTTTCTTAATAACACTCATTATATAATGAATATTTCATTTTAGTTAAAATATGACTCATATATGGGTACATATAAGTACACATATCTAGGATATAGGGAAGAATTTTATTAAGTATGTAAAACATAGACATACAGTTGCTTATTTAAAATATACATCCCCAAACAAATCTGTAACCAACTTGAAATCAAACAAGTTTAATAAGATCTGAGAAGAAAAAAAATATTGGAACACATTTTTTCTAT
This sequence comes from Cricetulus griseus, assembly GCF_003668045.3. Taxonomy (NCBI): domain Eukaryota; kingdom Metazoa; phylum Chordata; class Mammalia; order Rodentia; family Cricetidae; genus Cricetulus; species Cricetulus griseus. Next base: position 307,714,706 of record NC_048595.1, on the reverse strand, counting down.
CTATCCCCATGTTAAAGAACAAACTACTCTGTTAAGAGTATTTTTTCATTCTTTGAAAAAAAGAGCTTTACAAAAAGCCAGGAACCAAAGATGAAAACTGTTTGATTCTATTTAAATAGTTGTCCTGTGGGGGAGAAAAGTCTTCTTCTCACCTGGATACTCATAAATCTCACTGCTTCAGAAGGCTCCGGAGGACTCACTGTGAAGATGCAAGGCTGCTTGCTGAAGGCTGTGCAGTCTGGGCTTTCTTGAACAGAAGAAATAGTTCTCTTCTGTATCACCTCTTAATGTTTACCCCCATTTTCACCTTCAACTTCTGTAATTTTGTCAGCCAGAGCCAAGTCAAGAGATAACTGCCCTAGCCTTTGGAGGACTGGTAGGATATGAAAATATTCTCTATTTTTTAGGGATATTAATATTTTAGTAGTATAATATTTGAATATTATAATAACTTATATATGGGGAAATGTTCTTTTATAATTTTATATTATTTTTATATTTTAACTTAAAGATTATTTTACATAAGATCTAAGGGACAGAGATATGGTCAGTTGGGAGGAAACTTGCCAGGGGTTCCAATGTAAAGTGCAGTATGAAAACCGGGCATGGTTGTACATGGCAACAATGCTGGCACTCAAGAAGTACAGGCAAGAAGACCTGAAGTCCTGTGCCATTTCTTGGCTCCAGATATGAGAGAACCTGTCTCAGAAATATCCATCTGGTTTTTCAGGATTATTCTTAGACAAGTTTTCATCTCAGTTACACGTCCTCAGTTCTTCCATCCTAAAAGACTCCAGCAAGATGATCATTAAATCTTATTCTAAAATCAGAGCTTGATCCTTTGGTCTTCCTTCATTTGACCAGTTCAGAAGAAACTATTCCTGCTAACTTACAATAGCAAATCAGCAATTAATTACCAAACTTCTCATTCATGGAAAGATGGCACTTAATGAATTTATTTCATTCTAAGTCAGATATGTATAATAAAGCAGGGTACAGATTCCTTCGTAGCAACATGATTATCCTACAATATTCAGCCACAAGTATGCTGAGATCATAAGGCTACTAATTTGCAGTGGTGCTTGAGTTTGCACATTTATGTATGTTTACACCTATGTTGCTGCCATTTCAAATGCATTGAAAACCATACCATGCCTTGTGAAGAAGTTTGAATGTGATTGACCCCCATAATCCAATAGGAAGGGCATGATTAGGAGGTGAGGATTTGTTGGAATGGGTGTGACCTTGTTGGAGGTAGTGTGTTACTGTGGGGATGGGCTTTGAGGTGCCTTTTGTCAAGATTCCCTCCATGTGACTGTCAGTCAATGTCTTGTTGCTTGCAAGATGTAGGCCTCTCAGCTATTCCTGCATTACCATATCTGCCTGCACGACCATATGTCCCCTGCCATGATGATAATGAACAGAACCTCTGAAACAGTAAGTGAGCCACCCCAATTAAATATTTTTCTTTAAAGAATTGCAATTGTAATAGTTCTTTTCACAGAAATCAAAATCCCTAACTAAGACATCTTGTAACAGTTACCAAATATACTCTACATGGTCAGATTAAAATGCCACAGTTCTGAATTGTAAAAGACAGAGAATAAATTAGGATAGGAAAAATAAAAGAAGACTGAATGTTAAAGAATTGGCACTTATTGTAAAATGCTACTAATAATGTAGTCAAGTTACTCATCAAAATATTGAAAGAAAATATTAAGAACAATGAACTCCCCCAACAAACCAAATATATGAGAGAAATTGCTACATGTATATTAATGTGCTAATTAAATTTTAGTAAATTTAAAGAGGAAGCTTAATTTCTTCCTTAATAAAATTTTCTGGAATTAATACGTTGAATTACCACATCAGCTATTTTTATTTTTCTCTTTCTTTTTAAACTTTGTGTGTTTGGTTAAGGATGCATGCAACACACTCAAATTTCTCCGAGTCCTAACCAAGCATTAGGTCTAAATATGCAACAGTCTGTATTAAAACAATCTCCATTTCCTTTCTATATTTGGAAAAGAAAAGTATATATAGATATATTAATTAAATGAATAACCTCAGAGGGTTGAGACGCAGTGGATCTTTCCGGGGCTGCAGACATCGATGGCTGAGAGAGACCTGCACCACCTTTCATGGATACCCGCGCCAGCTGAGCAGCTTTCTCCGGTATTGCTGTAATCACGTCCACCAAAGAGTATGCTAATTTCCCAGCTGCCCAGTTTAACAAATTCAAAACCAAGGGGAAAGGCACCACAGAAATGCAGTGCCACCGAGTAGTAGTTAATGTGGAACTGAGGAAAACAAAGACGACCAGATGCTGAAAAGGAGAAATGTCAGCTCATTTCCCAAGGATGCTACTTCTCCTCTGCAGGAAAACTGCAACAATCAGGCCATGTAAATTGGTCTGTTGAAGACATTGTTAAAAGCATAACCAGAAACAAATTGGAAAGCTAACTCCAAGCTACTCAAGCTGCTCAGACAACATCATCCGGGCTGGTTTGATCCCAAAATTTGTATCCTTCTTAGGCAAAATTGATTGTAGTCTCATTCAGTTTGAATCTGCGTGGGCACTTACTAACATTGCTTCTGGAACATCGGAACAGACCAAGGCTGTGGTAGATGGAGGTGCTATCCCAGAATTCATTTCTCTCTTACCATCTCCCCATGATCACATGAGTGAGCAAGCTGTATGGGCTCTCGGAAACACTGCAGTTCAGTTTTCCGAGATTTATTTATCAAATATGGTGCAGTTGACCCACTGTTGGCACTTCTTGCAATTCCTGACCTGTCTTCCTTGGCATGTGGTTACTCATGCAACCTTAACTGCACACTTTCAAACAAGAATCCTGAACCTCCCCTTAGATGCTGTTGAGCATATTCTTCCTACTTTAGTTGTCTCCTGCATCACTATGACCCAGAAGTATTAGCAGGTTCTTGCTGGGCTATTTCCTACTTGATTGATGGTTCAAATGAGCAGATTGAAATGGTTTTAAAGACAGGAGTTGCGTCCCAACTTGTGAAGCTTCTAGGAGCTATTGATTTGTCAATTGTGACTCCTGCACTCAGAGCCTTATGGAATATTGTCACTAGAACAGATGAATGTAATAGATGCAGGAGCACTTGCAGTTTTTCCCTGCCTGGCAACAAACTCCAAAACTAATATTCATAAGGAGGCCACAGGGACAATGTCAAACATGACATCTGTACGCCAGGACCAGATACAGAAAGTTGTAATTCATGGCTTTGTCCCGTTTCTTGTTGGTGTCATATCTAAGGCAGCCTTTAAGACACAGAAGGAAGCTCTGTGGGCTGTAACCAACTACACCAGTGGTGGGACTGTTGAACAGATTGTGCATCTTGTTCATTGTGGCATACTAGAACCTTTGATGAACCTCTTAAGTGCAAAAGATACGAAAATTATTTTGGTTATTCTTGATGCCATTTCAAATATATTTCAGGCTGCTGAGAAACTAGGTGAGACAGAGAAACTCAGTATAATGATTGAAAAGTGTGGACAAAATTGAAGCACTGCAGAACCATGAAAATGAGTCTGTATACACGGTCTCAGCATCGTTAAGCTTGATAGAGTTCTATTTCTTCATGGAGGAAGGGGTAGATCAAAACGTGGTGCCAGAAACTACCTCTGAAGGCTTTGCCTTTCAAGTTCAGGATGGGGCTCCTGGGACCTTTAACTTCTAATGTTCAGCTGAGGTGCAAAGTTGTTAGCTATGTGCTGTGTTCCTCATAAATTTGTCTGACTGTTTCACTACTAAGAAGTCTTTTTAAATGTGGTTTGTTATTGTAGCACTGTTCACAAAATCTATACTTGAACAGTTGTAAACAGTCCATACTACATGAAGCTGTCCTCTGAGTTTGTTATTTCTATGTGGAATTTCCTATGCTGCAGTGTCCTGTAAATAAAGATTAGGTTACACCCTTAGAAAAAATGAATATGCTCTTTAATAGAGAAATACGCTGTATCTCATTTTGGTTAAAATATATATTTGTCAGTAACACTAAGCTATGATTCTTATTCCCCTGCAGAAATTGATCGAACTTTGTGAAAATCTTGGCAACAAAAATGAGATTCTAACCTTCAGAAATATAATTCACATAGTCCTTTACTCTTGTTTGAATTATCTAGTGTCTTTAGCCCAATAATATGGATTCCATCTCTATTCTTTAGCTAATGCTAAATTCATGAATTACCCAAAGTCCATTTTCAATATTCTCAAATAGTTTTAAAGGTGAGCCTACTCTGAATGTTTAGAAAACAGTAGTAGTCCAACTGTTGAGAACTGGCTAATAACACTTGTGATAGAATCCTTTACTTCTAATGGAATTTACCAGAAGACATAAAAATTAAAAGCAAATTTGGGATATATGAGGGAGGAATCAATGGGTCTTTCTTCATATTCAGCACACCACTAATGCCCCTTATATTGTAGACCTTCACTGATGTCTATAGAGTGAACAATCATGAATTCTGAGAGATTGTCTCCCTCTGTAGCAAACCAGTAAAGTAAAATATAGTCAGTAAAATAAAACCAAAGTCTCTCTCCAGAGTCAAGCTTCTCTTATTGTCCACCATAAAACATCAGGTCTCACAGGTTCAGATTTCCTACTTTTGTGGCATAGACCCCTGAATATGTGGCATCAAACTGGATAACTATGTTGTCCCTATTGGATTTAAGGGCAAAGGAACACAGAGAAACATAAAGCCATGCTGTTTGCTGTGCAATTAATAATAATAAAATCTTTTCTTTTTGTAACCCAGAAGTTTTGTGTTTTATCTATGAAACTGTGGCAGATAAAATTTGGTTTGAAATAAGCAAAAAGTCTTAATTTTTCAGTTGCTGACAGTAAGACACAAATCATGATGAAAGTACTTAATGCTTCAAAATCTTAATAAAGAATTTTGCAAAATAAAATGATCCTGAAATAGGACTTTTGAGAGGCTTAAATGAGATCATAGATTAAATGATATAATCCAATTTCTTTACACACTAACAATACACATCAGCTACCTTGGACCGATGCTTCTTCAATATAGTTAAGGTGTCATAAGCAACTATTTGTTTTTGCACTAAATCAAAGTTGAAACTCTTCTCCTTATCCACTGATTTTAGTCTTGGAAAACTTGAAGTTCACCAACTCTTTCCATTGGTATTTTCGTCACAGTGACTTAGATTTTCATATTTACTTTCCCATTTTTCAATAAATATTTATTTAGAAGCATCAAGAATAATCATGTAGTTTATGACACTAGGTGAAGCAAATAGTACATTATTCACACTCATATGACTTCCCATGAATCTATTTAATAATTGATTTTAAAAACTCAGAGCAAAACAAAACATTTATTCACCCTTGAAACAGTCAAGGTTATAGTTAACTGCATATACATCTTCAATAATTTCTTTGCAGTCACAATTTCCTTATGCCTTCCCAGGATGTAGGTTCAATGAAACATAAATTCCCAAATATTGCTGACTTAGTTATTTATTTACTGTGTAACTTGAGGATGCCAATATCCTTTCTAGTTGTTTCTTGGAAGCTTTAGAAGTTGCAAAAGAAGAATAATAGATAATGTCTACTCTGATCTTTATTTCAATTGAAGGATTTCTCTGTTTGAGTGAATTAGGTGTCCCTACTGTGGTATTTTAACCTGCAACAGAAACAGTAGTAATCTGTTATGCAGTTTATGGATGCGTGGAAGACAGAAACTCAAAGTATCAAACAAACTAATTAACTGTGAGATTAAAAAAATACTCTAAGTCAATTAGTATTATTATATACACATGGTTAAATGCCATACTGTACCTCATAAATATGTAGTTATATGAAAATAAAAAATTTGAAAACACTTAAGAAATTAGAAACATTAATCACCAGATCTAATTTGTCCTTCACTTGATTGCACAAACAATTTGAACACATTTTTCCTACATATGTATTATTAAAATAATAATAATGATGACAAAAGTAATTTCTCAAGTCAATATATTTAATAAATTTCTGTTGGGGGTATATGGAGAGTTTGCTCAGCCCATAAGAGCACGTGGTGCTCTTGAAGAGAACTGTGATGGAAATCACCCACACGTGTGCCTTATGCCCAGAATGGTCATAAGTGGTTATTGAATTCCTTGGACCTGTGAACCTAAGGCACACATACAGACATGGGGGAAAGCAGTTTACACTTAAAACAATAAATTTAAAAACAAAATTTAAAAATAAGACTTATTTGGGGACTAAAGAGATAACTCAGCATGCAAGAGTACATGCAGTTCATGAAGAGGCTAGTAGTATTCATGGCAGATGGCTCACAACCACCACTAACACAACCTCCAGGAGATCCAATGCCCCCTCCTGGATTTTTACAGGCATTTTTATTCATATATATACACATACCTCTAAACATACATACATACAGACAATTAAAAAAAACACTTCAAGTTTATTTTCTAAAGATGTTTATTTTTATAAGATTTATTTTCAGAGAACAGAGCAACTAGAAGTCTTGGGCTCCATTCCTGCCTTGCCCCTCCACTGGTACAGAAAGAGAGGTGAGTGCCAGGAGCTCTCCCAGCCCACCTTTACCTCTCTGAGTCCCCTACATGTGGCCACCAGACACTTCCAGCCACCAAATCCCATAGAGGGACCTGGAGGCAGTACAGATCAGCCAACATCTTTGGCTGCCATTCGTGTCTTGACCCTCCACACTCCAGTAGAGAGAGAGGTGAGTGCCAGGGGCTCTCCCAGGCCAACTTTCCCTCTTCAGGTCCCCTGACCTGTGACCCCCCTGGGAGGGAGAGAGAGAGAGAGAGAGAGAGAGAGAGAGAGAGAGAGAGAGAAGAGGGAGAGACCCCACCTGCACCCTCTGGAAGAAGAAATGAGAAGCTGACTGTATAACATCACATACAACAACAGAAAGACTTATATGACACCAGCAGAGTCTAGGGATTCTATCCAAGCAAGATCTGAACACATCAATGCAGATGAAGCAGAGGAGAATGACCTTAAAAACAACTTCATGAAAATTATAGAGACCCTCAAAGAGGATGTGAGAAAATCCTTTAAAGAAATAGAATAAAAAACCACCCAAAAACTGCAAGAAATAAAAAAATCTTTTAAGGAAAGCCAAGAAAAAGCAATCAAAAGGAAAATGAAACAATTCAAATACTTTAAGACCTGAAACAGAGACAAAAAAACAAATCTGAGGAATTTCTGGAAATAGAAAAGCTGGGTAAATGATCAGGAACTACAGATACAAGAATAACCAAGAGAATACAAGAGATGGAAGAGAGAATCTCAGGTGCTGAAGATAGGAAATAGATTCATCAACCAAAGAATATCTTAAATCCATAAATCATTAACACAAACTATCCAGGAAAATGGGACACCATGAAAAGCCCAAACCTAAGAATAATAGGTATAGAAGAAGGTGAAGAAGCCAAGCTCAAAGGCACAGAAAACATATTCAACAAAATCATAGAAGAAAACTTTCCCAACCTGAAGAAGGACATTCCTATTAAAGGAACACAAAATAGACTAGACCAAAACAAAAAGTCCCTTCTACACATAATAATCAAAACTGCAAACATACAGAATAAAAAAAAATATTACGAGCAGCAAAGGAAAAAGGCCAAGTAACATATAAAGACAGACCTATCAGAATTACACCTGACTTCTCCATGGAAACTCTTAAAGCCAGAAGGTCCTTGATAGATGTTCTCCAAAAATTATGAGATCACTGATGCCAGCCCAGACTCCTTTACCCAGGAAACTCTCAATCATTATAGATGGAGAAAACAATATTCCATAACAAAACCAGTTTTACACAGTACATATCCACAAATCTAGCCCTACAGAAAGTTATGGAAGGAAAACTTCAATCCAAGGAAGTTAAATACATGCACAGGAACATAGGCAATAGATAATCAAACTTTTTCAAAAGCCAGACATAGGGGGAAAACTCACATAATACCACCACCAAAAACAAATCCAAAACAAAGAAATATCAACAATCAATGGTCATTAATATCTCTCAATATCAATGGTCTTAACTCATCTATGAAATGACCAAGGCTAACAGAATGGATATGAAAACATAATCCATCCTTCTTCTCTATACAGGAAGCACACCTCAACTTCAAAACAGACATTACAGACTGGGTGTTGGTGGTGCACGCTTTAATCCCAGCACTCGGGAGGCAGAGGCAAGGCAGGCGGATCTCTGTGAGTTTGAGGCAATCCTGGTCTCCAGCGAGTGCCAGGATAGGCTCTTAAAACTACACAGAGAAACCCTGTCTCAAAAAAAAAAAAAAAAACTAACAAAAACAAAACAAAACAGCAACAACAACAACAACAACAAAAACCAGACAGATATTACCTCAGAGTTAAGGGTTGGGAAAAGTTTTCCCAAGCAAATGGTCTTCAAAAACAAGCTGGTGTATCTATCCTAATATCCAACAAATTAGACTTCAAACTAAAATTAAACGGAAGAGATGAAGGTCATTTCATATTCATCACAGGAAAAACACATCTAGATGAAGTCTCAATTCTCAACATCTAATCACCAAATAAAAAGGCACCCACATTAGTGAAATAAACATTACTAAAACTCAAATTACACATTTAAACCCACACAATTATAGTGGGAGACTTCAACACCCCACTCTCACCACTGGACAGGAACACCAGACATAAACTTAACAAGGAAACAAAGAAACTAACAGAAGTTTCTTTTGTTAAACCCAATTAGGTTTAGCACACATCTATAGAACAATCCATCCAAACACAAAAGAATATACATTCTTCTCAGAACCACATGGAACATTCTCTAAAATCTACCACATACTTGGCAATAAAGCAAACCTAAACAGACACACAAAAAAAATGGAATAAACCTCTATAGAGTATCCACTAAAGATTAAAATTAGATTTCAGCAACAACACAATTTGCAGAAACCCTAAAAATTCATGGAAATTGAACAATATGCAATCACATCACTCCTGGGTAAATGAAGAAATAAAGAAAGCAATCAAAAACTTTCTAGAATTCAAGGATAATGAAGATGCAACATACCCAAATCTAGGGGACACTCTGAAAACAGTGCTAAGAGGAAAGTTCATAGAACTAAGTGCCCACAAGAAGAAACTGGAGAATACCTACATTAGAAAATTAACAAAACAACTTAAAGCTCTAGAACAAAAAGAAGCAAATTCACCCAGAAGGACTAGAGGCTAGGAAATACTCAAATTGAGAGCTGAAATCAATAAAGTGGAAACAAAGAAAACAATAAAAAGAATCAATGAAACAAAGAGTTGGATCTTTGAAAAAATCAACAAGATAGAAAAAAACTTATCCAACCTGACCAAAAGAAAGAGAGAGAACATGGAAATTAATAAATTAAGAAACAAAAAAGGGGACATAACAACAGACACTGGGAACATCCAGAGAATTATCAGGTCATACTTTGAAAACCTGTACTCCACAAAATTGGAAAATTTTAAAGGAAATGGACAATTTTCTGGATAGATATCAGTTACCAAAATTAAATCAAGAATAGATAAGCAATTTAAATAGACCTATAAGCCCTAATGAAATAAAAGCAGTCATCAAAAGTCTCCCAACCAAAAAAATCCCTGGGCCAGATGGATTCACTGCAGAATTCTACCAGAAATTCAAAGAAGAGCTAATACCAATACTCCCACAAATGTTTCACACAATAGAAGCAGAAAGGTCATCACCAAACTCTTTTTATGAGGCTACAATTACCTTGCTAGCTAAACCACACAATGACACACATAAGATAGAGAACTACTCCCTCATGAACATTGATGCAAAAATACTCAATGAAATACTGGAAAATCAAATCCAAAAACATATCAGAAAAAGCATCCACTATGATCAAGTAAGCTTCATCCTAGGAATTCAGGGATGACAAAACTTATGAAAATCCATCAATGTAGTCCACCACATAAACATTCTGAAAAGGAAAAAAAAACTCATGATTTTCTCACTAGATACTGAAACAACTTTCCACAAAATTCAACATCCCTTAATGATAAAGGTCTTGGAGAGTCAGGGATGACAGAAACATACCTAAACATAATAAAGGCAATATATAGCAAAACAACAGCCAACATTAAACTTAACAGAGAGAAAAATCAATGTGATTCTTCTAAAATCAGGAATAAGACAAAGTTGTCCACTCTCTCCATATCTCTTCAATATTGTACTTGAAGTTCTAGCTAGAGCAAAAGGATGTCAAAGGGATAAAAATTAGATAGGAGGAACTCAAACGTTCACTATTTGCAGATGATATGATAGTTTACAAAGGGACTCAAAGAATTCTACCAGGGAACTCCTACAGCTGAAAAACACCTCAGCAAAGAGGCAGGATACAAGATTAACTAAAAAAAAATCAGTAGTCCTATTATATATAGACAATAAAGGGGCTGAGAAAGAAATAAGAGAAACATCACCCTTTACAATTGCCACAAACAACAAAAATGTCGTGCGGTAACTCTAACAAAAACGTTAAAGACCTATATGACAAGAACTTTGAGTTATTAAAGAAACAAATTAAAGAAGGTACCAGAAAATGGAAAGATCTCCCATGCTCTCAGGTAGGTAGAATCAACATAGTAATAATGTCAATCTTACCAATAGCCATCTACAGATACAATGAAATATGTATCAAAATCACAGCACAATTCCTCACAGGACTTGAAAGTACAATACTTAACTTTATATGGAAAAACAAAAGACCAAGCATAGCCAAAATAACCCTGTACAATAAAGGAACTTCAGGTACCATCACCATCCCTGACTTCAAGCTGTACTATAGAGTTATAGTAATGTAAAAAGCTTGGTATTGTCATAAAAAAGACTGGTAGACCAAAGGAATCCAATTAAAGACCCTAATATTAACCCACACACCTATGAACACCTGATCTTTGAAAAAGAAGCTAAAATTATAGAATGGAAAAAAGAAAGCATCATCAATTGGTGCTGGCATAACTGGATGAAGATATGTAGAAGACTGCAGAAAGATCTTTATCTATCATTTTTGGAAAACTTAGTCCAAATGGATCAAAGACCTCAACATAAACCCAGCCACACTGAAACTCTTGGAAGAGAATTGGTACAGGAGAATGCTTCCTGAAAATAACAGCTGTATCAGTAGCACAGACACCGAGATCAAAATCAATAAATGGGACATCCTGAAACTGAGAAAGTTCTGTAAGACAAAAGACATAGTCAACAAGACAAAACGGCAGCCCCTAGAATGGGAAAAGATCTTTACCAACCACACATCTCACAAAGGGCTGATTTCCAAAATATAAAAGGAACTCAAGAAGGCAGTCACCAAAACACCAAATAATTCAATTAATATTGGGACACAGAACTAAACAGAGAATTCTCAGTCAAGGAATCTAAAATGGCTGAAAGGCACATAAGAAAGTGATCAACATCCTTAGCCATCAGGTAAATGCAATTCAAAACAACTCTGAGATACCATCTTACACCCATTAGAATGGCTAAAATAAAAAACACTAAAGACAGTTTATGCTGCAGAGGGTATTGAGAAAGGGGAACACTTCTCCATTGCTGGTGGGAGTGCCAACTTGTACAACCAATTTGGAAATCAGTATAGTGGTTTTTCAGGAAACGTCAAACTCCACTCTTAGGCATATACTCAAAGAATGAACATTCATACATTATGAACTATGTTCATAGCAGCATTATTTGTAATAGCCAGACCCTGGAAGCAACCTAGATGCCCCTCAATGGAAGAATGAATACAGAAAAAGTGGTACATTTACACAATGGTGTAAAATTCAGCAGAAAAATAATAATGGAATCTTGAAATTTGCAGGCAATGGGATAGAATTAGAAGAAACCATCCTAAGTGAGGTAACTCAGTAACCAAAATCAAACGTGGCTTGTACTCACTCATATGGATATTAGACATAGATCAATCCACACATCCAGAGAAGCAAGGAAACAAGGAGGACCTTAAGAGAGAGATATAGGGTCCCCCAGTGAATCAGAAAAGACAAGAGCCCCTGAGAAATTTGGCATCTTGGGGGGATGGAGGAGGGAGACAGGAGAAAAAGGAAGGGAGAAGAAGAGTTGGAAGGAGGACATGAGGGATCAGGACAATATAGTGGGGAGAGGAATAGAGGAGAGGAAAAAAGAAGCACATCAATAGAGGGAGCCACTATAGTTTTAAAAAGAAATCTGGCACTAGAGAATTGTAGAGAGATCCACAAGGATAACCCCCAACTAAGAACCTAAGCAATAGTGGAGAGGCTACCTTACATGATCTTTCCTTATAATGAGAATGATGACTACCATATATGTCATCCTAGAGCCTTCATTCATTAGCTCATGGAAGCAGAAACAGACACCCACAGCTAAGCACTGAGCCCAACTCTAGAAATACATTTTCAGAGAGGGAGGAGTGACCAGCAAAGGTGTTAAGATCATTCTGGGAAAACCTGCAGAAACAGCCGACCTGGGAAAGTGGGAACTCATGGACCCCAGTCTGACAGCTGGGGAAAAAACATCGGAACAAGCCAGAGCCCCAGAACAGCCTTCATCCAGTAGCTGATGGAAGCAGAAACAGGCATCCACAGCTAAGCACTGAGCCATACTCCTGGAATCCAACTGTAGAAAGGGGGGGATGTTGAAGAAAATAGTCAAGAGCTTGCTGGATAAACTTATAGAACCATCTGACCTGACCTAGTGTTAACACACGGACCCCAGTTGTAAAGCTGAGGAAACAGCATTGGACTAAACCAAGCCCTGTGAATGTAGGTGCCAGTTAGATGGCCTAGGTAGGCTATGCACAGACAGACATTGCATCCCTCTGGAGTGACAATACTGGTACTGGTAGTTGTATATGGGACATTTTAAACTTTTTATTGGCATATATCCATTGTAATGAGTGATAAATTTTTCTTGTAGCTCACATTCTCAATGCCATTATCATGCTTATTTTATATTGCTAACTATAGAATAACAATGGACAGATAAAACCTATGTGGAAATATAGCACAGTCAATTAAAAGTTACCTAACGGCTAAAGATATTTCTTAGTGGTTAAGAGTATTTGGTGCTCTTTGAGTGGTCCCAGGTTCATTTTGAGGAATAATTTTTGTTGAAATCTGAATTCCACTTTAAAATTGTATCGTTTAACATTATGGGTTTGTTCTTCACTGTTTTCTCATTTATTAACTTTTTTTCGTTCTTACTGCAATACTTCTTAAGGTAAAGCATGGAAGCCATTGCACAGTTTGTTCTTGATTTACATTCTTCCTGCTGCTTACTATTTAATCAGTGTAAATAAGAGTATTATTTTTATCTAATAGATTTTGCAATTTCAGAGTTTTTATTTTATTGTGTTTTTTCTTTTTCCTTTTATTTCTTCTTAATTTGCTAGAACTTATTGAAATATCCCATAATTTTGGCCTATGTTTCTGGTATCATTATCCATTATTTTTCCATCTTGAGTTTCACTACAGATATTTTCTGTTAATTAGTAATTAATAATATTTTCTTTGGTCCATGACCAAATGAACCACTATTAAGCTCACTAATTTAGTTCTTAATGGGGTTTTGTAGCTTTGAGTTTTCAAATGTACATTTCATTAAAAAATCAAATTCTCAATTCTCTTAAAAATATTAATCAGTTATCTTAAATTTATTGTGTGAATTTCCAGTGCAGGAGTTTAATTTAATCATCTCCCTCTTTCTTAATGTGAGTTTCATCTGTATGTTGAACAGTGATTTTCTTCCAATTAGAAAATTTCCTTCTAGAAATCAGAGGGAAGTTCATGGCACACAGGAAGAAAAGAACACTCACATATCATAGGAAACTCTTGAAGTTTGTAAGATTCACAAGACCTTATAGTAAGGCTATTCATGCAGCTACAATCGCTGGGTAAGAAGAATGATTAGCTAAGCTGTTTGAAAAGTGTGCAGCGAAGTCTGGGATGCAGCTCTTGGGAGTAATTCATGTTTTAGAAACACCCCCTCAGCTGTGTTCCTGTAAGTAACTGCAACAAATTCACTGGTTCACTAAGTTAGCCTTTGGTAGAACTGTTTCTTAGCCTATTGTCAGTTCCCTATATGTAGTGAATGGACATTCATTCACTGATCTACAGAAAAAAATCTAAATCATTTAGATACATATATTTGGAATATGGATATGGATACAAAGCAAATATAGAAAATATATATTTAACAACAGTTATCAAATGGCAGTTACAGTATTGATGAGGGAATATTCAATCATTTGGAATTTAATTGACTGGGGTAATCCAGATGTGAATAGATATAATTATATTTTCGTTCAATTTATACTTAAAATAATTTGTGAATTTTACATGTAAAGTATGAAGTTTATATTTTATAATGATATTATAAATTTAAATGTACTTTCAAAATATGAATTTTATACAGTATATGTTTTAGCAACTCAACATATTCTTAAACATCTGAAGAATGTATGTCCTAAAGAATTATCATTGCAATTGTGGTGATTTTGAAACCGTCTCCCCTAACGTCCGTAAAATTTTATGGAAAAGATTTCTGGTTAATGATTATTGTGTTTTTAATGATCATTTTGTTGTTTTCTTTTAAATAATCACACCCTTTGAAGAACAATGTATTAGCATGTATTAATAACAACTGTTCATAGAAAGTCCATATTGTGATTTTTTTCACTAACATTTTATAATTCATGTTTTTTGAAAGGTGTTACTGATGTAAATTAATAATGCAATTTTCAAGTAAATAGAACACATTAGTATTGGGAAAAAATATAGATCATTGAATTCATGTAGAATTCAGTGTATTCTTCCTGAGAAAAATATAGAGGCTCTAGCATTTAGTTAGTTGGTTATTTTTCTCAGGGTAGTTTGTTGTCACAATGATGGAAAATGGTACTAGTTCAGTTAGCTTTGAGTAAAATCAATATTTAAATGGCAAGAGTAAGGATCAGTCTACATTCAGTTTCCTTTTATTAGATGTATTTTCTTACTGGGAACTGTATTTTTTGTCAGTACTGTTGTATTTCTGTATCCAATTAAATGCTTGGAATACTTTCCACCTACCCTTTTCTCTGCCAAATATTTAATTCTAATTTAATTCTTTCAGTTCCATCCAATGCCCAGAATCACCATTTATATGCTTAGTGGCTTCCAGAGGTTGCAAATTGCAAATACTCAAGAAGTGGATTATAGGAGAGTACCTGAAATTGGGGATTTGTGTTATTTTACTTTTTTCTTGGAGCTTGATCCTATGTATTAAGATTTCATATCTGTGATGGGTGGTGGCGGCACATGCCTTTAATCCCAGCACTTGGGAGGTAGAGGCAGGCAGATCTCTGAGTTCGAGACCAGCCTGATCTACAAGAGCTAGTTTCAGGACCCTCCAAAGACACAAAGAAACCCTGTCTCGAAAAACAAACAAACAAACAGACAAACAAAGGAAAAACTGATAATTTAAAGAAAACAATTTGATCTAGAATAAAGTCAGCAAACTTAAAAAAATCTTATCTATATTACTTTCTAGTAGATATTTTCATATTTTATAGATTTTTCTATTGACTTCTGTCTTAGTTAGGATTGAATTTCTGTGAAAAGACACCATCACCATGTAACTCTAAAACTACCTTGTAGTTTCTGAGGTTCAGTCCATAATCATCATGACAGGGAGTATGGGCTCTTGCAGGCAGATGTGGTGCTGGAGCTAAGATTGCTACGAAATAAAGTAAGCCGACTCACTGTCACACTTAATAGAAGCTTGAGAAAAAGAGACCTCAAAGCTGTCCTCACAGTGACACACTTCCTCTAAGAAGAACACACCTACTGCAACAAGGCAATAACTCTTAATAGTGCCACTTCCTTTGTGGTCCATTTTCTTTCAAACCATGACAACTTTCATGCAGAATTCATCTAACTTAAGCAAATTTGTCTTAACTAAAAGTGAATCTTGCTTTATTTCAATTTATCCTCTTTAATTTACTGCTATTTAAAATAATTCATTATATGTTCATTATACATAGTCTAATACAAGTCCATTTTCATACAAGTATACATTGTATATTGACCATAATTGCCACTCAAACTTCTTATTTTCTCTTTCCCTCCACCTACCCTCATTAATCTCTTTTGTATCCCTAGGTAGATCCACTTCTTTCACAACATATATGTTGGTGTGTTTTCTACATTCTCATGTGTGCGCATCTACATGTTTAGGTTGCACATTGATGTTTTCTTTTATTACTCATCTTTTAAAATATTTTCATTCCGTTCTTTTCCTTCTTCTTTCCTCCCTCCTGCCCTCCCTTCTTCACTTCCTTCCTTCTTTGACCTCATCTCTCTTATGTTCATTTATTGTGCTAGGTTCTGACAAATTAGCTCCAGGCTCCCCTACTCTGTTCCTGAAGACTCTGGCTGCAGAAATATAACACTATGTCTGTCTTTTGCATGAGTGCTAAAGACTTGACTCTGAACTATATGCCCCCACAACAGGAAGTATCAACTGACCCATCAGTTTTTGTTTGTTTGTTTACTTGACAGAAGCTCTGATCAACAGGAAAGGAGGAACCTCAAATGAGACTATACCTGTAACAGATTTGCCTATAGGCAAGTCTGTGGGAATTTCCTAAATTAATGATTAATGTTAGAGAGCCCAGGCCGGCCTGCATGGTTCTACCTCTGGAGAGGTGGTCCTGGCTTATATAAGAAAGAACCCTGGCCAAGCAGTGGAGATCAAGCCAGTAATCCAATAAACCACATCCCACTATGGTCTATTCCATTCCTCCTGAATTTCCTTTGTCGGACTGTGACTCAAGCTGTGGGAGAGGAAACTCTTATGCCTCAACCTGCCTTTGGGCAGATGATTAACAAAACAATACAAAAACAAACTAAAGTGTCTTGGAACCACAAATAAGAGAAAAGATGTTTTGTTTTGCTTTCCAGAAACTTACAATAAAATTCAGGATTTTTTTTTTGTTGTTCTGTGTGTTTCTTTGAATTCATGATCAGTTTTCTTGGTGGTTATATAGCCTTTCCAAATTTTCACTGCTGGGTTATATTTATCAGCTGCTGTTTGGCTGAACAGCTAGGTTGGTTCTATAACTAAACTATTGTGAAGAGTGCTTCAGTAAATATTTGGAGTATTTCAGGTACTAAAAAAACACTACTGTATCACTGTGATGTGTGGGAGACCTACTTTTGTTTTTGAAGAAACCTCCATACTAATTTGCACAGTGGCAACAATAACTCACATTGTCACTATCAGTTTATTCAGGGTCCTTAGAGCTACATCTTCGTCAGTATTCACCGTTACTCTTTTCTAACTACTTGACTATCTCACAGCAGTTTTAATAGTATTTCTTTCATGGTTAGTGAGGTTGCTCACATTTTCATGTTTATTGGCCATTTCTATTTAATTTCTTTTGATAACTTTTTCTTCATTAGACATTTTATAGATCAAGTTGTTTTAACTTCTTGATCTTTGTATATTTTTGGTAAATAAACTAGCAGAGGTTTCTCTCCCACTCTTTAGGCTATCTTTTCAATGGAGCATTTTTCCTTCTTGTGCAGTTGTATACATTATAAGGCTTCATTTGCCAATTGCAGACATTAATTCCTCAGCAACTGGGATCCTTTTCGAAGAATGCTTGTTTCTGCATATATCTTGAAGTGTTTTCCCTACTTTCAGAGTTCCACCTGATTTTAAGTTGTGCTACAAAGACATAGTATCAAACACAACATATTTTTTGCATAAAAACAGATACTTAGATTAAAAAATTAGAGGTCCAAAACATAGCTTTATTCAACTATAGTTATTCTTTTAAAGTTGAGAAAAATAATAGTCTTCAACTAATGGTGCTCATAAAGCTATCTACAAACATGTAGAAAAATAAAACTAGACCTTCATCTCTTTTCCTGTATGAAAGTGGCTCCTGATAAGACAAAGGTCTTAATGTGAGATTGTTTCTCAATTTTAATAAAATATTAATGATAACAAATAAATTTGAAACTTAATAAAACATATGAAACTTAATAAACCTAAGGATATATATAGATTTTATTTCTACATTTTAGAAAGAGGTTTGCTTGATCTATATTCAAAAAAATTATCTCATCTAGCATACTTAACCTGTGAATTTGAAGTTGGACACTAAATTCCATATATGATGCTAGTTATAACTGAATTTTTCTTATCATTTTAATAAGTATTTTACCTTATGTTTATTTTTATCCTATTTTATGCATGTCTTCTACATCCTCTTATCATTTATCTCATTGAACTTTAAAATTGTTGTCTTGTAGTTTATTCCTTGTTTAAAACTTACTTTTTTAGTTTTTTTGTAATTTTTTATTAGTTCAAATTAGGAACAAGCTTGTTCGACATGTCAATCCCTTCTCCCTTTCCCTCCCCTACCCCTAACCCCCCACCCCTGATCTACTCCCCACCCCATCCACCCTCCAACTCCTAAGGCAGGGTAGGGCCCTCGACGGGGGCTCCCCAGCTTACTTATTTTTTACATTTTTTTTTGATTTTTTGAGACAGGGTTTCTCTGTATTGCTTTGGAGCCTGTCCTGGAACTAGCTTTGTAGACCAGGGTGGCTTAGAACTCACAGAGATTCACCTGCCTCTGCCTCCTGAGTGCTGGGATTAAAGGTGTGCACCACCCATGCCTGGCTATTCTGTTCCTTTATACTTATGATTATTCATTCTTTTTTAACAATCATTCCTTTCAGTACAACAGCCCCAGGTACAATTTTATGCTCCAAAACAAAGAACAGTTTTTGTGTGCTCTTTTGTAAGTTGATGTAATCTAGCACGTTTCTGGCATGAACTTTTTTTTTGTTCTGAATTTATTCTCAAATTTAATTTTCTCAACTAACATTGGGCTCCAAGTAGCATCATAGAAATATTTATCTCAGAAGGTACTCAGGAATATGTAAGAAGAAATAATTTAGCTAAAGACCCCCACTTTCTCTCTCTCTCAACTTCAAAAATACTAAATGCCAATGAAGGAATCATCTTTAAAGCATAAGAAAATATCTGTAACAGTTTTATAGATATCAGGAAATTTGCAAACAGTCTGAATGATTGTTATCCATGAAAGTTGAATAATAATTTTAAGATGATATGGTTTGTTTTTTGTGACCACACTGAGGATCAGAAAAGAGAATCCAAGAGGAGTGAAATGCTTCCTGAATGCTTCCAGGGTTGTTTATGCATGAGCATGTAAGAATCTTAACCACGGAGTTTACTTTTACAGACAGGGGTTCTTTTTTTAAATTAATTTTTATTTAAATTGAAAGCAATCTTATTTTACATACTCAATCCCAGTTCACTCTCCTCCTGTCCTCCCATCCCCCCCCCCCCCCCCGTCAACTATCCATCCCACCCCCATTCAGTCCTCAGGGAGTCTGAGGCCTCCCATGGGGGATCATCAAAGTCTATCACATCATTTGGGTCAGAACCTAGGCCCTCCCCCATGTAAACAGACAAGACCTCCTGAGAAAATTGGGAGCATAGGGGGAGGGGCTAAGGGAGGTAGGAGAAAAAGACAGGGTTTCATTCTGTAAGGTTCTGGCTTGCCTGGAACTAGCTTTGTAGTCCAGCTGACCTCCAATTTATAGAGATCAGCCTGCCTCTGACACCCATGTGCTAGGCTTAAAGGCTTGCACCACCACTGCCAGGCCAGGGTTTACTTAGAAGCCCTTCAAACATAAAATGTTCCTCAGGAAAATAAATGCATATTCTTAGCTATATTTTAGTTTTTGTTCAGCCAAAAGTTGCAGAATATTTTCAGACAATTTTCAGATAGTTTCTACTTAGTTATACCAAGTCTAAAAAGTAGAAAATTTGATAAAATCTGGCATTCGGGAAATTTAGATTCCTCAGACATCTCAGGAAGGATAGACTATGTCATGGTAGGGAAGGCATGACAACAGGCAGAGAAAGCATTGTAGCAGGAGCAGGAAGCTGAATGATCATATTTTCATCTGTACACAGAGTGGAGTGACAGAACAGTGTGCCGGACAAGTGGAAAACCTCAGAAGACCTGCCAGAGTGATGACACCTCCAGCAAGATTCCCCCACCTTCAGTCCTTATTACCTTATCAGGCAGCACTATCAGATGGTGATCACAGGTGTCTGTGGGAAACTTCTCCTCCAAAATACCACAGCTTTGGAGGCTAAGGGGGTAGGATTATGAGTTTGAAGACAGATTACGCTAAAAGAGATGCAACGCCCAAATCTTAGACTCACAAACCAAAGTTAGTGTACTAGTGTGCTTGAAAATACTAGGTAAGTTATTGTTTTGACTTAATATTTTTATGTCTTAAGAAGCGGTTCAGTTAAAGAGGTTACATAAGACAAATGTAATATTTTTTGAGTTGGTAATAATGCTGAAGAAAGAAATGGTACTAGAAAAATCTATCATTATACATAGCACATGTTTGAAGCATCAAGTACTTGTGTGAGAGGATTCAGAAAGGATTTATTGTTCTCTGTACATTTTTGAGCTTTTTATTTTTCATCAGAATTAGTTTTATCAAATTTAAATCATACAAATTTGTCTAAAATGCTCTTGACCCTTTTTAATGTGCATTATATTAATGAATTCTGACATAGAGCAAGTAAGTCTTTAGTGATAATGCAATTTTTCTCAGAAATCACTTCCAAACAAATATGACTGTGTATGATAATCATGTGCCCTGTCTGTTTTAATTTTATAATAAATTTTCACAATAATTCCATTGTTAGTAATTAAGAAGACAAATGGAAGTGTGCTAATGTTAAATGATTTTGTGCAAAACAGAACATAAATCTTTGAATAATGTGATCTTAAAATTATGACTATGACTCAATTTTTGTATTATTGTACCTTGTATTCTACTTTTAAATAGAAATGCAGGTTAAATTTTATATTACTAAACTTCTAAATGGAGGTATATTTTCCCCTTTATATAATGCACTCTGTTAAATTCAGCTTATATTACTAAGAACAGGCTATTTACTCTGGCTAGCAGCCATATTGTATTTTGTTTTATGACAAACTGATTGTATAAAATTTTTTAAAAACTTAAAGAAGAAGAAAAAGTTCCTGTTATTTAAAGTACTAAATTTTCTTCTCAGCATTAAAAAATAAAAGGTGGGAACTGTGTCCTTTGCATCTTCTCAATAGATTCAAATATAGAATGAGACAGGCCACAGTGAAACACAAAATTTAATGTAAAAATTAGTTGTCAAAATTATCCAAAGAGTAAATCATTTGCTTTATTCCAACACTAGATTTTGAGAGACCAAGGAGTAAAAGAAGCTTTAATGTACTTTGCTGTCTGTTTTAATATTTGTCATTGGTGATTAATAGTGATCAGACAATCTTTGAACTTTTGCATAAATATCTAGGTGTGTGTAATTATTCATATCCCAGTGGTAGAGATTAAGTCAGAATGTGAAACCATTTAATAACAATAAAATGATGTAAAACATATCAAATACAGAGTTTTAATTTGCTGGATGAGAAAACAAACCAATGTTAAAATACAGTAAATGACAATTTGCTGTGTTAACTGTATAATTCAAAGGGAAGAATTATGCTTTGACCCTAGACAGTGACCCTGTAATGAAGCTGTGGGCCTTGGGGTAAAGAACACAAAACACAAGTTTAGAGAAAAGTTATTGAACTTCTCTAAATGTTAGGTACAAATTTGTAAAATCAGTATTGGAGAAAACAAGACTAATTTATCTATAATTTGTTCAAATTTACATTCTTATTGTATTTAAACTGTGATTTTTACATTTAGATAGTTCAATCATATTTCTTATTTTTTTTGTTGTTTTTTGCAAGACAGGGTTTCTAAGTGTAACGATGTAGACCAGGCTGGTTTTGAACTCACAGAGATATACCTGACACTGCCTCCCAAGTGTTAGGGTTAAAGGCATGCACCACCACTGCCCAGATATTGTTTAAAATTTTTATTATTTTTTATTTATTTTGTTAATATATTTTACTTCAAATTTGCATAGACCCCAGAATAATTTTGTTGTTTATTTTATATTCCTGATGATACAAATATAATGGTTTAGATATTTTTGTGTTTATATTACTAAATATTGAACAATAAAATTTAAAAAAAACATTTCAGAAATTTGTAATTAACTAATAATGAAATTTAATAATACATTCTGCTTGGAATATGCATTATTCTTCCACAAACATGGGTAAGCTTCTAAAATTAACTGAAATATATTTAATATTAGAGTAACAGATTTTAAATTTTATATATAGTTTGCTATACTAGATTCTTGTTTTAAGCATTAAAAACATTTTATATTTTTATAAAATTTTATAAAATTTTATAACTTATGTGTACTTATTTTTAGTTACATACAAATATCTCAACAATGCCAGTCTTTGAGAACTCCTCAGAGTAATACATGTTTTAAAGTATTTAATGGTCATGACATACCTAGCTATAAATAAAATGTCTCATTTAATATGAACGCTATTGAGACTTTTGTTTTCTTGTAGAATAAGTAACATTTAAGCAGAACTAATCCTAATAACTCTTGCCAGGAAATGGTGGAAGTTTCTTCACAGTCTGGATACATTATGAATTTGTGTTGTGTGGGGGTGTTTGAACAAGTTATAAGCCTTTTTTTCTACAGAAAAGAAAAAAACAAAACAAAACATGTTTTTGCTTCCATTACAGAACCATGTTGGTATATACACTGAAATATACTTTGGCAAGCCACTTTGTTCTGTTCCATTCAGTAGACATTTTTTATTCCTCTAAAAACCTTCATCCCTTATGGTATTTGAAGAGAATAGAACGATTGTTGAATTCTTCAAATAAGTGTGTAATCTTGTGAAGTATATTTCCCTTGCTGCTAAAAGGAACCTTTAAGCACCATTCAGTTTTCAGTGTATCAGCATCATGAATTTGATATTTCTTTAGTTCACTTTTTATTTATTTAACTTAATTTCACTAATGAAATCATTACTGTGTGAAAATAAAGTCCTGTTCAAAAATTATTTCAGAAAAGAAATGCTTTATTTTCAAAAACATAAAAGTGTTTGATTCACATATTTAGTGTTTTTAAAACAACAAAATAGTTAATGATTAAGCAGGCTCAATTCTAAAGAATTAATAGCATTTTTAAATCAATGGACAAAAAGGTCCATCTAGACTTAATACTCTGAACAAAAACACCACAAAATCTTGCAGCAATCAGTAAGGTAAAAATATGTTTTGCATACACATTTTATTGGTTATTGATATGTTGTGTCAGAACAGGTAAATAAGTGAGGTCACTTGCAACACAATTTAGAATTAATCTATAATAAAATAAAACACACTTTCATTTTTATAATCATTACCCAATAGAATATGAAATAAGTCTCTGAAGTAGTTTGCAACTGGTTCTTCATATCCTATTTATTTACTTATCACACATTTTTATTTAAGGGAACTCAGAATTACTTACCATGTAGTACTGTAGAAAAAGAACATCCTGTTTCTTTTGTGCAATGCATGTAAAGGAGAATATTTATTCTAATTTGTGATTTGTATTTATTTAAACACTCAATAATTTAAATAATTTACTAGCATATTATAATATCATGAATAATTAGAATAGTTTATTGACGTTTTATTTGTATAACAGATTTCAAAATTTATGTAAGTGTACAGATTACCTTAATTTATAAATGAGATTCAGCCCAAAACACTATATATATATATATATCACATAGAGCAAAATATCTATGGTAGTATTAATGGCCGATTGCAGAGAAAAAAGAAACAAAAGGATATTCATGGGATATGGAAGAACTGTCTTCTATAACAAAATGCTTATATTATTCTAATAAGAGAAACACAGAAGACTCCCTATGAGATGGAGGGTTTTTCTGGTCCTCAGTATGAACAAAGGGATGAAAAGCTGCCATGGAAATACAATAAAGCTATTTGTTTCACATTTCTTTTTAAACAATTTTTTAAAATACTAAATAAGAATAAAATAAACATATGCTCCTCAATTTCATTGTTTATTACCATTTAGCTAGTCTTGTTCTTTTTAACTCTATTTTCTTTCATCTATAATGAAAGGCATTTTGCACATTTATTCAATCAGTTTATTTGTGACCTGAAATAAAGTACTTTAGTACATAACATGAATGCTTAAATAAATGCTTATACTTTTGTGAAGAAATGCTTGATGGATATTCAGAAAAATGTGTCTCTTCTTTATATGATTACAGGTATATTTACAAAAAAATAATGGCTTCTTATCCTTTCAAGGAATCCTTACCTAAATGTATGTGTGTGTATATATATTATATATGTATCATATAATTAAGCTTTAAAAATTTTTAAATACATTTGTACAATTATGCATTTAATTTTAAGAGTTTCTTGGAAGAGTATAATAATCTCACAGTAGCACTTACAGTAGTTTCAGGTCTAGCACTCTTTGGTAGGTTCTCCTTTTCCAACCTTCTAACAGTGCAGTAGACCCTTCCTCATTTAGGTTTAAATTATCAAATTTTATTTCCTATGACCAATGTTGCTGTAAAATATTAACTGAAAATATACAGATCTGATTAATTCATAAATTTTACTTTTCAATACACTGCTATATTTTTTAGTTTTTCCATTTTGTGATTAGTTATTTTCATTCATTTCTTTCTGTGAGCTTTTCCTTTGGTTTCCAAAAGAAATTATTGTTCTTGGACCAAATTTAAATTATTTCACCTAAGGTTTCCTACACTTTTTGTCAATTTTCCTTAAGGATTGAAATAATTCCATTTTGCTGAAGATTATAGTAGAACAGAGAGCACTCTAGATCTTGTTTGATTTTGACATATCTGTTCTGGTCTTGAATATTCTTCTGAAGCCCAAGCAGACAAAGCTTTATGTACCTTTTTAAGCTAGATCTTTCAGGAAAGTACTGGTTAACTCAAAACTGTATTTTGATGTGCAGAGCATTTAAAGTTTTGTTATATTTTTCTATTTTTATTGCCCTTACTCCATCCAGTGGGATAAAAATAAAATCGATCCTGAAAGTAAAATTCTTGCTGTTTAATATATATCTCATAGTAAGTAAAACTTTTTAATAATCCCCAAAGTATGCCAAGTTAATTATTTTATGTCCTTTATGAAAAAAAGTGAAGAGCTTCATTTTCATCATAGCATATTTTGAGACTGATGTCAAAATTTTATTTTAAATGGGAAGAACATTTTTTATAAGCAACCCTCTAAGATTTTCTAAATTAAGGCCCTATAACTGCAAAAGCTATAATTACTAATCTTGAGTTACTTTGAGGGTGTTCTAGGAAGAGGATATGATGTCACTGGTGTAAATATCAGTAAAATTCTTTTTTCCCATGTAGATAGATGTATTGATTAAGTCATTTTAAAATTTTGTTAAGTGATATTTCACTATTTATGCTTTTTTGAGACAGGGTCTGTATCTACCATGCTGGCTTGAACTTGTTATACAGCTGAAAATAATCTTTTATGTCTGACCCTCAGTTCTCCACCTTCCTAGTGCTACAATTACACATCAGATGTTGGAACTACATATCACAACACTTAGTTTGTATTGTGCAGGGACCAAACCAAGGCTTTATGTATACTAGTCAATTTATCTACAAACTGACCCATCTCCCCAGTGCATTTTTCATGTTTTCATAATAAAGGTAGCAGCAAACAAACCATCTATTTCATTCATGACATGGTGTTTACAATGGAGTACATGTTTGTATTCAGATGATTTCAATGCAGACATTCAATGTTTTTTAATATCTCTTCTGTATCAGAAGAACTGTGAAGTTAATTACTCCACAGTTTAGGCATGATTTACAACTAGAGCCATCAAACCAATGTGGATAGAACACAGGTATCAATCACTAATTCAGAAGATATTTTCAAAACAAACTGAAGAAAATATCCCTATGGTAATATTTTCTAGAGCTTCATAGGGGGTTGGATGCAGGAACAGAATTCACATAATAAAGGGGAGGTTTATTCTGCCATTAAGGTTGATTCAAAATAAATTTGGAGAGGAATAGAGCGGAGGTAGAGTGGGAGGGAGAAGGAGAAGAAGAGAAGAGGAGGGGAGAGAAAGAAAGGGGAGAATATTTTACGAATTATTCCTTTGTATCTGAACCATAGAAGAAAGGGAGAAGGTAAGTTGAAAACTTGGGAAACAAATAATCCCATAATAATCATAGAAATAAAATACATGGTCATCTTAATTATTACTATGCCTAGCTTTCATTTGAATGAGTCATTGGTTCTTGATCTCTAAGACCTACAGCTTTGTTACTCCAGGCATTAGCTGACAAAGATTAAATTTTATGAGAAATCAGCCTTCATATGATGTTGAAGGGCAGGGCATAAAAAAAAAATAAAAGTAAATTTTAACAAAGAAAAGTTACCTAACTTGTAAAATTTTATATAAATCCCAAGATATTTATACTACTGCTTAAATGTTTTGTCATTTGAGTGTACATGGATTTGGGCATGGTTCATGAAGCAATTCTTGTGTTTAGTCTTTCATAAGCAGTTTTCTGATCAACTTGGTTTTGTTTAACCAAAAGTTTTGACTATGTTAACATCCCAGGTGGATCAGTAGTAGATTTAAGCAAAGATGCAAACCAATGACTGATCAATCAGCTAGAGAGACTAACTATAATATTTTCCTATGTTTCATGATTCACATATCACAGCAAATGAATGTTGTGACTGAGAAGCTAAAATAAACTACGTATCTGTGAGGCTTCTTCTGAAATCACAGCTGTTTCTAGCATGCTCAGAAGTCCCAGGCACCAATCATTTTCCTCATACTATATCAGTGTCCAGAGGTCATTGATTCAGTTTCCACTTGTCCATGGGACCAAAAACAGAGTACTTGGGTCTTCTGTAATTTACCATATGATGCGCTGAGGAGCTTTCTTACTACATTAGCTTTTTTTGTCTGCCATCAGAACAGTAATTTACAATATAATTTAAGCAAGAAAGTAAAAACATTCATCAGCAAACTTTCACAAGTCCTACTACATCTAGTTGGCTGAATTCACATTGAACTTGATGATCTCATCTCATCATACTTGCTGCCATGGGTGGGCTCTCCACGTTCGATGTATATTTTATTGGTCACTCATGCTTAATAAGTTGTTTCCAATAATACACTCATGAGGACTTTTTTTTTTCAAAAGCACTGTAAGGTATGGGGTTACAATTCATTGTTAACATGCACCAGACTTTGGGCTTTGTCCTTGGCAGTAAAGACAAAAAAAAAACAACAAAAAAACAACAAAAAAACAACAACAACAACAAAAACATAATCTCTTCATACTGTAGATCTTTCCTATTAGCCTGCAAATTTGCTCTCATTTTTAACTTAAAATATCATCTTATTTTGATTCCATTATTTTCTGTGATCCCTGCTATTCCCTCTTACTCCTCTTACAATAATTATCTCCCATAATTGTTCAGTCTTAACTGCTTTGTCTTCAGTTTCTTCTTTGCTGTCAGAAGCTCCATCCAGCAAGGCTGAAATTAGTGCCAAGTTGAGCATTATCCTTGTAAGCTAAAACTAAGGGTGTATTTTCACTTCTTACCTTTACATGACCTATGCTTTGGTTTGAATGTATTTTGTACAAAATTTATGACACAGCATTATGCCTTTCATGTTCATGTTAAGAAGTGTGGTCTTCAGGGAAGTTAAGATTGCTGTGTCCTTATGAGCAGATTAGTGCCTTATAACAACCCTGGAGAAAATTAGCTTGGATCCTTCGGACAGTTTCACAGTTCTGCCTGATGAGAGCTCAGCAAGAAGGCCTTCAACAAATACTAGTGTCAACTTGATCTAGAGCTTCCAAACCTCCATAACTATGAGAAAATGAATTTTTATTTGTATACAACTTATGTTCCTCCATCACAGAAGCAAAAAATAGATTAAGATAACACACCATGAACCTGTTCAGAGAATGCCACCTTCTCTTTTTTTGAAATAGTAATTTCACTTGTATTTGTACTCCAATAGTCTCATAGTTTTCTTCTTACCTGATTAGCCATTACTTCTTGGAATACTTTGCTGTCTTCTGCTCAAACTCCTAATTCTGTCTATTACTGACTGATGACACAGTAGTAGTATTTTACCTCTTATGTTTTAAACTCCTCCCAGTTCCTTCCTAGTTCTCCTCCCATCTAGATCCACTCCCTTTCTGTTCCTCCTTAGAAAGGCACAGGCTTGTAAGAGGTAACAACCAAACATACCAAAATAAAATATAATTTTTTTTTTGGTTTTTCGAGACAGGGTTTCTCTGTGTAGCTTTGGAGCCTATGCTGGCACTCGCTCTGGAGACCAGGCTGGCCTCCAACTCACAGAGATCTACCTGCCTCTGCCTCCCGAGTGCTGGGATTAAAGGCGCGCGCCACCAATGCCCAGCTCAAAATAAAATATAATTAAGATAAAACCATTGCCACAAACTTGGATGAGCCTCCTGTGTTAAACTCAGGCTTAAATCAACAGAGTTATCGTTAAGTGTGACCTTCAATTCTTTTGTGCAACTTTACCACGTATTCCGCCTGCTCTTAAAATATGAAACAGTAATCTTTTCATTATTTTAAAGTCTTTGTCTACTCCACCACCACTTCAATATTACCAAATTCTTTCTAAAGTTATTTGCTAACTTTCTAAGCATTGTACCAGCTGGATTTCCCTTCCTGTTCTTGACACAACACAAGGGTCCTTTAGAATTGTACCCACATTACAGATCGTGTATTTGCATCCTCTCCTGGGATGCTCTACTTTTGATTGTATAGCTTGGTCAGTCATTTGTCTATGTGTTTCTCCAAATTTCACCCCTTCAGTTAATCCATTCTTCTCTAATAATCATATTTAAAATTCTACCATATCACAGAACTGGTCCCTATTTCCATATACTTATTCCATGTTATGCCTAAGACTTCATTTGCTAATTAGTATATTTAGCAAAATTTATAATGGATGCTAGGCACAGAGGTAGATTGATTGTCTAGTATATGTCAGGGTTTAAATTTGATTTCTTTCACTGAAAACCAAATTCAGAAAAATCCCTGGAAACACAAAACTACTTCCAAATTGGGCATGATGGTGATTGTGATGCACACCTACATTTCAAATACCTGTGATGCTGAAAAAAAAAGATCATTTCAAGTCTGATGCAAGTCTGAGCAACATAAAGAGCTTGAAGGCATCTTATTCTACACAATGAGGCACTATCTCAAAAAATATTTTTGGTATAATTATTAATATAACTATTGATTTTTAATTAGACTATGCCTTTTTGCTATATCTTTCTCAGAAGTTCTTGGTGGTAGTGATGTATCTCCTCAGAGGTGTGTCTTCAGTTAAGAGATGAGGAACCAATTAATGCATGGCTGGCATTTGTAGTAGTGGGATTATGTAATGGCTCCCAAAATTTTCAGTCCATGATGTATATACGTAGTGTATCAGCCAACACTAATCTGAACTTAGAAGTATTTTGTAGATGTAACTGAGATCTAAAGACAATTATAATTTTAAAACATTACTTAGGTGGATCCTACTTAGTAGGATGGCCCTGGAAGTCAGAGTAGGTCAAGTCACAGCAATCTGAAGCATGTGGGTTTGATAAAAAAGGCTGTGTCAGATTTTGGCTTGGGGTTTACTGGGATAGATGACAGAGGACAAAAGTAGCTTCTAGGAGCTGAGATAGACACTTAGAAGATAGCTACTATCTATATATCCCTCAATCGTACACAACACTAAAATGCTAAATAATATCAATTTCAAGAAAAATTCTGCATGAATATTCTTCTAAAGAAACAATATAGAATTTAGCCAAACCAATGCTTTGATTTCAGCCTTTAAATTTCTAAGCATTGAACCCATATACCATACCCTACCTTCTTAGCTACAAATCTGAATAAGTACAAAGTAGTTATTTGAAGCCACTATGTTTTGGCAATCAAACAGTGGTAGAAAATTAATACAACATTGACTAAAATATATTTACCCTGTAGTTTTATATTTTATCTTTGCCATGCACTTAATTTTGTTGTGTCATGAATGCTGACTTTATAACATATTGCTTCTCAATAACATGAAGCATGTCTTCTCTATTACTCATTAAATGTGTGTTACTATTTTCCAACTTCATATCATTATAATATTTGATAATGCTTGACATCTGTTCATTGATATGAATTATGTAGCAATTTTACTGGAAATTTGTTGGTCATTAAGGTGTTGGAATCCTGATATATATATAATATGCAGTGACAGATTTAGAATTTAGCCTTTTCTACCAATATGATGTCAAATGTATATTTTGTTTCCTTTATAAGGCTGCTGGAAAATAGTGATAGCTGTTTCACTTTTGTGATAGGTGATCACAGGTTGAAAATGATTCAGTGTGCTAAATGAGAGAGCTAGCTGTGTGATAGGTCACCACCCCGCACCACTTTTCAAGTTCCTGTCTCCCCTGCGCTGTCTTGGCAAGTGTTAGAGGCACTTGCCAAGTGTTACATTTAGTTACAAGTGTTACATTTTAATCACACTTTCTAAGATTAGCTCTTTTCTTGTTTATTAAAAAAAGTCTTCATACCCATCTTAATTTTCTATGTAATGACTATGTTATATTATAATTTTGAGATCATTTCAATTATTATAAAATGTTTAAGAAATTATTTGCTTATTAATCACCTGTCAAAATTCACCAATAAAGGAAATAAATATTTAGAAAATAAACTTAAATATTAATATTATATGAAAAAAGCCATGGTAAAATGTGGTGTGTGACAGTTGAATTTTTCCTGTCTTTTACAAAGACAGAAAAAATATCATTTTCTACTTACTTTCTTCTATTGCTAGAAAATAATTTAAGTATTTTTAAATACTCACATATGTTCATGTTGAATATGAACACTGGCACACAGTGTAGATCATATGACCCTAAAATTAATGTCATTCTTTTATTCATTATTTATTATACACCATTGTTCACAATTCCTTTAGTCACTTATCTTTGTAAACTGTACTTTTTTTTTCCTTTGAGGAAATGCTACTTGTCATTGCAAAATATTCTGTTGTTCACATTGAAAAAGTAGTAACATTGCAAAACCATATATGAAATGTCAGTGATATTTTCCTGAGATGTGATTAAAAATAAAAATATCAGAAAATTCAATTTGAAGAAAATTGTTTGCTTGATAACTCAACAACCTGATTTGATTTTACTCATGAATGGAATAAATATTACAAAATCAAAGAAAAGGGAAATATCAGTTTTCACTATTGACTGCAACATTGAATTATGCTAAGGCATGAATGTTGTGAATTACAAGGACTGTATGGAGTGTGGTCATCTTTCCTTCCAAGAAGGTGTGCTTTCTTCCTTCTTACCTACTAAGTTCCACTGTTTTGGGCAAACTGTTTTGATCTTTTGGGCAACAAATATTATGAAATACTCATCCTTTCTTCTGGCCAATCAAGAATAGCAACAAAGTGAAGGAAGAGATGATTGTAAATGTGTTCTGAATATTAAACATTCAGGGAGAGCATAAAATCATGTAGTAGAAATAGCAATTAAAAAAAAATACAATGTATTATTGAACAAGCCTTTGGGTAGAAGAACCTGTGATTTTAGGTTTGTTTATATGGCATTTGTAGGGGGTAACTCTATTTTTCAATATATTATCAAAATATTTTTAACAGATATATTTTAATTTTTAAATTATGTGTGTTAAGAGGAGGGGATATGTGTGTACTGGCATCTTGCCTTGCCAATGAACTTGTAGTGATGGCTACACCCTTTGGGTGTGGTTTCAGGTGCAGACCCATTCTAAGGTAGAAGAGGGGATGGCTAAGGCTCTCTTGGGCTGTGAAGAGAATCTGAAGGGCAGAGTCTGAATATTCTGGAGCAGGAAGAACACAGTGGTTATTTACTCTTATCTGTAAAAGTGTTTCCCTAATAAATAGCTATTTTTAATTTCTATTAGGTCTGGTCGACTCATTTAAACACTCCTTTCATATGTGCATATGAAGGCAACTGCCCAGAGAAGCCAGAGCTCTCAGATAACACTGCATTGTAGTTACAGGAAGTTGTGAGATACCCAAACAGGGTTCTGGGAACCAAGTCTGGATTCTTTGCAATTGCAGTACATGCATTTTAGTGCTGAGACATCTGTCCATCTCTGTTTTTCAAATTCCAGAATCTGCTAATCATGTTTTACTATTTAATATGGAAAAGTTAAACTTCCTTAATTTATTCTTGCAACCTTAAGAAATTCTCCTAGCCAACCAGTATTAGTTGTAAGGTCCATTCCTGGGAAATAAGAGTGAAACTCTCATTTTTCAGAGGAAAAACTGAAGTGCTCAGTGTTTCTGCTCTATGCTGTCCTGGATATGCCCAAATCAATATAATAACAATAACACAAAACTTTTTGGGGAGAATTTTAAGATTCTTTTGTGTATGAAACTAGGACAATGACCCAAAATTTAGAGGAAGCAAGGATGCATGGAGTCAAGGAGAAAATGTGTGTGTGTGTGTGTGTGTGTGTGTGTGTGTGTGTGTGTGTGTGTCTTTGGATGAAACAAGTTTGCAGAGATTGGAAGAAAAAGCAAAAAAAAAAAAGAAGAAGAAGAAGAAGAAGAAGAAGAAGAAGAAGAAGAAGAAGAAGAAGAAGAAGAAGAAGAAAAAGAAAAAGAAAAGAAACCAAGTAAACAATCTCAGCAGCTACAAAGACTGAAGTTAGCCGTCGAGGTACCAGGGTTAAGGGAATAAGGAGGATATGGTAGTGCAGAAGAGAATCTACTCAGAGAGGTATCAAAGCTGAAGGAGTAAGGATAGGGTAGTGTAGAACTGAAGTTACCCAGGGAGGTGTCAAGGCTGAAGGAGTAATGAGGATAAGGCAATGTAGAGGTGTTAGGGATGAGTGTGCCTGATTAGACATGGGAAAATGTGAATCTCCCTGCTATCTAAATCCTAGGGTCAGAAACTCTGGATGGTTTCCTGGGGGGTTGGGGCACCTATTTTTGTAGTATTTGTATTTATGTTGGAAAAAATGATAGCTTAATGATTTTAGTTATCAATTAATAAAAAGCAGCATTCACATTCACAGCTTTTCTTTCGAAATGGATATAAGCATTAATCGAGCTTATTAGATATACCATATTTTTTTTACATTACATGATCATACCAGATTTTTTTGTAATTTTTTATTAGTTCAAATTAGGAAGAAGTTTACTTCATGTGTCAATCCCTCCTCCATCTGCCTTCCCTCCAACCCTCCACCCAACCTCCCATCTACCCCCCACCCCATCCACCCTCCAATCCCCAGGCTGGGTAGGGCCCTCGATGGGGGCTCCCCAAAGTCCACATCATCCTGCTCTGGGCCTCGGCCCTCCCCCATGTGTCCAGGCAGAGACATAGGATGGCCTCTCAAAGTCCCTTCTTACAGCAGGGAAAAATACTAATCCACTACCAGGGGCCCCCTAGAGTGCAGAGGCCTCCTCATGGACATCCAAGTTCAGGGGTCTGGATCAGTCCTGCCTCCCAGACATCAGTCTGGTGTCCATGTGCTCCCCCTTGTTCAGGCCAGCGGTTTCTGTGAGTTTCACCAGCCTTGTACCAATCCCTTTGATCTTCATCCCACCCTCTCTGAAACTAGGTTCCAGAGTTCAGTTCAGTGTATATCTGTGGGTGTCTGCCTCTGCTTCCATCAGCCACTGGATGAGGACTCTAGGATGGCACAAAAAGTAGTCATAAGTCTCATCATAGGGGAAGGGCACATAGGCTATCCTGTCCACCATTGCCTAGATTATCAGTTCGTGTCATCCTTGTAGATTTCTGGAAATCTCGCTTGTGCCAGATCTCTCCTCGGACTTATAATGTCTCCCTCTGATATGGTATCTCTCATTCTGCTCTCCTCTATTCTTCCCACCATTCAATATTTCTGCTCCTCCATTTCCTCCTCTCCTCTCCTCTCCTCTTCTCCTCCTTTCATTCTGGAAGCTCCCTCCACCATAACCTCATGCTCCCAATTAGCTCAGGAGAATCTGCCCCTTCCCATTCTCAGGGGTCCATGCATTTTTCCCATAGAGTACTTCTTGTTTCCTAGTTCCTTTGGTGAAGAGGATTGTAGGCTGATAATCCTTTGCTCTATTTCTAAAATTCATATATGAGTGAGTACATATCATGTTTGTCTTTATGTGACTTTATGTTACCACACTCAGTATGGTTTCTTCTAGTTCCTGCGAATTTCAAGATTCCATTGCTTTTTCTCTGATGAGTAGTACTCCAATGTGTAAATGTACCACATTTTCTCTATCCCTTCTTCAGTTGAGGGTCATTTAGGTAGCTTCCAGGTTCCAGCTATTACAAACAATGCTGCTAGGAACATGGTTGAACATATGTCCTTGTTGTATGAAAGTGCATTATTTGGATGTATGCCCAAGAGAGGAATGGCTGTTTCTTGAGGTAGACTGGGTCCCATATTTCTGAGAAACCACCATAATGATTTCCAAAGTGGTCTTATATGTTTGCACTCTCACCAGCAATGGAGGAGTGTTCCTTTTTCTCCACATCCTCTCCAGAATAGATTGTCATTGGTGTTTTTGATTTTAGCCATTCTGGCCAGTGTAAGATGTTATCTCAGACTTGTTTTGAGTTGCATTTCTCTGATGGCCATGGATTTTGAGCACTTTCTTAAGTGTCTTTCAGCCATTTCAGATTCCTCTGTTGAGAATTCTATATTTAGTTCTGTACCCCACTTTTTAATTTTATTGTTTGGTGTTTTGGTGGCTAGCATCTTAAGTTCTTTGTATCTTTTGGAAATCAGCCCTCTGTCAGATGTAGGGTTGGTGAAGATCTTTTCCCATTCTGTGGGCTGTCGATTTGTCTTACTGACTGTGTCCTTTGCCTTAAGGAAGCTTCTCAGTTTCAGGAGGTCCCATTTATTAATTGCAGATCTCAACGTCTGTACTACTGATGTAATGTTCAGGAAGCAGTCTCCTGTGCCAATTCATTCAAGGGTATCTCCCACTTTCTCTTCTAGAAGATTCAGTGAGGCTGGATTTATGATGAGATCTTTGATCCATTTGCACTTAAGTTTTGTGCATGGTGACAGATATGGATCTATCTGCAATCTTCTGCATGTTGGTATCCAGTTGTGCCAGCACCATTTGTTGAAGATGCTATCTTTTTTCCATTATATAGATTTAGCATCTTTGTCAAAAATCAGGAGTTCTTAGGGGTGTGGGTTAATATCAGGGTTTTAAATTCGATTCCATTGGTCTGTCTATTTTTGTGTCAACACCAAGCTGTTTTCAGAACTATGGCTCTATATAGTCATGGATGGTGATGCCTCCACAGATCCTTTATTGTACAGAGTTGTTTTGGCTATCCTGGGTTTTTTATTTTTCCATATAAAGTTGAGTATTGTTCTTTCAAGGTCTGTGAAGAACTGTGTTGGGATTTTGATGGGGATTGCGTTGAATCTGTAGATTTCTTTTGGCAAGATTGCCCTTTTTACTATGTTGATTCTACCTATCCAAGAGCATGGGAGATCTTTCCATTTTCTGGTATCTTCATTTACTTCTTTCTTTAAAGACTCAAAGATCTTACTGTACTGGTCTTTCACTTTTTTGGTTAGAGTTACTCCATGATATTTTATGTTGCTTGTGGATATTGTGAATGGTGATGTTTCTCTGATTTCTTTCTCATTGTATTTATCATCTGTATATAGTAGGGCTACTAATTCTTTTGAGTTACTTTTGTATCCTGCTACTTTTCTGAAGGTGTTTATCAGCTGTAGGAGTTCCCTGGTAGAGTTTCTTGGGTCACTTATGTAGACTATCATATCATCTGCAAATAGTGAAAGTTTGACTTCTTCCTTTCCAATTTGTATCCCTTTGATCTCTTTTTCTTGTCTTATTGCTCTAGCTAGAACTTCAAGTACGATATTGAAGAGATATGGAGAGAGTGGACAGCCTTGTCTTGATCCTGATTTTAGAGGAATAGCTTTGAGTTTCTCTCCATTTAGTTTTAGGTTGGCTGTTGGTTTGGTGTATATTGCTTTTATCAAGTTTAGATATGTTCCTGTTATTCCTGTTCTCTCCAAGATGTTTATCATGAAGGGATGTTGGATTTTGTCAAAGGCTTTTTCAGCATCTAGTGAGATTATCATGTGGTTTTTCTTTTTTCAGTTTGTTTATATGGTAGATTACATTGATGGATTTTCATATGTTGAACCATTCTTGCATCAGTGGGATGAAGCCTACTTGATCATAGTGGATGATTTTTTGTATGTGTTCTTGGTTTCAATTCACCAGTATTTTGTTGAGAATTTTTGCATCTATGTTCATGAGGCATAATGGTTTGTAGTTCTCTTTTTTGTTGTATCTTTGTGTGGCTTGGGTATCAAAGTGATTGTAGCCTTGTAAAAAGAGTTTGGCAATGCCCCTTCTGCTTGTATTGTGTGTAACAATTTGAGGAATACTGGTATTAGCTCTTGTTTGAATTTCTGTTAGAATTATGCAGTGAAGCCAACTGGCCCTGGGCTTTTTTTGGTTGGGAGGCTTTTGATAACTGCTTCTATTAAATTAGGGGTTACAGGTTGATTTAAACTGCTTATCTGTTCTTGGCTTAAATTTGGTAAGTTATATCTCTCCAGAAAATTGTTTATTTCCTTTAGATTTTCTAATTTTTTGTAGTACAGGTTTTCAAAGTATGACTGATGATTCTCTGGTTTTCCTCAGTGTCTGTTGTTATATCCCCCTTTTCTTTTCTGATTTTGTTAATTAGCGTGCTCTCTCTCTCTGCCTTTTGGTTACTTCGGATAGAGGTTTGTCTATCTTATTGATCTCATAGAACCGACTCTTGGTTTCATTGATTCTTTGTAATGTTTTCCTAGTTTCTACTTTATTGATTTCAGCCCTCAGTTTGATTATTTTGTGGTGTCTACTCCTCCTTGGTGTCTACTCCTCCTTGGTGAATTTGCTTCTTTTTGCGCTAAAGCTTTCAGTTGTTCTGTCAATTCTCTTGTTTGACTTTTCTCCAGTTTCTTCATGTGGGCACTTACTGCTATGAACTTTCCTCTTAGCACTGCTTTCAGAGTGTACCATAAGTTTGGGTTTGTTTTGTTTACAATCTCATTAAATTCTAGGAAGTCTTTAATTTTTTTTTTATTTCTTCCTCAACCCAGGAATAGTGCAATTGGGTGTTTTCAATTTCCAAAAGTTTGTAGGTTTTCTGCAATTTGTTTTGCTGTTGAATTATAACTTTAAAGCATGGTGATCTGATAAGATACAAGGGGTTATTTCATTTCTTTTGTATCTGTGGAGGTTTGCTTGGTTGCCAACTATGTGGTCAATTTTAGAGAAGGTGCCATGTGGCATTGAGAAGAAGGTATATTCTTTTGTGTTTGGATGGAAAGTTACATAGATATCCGTTAAACCCAGTTGGGTCATAATTTCTGTTGAATCCTTTGTTTCTTTATTATGAATGTGCCTGGTGGTCCTGTCTAGTGGTGAAAGCAAGGTGTTGAAGTCTCCTACTATAAGTGTGTGTGGTTTTATATGTTGCTTGAGCTTTAGTAATGTTTCTTTTACAAATGTGGGCACCTTCGTATTTGGGGCATAGATGTTCAGGATTGGGACTTCATCTTGATGGACTTTTCCTGTGATGAGTATGAAATGCCCTTCTTCATCTCTCTTGATTGATTTTAGTTGGAAGTATAATTTGTTAGATATTAGGATTGCTACACCAGCTTGTTTCTTGGGCCCATTTGCTTGGAAAATCTTTTCCCAACCTTTTTCCTCTGAGGTAACACCTGTCTTTGAAGTTGAGGTGTGTTATATACAGCAGTAGGATGGATTCTTTCTTCGTATCCATTCAGTTAGTCTGTATCTTTTTATAGGCAGGTTAAGACCCTTGGCATTGAGGGATATTAATGTCTATTTTTTGTTGGTTCTTGTTTGTATTGGATTTTTGGTGGTGTCATTGTTTGTGAATTTTGCCCTCCTGTTTCTTTTCCTGTTTGGTAAAATTGGCTTATCTATTGCCTATATATCTGTGAGTGTAGTTATCTTCATTAGGTTGTAGTTTTCCTCCCAGGACTTTCTGTAGTGATGGATTTGTGGATATGTATTGTTTAAGTCTGGTTTTGCATGGAATATCTTGTTTTCTCCATCTATAGTGATTGGAAGTTTTGCTGGGTACAGTAGTCTGGTTTGGCATCCATGCTCCTTTAGTGTTTTTAGGATATCTATTCAGGACCTTCTTGCTTTCAAATTTTCCATTGAAAAGTCAGGAGTTATTCTGATAGGTCTGCCTTTATATTTTACTTGGCCTTTTTCCTTTCCTGGTCTTAATATTTTCTGTCTATTCTGTAGGTTTGGTGTTTTGATTATTATGTGTCAAGGGGACTTCTTTTTGTGGTCCAGTCTGTTTGGTGTCCTGTAAGCTTCTTACTTTCATAGGTATGTCCTTCTGTGGGTGGGAAGTTTTCTTCTATGATTTTGTTGAATATGTTTTCTCTACCTTTGAGCTGTATTTCCTCACCTCTATACATATTATTCTTAGATTTGGCCTTTTCACGGTGTCCCATATTTCCTGGATATTTTGTTAGGGGATTTGTTGGACTTGAGATTTTCTTTGGTTGATGACTGTATATCCTCTAGAGAGTCTTTAACAACTGAGTTTCTCTCTTCCATCTCTTTAATTCTATTGGTTATACTCACATCTTTAGTTCCTGATCATTTATCCAGCCTTTCTATTTCCAGCATTGCCTCACTCTGTGTTTTCTTCATTGTTTCTATTTCAGGTTTCAAGCCTTGAACTTTTTTGAATACTTCCTTCATTTGTTTGATTGTTTTTCTTAGCTTTCTTTAGATTCTTTAAGAGATTTGTGTATTTCTTGAAATTTTTGGTTTGTCTTTTCCTCTGCTTCATGTAATTTTTGCTTGTTTTTTATTCTATTTCTTTAAGGGGTTCTCTTGTTTCCTCTTTAAAGGTCTCTATCATCTTCCTAAGATAATTTTTGAGCTCCATCTTTTCTTTGTCCTCTGTGTTGGGATTTTCAGATCTTGCTGGTGTGGAGTCCCTAGATTCTGGTGGTGTCATATTGGTCTTTCTGATTTTGAGTGTTTTCTTATTCAGTCTTCTTCCCATGTCTTCTTCCAGTGGGTGCAGTTGGGGTCTCTCTATCGTCTCTTGTCACCTGGTGGTGTTTGTTGGCCAAGACTTCAATGTCTGCAACTCTGGATGGTCTTGCCTCTCCTGGTAGTCTCCTCAGTAGGTAAGGGTCTGGCTGGCAAATGGGGAAGGAAGAGCGAGGGGTTTCTAGACTCAGGGATCTCCCCCCTGCCTGGGCAGTTCCACTCTAAGCAGGCACAGGTCCAGAGAGTTCCAGGGTGAGTGGGAAGTTGGATAGGAATAGGCCAGGATCAGAGGGTACACTCACCATGGTATGGGTCAGGCTGGCAGAGGAGGGGAAAGGACTAGATATACCATTTTAAAGGATTTCCCAGAATGTTAACCCACGGTGTTTGGTGGAAAGAATGTATGACTTTGGAGTGTCTATTTTGAGAATATTTCAAAACCATGCAGGATCTTGAGTTAGGTATTTAGATAAAACTCCTTTAATGTAGTTAATGTATTCCAAACTGCTGAAATACTACTTTTGTAGAGACTTTCCTAACAATGCCCTGACTTTAGCTGCACTCCTGCCAGAAACAATTTCTAAAATTTTCCTGGTACTTACTTTTCTGAAGAAGGATTTTTTTTTCTTGTAGAACTGCTCTTATGAGAATGTGGACTATCTGAGAAACTGTGGATATAGCTATGTAACATCACCTGATCTTTGTTGTCCAAGCCTTATGTAAGTAGCAAAAGAAGGTACTTAGTGGTTACTGAATAAGTGACTCCAAAGCAATAAAAAAAATAGAAACCCCACAAACACATTACCTATCCCATACCATTTCTGCTCCCCAGGGAGAGTGAAACCTTCCATGGGGAGGTCTTCAGCATCTGTCATATCCTTTGGGATCGGGCCTAGGCCCTACCCTGTGTATCTAGGATGAGGGAGTATCCCCGATGGGGAATGTACTGTGTATGTTTATCTTATTGATTAATGAATAAAATACTGTTTGGCTAATGAGACAGCAAATTAGGACTAGGAGTCAAAGAGGATTCTGGGAAATGTAGTAGAGAAGTGCTGATCCAGGCAGGAAATGACATAGCAAGAAGACTCATATTTACGTGAAAGAGAAACAAGAAGGCCCCTCTTTTCCCCTCCGCTCCTGCTCCAGCGGCACGATGTGATCTACCGGCAAGGAGGGATGCCAATAAGGCGTCCAATAAGATAAGTCTTATAAAATATATAGGTTTATGATAATTAAGACTGAGCTAACAGATGAGGAATCCTAGTCATTGGCCAAGCAGCTTTGAACCTAATACAAGTTTCTGTGTATTCATTTGGGCCTAACTCGGGCGGGCAGCTGGCGTAAAGCACACATGTGGTGTAGGGCTCAGGTGGCTTTTGGCAGAAAGATTTATCATAACATATCCTTCTATGTGAAATGGGCTCCTAAAGTCCATTCCTATGCTAGGGATAAGTACTGATCTACTACAAGAGGCCCTATGGATTTCTGAGGCCTCCTCACTGACACCCACATACATGGGGTCTGGATCAGATCCATACTCATTTCCCAGTGATCAGTCTGGGGGCCAAGAGCTCCTCCATTTTAAGGTCAGATGTTTCTGTGGGTTTCACCAATCTAATCTTGACCCCTTTGCTCATCACTCCTCCTTCTCTGCAACTGGATTCCAGTTCAGTTCAGTGTTTAGCTGTGGGTGCCTGTTTCTACTTCCATCAACTGCTGGATGAAGGCTCTAGGATGGCGTATAAGTCAGTCATCAATCTCATTATCAGGGGAGTGCATTTAAGGTAGCCTCTCTATTATTGCTTAGAAGGTTAGTTGGTGTCATCCTTCTAGATCTCTGGACATTTCCATAGTGCCTGTTTTCTCTTTAAATCTATAATGGCTCCCTCTCTTGTGGAATCTCTTCTTTTGCTCTCCTCTATTCTTCCCCTTACACAACCTTCCTGCTCCCTTCTGTCCTCCTCACCCATCCTCTTCTCTCCTTCTCATTCTCCTAGCTCCCTCCCCCTCCTCCCATGCTCCCAATTTTCTCAGGAGATCTTGTCCCTTTCCCCTTCTCCAGGGGACCATGCCTGTCTCCTTCAGGGTTCTCATTTTGACTAGATTCTCTGGCAGTGTGGATTATTGAGGGCTGAAATCAATAAAGATTTAATTTTAATTATATGTTTCTCTGTGTGTATATATGTTCCCCGAAATGGAGGTGTCCACAAAAACAAACATTGGGTATCCAGTCTCCTCAACCTTGTGTTACTGGAAGTCCTGAGCAAATTAATGTTGGTACTTGGGAATCAAACTCAAGTACTTTGAAAAAGAAGCACTGTCTTTCCAACCCTGTTATTACTGTTGAAAATAAACATCTCAGAACTTAAATCCAGGCAGTTGTGCTATATAAATTTAGAGGAAGGGTTAAGTTAAAGATCAGTCTTGTACTAATGACTCTTGGGGCTTTCCCTGCAAGATCTATGATTCTTTCCTGCTGATGAATTTCTGTTGTTATTGAAAATTTTATTGATCTTGAAAGGCAAGAGAAATATATTCCTGATAAAATCAGAAGTAATAGAATGCAAAAATAACAATATATTAAGGTTGCTACTAGTGTCTGGCAAGATAGAATCAGGTATATATAGTTTCAGATCATGACTTTGTCACTTTGTAGAACTTTTGACTATCTAAAAACTGTGATTTTGAGCTTTTTCTC
Source organism: Cricetulus griseus (assembly GCF_003668045.3). Taxonomy (NCBI): domain Eukaryota; kingdom Metazoa; phylum Chordata; class Mammalia; order Rodentia; family Cricetidae; genus Cricetulus; species Cricetulus griseus. The sequence continues at coordinate 307,672,746 of NC_048595.1, read as the reverse complement.
CTAAAGATGAAAAAAAAACTATGAATTGTTGTAAACAGTAAAAAAAATGACCATAAACAACCCTCCAAATCATTGGACATTGGGCCAGTGATATGAGTTTACATGCAAAGTACTTTTAGCCAAGCCTGAACACTTAATTCAATCCCTGGAATGCACATGTTGTAAAGAGAGAATTCACTCCTATAAGTTGTTCTTCGGCCTCTATACATGTTCTGTGGCAGAAATATGTGTGCACGTGCATTTGCACACACGCACTTGTACACAGAAACACACACACATACACAAATGAAAACAAATGCAGACAAGCACATGTATCAAAATATCTTTAAAAATTGAAAGAAATTATCAAGTTACTCTCTATTGTCTTTTATTCATGCCTCTCACTTTTTTTTTTTTTACCAATTTACCCTTTTATTCCTGTTTATTTTTAGCCATTTTATATTTTGGGGGGTGTCTCAGTTCAGTTCAAAGATGATTTTTGTTGTTTGTTGAAATCATTTTGAAAAATCAGATTTGAGAGTAAATATTTGTCCCAAATATGATACAAAAATGTAAAAGACAGAGAATCAGATTTCCTCTTATGACTCAAAGCTTTATGTCAGTCTTCCTTTCTTTCCCTAACACTCCTGTCTCAACTTTTAAAACTGGAAAACACAATAAACATGTTACTTTACAAATTTAAATGTAATGAGGATTCCATATTTCAGCACATATGAATAATGCTCTAATAGCCATCATGTAATTAATAGATAAATAAATAATAGTGACAGTAGAATAAGAAAATAATATTTCAAGTGAAATAGAATTAAACCCTACAGTTTCTGATAATGTGAATGGATCTAGAAGACTTAAGAGAAATAATGCAGGCTCAACAATACAAATACAAAAATTGGATTACTAAGCAATGAGTGAGAGGATAATAGGGAGATATAGGTCAAAGTACACAAAATTTCAGTTATAAAAAATCAGATTAGTTGGTCAATATTTCAGTCAAGATCAATAACAATATGTTATATTAATAAAAGTGCTAAGAAAGTAGATTGTCAATAAAAGACTAAATATATGAATCCACATGCTAATTAGCTCACATTAGCCAATCAACAAATATATATGTATATAAATGTATATATACATATACATATATATATATATATTTCAAGTGATAAATCATAAAAAATAAGTACATAACTTTATGCTTTTATAATAATAAATTTTAAAAACATGAAGATGGTTCTAGTCATGGTAGCTTTGGCATGCAATTTCAACATTCAGCACACTGAAACAGGAAGATCAGAAGTTCAAGACCAACCTGGAATACATTGTAAATCTGGAGCCCACTGGATTCATAAGATACTGCTTCAACAATATATACATGTATACATAGATTTGTGTAGATGAAGACCAAAAGAATGAAGCTTCCAAAATATACAATGGATATTCAAAAAATTATGAGGCTTCAGAATTATCTGCATATTTTAATCTACTTAGGTTCCAAAAAAGAAAAATAGTCCAATCCAATGCTGCAAAAAAGAATAGGTTAAATTGCCAAGATAACAAATACAAAAATTCTTAAGGTATAACATGAGGGAGATCTTGAAATGGTAGGAGTATTACTATTAATTATCAGATCATCACTGTTTGTTTTAGCTTGTCTTATTCCAGTCATTAATCTTCTCTGGGTAACTTTCTTCTTTAACAAAGCCACTGTAGTGTCTGGTGAATCAGGATACTATTCTGTCTCCTTCCCATAAGTTTTGCTTATCATTTGGGGTCACCTATACCACAAATTCATCTTAATTACATCCTTCTTCCCTCAGCCTTATTACAGAAACATTTGTAATACCCCTAGCAATAAAATAAAATAGAAAGAATGAAAGAAATAGGAAGCCAATCAACACCTCTTGGACTATAGTTATGATAATATTATGGAACTATTATGCCAGCTCAATTTGAGGCATTTTACTAAACTTTTGGAAGCTTTTTAGGAAACTCAAGGAGACTCGAACACTAATTAGGTATTCTGAATTTTCAAGTCATTCAGATAGGTTATTTTCTTTAAGTATGATTTGAATTTACCAGAAAACCCATTTGAATGTGAATACTGCATCTTATAACTGGCATTTCATCTAATGAAGCACTTAGCTAATCTTCATTATCTCAACTCATATCATAAAATTTTACACTGATACAGGATGTTGACTTTTCTATTCTCTACAACATAGAAGGGTGGCAAATGACTATCATTCTTTTATATTTTGAAGAAAAATGTCTTTGCCTATCTTTGTCATTACCAGCATTATGAAGAAATTATAAGGATAAAAGCTTAAACTGTAATATGAAAAAAATGATGCACTTAAGTAAACATTTGTTGAAGAGAATTGTAGGTGATGAGGAAAAACAGTAATGTCTGAAAGAAGACTATACTTGCTTCTCCAAATATTGGGGTAAACACATCACAGAATAAGGAGACACTTTAGTCTTTTCAGTTCTTTTGCCACTTTAAAGTCACTGCAGTTGTCCATGTGACCAAACATAAAAAGGATGAAAATAGAAGACCATTGACCTTCAAAATCTTTAGCTATAGATTTGATGTCCAAAAAGTTTAAAGACAATCCTTTTTAAATACAGATAATTCTTGAAAAGTTCAAAAGATGTCAATGTTAAAAACACATGAGAGCTCATGTTTTGTTCATGGCATTTCTGGTAACTGTGAGAGCTTCATTTAATTGAAAGAAGTAGGCTATTATTCCATGTCCCTGAAGCTATTTGTCATTTGGCTTCCCCCTTTCCCTCTCTTCCTCTGTTTCTATATTTTCCTTCTCCTTCTCACTTTCCTCTTTTCTAACAAGATTTGCAACTCTTTGCAACAACTTCCATTTCCGTGTCTTGGTTTTTGTTTTGTTTTGTTTTGTTTTGACTCTACGTGCAGAGAGACACAGACAAGCAAAGTAATGTAGACTAAACATGGAACTATGAGCCAGAGAAAATTTTGGGGGTGAGGGTTCAGACAGGGTTTCTTTGTGGCATTGTGGCTATGCTGGAACTAGCTCTTGTTGGCTGGTCTGTTCTCAAACTCACAGAGATGTGCCTGCCTCTCCCTCCTGACTGCTGGGATTAAAGATATGTGCCACCACCACCCAGCTAAGAAATCTTTCTTATTTAAATTTATTGCTTAGGTAGTTTTTTATGATGAAAGATACCTGAGCAACAAACACTACAAACACTAGAGAAACAGAAGTAGGTTGTTTGTGCATCCAAGATACTAGAACTAAGAAACAGTGAGGTAGGTGTAAGATTAATCAGGAGGAGAAAGCTCAGTGAGATCATTCAAAGTTCAGTATTCTCACAGAGACATTAACACAAACTACAAACAGAAGACACATTTTATGTAATAAATTTTCACCTTCAAAGGATGTGCTGGGGAATATTATTTTAAGGTGTGTGACTTTTGTTTATGCTACATTTGTTTAACTCTGTGAAGCTGTGTTACCTTGCCTGTCAAAAACACCTGATAGTAAAATAAAGACCTGAATGGCCAATCACAAGGCAGGAGAAAGGATAGGCAGGCCTGGCAGGAAGGGAGTGTAAAAAGAATGATAAATGAGAAAAATGGAAGAAGAGAGCAAGGAGAGCAGGAACTCAGGGGCCAGCCACATAGCCACTAAGCTACAGAGTAATCCACTGAGTAAGAGTAAGGTTTACTGAAGTAAGAGAACAGGAAAAGCCCAGAGCCCAAAGGTAGATGGGATAATTTAAAGAAAAGCTGGCTAGAAACAAATCAAACTAAGGCTGCATACTCATAACTAGAATTAACCTCTTTGTGTGATTTACTTGGCGGCTGAGTGGTGGGATCCCAAAGAGTAAGACCAAAGAGTAAAAAACAAGCCACTATAAAATAAGTATGCTTCAAAACCAGTCCACAAAAAATGTTGACAATATCCCCAAACGTTTGAAGATATTGAGAAGGCTATTAATGCTCTCTACAAACAATAATGTCCCCTGATGAAGAAAACATCTATGCAATTCCCTGAACATGGAAAAGTGAAGCTGATAGCCACTTAGAGCCTTCACCCCTACTGATTGGTGTTCATGGAACTTCAAGGTACTCTGCATGCTACCAGAGAAGAAATTTAAAAACCCACCCAGATATGACCTGGATCTATAATGATGACTTGATTATATAATGCTCTAGTGCAATAGCAGCACAAAGCTGATGAAAATATGTAGCGTCTGATTGGATTTAAGGCCCACTCCATGGAATGGAACCCATTCCCAACACTGCCAGGGGTCTATGCAACTCTTCCACTAGAGCCATAAAATGCTAAAAATATTATACTGTACTCATAGATCATTGCCTTGTTCAGAAATCATCAGAGTAATTTCATGATGCAGTAAATGGGAACAAATATAAATATCCATATCCAAACAATGTGCAGAGAGTGAGAGACCTTGGAACTCTCAGCTGAAAATAGGATGCCTCCATCAAATCCTGAAACATCTCTGATCTATAGATCAGAGAAACTTGTGGAAGAATAAGCAGAAAGATTTGCAAGAATTAGAGGGGATGGAAGATAGCAAGAAAACATGATCTGCTAATCCCAGCAGGACCTGTGCACATATAATGTCCCAGAGGCTGGGGCAGTATGCATGGAACTTGAATGGATGTGCATCACATATATTCCCAGAACTGAGAGGAAAATTTACACTAACCCAGTTGGTAACCTAGAAGCTATCTCCAATTGATAACCAGTCTTAAATGAAACATTGTTCTCCTCCAGAGCCCACCAATACAAAACAAACTTAGCAGCATCTTTGAAAATTCTTTGTCTCATAATGTTTTGTCAGAATTTCTTTTTATTTTATTTTTTACCTTGTGTGTGTGTGTGTGTGTGTGTGTGTGTCTGTGTGTTTTGTTTTGAGTATATATGACTTTCTGCTTTGTGTTTTAAAAAGATTGCTGTGTGCAAACATGTGCTCTTCTGTGTCTGTAAGTTTCTTTGATCCCCCCTCGCTGATTTCTAAGATTCATCTTATTCTGGTTTGTTTATTTGATATTTATTATTATTAGATGCCTGTTTTAGAAGGTGAGAAAGAAAAGGTATGTATTTGGGTGGGATGAGAGGAGAGGGGTATAGTAAGAATTTTTGGGGGGAGAAGACCAAAATAAATATATGGTATAAAAGTTTATTTTCTATAAAAATTTAAAGCATCCTATCATTAAATAAAGCAGATCAAGCAGCAAAAACAGAAGATGTTGCAAATAAAAATTGATATTTTTCTTGGCAAGAGAAAATAACAATTAGACACCAGTGTCTGTTTAATATGTTCAAAAGAATATGCAAAAGAGAAGAGATCAACTTTATTTGCAGGTGTTTATATAAAAGCCTCTGTTTTCATTAAGAGCCACCGAGTTGTGTAATGAAGGGAAAGACCTCATATTTATCTGATATTACTAGCAGTTCTCACCAAATCCCAGGTGGTATAGGTTTTCAGATTTGGGAGAACTTGTTTACTATTCAACAGAGATGAACCAAGGTTAAGTGGCAGTCCACTTTCCTGTGCTGGCCACTGCCACAGATCCTGGTTCTACACTCCGGGAGCAGAGCTTCTAGGAGATCAGGCCTCTGCAGAAGCTGGAATTGGAGAGCTATACCCACCATAGAAAAGGATGAGAAGAAGTCAATGTAAAAGCACATTCAACAACAGAAAACCCAATATAACACCACCGTAGCCTAGGAACAAGCAGCAAGATCTGATCATCACAATGCAGATGAAGCAGAAGAGAATAGCCTTAAAAACATCTTCATGAAAATTATAGAGGGCCTCAAAGAGGATATGAGAAAATCCCTTAAAGAAATGGAAAAAATACAAGATATCAACAAATCTCAAGGAAACAGTTCAAGACCTAAAAACTTAAATAGAGACAACAAAGAAAGCACAATATGAGGGAATGCTGGAAATAGAAAAGCTGAGTAAATGATCAGGATCTACAGACAAGCATATCCAACAGAATACAAGAGATGGAAGAGAGAATTTCAGGAGTTGAAGATAAGTCCAACAAATCCCTAACAAAAAAAAATATGCAGGAAATATGGGACACTGTAAAAAGACAAAACCTAAGAATAATAGGTATAGAAGAAGGTGAAGAAATCCAACACAAAGGTGCAGAAAACATATTCAACAAAATCATAGAAGAAAACTTTCCCAACATAAAGAAATACAGGCCAATGAAAATACAAGAAGCCTACAGAATACCAAATAGACTGAACCAAAAAAAAGTCTCCTTGCCACATAATAATCAAAACACCAAAAATACAGAATAAAGAGAAAATATTAAGAGAAGCAAAGGATAAAGGTCAAGTAACAAATAAAGGCAAACCTGCAGAATTACACAAGAATTTTCCATGGAAACTCTGAAAGCCATAAGGTCTTGGATATATATCCTACACTAAGAGACCACAGAAGCCAGCCCAGACTAATATACCCAGCAAAGCTTTCAATTATTATAGATGGAGAAAACAAGATATTCCATGACAAAACCAGATTCAAACAATACATATCCACCAATCCAGCTGCACAGAAAGTTTGGGAAGGAAAACTGCAACCCAAGGAAGTTAACTACAACCAGAAAAATATTGGTAATAGATAATCCCACTTTACCAATAGCTAAAAGGAAAATGGATAGAATCCCACACATAATTTTGCTACTGTCACCAAATCAAAAACAAACAAGAATAAACAATCAATGGTCATTAATATCCCTCAACATTAATGTTCTTAACTCGCCTATAAAAAGACACAGATTATCGGAATGGATAAGAAGACAGAATCCATCCTTCTGCTGCATACAAGAACACACCTCAACTTCAAAAACAGATGGCACCTAAGAATTAAAGGTTGGGAAAAGATTTTCCAATAATGGACCCAAGAAACAAGTGGGGGTAGCAATCCTAATATCAGCAAATTGGACTTTAAACTAAAAGCAATCCAAAGAGATGAAGGAGGTCACTTCCTACTCATCACAGGAGAAATCCATGAGGATGAAGTCTCACTTCTGAACATTTATGCCCCAAATACAAAGGCATCCATGTTCGTAAAAGAAACATTATTAAAACTCAAATCACACATGAAACCTCAAACAATTATAGTGGAAGACTTCAACACCCCACTCTCACCACTGGACAGGAACAACAGACAGAAACAAAGGAACTAATAGAAGTTATGGCCCAATTGGACTTAACAACATCTATAGAACATTCCATCCAATTACAAAACATTATACCTTCTTTACAGTGCCACATGGAACCTTCTCTAAAATCAACCACACCCTTGGCAACATATTAAACTTCAACAGCTACAAAACATTAAAATAACCCCTGTATCTTATCAGACCACCATGCTTTAAAGTTAGAATTCATCAACAACACAAATTGCAGAAAACCTACAAACCCATAGAAATTAAGTAACGCCCATTTGCACAATTCCTGGGTTGAGAAAGAAATAAAATCAAGTTAAAAATTTCCTAGAATTCTATACATACATACACAAACTAATGGGACACTTTGAAAGCAGTGATAAGAAGAAATTTCATAGCTCTAAGTGCCCACATGAAGAAACAGGAGAATAATCACTCTAGAAAATTAACAGCACAACTGAAATCTTTAGAACTCAAAGAAACCAATACACCCTGAAGGAGCAGATGCCAGGAAATAATCAAATTGAGGGCTGAAATCAATAAAATGGAAACTAGGAGAACAATAAAAATAAACAATATAACGAAGAGTCTGTTCTTCTAGAAAATCAACAAGATAGACAAAACTTTATCCAAACTTATCAAACAGCAGAGAGTGAATATGCAAATTAATAAACTCAGGAATGAAAAGGGGGGCATAACAACTGACACAGAGGAAAACCAGAGAATCATCAGGTCATACTTCAAAAACCTATATTCCTTAAAATTCAAAAATCTAAAGAAAATGAACAATTTTCTGGACAGATTTTACTTACAAAAATTAAACCAAGAACAGATATACCTATAGCCACTAATGAAACAGAAGCAGTCATTAGAAGTCTCCCAACCAATAAAAGCCCAGGGCCAGATGGCTTCAGTGCAGAATTCTACCAAAAATTCAAGGAACAGCTAATATCAATTCTCTTCAAAGTATTCCACACAATAGAAGCAGAAGGATTATTGCCAAACTGTTTTTTTAATGAGGCTTCAATAACATTGATACCTAAGCCACACAAAGACGCAACTAGGAAAGAGAACTACAGACCAATATCCCTCATGAACATTGATGCAAGAATTCTCAATAATACTGGCAAATTGAATCCAAGAACACATCAGAGAAATCATCCATTCCGATCAAGTGGTCTTCATCCCAGGGATGCAAGGATGTTTCAACATACGAAAATCCATCAATGTAATCCACCATATAAACAGACTGAAGAAAAAAAACACATGATCATCTCACTAGTTGCCAAAAAAGCCTTTGACAATATCCAACACCCCTTCATGATAAAGGTCTTGGAGAAATCATGGATAACAGGAACATACCTCAACATAATAAAAGCAATATACAGGCAACATAAAATTAAATGGAGAGAAACACAATGCAATCCCTCTAAAATCTGGGACAAGACAAGGCTGTCCAATCTCTCCATACTTCTTCAATATTGTCCTTGAAGTTCTAGTTGCAGTAATAAGACAACAGAAGGAGATGAAGGTAATACAAATTTGGAAGGAAGATGTCAAACTCTCACTATTTGCAGATGATATGATAATCTACATAAGTTACCTGAAAAACTCTATGAGGGAACTCCTACAGCTGATAAACACCTACAGCAAAGTGGCAGGATTTAAAGTTAAATCTGTAGCCCTACTATATACTGAGGGAACTTTGGTGGAGAAAGAAATCAGAGAAACCTCACGCTTTAAAATTGCCACAAACAACCTAAAATACATTGGGTAACACTAACCATAAAAGTGAAAGACTATACCATAAGAATTTTGAGTCTCTAAAGAAAAAAATTAAAGAAGAAACCAGAAAATGGAAAGATGGCCCATGCTCTTAGATAAGTAGGATCAACATGGTAAAAATGGCAATCTTACCAAAAGAAATCTGCAGATTCAATGCAATCCCCATCAAAATCCCAACACAATTCTTCACAGAACTTGAAAGAACAATTCTCAACTTTATACAGAGAAACAAAAGACCCAGGATAGCCAAAACAACCCTGTACATTAAAGGAAGTTCTGGAGGCATCACCATCCCTGGCTTTAAGCTCTAATAGAGTCCTGAAAACAGCTTGGTATTGGCAAAAAATAGACTGATAGACCAGTGGAATCAAATTGAAAACCCTGATATTAACCCACACACCTACGAACACCTGATTTTTGACAAAGAAGCTAAATTTATACAATGGAAAAAAGAAAGCATTTTCAACAAATGGTGAAGGCACAACTGGATTCCAACATGCAGAGGATTGCAGATAGATCCATATCTATCACCATGCACAAAACTTAAGTCAAAATGGATCAAAGACCTCAATATAAATCCAGCTACACTGACCCTATTAGAAGACAAAGTGGGAAATACCCTCGAATTAATTGGTACAGGAGACTTCTTCCTGAACATTACACCTGTAGCACAAATACTGAGATCAACAATTGATAAATGGGACCTCTTGAAACTGAGAAGCTTCTGTAAGGCAACGGACACATTCAGCAAGACAAGAAGGCAGCCCACAGACATGGAAAAGTTATTCACCAACCCCACATCTGACAGAGGACTGATGTCCAAATATAAAAAAAAATCAAAAAGGTAGTTTCCAAAATCCCTAATAATTCAATTAAAAAGTGGGCACAGAACTAAATACATAATTCTCAATAGAAGAATCTAAATTGTCTGAAAGGCACATAAGAAAGTGTTCAACGTCCATAGCCATCAGGGAATGCAAATCAAAACAACTTTGAGATACCATCTTACTCCTGTCAGAATGGCTACAATCAAAATCACCAATGACAGTTTATGCTGGAGAGGATGTAGAGAAAGTGGAATTTTTCTCCACTGCTGGTGGGAGTGCCAACTTGTACAGCCACTTTGGAAATCAGTATGGCAACTCCTCAAGAAAATGTGAATCAGTTTGCCCCAAGATCCAGCATTTCCACTCTTAGGCATATACCCAAAAGAAGCACATTCATACAACAAGGACATCTATTCAATAATATACATAGCAGCCCTATTTGTAGTAGACAGAAACTGGAAGCAGCCTAAATGTCCCTCAACAAAAGAATGGATTGAGAAAATGTGGAACATTTACACAATGGAGTACTACTCAGCGGAAAAAAACAATAGAATATTGAAATTTGCAGGCAAATGGATGGAACTAGAAGAAACCATTCTGAGTGAGGTAACCCAATCTTGAAAAGACAAACATGGTATGTACTCACTCATATGTGGTTTTTAGACATAGAGTAAAGGATTACCAGCCTACAAAACACACTGCCAGAGATTCTAGTAAACAATGAGGACCCTGAGGGAGACATACATTGTCCCCTGGAGAAGGGGAAAGAGTCAAGAACCCCTGAGTAAATTGGGAGCACAGCAAGAGGGGGGAGGGATCCAGGAGAATGACAAGGGCAGAAGAGGAGGAATGCACAGGACATGAGCGAGCAGAAAGTTTGAGTCAGGGGAAAAATAGAACATAACAAGAATGGAGATGCCATAATAGAAAGTGACATTTTAGGTTTACAGAGAATTCAGGCACCAGGGAAAGGTCTGGAAATCTACAAAGATGACACCAGCTAACAATCTAAGCAACAGAGGAGAGGCTACCTTAAATGCCCTCCCCTGACTATCAAATTGATAACTGTCTTATATGCTACCCCATAGCCTTCATCCAGCAGCTGGTGGAAGTAGAAGCAGACACCCACAACTATTCACTGAACTGAAGTGGAATCTTGTTGCAGAGAAGAACAAGTGAAGAGCAAAGAGGTCCAGACAAGGCTGGTGAAACCCACAGAAACAGCTGACCTGAACATCAGGGAACTCTTGCTCCTCTGACTGATAGCTTGGATAACACCATGGGACTGATCCAGACCCCAGGAACATGGGTTTCAATGAGGAGACCTCAGAAATCTACAGGACATCCTTTGGTAGTTCAGTACTTATCCACAGAGTAGGTGTGGACTTTGGGAGCCCAATCCACACACAGGGATATTCCCTGAGCCAAGACACACGGGGTTGGTGGTTGGTTACGCCCTATCCCAAATGATATGATTGACTCCGATGACCCCCTATGGAAGGCCTCACCCTGCCTAGGGAGCAGAAAGGATATGTGATAGGTAGGGTTTTAGTTGTGGGGGAGTTGTAGGGGAGTATGGGAGGGAGAAAAGAACTGGGATTTTCAAGTAAAACAATCTTGTTTCTAATTTAAATAAAAAATCTGCAAAAAAGATGCAATCTCATATTGTACTTCCAAATTATTTTTCATTCATGTTTGAAATAAAAACTTTGTTTTCTACACTTTATGTGAATAGGAAACATTTGAAGAGTGATTCTCTCCCCCATTTTTTTTCAGAGAAAACACAAACCGAATTGTTTGTATTTATTGTCCATGTTAATCCAAGCTACTGATTCTGGAAAAATAGAGAGGAAGAATACAAAGGTGAACAGAAAATGAAGAAGAAAGGATCTGGGGGGAGGGAGAGTATGAGCAAAATATATTGTATGAACATTTATAAAATAATCAAAAAAGAGGGATTTGACGCTTTAAATTAACTGCATTGCATTTGCATATGTTCAGCAATATATATTAGTTTTCCCTTTCCAATAGTATAGCTTTTATAATTTATATTTTGATAGTTCAAATCATTAGTGTTCCAATAACTTTTGCTATTTACTTCCTTAATTAGCAGTTTCTCTTTGTTTTGCTGGTACTAAAACTTGTTTTGTAAGTTATCCTTTTTTAGAAAAGCATTTTACCATCTCCTTTAGGGGTAGGCTTAGAAAGGTACTGTGAATGTTACGTTCCTGTGGATTTGGTGATATTAATTTTCAGCTCATACTTGGCTAGTTGCAATATACTGTGCATCTGACACACATTTATCATCTCTTGGTTTCTGTGGATTGAGTTAGCTGCCTAAGGGACAGGTTAGTTAGTCCTGCATTCAGAGTTTCATGAAACTGTGGGTATAGCTTCAGGGTAAATATTATGTTTAATACTCAAGCTCAGGAACTGAGTTTAGTCCTCAGAAATAAAGCCAACTTAACACAACACAACAAATAAATCAATTAAATGTTATACTTCTTTGAACAGCTTAAGTTTTACCAAAATATTCTATCTTCAAATTCCTTCATATTGTAGGCAGAATTACTTTTTGTATGGTGCAAGGTTCTTGCTATTAAATGCAGTTTAGATGGTGGAGGCTACACAAACTCCCATCCCCACAAAGAGTACAGACACTTGCTAATATTGTTTTGTGATTCTTCAAAATCACCTGGAGAAGTTCCTTTTCTACCTCTTCGATCTCTGTCCCCTCTTTCTCTTCTGTGAAGATCCTGTATTTCTGGTTGCTTGTTTTTAATTGAATTGGGGGTGTTTCTTTTTGGGTAATGCTTCAAGGTTGGGGGGAAGGTTAGGAGGGACTGGAAGGTGAGAAGGATTGGGGGTACATGATGTGAAATTCCCAAAGATTCAATAAATAATTATGTTACATTAAAAATAGAGAAACAACAAACAAGACATTGCTATCTAGGAAGTATTTAAGTGTTTAGTATTAATGACTATAATTAAAAATTACCATTCAAATGGGTTAAAAAGTTTGTGTATTTCTAAGGCTCATTTAGGTCTGCTTTCTAGAAAGCAGACCCAACACACATGTAAGACATATAAAGTAATAAAGAAACTCACTCTCGGGAATTTTGAATTCTACAATAACCTTCTACCGCTACAAAATTAGGAGACCAGAGGTCTAAATTAGCCAAGGTCTGAAACTAATAAATGGAGCAGATTTGTTTATGTGTGTCCTCAAAACCTATGTAGTAGAAACATCATTCTTGACATGGTGATGTTGAGTTGTGCTGCCTAATGGAAGGATTTATAACATGATTATCCCAACCTTACAAATGCAATTGGGCCAGGCAGACTCTCACATACACTTGTGCCAATCCCACCCTCAGAAATGGATTAGTTCCATTTCACATGTAGATTCTGTGCTTGGAAATAGGAGAATCATTTTCATGAGTCAGTTCTGTGCTGTGGATGCTTTTCGAAGGAGATTTGGGTCTCTTGTTTTTCTCTGCTGTTCTCTTCACCTTTCTGACATGGGGTGGTACAAGAATTCCCTCACTAGATGCTGCTCCTTTGGTCTCCAACTGCACATTCTTCAGAACTGTAAGCCAATAAATTCTGTTTTCTGCATTTACCTGGTATTTTGTTATTGCAGCATCAAAAGGATAAAATGCAAATTTAGAGCATGAGTGTAAATCTCAGAGTTCAGAGACCTCATATTCAGGAACTCTTAAACCTAAGGTGCAAAAATATTAACTTAAAAGCCCCATACTTTATCCCTCCTCATGTTGATAAATATCCTACTTGGAATCTCAACAAATGAAATCCCACATCTGTTTACAGTGGGTTCTTTTTGTTTGTTTTTTAACTCAAACCCTCAGAGCCTTAACAGAAATGTTTTGTTGTTGTTATTTTTATCAGAGCACTCCTTAGCCCAGTGAAGTTGACACAGAGTTAACACATTAACACAATCATGTGTAACGAACAGACATCATTTTGGGAGTTATAATCTCTCTAGACTTAAAGCCAGTGAGAGATTTTTCTCAGCACTACTTGTGGTAAATTATTCACATAGGAGTCCTGTGTATGTTGTACATGTTTATATGTGTACTAAGCATATATTTTTAAGTATATTATCTCATATGTCAGGTTTGATTGTTCTATTTTTATGCAACATGAAAACACATCTCAGTATTAGAAAGTAAGAAACTCTTATTTGATCACTGGATTTTGTGAGAATTGTATTCCATTTTGCTCTCCATTCTGTACTTATTTTTCTTTCTTTTTCTGAAATAGAAAATAAAATTATAATGTGATACCTTTTGCACTTACTCATATCCTATGGTCTGTGGTTTTTGTGGTAAGTAAAGTTTGTAACCTTCAGAAATGATTTCAACTGCGAGCTGTCTATGTTTACCTAGGGAAATGGAAAGTGTGATACAGCTGTAACACTAGGAACAGCTACAATCAAAATAACAAAGAAAAGCCTTGAAAGACTTTCCTGGACTGACATCAATAGCAAAAATAAAGCATTATTTATGAAGACAGACTGGCTACAACTTTCCAGTGGTCTTTTAGTTCTCTGACTCACCCCTCCTTTAGTATACACAGTTAATGAAAACATTATGGAACAAAAACCCCAAATGTCTAATGCCAAGTAGAGTTAAGTATTGCTTAACATGATGGAAATATTGTAAGAACAAATTATTGTGTCTGGGATAAGAATGGAGGAGCTACCACTTCAAAGTGTGGGTGTAGATTGCTGCAGATCAGGAAAACAAAGAAGCAGCTTTTGCCTTTGTGAAACATGGAAAGTCACATCTTTGCCTAATTGGAAAGCTAAGACATTTCCCATTTTCGAAGGCTGGAGCATTTGTTCTCCAAGGCTGTTTCCCTGTGGAAATTATCACAATGGACCAGACAGCTGAGATAATGATGTAAGCAGGGTTACTGAACATTTCCCTGCTTGCATTAGCAAGAAGATTATATAGTTAATCAATCCACAATACTTCCTGAGTTTCCATTAAATGCAAGACACACAGTAGCAAACCAACCACTATAATCAAATGAGATAATGCTAATGATAGCATGCTGTGAACTGAAAATCTTATTGAAATGAGAGTTATGATAATCTAAAATGTCTCAGTGCTGTGATTCCCCTGTGGTAAAATGGTGCTCCCACCTATCCTGGTGGGAAAGACACAAAGTCTCTTGTTAAAAGGATATGATTGATACGAAGGGTTATGAAATGAAAGCTATATTTCTAGTGTGGTGCCACCAAAATTCCATTGTATTCACAAGAAACCAAACTAATGCTGTTCAGTAAATAAAAGGATCCATGTGAGTTGATATCAGGGCAACTCTTGATGCCTAATATTCTAGGCAAACATGTCTCTTCTAAATTATTAACTTTTTGCTGTGTAACATTCCTTTAAGTTAACATGTTGCCACATATACTTCTGATTGGAAATATGTTGTCTGGCAAGACTTTGGTACATTTTATATAGAGTTCTATGGAGAAATGTCTATAATTCATTTCACTGCTAAATAAAGTGTATGCTTTAGACTTAAGCTACCATTCCTGTCTTTAGCTCTCTGCAATTAATTTTCCTGCTTTCTATTGCTTTATTATTTACGGAACAACTTCCGCTATTCTTCATTTTGCTCCTACAATTGGAGCTTGCATTCAAAGTAGTATTTTTAGAAAACAGCTTTAATCCCAGCTACTTTTTGAGGGTGATTTGAATGTCCATAATTCAGTGGCGTCTTTTTGACTTATCAAGTTCAGTGTGGCTGAAGGGCATAAAAGTGAAGCCTTTTTCTACCCTTCTTTCTAATTTGCAACCAGGAACAGTAATATCATAATATAGGCAGCCAACATTTCCCTACCCAGATGCCTTGGGCTCAGCCTTCTTGCTCTTAAGTGAAGGAGATGAGACTCGGCAAACCATTATAAAACCCTCTAATCTGCCCAGGACCATTTTGATGAATTAGCAGGTTTCTTAAGAAAATATTCCCCCAACTTTGAATTGTTAAACAATATATTCTCCATTCATTTTCAGTTCATAGAAAGTTCATAGAACAGTCTTTAAGTAGTGAAGGCATTTGTTTCTATACTCAACAGCTAAAATTGCATACAGGTAAAAACTATTCTGTCTTGATTTTAAATTTAATTATTAACTTTTAGGAAATGTTTCCATTATATCAACAAAGACAATACATACTTTGATATTTCATTAATTTAAGTAATAGAGGCTTATCATCTAGTTAATTCATAAATTGTAAATTCTAACAGTAATTTGCATATAGAAGGCAAAAACATAAAGTGGATGACCTTTTTAAGTATCTATATAAAACTAAATAATATCCTTGCCAAAAAGTCATTTTTTCCAGGATTCATTGGTTTTAAAAAACAAAATAGCTTTGGTTTACAGAAATTTTCTTACTACATGAGAAAGTCTATGGTCATCCAGGTTTTTTGTTCACTGGCTTGGAAAACACCTGATCAAAAGTAATAAAATTTAGATGTCACTATAAAAAATATCATGCAAGACAATGGTGACTCCCATAAACCTCACTAATGAAAGAGAACTACATTTAAGGAGAAATGGAGAGTTATATGCTGTGCAAGACATATCTACTGATGCAATAGGAGAATAAATGTCATGGAGTATCAAACAACTTTATGATTGGATTTAAGGCCCATTGCACATAAGGAAACCCATACATGGCACCATTATCAGGCCAAGCAACTGTGGGCAGGCAAACCATAGACCCTATAAAAGTGCCAAATAATAAATTGATTTTCTATATACTCTTATATTAAAACATCTCCCACATGGATGTCAATGAGGAGGCCTTTGCACTCTAGGGGGGCCCTGGTAGTGGATTAGCATTTTTCCCTGGTGTAAGAAGGGACTTTGAGAGCCCATCCCAGGTCTCTGCCTGGACACATTGGGGAGGGCCGAGGCCTGGCCCAGGATGATATGGTGGACTTTGGGGAGCCCCCGTTGAGGGCCCTACCCAGCCTGGGGAGTGGAGGGTGGATGGGGTGGGGACAGTTGGAAGGTTGGGGGTAGGGTTGGGAGGGAAGTGAGGGAGAGAGAGAAGGGATTGACATGTGAAGTAAGTTTGTTCCTAATTTGAACTAAAAAAAAAAATCTCCTAACCCTCATCAGAGATGCTTCTATTTGTAGCAAATTAAGACTGCCACAGAGACTCACACCTGGACAAGATCTAAAGAATAAGAGGCCACAAAATGTTCAGCCATGTATGAAAGATGTGGAAAAGTGTGGAAAGAATGGGAAAACCAGAGGTAGTAGATGACTATTAGGGGACAGAGTCTTTTGGACACACAGAGTAACTTCAATTATGAACTTACAACAGATATGACAGCATGCATTAAACATGCCCAAGTGAGACCACTTCTAGCATGGAGAGTCAAGGTGGACATGAAATTCCATTTCCAGATAATGAACAATTGTTATCTGCTGAGAGTAAGAGTCAGTTTTCTCTAAGAGGGTTGCCCATGTTAATGGCAGTCATGATCCAGTAGGAAACCATGAATCCAATAATATTTAGGTGGCACAGATTGGCATTGAGGGGGCAGAGACAAAACTCCCCATAAAGTTAGGTGGGAAGGGAAGGTGTAAGAAGGAAGAAGAATGGAGCATGAATCTGGAAACAACTTGAGAGAGGAATGGTAAATATGATCAAAGCACATTGTACAAAATTCTCAAGGGACTATCAAAAAATATTTTAAAAACACTGTTTGAAGCCAGGTTGTGGTGGCACACACCTTTAATCACAGCAAAGGCTTGGGAGGCAGAGGCAAGTGGATGTATGTGAATTCAAGGCCAGCCTGGCCTACAGAGTGAGTGCCAAGATGGGCTCCACAGCTATACAGAGAAATCCTGTCTCCACAAACCATACAAAATGAACAAATGAATAACAGCAAAACACTTGGTGGTGGTATCTTCAGTGAGCTCCTCGACAGTGCTACCAAATAATACATAATATTTTCAGTCAGAATTGTAGTGGTAATTTGTGTGACAAATATATTGGAAGCACTGGAAGAATTCTTGATTTAAGACTAATTTGTTTTAGGCTAAACTGTATGTAAGCAATAAAAAAGTAGCAGTCTACATAGCAAAAGTATCAACAAAACCTTTTACTTTGCAGCTGATAGTCAAATACAAATTTTAGTGATTCTATATTGAACCAAAAGGATTAGAGGCTCAGGCTCTTTATTTTTCGATTGATAGACATTGCTTTGCTATGAAATGATGGGATCTGCATTGCACATTGCAAAGATACAGAATTGTAAGAGGATCATGCAGAATACTGATTATTAAGAATCCTTTCTAGGTATCGTTGTGTGTCCCCTTGATTTCTTTATGTTCATATCATACTTCATAGACACACAAATGAGATGGACAATGTAGTCCTCAAATTGTAACAATTGGAATTATACATTTATATAAAACTATGGGAGAAAGTAGTATCTGTCAAAGGAGAGAATGAGGTGGCTAAAGATTGTGAATTAAAGAACATAAAAGGATAGATGCATCTACCAAAATATTTTCAATTGTACAAGACATTTAAAACATTCCTCTTAGTATCATCTCTATACTTATCCAAATTTTATGTGTTTGTAAATTTGTATGATTTATGTATGTATAAATTTGTATGCTGGTGTATGCCATACACCAGCAGGCACCAGGTAAGCAGGAATGACAAGAATTCAAGTTCATCCTAGACTATATCAAAAAGTTCAGATCTGATTGCACTAAAGAGTGAAAAATAGAATGACAATAACATGAACCCAGTTAGAAGTCCATGGAATTATTCTAGGTAAATAGCAAAATTTGAACTAATTTGATTAAATAAGTAGGGCTTCATAGAAAAGTTAAATGTAATCAGTGATGTTAACACATTAAGGATATATTGTTTACAAAGCTAAATAAATAAAAAAACCAAAAATATTTTGTGGAAGCCTCCAATAGATCTGAGGTACTTGCACACAGATAGAACTTTTTCCCATAAAATAAGTTTAATAAAATTGTACTAAATTCCTTAGCTACACACAACTACTTTTGTCTCTTACACTAGAGGGGATTTTGTCCCATGTTCATGAAACTGAGGATAAATATTATTTTTTTCCATTTTTTATTTGAATTAGAAACAAGATAGTTTGACATGTCAATTCAAGTTCCCTCTCCCTCCCCTCCTACACTACCACTCCTCCCAACTAAAACCCTACCTATTGGGTAACCTTTCTGCTCCCCTTGGAGGGTGAGGCCTTCCATAGGGTGTCTTCAGGGTCTGTCATATCCTTTGGGATAGGGTTGTAGTAGACCAGTACTTATCCGTAACATAGGTTTAGACTTTGGGAGCCCATTCCACATAGAGGGATACTCCCTGAACCAACACACATGGGAGTGGGCCTAGGCCCTATCCCAGATAGAACTTTTTAATTAACAAAATGAAATGTTTATGAGTGTTTGCCCACACGTATATATGTATACCACAGTCATGTCTTGTGCCTGTAGATACCAGAAAATATTACTCCTGGAACTGGATCTACAAACAACTGAATATTGTATATTACTTATTTATAGAAGTTGATAGCTTGTAGGCAAAACTAATTTTGAATGAGCTAATATCTCATATTGTGCTTTTAATTTAATGAACAGTATATTTAGATAATGGGACAAATCTTCATATCCTTTGAATTTAATTATTGGAAGCACAGATTCCTTTGATAATGAAGAAAGTGATTCTTCTAAAATGACAGGCCAGTTCCGTTATTCAATTTAAATGGATATTGCAAGGATGTTACTAAAATTCTGATATGTCTTAAGTAACAGTAATTTATAATAATTTTCACAGCTATTCAGCATGGAGAGGCTGTAGTAAAATTCATGTTCATCAAATCTCAACTCATTAAATTAAAAAGAGCTGACTGAGCCTGTCTGCTGATACTGGGTAATATGTATTTGTATCAATTACTAGGATAGTGAAAAGATATTATAGCTATAGAATAAATACAAAGAATGCTACACATTTGTTCATTTCTTTACAGAGTAATGGTTTGATCTTCAAGTGTCTTGTCATGTCCTTTATAACTTAGTGACTCGATTGAGAAGTATGAAGCTGCATCTCTAACACAGTTTATTGTTCCAAGACCATTGAAAACAATTACCCTTTCCTGGTTGTTATTCATAATTCTACACCATTTTGAGAACCCTAGCCCATGAATCCTACCTTTTACTCTCATGTCCTTCCTACCCTCCTTGACTGCTTTCTCACACTGACATTTCCCCATCCATAATAATCAGAATTTAACAGGTGACTTCTTTTTTCTCCATTTTTATTTAAATTAGAAAGAAGATTGTTTTACATGTCAACCCCAGTTCCCTCTCTTTCTCCTCCTGCCCTGCCCCCGCCCCAACTAACACCCTACCTATCCTATACCATTTCTGCTCCCCAGGGAGAGTGAAGCCTTCCATGGGGGTCTTCAGAGTCTGTCCTATCCTTTAGGATAGGGACTAGGCCCTCCCCTGTGTGTCTAGGATGAGGGAGTATCCCTCTATGTGACATGGGCTCCTAAAGTCCATTCATATGCTAGGGATAAGTACTGATCTACTACAAGAGGCCCTATAGATTTCTGAGGCCTCCTTACTGGCACCCACATTCGTGGGGTCTGGATCAGTTCCATACTGGTTTCCCGGTGATCAGTCTGGGAGCCAAGAGCTCTGCCTTGTTCAGGTCGGCTGTTTCTGTGGGTTTCACCAGTCTGATCTTGACCCCTTTGCTCATCACTCCTCCTCTGCAACTGGATTCCAGTTCAGTTCAGTGTTTAGCTGTGGGTGTCTGCTTCTACTTCCATCCGCTGCTGGATGAAGGCTATAGAATGGCATACAAGTTAGTCATCAATCTCATTATCAGGGGAGGGCATTTAAGGTAGCCTCTCCACTGTTGCTTAGATGGTTAGTTTGTGTTATCCTTGTGGATCTGTGGGCATTTCCGTAGTGTCTGATTTCTCTTTAAACCTAAAACGGCTCCCTCTCTGATGGTATCTCTTATTTTTGCTCTCCTCTATTCTTCCCCTTACACAACCTTCCTGCTCCATTCTGTCCTCCTTACCACTCCACTTCTTCCCTTCTCATTCTCCTAGTTCCCTCTGTCTTCCCTCCTTGCTCCCAAATTGCTCAGGAGATCTTGTCCCTTTCCCCTTCTCCGGGGGACCAAGTATGTCTCTTTTAGAGTCCTCCTTGTTGCCTAGCTTCTCTGGTGGTATATATTGTATTCTGGTAATCCTTTGCTCTATGTGTAAAATCCATATATGAGTCAGTGCATACCATGTTTGTCTTTCTGTGACTGGGTTACCTTGCTCAGAATGGTTTCTTGTAGTTCCATATATTTGCCTGTGAATTTCAAGATTCCATTGTTTAATTTTCCTGCTGAGTAGTACTCTATTGTGTCAATGCACTACATTTTCTCTATCCATTCTTCAGTTGAGGGCCAGCTAGGTTGCTTCCAGGTTCTGGCTGTTACAATTAATGCAGCTATGAACATAGTTGAACAGATGTCCTTGTTGTATGAATGTGCTTCTTTTGGGTATATGCCTAAGAGTGGAATTGCTGGATCTTGTGGTAGCCTGATTCCCATTTTCCTGAGGAATTCCCATACTGATTTCCAAAGTGGCTGTACAAGTTTGCATTCACACCAGCAGTGGGGGAGTTTATCCTTTTCTCCACATCCTTTCCAGCATAAGTTATCATTGGTGTTTTTGATTTTAGCCATTCTGACTGGAGTAATATGGAATCTCAGTTGTTTTGATTTCCATTTCCTTGGTGGCTAAGGATTTTGAGCACTTTCTTATGTGTTTTTCAGCCATTTTGGATTCCTGTATTGAGAATTCCTTCAGTACCACATTTTTTATTTGGATTATTTGGTATTTTGGAAATTAGCTTCTTGAGTTCTTTGTAAATTTTGGAGATCTCAGACATGGGGTTGGTGAATATCTTTTTCCATTTGGTGGGCCACCATTTTGTCTTGCTGAATGTGTTCTTTGACTTACAGAATCCCCATCAAAATACCAGCAGAATTCTTCACACACCTTGAAAGAAAAATATCCAACTTTATATGGAGAAACAAAAGACCAAGAATAGGCACAACACTGTAAAATAAAGGAACTTCTGGAGACATCAACATCCCTGACTTCAAGCTATTGTCCTGAAAACAGCTTTTTATTGGAACAAAAATAGAAATGTAGACCAATGGAATCAAATTGAAAACCTCAATATTAACCCACACACCTATGAACACCTGATTTTTTACAAAGAAGCTAAAGATATACAATGGAATAAAGAAAGCATCTTCAATAGGTGACTTCTACCCCACTCTTGTTTATGCATAGATACATGAACTCAATAATGTTCATAAAACAAAAGCATTCTCAACCCCAATTCTGGGAATTGGTTTTAAATAAATCCAAGCAAATTTATGAATTTTCCCAAATACTGATAATTATATCTTCACATTTTCTGTGATTGGCACAAATGTTTCTTCACAGAATATTGTACTAAAGTCTACCCTTTGCTATTATACTTGCCATTGTCTATCTTAGGATACAACCGTGGTTTTGTCAAAAGTAAATGATTATCGATCACTCTAATGTTTAACAAATTAAGTTGTGTTCAATTGCCATCAAGAACCTCTGTTTCAGAATCTTAAGGGTGGCTTTAATATTATAAAGCAGGTCTTCTAATACTTTTCCCACTCCTGGACTCTTTTTTTCCCAACAATGATCTGTATATTAAAGAAATCATATGCTGTTAACTTTTGGGGCCTGGGTTAACTCATTTAACATAGCATTTTATATTTTCATTCAATATCCTCAAATTTCACTTTTTGTGCTTAAATAAAATTCTACTTTGTATATATTTATACCACATTTTCCTTTATTTATTCATTAGTTAATAGGCATCTAGACTGTTTCAAATTTCTTACCACAATGAAATTTTCAGGTTAAGAAGTCAAATAGCTTTTTTTCAACACTGTAATACCAAACAGTTCAAAGATAGGCCAATTTATTACTGGTTCGATACAAGTATACATATGCTACTGCAAAATCCATAGTAAATATGTCTGTAATTTTTTGAAATCTTTTGGTTCTTCAATTTTTTATGTTTTGAATTTATTTTAGCTGATGTACAGTAATAAAATGATCAAAAATATTGACAATGACCCATGTGATATTTTGATAGATGTCTGCATTGTATAATATACAAGTAAGTTTTAACATATCTGTATCCCAAACACTTATTAGTATTTAAAGGAAAAAATTCAAAATAATTCTTTTTATTGTTGCAATATATAGCACATCATTACTGTCTATTGTCATTTTAATATCCAGTAGTCTACCTGGGATATGATTTACTATCCACTCACTGATTAGTTTATCTTCATTGATTCTGAGTAACAGAGTCTAGCAACAGCAATTTTATATGAAAATTATTTTAACTTTTTATTTTCTTCTTTCTGCTCCTCTTTCACTTCCTCCTGCTCTTTCTACTCTTCTTCCTCCCAATACTGCCTGTCTGGCTGGCTGCCTGTCTGTCTCTAATCTCTCTCTCTCCTCTCTCTCTCTCTCTCTCTCTCTCTCTCTCTCTCTCTCTCTCTGTTTCTGTGTGTGTGTGTGTGTGTTTTCCCCCAACACATAGGTGCATGTGCCATAGCTTATCTAGATGTCAAGGAAAACTTTATACAAATTATGTTCTCCTTCTGCCTTACATATGTCAATCTTCTCAACTAGTGCCTTTTATCAGTTGAGCCATCTTGCCCATCCATTTACATTCAACTCCTGCAACATCAACTGCTTGGTTCTACTTATTCATGAGATTGTGAGCGACTTCCCAAAAATAAGTTGCTTAGAATTTTAATATTTGAATAGCTTTCATATTTTTATTGTTATTGATTTCTTGTTTTGTTTCATTTTAGAAAGACAAAATAGTTAAAGTTTTATTAGTTTCTGAGAAAATATTTTAAAGTGTTTTGATCATTTTCAAACCATTTCCCCAAACTCTTCTTAGAATCATTCCCTTCTACTGTCAACCCAAGATTGTATTCTTAGTTTTTAAACTCATCAAATCAAATTATATGCTGTTTGATGCATGACCATCTACTGGAGCTTGCCTAACTTTGCTTTTAGAGGAAACTGATTTCCCTTTACCCAACAGCTAAGAATTATCGCTCCTTGGCTGTGGGTGGGATTTCCTACCTACTTTCTTTCATGATGAGATTTGGACTGGCTTGAGTTTGCACAGGTCTTATGCACTTGTGTGTGCTTTCATAACTGTTGAAACTTTATATGTGTGACTGTCCTAGTGTGTTCAGAAGACACTGTTCTCTTGTGGTGATTCACTCACTGCCTCTGGCTCTTTTAAGAATTCTGTCCCCTCTTCTACAGTGAATCCCTAGACTTGGGAGGAGGAATTATGGGATGAATATATTGTTGCCTTTTTTCTACATATTTTGAAAAACTGTGCATCTCTGTGTTAATCATCATCTACTGCAAATAGAAGCTTCTCTGCTTGGATTGAGAGTTGCTTTAAACTAAAACTATAGTTATAAGTCATTAGGAGTTTATTTATTTTTGTGGGTTTTTTGTTTGTTTGTTTTTTCAAGACAGGCTTTGGAGGCTGCCTTGAAACTATCTCTTGTAGACCAGGCTGGTCTTGAACTAAAAAAGATCTGCCTGCCTCTGCCTCCTGAGTGCTGGGATTTTAATGTGTCACCACTGCCTGGCTTAGGAGTTTATTTAATACTACATTTATTTAGCAGAATAATAGTAGTATGTTCTTTCAAAGGGTTTATGATCTATTTATACACAGATTCTTCCCCTGATAATAGTGTCAGTTAAAGTTTCATCTTGTGGAGTTGGACTTAAGTTCAATTAGAAAGTGATTGGTCACTCCAGTGATGTTCATGGAACTATTATACAAATGGTCATGTCTTTCCAAGACTGTGGGTTCTCAACTGGGCCATGTTGATGATTACATTTCTCCTGTGTTTGTAGTACTTCCAGAAGCACTGAAAGTACCCATTTGAGCATCATCTCTGTTTCTACAAGTTCTATGACTCAGGCATGTGTTCTCTTCAGCTTCAAGCTGTCATATTCTGGAGCATAAGCAATACAATTGACAATAGGCTCAAATGTTTGGGGGGGTCTATCAGATGTCATGTAAATAGGCCAACAAGAAATTATTTACCTATTTCTAGAACTGATCATTTCATTTCTTAGCCTGCAGAGTATAGTAGGTATAGTCCATTTATACAGTGACTTTATTTAAATTAGTTTATATGTGTATGTTTGTATACACACACACACACACACACACACACACACACACACACACACACACTTCATTATCCAGTTAACAGTTTACAGATTTTAGGCTATTTTCATTTCCTGCTGTCATAAAAAGTGCAGCAATAAACATGACACTAGGAATACAAGGAGGAAAAAGAGAAGTAAAAATATCCTTATATCGCATATAAAAGAGGCACTAAAGACAGAACCATAATTTTTTTAGGTTAAAACAAATTTTCATACATACATTCTCATCATGGGTTTTCTTCCACCATCTCCTCCCAAAACCTCCCTATCTCCCCACCCATCCAACTCTACTCATATTTTTCTCTCTTTTAAAAGCAAGCAGGTAAGTTTAAGAAAAAACAGAAAAAAATTTAAAAAGGAAAGAAAAATACCACAAAAGCATACACATAGAGAGGAAAAAGAAAAAAACTCACAAAATTAGAAACCATAAAATACTACCTATTCTGAGTAGTTTTATGTCACCTTGACATAAGCTTAAGTCATCCGAGAGGAAGATAACTCAATTAAGGAAACGCCTCCATGAAGTCAAATAGTCAGGTTATAGATTCCTGTGAGGCATTTTTTCTTTTTCTTTATTTTACTTATTCTTTGTGTCTTTCCTTTTTTCATTTTTTTTGAATTAGAAACAAGATTGTTTTACATGTCAACCCCAGTTCCCAATCCTGCCTCTCCTCCCCTGCCACCCCTCCTTGAACTAAAACCCTACCTATCACATATCCTTTCTGCTCCCCAGGCAGGGTGAGGCCTTCCATAGGGGGGTCATCAGTGTATATCATATCATTTGGGATAGGGCCTAGGCCCACCCATGTGTGTCTTGACTCAGGGAGTATACCAGTATGTGGATTGGGCTCCCAAAGTCCACACCTACTCTAGGGATAAGTAATGAACTACCCCAGGAGGTCCAGCAGATTTCTGAGGTCTCCTTACTGAAACCCATGTTCCTGGGGTCTGGATCAGTCCCATGCTGGTAGCCCAGCTATTAGTCTGGGGACCAAGAGCTCCCTGTTGTTTAGGTCAGCTGTTTCTGTGGGTTTCACCAGCCTGGTCTGGACCTCTTTGCTCTTCACTTGTTCTTCTCTGCAACTGGATTCTGCTGCAGTTCAGTGATTAGTTGTGGGTGTCTGCTTCTACTTCCACCAGCTGTTGGATGAAGGCTTTGGCATGGCATATAAGACAGTCATCAATCTGATAGTCTGGGGAGGGCATTTAAGGTAGCCTCTCCTCTGTTGCTTAGATTGTTAGCTGGTGTCATTTGTAGATCTCCAGACCTTTCCCTAGTGCCTGATTTTAAAATATCTCCCTCTCTTATAGTATCTCCTTTTTTGTTTTCTTCTATTCTTCCCCCAACTCAACCATTCTGCTCCTTCATGTCCTCCTGATCCTTCCTTTTCCCCCCTTCTCATTCTTCTAGCTCCCTCCCCCCAATTCCCTTGTTCTCAATTTGCTCAGGAGATCTTGTCCCTTTCCCCTTTTCCAGGGAACCATGTATGTCTCTCTAAGGTTCTTCCTTGTTTACTAGCTTCTCAGACAGTGTGGATTGTAGATAGGTATTCCTTTACTCTATGTCTAAATACCACATATGAATGAATACATACCATGTTTGTCTTTTCGTGATTGGGTTACCTGGCTCAGAATGGTTTCTTCTAGTTCCATCCATTTGCCTGCAAATTTCAAATTCCATCTTTTTTTATTTTTCTGCTGAGTGGCACTCCATTGTGTAGATGTAACACATTTTCTCTATTCATTCTTCAATTGTGGGACATCTTCCAGGTTCTGGCTATTACAAATAGTGCTGCTATAAACATTGTTGAACAGATGTCCTTGTTGTATGAATGCACATCTTTCAGTATATGCCTAAGAGTGGAATTGCTGGATCTTTACCAAAGATACTTTATGCTGGAGAGGATTGGAGAAATGGGGACACTCCTCCACTGTTGCTGAGAGTGTCAACTTGTACAGCCACTTTGGAAATCAGTATAGTGACTCCTCAGGAAAATGGGAATCAATCTATCTTTCTAATCATGAATCCTTCACATTCATTTCCCAGTCCCTTTGTATCTGCCCACTGACCTTGCAACCTTCCACCTAAAATAAAAGAATAAAGTTTAGGAGGGAAAAAAGGAAAAATGTCATAATGGAAATTGTAGTAGGATACACTGAGTCACACAATAAACCCTTTATCTCTGTACATTTGCTTGCAAGTGTTTATTGCAGCACCAGCTCTACTGTTTTGACCTAGGAAGGTGCAGGGTCCACTTTCCTGAGTGCATCAGCTGGTGAGGGGCTAGGACAGCTTTCCTTCTCTTAATGATCTCAGGGCCCGCTTTCTCACCTGTCTTAGACAGTGAGTGGGGAGGTTATAGAGAAGTGGATTGGTCTGGCTTGAGGACCCTGGTTTCTGCTACACTATCAATGCTGGTCACTCAGTGGGACTTTTCTTGAATATCCTGTTGTTGCTCTGTGTCATGGAAGTCCTGCTGCTTTGAGTCTGCAGCGCTGACCCCTTCACAGGCTCCATCAGATAATAGATGGGTGGATGTAGGTTCTGTGACTATGTTGTTGCAGAGTTGATCAGCTAGTCAGCTCTCCCCAGTCTTCACCAGCAGGGAGAGCTCTCCAGCATTGCCTGGGCTAGTTCACCCTTACACCAATAAGCAAAGGATAAGATCAGTTGTCCTGCTTTCTTACCCTCAGGTCCAGCTCTCTCACACGTGTACCTTCAGCTCTACTGTTTTGACCTAGGAAGGTGCAGGGTCCACTTTCCTGAGTGCTTTAGCTGGTGAGGGGCACGGACAGTTTTTCTTCTCTTAATGATCTCAGGGCCCGCTTTCTCACCTGTCTTAGACAGTGAGTGAGGAGGTTATAGAGAAGTGGATTTGGTATTTGTTTACATTTGATCTATTATTCCTTTGTATGATGCACAGCTGACCAAAACAAATTCTTCTAAGTATTTGTGTTACTGCTTGCACGTTTAATTAATTTTTTTCCTTCTTACAAAAAGGATTTTTAAAACAATGTACTTATGTCTGCATATAGTTATGTATATGAGTGCTTATGTGGGGACAGAAATGGCATGGTGTATGTCTAGAGGGAAGAATACAATCTGGATTCTTGCTCCTTATGGTGGGCACTATTGTGAAGCAGGGTCTCTTATTCATTGTATTGACACCAGGCTATGTAGCTGATGAGCTTCTAGGGATACTTTGTCTCTGCCTTCCATGGATTAAAGTTCGTGTTAAAGAATTTGGCTCTATGTTAATTCCACAAATCCAAAATTAATTCTTCATGATTGAAAGCAGACACTGTCCACTGAACCACCTTGCAAGCCCATTCTCAAGAGCTGTTAAAATTCAGCAATCCATTTGTCAGTTCTTGGTGTTAGGGTTAATTGGAATAGGGTTAATTGGAAACTTTCAGTTTCCTGAAAGTCCTTACATATGCCTTTATTTTCCAGGGAACACACCTGGAAAACACTACTACCCTCTTGGAAAAATGCTTCCTATATATTTGTTCTATATATCCTGTATTAGGTTGAGATACATTTGTTCATTTCCTCACACATCTTTGGTTGAGGGGCATCTTGGTTGTGTCCAGGTTCTGGCTATTATGAATAATGCTGCCATGAACATAGTTGAGCAAATGTCCTTGCGGTATGCTTGAGCCCTTTGGGTATATGCACAAGAGTGGGTATCACTGGATGGTGAAGTAGATTGATTCCCTTACAGATTTCCATATTGCTTGTACAAGTTTGCAATCCCATCAGCAGTGGAGGAGTGTTCACCTGACACCACATTCTCTCCAACATAAGCTATCTTCAGAATTTTTGATCTTAGCCATTCTGACAGATGTAAGATAGTATCTGAGTCATTTTGATTCACAATTCCTTGATAATTAAGGTTTTTGAGCAATTCCTTAAAAGTCTTTTGGTCATTTGAGATTCTTCTTTTCAGAATTCTCTGTTTATCTCTGTACCCAATTTTTCAATTGTGTTGCTCTGTATGTTGGTGTCTAATTTCTTGAATTCCTTATATATTTTGGAGACCAGCCCTCTGTCAGATGTGGGGTTTGTGAAGTATTAATTCCTAACATTTTTTAAATTGTTGTAAATATTGTTACTTTTCTAAGCTTGATTCTAATTCATAATTGCTATGAATTCTTTAAATGACTTTTAAAGACTATCATAATGATCTTCTGAATTTCTTGATTATCTTTTATAATGTCTACATTTGGATCTGTAAGTTGATTAATTTGGGTCATCTTTCTTCATCTTTTGGTACATATTGATAAGTGTTAATCTTGAAAACCTTATTGAATAATTCAGTTTTATTATATTTAATATTTATTTTTCTTCATAAAATTTCATTAGAATTGTTTTAATTTTTATTATTCCTTTTCATCTGTAGATTTGGATTTGGAAAAGCTGTATTTGGAGCCATCATTTTTTTATCTCATTTGTTTCATGTATATGAGTGTTTTGCCTGAACACAAACTGTGCATTACATGCATGCCTCATGCCAGAAGAGGCTGGATTAAGGCATCAGGGTTCCCTGAAACTATCATTTCAGACTGGTAGGATCCACCACGTGTGCTCTATGAATCAATCCTTGGTCTTCTGGAAGAGCAGC
Source organism: Cricetulus griseus (assembly GCF_003668045.3). NCBI lineage: Eukaryota > Metazoa > Chordata > Mammalia > Rodentia > Cricetidae > Cricetulus > Cricetulus griseus. The sequence continues at coordinate 307,642,920 of NC_048595.1, read as the reverse complement.
CCGTGCTTTTAAATGCTCAGCCATCTATATATACCCAGAGTTATAATTTTAATGAGAATTCTGTTATCTGTCTAGTGAGTTCTTTTTTCTGTACATGACAAAACTCCTCTGATGAACTTTTCCGGAGCTTTCATTGCTATGCATGCTTAACATTTTAACAATGGTATATAGAATTTCTTTTCGCTCTATTCATTTTTGATTTTGTAAAGACCTTCTGTATCTGAATGGTGATATCTTTCCTTAGATTTGGCAATTATCGGAAACAATTTTGTGAATATTTAACATACCATTTGTTTGAACTTTTACTTTGCCAATGTTAAACAATTTGGTCTTTAGATGTTTTCCTGGATCTCTGTTTTTCCTTTCTTATCATGCTATGATTTTCATTTCTGTAAATGTTCTAATTCATCAACAGTGTCTATTTAATTTACTTTGACCATAGCATCTGTTGTGCTATTTTGCATTTTTATTATTTATCTTATTAATGAAGCTACTTCCTGAATACTAAAATTCAATTCAGAATTTTTCTTTCCAAAAATTTCAAATTAAGCCTTTTGTTTATAGTTTATATCTTTTTATTGAATGCCTGTTTCATATCTTGTGCTGAATCCTTATTTAATTCAGTTTATCATGTTCACTTGGGAGTCCTTAAATATATATTTCTATTTTCATAAATATTATTGAGTGTTCTTAGTATTATTCTTTTGAATTATTCACCTGCAATCTCATCTATTTAGTCCTTACTATAGCCCATAATTGTAGAATCACTAATTTTTGGACAACTTATGTTTTAAAGTATCTTTAATGTTTTCTCTTCTTTTTTTCTTTGATAAGAATTTTCCATTTGGGAATATCAATCACTGTTTATATTTGTTTTCAATCAGTCATGACAATTTAGTAGCAGTATTTACAGTTTACATGAAAGTTAGTTTTAGCAGATGTAATAGCCTATTGAAAAAGAAATATAACTTGAGTTAAGTCTTCCATCTGAATTCTCATGGCATCTGGTCAATATGCAGCTCTACACCAAGAATAGAAAGCTATCTCCACATGTAGAGACAACTGATGGGTTAACCCCCATGTAACAATTGTGATTGATTCTTATAGCCGATAGCCTCTTCACATCTAATAAGTTATTATGAGAAAGCCTGAAAGAATAATAAAACATACATAAGGAAATTACCTACTAATGGTAGAAATGGAAACAAAAAATCAGAACCAGACAAGCAATTGTTATTAAAGAAATACAGAAAAATATTGGAGAAGAGTTAATTTTGTGTCATGAAGGGAACAATAATTAGATAAAGGGTGCTCTCATCACAGCTAAATGAAAGGAATACAGAGACAGTGAAATCAAATCAAACAGTTGAAAACAATCCTAGCATTTAGGAGATGGCATAGAGAACATCAGATATCTGGCCAACCTATGTTGTTTGAGAAAATCTATCAAAACAGATGAATGGAATATTTAGAAATTGGTACAGGGTGTGATAGAACCACTCCACTAAATTGAAATGAAATGTTAGCATAAAAAATAAAATGAAGGAAAGATAATTGGGTGAAGTCTAGAGTCTGAACCAGTTTTCTTCCTGCATTTTGGGGTGCTGATGTTGTCTGTTCAGTCTCTTGTGCTACTATGGACACCAATCCTATCTCTATGTGGTTCATTCAAGTCTGGTTCAGAAAATGATTCTCCCTGTTAGTGCACTGTGTATCTCTGACTCACTTTGTTCCTTCTAGCTAGAAGTTTTCTATAGGTCATGGCAATACTTCTGGATTCTGAGATTGAGACAAGAAGGGATACACATGCAATTCTAGGACAGTCTAGCCGGCAACCAAAGAGAGGTCTCCTAAAACTTACTTGTTGCCATTGTTTTGGTTCGTTGCTGAGATGATTATACTCAGTCATCACGCCTTCCACTTCAATGCAGTTGCTGCATGAAGCTTTAGATCAAAACCCAAACTCCCAGTTAAAAATATTGTTTCTAAAATTACACAATATTTCTGAGTCTCTATTTGTCTTAAGTTATGGTTTGACCTGCAGTTTTGATTATGTGCACTTGCCAGAGAGCCCTCCATAGGTTTGTCAGAGTCCTGTGGAAGAGATTCTGAACTTTCTCTTCTGTTCTATTTTCTAAGGATTCTTTTATTTCTTTGTTACTGAATCTAGTGTTTTCCTATCATCTCACATCACACAGAATACTTGATTTCCAACTATCCAAGGGTTACTTCCTATAAATTCTAACAGTTTGTACATGGTTATCATCAGTGTTTGAGTTCTGAAAAAAAAACTTTCATTTTGCAACTTCTGGGTATTACTGTATCTCTTGGAATGTATGCTTTTGAGTTAAATTAGATTGGTAACATTTTACTTCATTATACTTGAAATAAACCTATCAGTTTTAGAAGAATTCTGAATGTATATTTCGTTTTCTTATTTGAGGTGGGATGTGTGTGTGTGTGTGTGTGTGTGTGTGTGTGTGTGTGTGTGTGTGTGTGTGCTCACTTATGCACTCATCACATATGCAATGCAAATACCTGTGAAGGTCAGAGGAAGACAATTGTGAGTCAGCTGGGATGTGTGCTGGAATCAAAACTCTGATCCTCTGCAAGAGAAGTAAGTACTCTTAAGCACTGAGCCATCTCTATAGCACCCACCTTTTTTGTGGGTGCTTCTATTTTCTGTTGTTTTAATGAGTGTCCTGCTCCTTGCCATGTTTACATTTGTCTTGAACTAGGATAAGACAACCCAGGCATTTTCGTTTTAAAGGTTGTCCCTGGATTTTCATAAGCATTTTTCATTACCTTCCTTTTTCTTTTTTTTCAACTTTCCCTATATAATTTCAACTAGCGTATTTTCAAGCTCACTAACTCTTGGTTTGATTGATGTAGTCTCTTGACTCTTTTTATCATGACTTTAATGTGTTTAATATACTTTCAGCTCAAGGATATCTGTTTAATTATTTTTTAATTACTTTAGCCTCTCTTCATAGTTTTGCCAATAGAATATCAAATCATTTCTCTTTGTCTTCTTGAATCTTGCTGACTTTTCTTAAAGTAACACTCTTCAGTTCTCCATGTGAGAGTTTATGGATATGAGTTGCTATCTCATCAGTGGTATATTATTTTATCTTTTGGAGAGTCGTCATTCCTCACACCTTAATAATTTTTGCTATGCTGAACTGTATTATCATTAAATAAGTATGTATCAATCCCACTTCTTTATTAACTTTTGGACTGTATCTTCTGAAATTCTAAACATTCTATTTCTTATGAGTTTGGTAACATTTCTTCTTTTTTCAGAGTCTGTTTTCACCCTGTATTCATGTTGATCCTAAGACAATCAGTTGTGTGTTGTCATTGGTTTAAGGGAGCATTAAAACCAGGTTTGGCCAAAATTCAAAATTGGAAAATTATTTTAAACGAATAGAGCATCCTAAATGAAATTATGTCCTGCTTGCTTCCTTTGGGATGTGGGTATGTGCACACACTTCACCCATAGTCACTACTAGCCTGTGGTCAGGAAACATTGGGTCTTACTTATATCTGGGCCTCACTACATAGGTCTCTTTAATAATGACTTGCTGCTCATCTCTATTTTTATCTCTAAGTGGAACATTGCTCTGTGTTTCACTACCTTGAATTTAAGAATCAATTGCTGTAGGCGATCCCCAATTTCAAAATGCTGGATGATGCCCATGCCTGTTAAGACTGTCAGAGAACCATGCTATTGTGGGATGATTTCTCCTTGGTGGACTTATGCCTTAAGGTTGCTTCAAAAAGCTAGAGTGAAACTTGTTGGATTTTCTTTTACTCTAGACCCAAGTTGAAACGCCAAAATGTTGTTGGTTTTTACTCTTTATTCTTTGGCTTTTGGGGATTCTGCCCCCAACTCCCAAATAAATCACACAGGGAAGCTTATTTTTACTTATAAATGCCCAGCCTTAGTTTGACATGTTTCTAGCCAGCTTTTCTTATGTTAAACAATTCCATCTATCTTTTTTCCCTTCTGGGCTTTTATCTCTCTCTATTTCTGTATGCCTTTCTTCACTTTATACTCCATGGCTTGCTGTGTAGCTGGGGGACTGGCTCTTTATGTTCTCCTCTCTTTGTTCTCATGCTGCTTCTCTTCTCTTCTGAGATTCCTCCTATTATTCTCTCTGCCTGTCAGTCCTGCCTATCCTTTCCCCTGCTTTGCAATTGGCCATTCATCCCTTTATCCTACCATCAGTTGTTTTAGACAAAGAATCACAGCTTCACAGAGTTAAAGTAATACAGCATAAACAAAAGCAACACATCTTTACATCCTTAAACAAATGTTTCACAGCATAAACGAATGTAACACATCCTTTAAATAAATTCTACAACAGATTCTAGCTGGAATTGAGCTTTCTCAGTTCCTTCTTCTGCTATGAAGTAGGAGTTTTCTTTCCCCAAATTGGTGAGGCTTGGAGCTGAGGGATGGGTGATATAGGTAACTTGCATTTGAGAGTTCCTCAATGTATTTTTAAAATTCTTTTGAATATAACACCATACATTATCATTTTCATCTTGTTTCTGTTGTTTTTGAAAGTAGTTTGATTGCAAATAGCTGTCTTAATTGTTTTTTCTCTTAAAAGAAGATTCTGAAGTATGTTATAGACACCTTCTGTCCTTCTTGATTATAGCTGGAAATCATATCAGGTATGTTAAATTAAACATGCCACAGATCTCCTGGAAGTGATTTACACAGGAACTTAAAGAACAGTGTTTTCAGTTGAAACACTGTCCTTTCCAAATTCTAACAACTGTTAGTGCATCTGGACAGTAAGGTTCATTTGGAAAATCTCCATAGCACTGCACATTTGCAATTCTCTCTTGTCCAGTCAAAGTGTGTGTGTGTGGTGGGGGGATTCCTTCTAGAACACATCTTCCTGTTGACTCACAGTGGTTCTGGAACTTTAATAAAATAACTGTCAGGAGGTGAATTGTAAAGAGGCAGCATTGTTTGATTAAAATAAAGTGCTATATTTCATTAAAATAGGCAGTGTTCTAGAATTCTAAGACATAGACAATTGCAGCCACAAGCCATGGTAATTTTATCTATGGTTTTATGAAATCCCATTCTTATTAGCTTGTTCAAGTCTTTACTCCATGCCTTCTATTTTCTTTTTATTTTTTAACTCCTAAAGAGCAACATACATCTGACACTAAAATCTCATTCAGAGGTGGTTTTCCTTGTCTTTTTTAAAGTTTGTATAGCTCCTCTTTCCACTTAGTGGAACTGTTATGTAGAGCTACTGGAGAGCATTAGCATAAGTTATTCATAACCCCTGTCTTTGCAAACAAAAAAGGTGTGAGTAATACACTTCTTACCACAGTAAGCCTGGCTGCTTTCATGCACACAGAAATCACTTCACAAATACTTTGAGCTACAGGTTATAAGACTATTTTAAGGTAAAAGCCTTTAGTTTTCCCTTAGGAAGGTCAAAATTTAAAACTCAAATTTTGGAAAAGGGGTGATAATATTAATTCTACTTAACACACAACTAATTGTGAGGATCAAAGGCCAGATTCCTTAGAATGTGGTTTGTAAAAGATAGAGGAGATCATAGCATGACAGAATGTTACATGCCTATGTCACTTTCCACTAATTATTGGGCAGCAGACACAGGTACTTGCATGTTCCCCAAAGAGAAATGTGAAGTTTTGCTGCATGGATATGAACGTGTGTGTGTGTGTGTGTGTGTGTGTGTGTGTGTGTGTGTGTTATATGTTCCTAAATATAACCTGCTAAGTCCATGTAATCTTATTGCAAGTGTGTTTGCAGGGCCCTGGATAACTAATTGATGTGCCCTTCTCTAGGGAAGACTAGCTTTCCGTATTCTCCCATCTTTGCTTAGCTACCTACATTTTATGTGTACAACTAATGCCTTGCAGGGCTTTACCCCATACAGTTTGATAGTTTGTGGGCATCCTACTTATTCAACTTATATTTAGACAGTCATGTTTCCATCCGACACAAACTCATAGGAAAATCTCTATCCTCTGGCTCTTTCATTATTTCCACCCTTTCTAACTCTGTAACTTAACCTTTTGAGATTAAGTGGTTCTTGATTTCCATAAATCCTAGGTTACCAAGTGCGCCCAACTTAACCTCTTAAAATTCATTCCTCTAAAAGTTCTGGATTTCTTTTCTTTTCTATCTACCAAGTTGTGGTTTCCTATGCTTCAAACTACACCACACAAAAACTATAGGAAAGCTGTTTTAATGGTGATAGGGACATTCACATCATCCAATATTGACTTTTTCCTAGGGTTTGGAAAATGCTTGCATTTTCACATGTCATAGTAGGAGTACTTCTGAACTCTGTGCACTGCTCCTTCACTTATTCTTTTCTCATATTAGTAATATCCTATATTTCCTGCCATTCAAAACATGTCTGCTGTTGTCTTTTCCAGTAACTAATTTCCACTGAAATCCCAGTTTCATTGACCAAGTTGTTCTACTGTCCAAACTGAGCTGTAAACATTTTTGTATATAATCTTGCATCTGTTCTATCAGTTATTATTCTCAATATGTGGTAGAAGCAGAAATGAGTATTTTAGAATTCAATGTCAAAAATAGGTTTATGATATTATACTGCAGACAAAAGAGTGGTGAAGCCAGAGCATACCAAAATGCAGCCAAACTGGAATGACATCACACATCCATGTTTAAGTTAAAAATATAAACGACTTCTTCAGCAGTGATTATTTCTCACTTTGTCACCCAGACATTGCACTGAAAGCTAGAGGTTGAGCACAAACCCCAGGCCTCTATTAGGATGGCTTCTTGGTAGATTGAAGATGTTATGATCTCTCTCTCTCTCTCTCTCTCTCTCTCTCTCTCTCTCTCTCTCTCTCTCACCCTCTCTCTGTTCCTCTCCTCCCTCTTTCTCTCAATCTCTGTATGTGAATGTATGTATCACTTTCTTTTTCTCTTCACCATTCCTCTTCCTATGTAGTTGTAAAGTACCTTTAAAGCCCTTTTTAAGGTCTGTATAATGTCTTCCCTTTGTTCAGCCTTGAAATGACTGATGTCTAATTCTTTATAGTAATAATTGAATAAACCAGTAGCAACTTAAAACCGGCTTTTGGTATTTTTCATGTGCACATTTAGTTGTTAAAATAGGAGAAATACCTTGTTTCCAAACACAGATCTCCCCAAACATGTTTTGTTTTCCAAAAGAGGGGCTGAACTTTATTTTTTTCTCTGTTTTGTGGGGAAGGAGACAAGGTGATTGCATGAGAACTTAAATATGGAACAGGACAAATCCTTTCTCTACTGTTTCCTCACAAGCACACAACAATGACTTTCAGCTCAGTCTTCTCTAAACTTGAAAGCTGTAGCATAAGTAAAATAAATGCATATAGCCACCAGGCCTTACAGCCAGTGAAACTGAAACAAACATTCCTAAGTTGCTCCTTAGAGATAAACACAATTAATTGAAGACAGATAATTGCATGCATAATGGCTTCTTGTACACTAAGTACCTGTTTACAAATCAAATTATTCAATTTGGAGTCTCAAGGGTGTGCTGTCTATGCTCAATTAACCCCTTATGGCTGTGAAAAAACACCTACTTTGTAAAAATGTGGTCACTAATATTTTAGGCTCATTTGAATTTTAATACAAATTTACACAACGAAGAATAAAAACCTGTTATCATCATGGAAATTAAGAGATATACTGCTCTGATTTATTCTCAGTCATTGCTTGAAGCATACATATTTATTTAGAAAACTGGTATTTCAACCAGTTTTCTGTACTAGTGACATAGTCTCAAAAAATACAAAATTCTGAAAACTTTAGAAAGGAAAAGACATCTAAATGGAGCAAGTAAACTGCTGCCAACTATGAAAATTTGGTGCATTCAAACTAATTAGTTATTCCATGAATGCTGTTGCACAAGACAGGTAGAATCCATGGAGTGAGTGCAATAATGACAATGATTTGATGTCTGCATTCTGCACCTGCTGAGGTGCTTTCTTACTCTAGGTGCCTCTGAAGAAAATACATATGTTGTGACAAACTCAAACTCTAGAATCCCAGCTTTGAAACCAGCTCAGGCTGAATGTGGTGAGGTAATCCTTCCATCCTACCTTTCAGGAGGTTGAAGCTGGAGGATGTCGGGTTCAGGAATAGTCTGGGCAATTAAGTTAATATTAAACATAAAAGTGGTGAGGGGGCCGGGCGTTGGTGGTGCACTCCTTTAATCCAGCACTCGGAGGCAGAGGCAGGAAGATCTCTGTGAGTTTGAGGCCTGGTCTCCAGAGCGAGTGCCAAGATAGTCTCCAAAGTTACACAGAGAAACCCTGTCTCGAAAAACCAAAAAAAAAAAAAAAAAAAGAGGTGAGGGGTCAGTCCAATGGTTGTATTTGTCTAGTATGAATGAGGATTGCATTTCATCTCTACACCAAAATAAACAAAACACCAGAGCTTAATTCCTAATTGTGAATAGACAAGAGTATATGTACTTGTTGTCATTTTAAAATTAATTGCATAATGTGTGGGTGTGCCTGTGATTGTGGGCACATGACTACCCAATATGGATGCTGGGAACTGAGTCAGGGGCTCTGTAATTTCATTAAGTAATGTCAATCCCTGAGTCATATGACATGTTCCAAAGAATGCAAATGTTTGATCATCTTTTAAGTCAACAAAGGTTAAGAAGGCAATCAATTACTCAGGTAAAAACATTAAAACTATAAAATCTTAAAGTGATATATAAAAGTAAAGAAGCATGATGTTCTTTAATAAGGATATGTATATATATATTCAAGAATTAAATTTGTATCATTACTAAAGTTATGGAAACAGTATATGCAAGACAATTTAAAACTATTAAATATAAAATAATGCTACAGATAAAATGAAATTCTTCTGCATTAAGCCAAGAAACACAGAAATTAACTAAAGATTCAGGTAGTGAAATTAGACTGGCCATCTGAAGTTTATATGAACATGTGAATGAGTAAGTGGTGAGATAACTGAGAAAACATTTTCAATGAAGTAGAGAAATAGTATTGGTTTGTACAGTTAAGTTTTAGTTTGGATGGTAGTAGGCCTTTCATATGAAATATGTAATAGATGTTAAGAAAAAGTCGTTTTAGAATTTTGTTTAATATTATTTGTTTCTTGTTAAATTTATTTCTTGAGAAAAATGAGATATGCTTATCCTTTCTAGATAAAAGAAGAAACCAGGGAAAAATTGTGGGAAGACTGTACATATGTCCATTGTGGTTTTGAATGTTTTTATAAAGGATACTTTTGAACATACAGCTTAGTTTGCTTTTTCATTACAGTAACAGCAGCAAAAATAAAAAAGAAACTTGGTGTTGATATCCTCATGTATAGTGCTTTCGTAGAGTTATATTTATCTTTGTGACTTTGTGTTTGCTAAATGAATTGTGTTAATTTTACCTCAACTGAATAATATTGGACAGTCTATGGGACCTCTGGCAGTGGCACCAGTATTTATCCCTAGTGCACGAATGAGATTTGGGAACTCATTCCCTATGGAGAGATACTCTCTCAGCCTGGATACACAGGGCAGGGCCTAGTTCCTGCTGCAAATGATGTGACAGACTTGATGATCACCCATGGGAGGGCTCACCCTCCCTAAGGAACAGATGGCAGGTGGGATGGGGGGATGATGGGAGGAATTGGAGGACAAGAGGCAGAGGGAACTGGGATTGGTATGTAAAATAAGATTGTTTTAAATTAAATAAAATGAATTTTGAAAAGGGAAAAAGTTGAAAAATATATACTCATTTTATTTAATATCTGAAGTACTATTGCTTTATATGCCAAACATATAAGGTCAGGAACAAAGTCTTTTAAATATAATTTATTTCATTCTTTATTTCTTGGACCATTTGTTTATCTCATTTCTCATTCTGTTTTTACTTTCTTTTTCATTACTTTTCCAAATTAGAGTGAACAATATTCTCTACTTACCTTGTGACATTTAAAAATATCTTAAATCATTGATTGTTTTGTATGTGTTGGGATCAATCCCCACACTACTTATGTGGGTACTTGTGTAATCTCAGCTAAAGTAGATTGACTCTTTTATTAGAGCAAAATCTCCAAATAGCCAACTGTAACTGCATACCTCAATTTTGTGTGTGATTTGGTAGGGAATGTACATTGAAAAGAACTCTATAGCCATTGCATGCTTTGCACTGCTCTCTGTAGACTGTGCTTCTGACAGAAATTGCATATTTCAACTAGAAATTCAAGCTGTACACTTCATATGGCTTTCAGGTATCAGCACCTTTTATTTCTGAGAATTTCATATATGAAAACTTGATTCACATCAACTGCCCTCCCTCCCCTCCACCCAGCTTCTCCTGTAGCCTCCAACTCTTCAAATTCATTGCCTCTATATTAGATTATATATACATAAATGTGTGCATACATAAATTTACAAGTACTGTAAGTACAACTTGTTGATTCTCTTTATTATTGATGTTATGCATATGTCCTCAGGACCTACCACTTGGTATTTTTTAATCTATCTGGTCACTTGTACCTGGAGAAGACTGCTTCTCCTTGTCTCAACAGCCACTACCTTTAAAGGTTAGTGAAGACATGGGATGTGATGCAACATCCTCCACCATTTTGGTATGTCAATTGGTCTTTCTTTTTCAGATTTGATTAGCAAACACACCTATCTAATTGCACTTGTGGCCTGCTCAGTGTGAAGAATCCATGATTGGTACTATAAATCTCACCAACTACAGGTGTCTGTTGACATCATGAACCAAAAAGAATAATCTACTGCTGATACTTTCCTAACCAGTATAATTTTTAAGTGCATTCTTGATACTTATCCTTATACCGACAGATTAAGTGTAGCTCACACTCATCATCAAAGAACATTCTTTCTCCAGCTACTGAGATCATTATAGAAAACCACAATATGTCAAAATGCAGAGAATAATGATATAATCCTGGCACCCAAGGTTCCAGGAACATTAAAGAATAAGAATAAAAAGATTGTATGTTTAGTGGATCAGAATATCTTCTGCACAACACAGTGATGTCATATATATATATATATATATATATATATATATATATATATGTCATATATATATATATATGTCAGGGAAGTTGAGTTCATGAAAACTCAATGGTATGGTTCTTAATCAATGTTAGAGACTTTACCAACTGGAAAGAAAAACACCCTAGTGTTCTTTGTTATAGCTGTTTCCCTCAGATAGAAAAAGTAAAGTAATTTTTTTTTATTTTTAATTCAGAGGGTTGTCATGTGCAGTACTATACCTAAATGACCATTATATGGAAGAGGAGTTATAAAGATATCAGGAGTTGCTTAATTATTTAGTACTATTTACATGATGTTGTAACAGCATTTTGTAAAGTAGTAGGTTATCTTATTCTTCCTGAAATATAAACACATGAGAAATTATCATTTAGTGTATCTGTCCTATTTAGCAGCAATTTCATCTCTTTATCTCATAACTCATTTTTGTTTTATTTGGCATATGGTGATTATATAGAGGACAAAATAATGCTTGATTATTTCCCCTGGGAAGGGGAAAGGGACAAGATCTTCTAAGCTAATGGGAATCATGGGAGCAAGGGAGAGGGAGTCAGAAGAAAGAGAAGGGAAGAAGGGGAGTGGAGAGCAGGAAGATCTAGTCAGGGGAGGAGTGGAGGAGAGCATGAAAAGGGATACCATCAGAGAGGGAGCTATTAATGTTTTAAAAAGAATTCTGGCACTAGGGAAATGTCCAGAGATCTACAAGGTTGACCCCAACTAGCAATCTAAGCAATAGTCGAGAGGCTACCTTAGAAGCCCTTCTCCAACAATGAGATTGATGACTACCTTATATGCCATCCTAATTCCTTCATCCAGTAGCTGACGAAAGCAGACTCAGACACAGCTAAACACTGAGAAGAACTCTGGAATCCAGTTGCATATCACTTTCTAATAGTCTAAAGAAGAACACACACTTGACATAAATGCTGCTGCACTTTTATGGTTGACTATGATAAACTAACACCTTCAGAAACAGGTAGTTCTGGGAGCCCTTTGGAGGACATTCTTTATTTTGGGTACTTCTTAGATAACAGCAGATATTATTAGTGTATCCCTAGAAGCAAGCATTGGCTTAATATTTAATAAAGCAATTTTTGTAATCCAAACTATCAGAACTGTGTGAGATGAATGTTTGTTGTTTTAAGCCACTATGCTATTAGAAAGTGAAATGCAGAAATAGATTAGTGATTATATGCTTAAATTTACTACATACACTCAATTTCTTTATTTAAATACTTGTATGGAAATATATACACTAGACAGACAAGCATATTTTATCATATATACATGAAATTCATGATATTATATATATATATATATATATATATATATATATCATGATTCATTTTTTTATTCTTTGATTTTGTGAGACAGAATTTTTCTGTGTCACAGTCATGGCTGTCTAGGAGCTAGTTCTATAGACTAGGATAGCCTCAAACTAACAGATATCTGCCTATATATGCTTCCAAACTACTGGGATTGAGGTCATGTACCATCACTCATGACTCATTAAGAAGGCTTTGATTGTCATAAATTTCATTAATATGTCTTGAATGCTTTTCTTAACTGAATTTGGATTTAACATCACTTTTAATAGCTACGCAATATAACTCCATTTTAGTATTTTAATATTGTATCTAAATATCCCTTTGTGGGAGAGAAACTGAAAAGCTTTATAGATTATATCTTTTTGGCTTAGTTCTAAATAATTTACAAGTGCTGGAAATATGGATGAGTAATGGTCCTCACCTATAAAAAGTACATCTGTAAATTCCTCACCTATAAGAAGTATATACGAAATATAAAAATGAATTACTGCTTTTTAAGGAAAGAAGCCCTGGGAAGGCAGTGGAGTGTCACTAGAAATATATAAAAGTTTAAACAAAACAAAGCTAAGGAAACAAACAAACAAACAATAAAAGAGGATGAGTCACCAAAAGTTTGGACAGCAAAATATAACATGAGAGAGACCCCTAAATATAAGGATCTTTGAACATGCAACAACAATGTCAGGAACAGAAAGGACCAGAAAGCCTGGGAATCTATTTTGAGGAGTTACTTTCATCTGCATCTTTGAAGGTGTCAGGAGTCTCTCCATGATCTTATCTCCTTGGAATTGCAAGTGGTATTCTGAAGAGCCATTCATACTACAGGGGGACACTACATAACAGAAACAAAGAATTCCATATAGTTGAATCCTGTTAGAGTATCATTGGTGAGGAAAAGTCATTTCCTTAGAGCAGTCAATATGGGAACTTACAAATTTGAAGAAAGATGTTATCTACCATTTCAGTCCTGAGTCTTGGGAAATTAAGAGTACTCACAACTGATTCTGCCCACAAAGGACACAGTTTGGTTGCTAAGCAAGTATCACAAGAAAAACAGGAAGGCAAATAGTAAAAGACTCTGCACTCTTCAGAAACATACTGTCAAAGTGTCCAGGTACAGATAAAATAAACAAACAAAACAATCTTTGGAAAAATTCAATGTATCATAACAATTAAAAGCACTCAACAAACTAGAAATGGAAGTGTTATAACTCACAGCATAAAAGCTGTGAACAATCATGTTAGTAGGGATTTAGAAAGAAGTGCTAGAGGTAAATATGACATATATACATTATATATGATAATAAATATCACAGTAAAACCCATCATGTCATACAATTTCTCTAAGTTGATAATATATAAATAATGAAGCATGAATAAAATAACAAACTATAGCAATAAATTCAAAACATTTAGTCATTTGTGCCTTTTCCTGTGAGACAGTTCAGACTCACACCTCTCTTACAGTTAAAATTGGATCAAAGGACAGATGGCAAAGCTTAAAATGATGTGTTTATTAAAATTGTGTAGGCTGCCGAATTATTTCTCACCATCACATGTGTCCATATGTTAGCTGTTCCACTGGGACAATATCAATGAAATTTGAAGGTAGAGAGGGAGTGATAAGAAGTCTGTTGTCTATGTAAACAATGTAGATTTACTAAAAAAAGAGCATATCAAGCAATGCCATAACAAAATTTTAGAAGTAATTTTAATCATGCTGACATAATAGAACTGTCTGGGACATAAGGTATTCACTATTATCCTCAAAAATAATAAAAATGAGGTAGTAAAGTACTTGACATTTGGGGTGCTTATAAGATAATTATATTATGTAAAGCTCTGTCCATGGATATAGACACAAGTCACCTTGAGTATAATTGTTATTATAAAGTAAATACAATGACAAATTTTCTGTTTCTGTGCTGAGAGACAATGAATGACCAAGGCAAAATATACAAGAAATAGTTTACTGGGCTTATAGTTTCAAATAAAGAGTCCATGGCCATCATAGCAGGGATCATGGTAACAGGCAGGCAAGTATTGGAGCAGTAGCTAGAGGCATTACATGATGAGATAACAAACATGACACAAAGAGACTCAACCATGATACAAAGAGATAAGAAAGGTAACTGGGAATGGCTTGGGATTTTGAGACCTCAAACCCAAACTCAGTGATACACTTCCTCCAAAGAGGTCACATCTGTTACATTACATTGCAAGATGGACCTTGACTGAAAACCACAGTGGACAGACAAACAGAGCTTATGTGGGAGGTTTTATTGGGGGAAGGGAAAGAAGTGGGGGAAGAAAGGAGGGGAGAGGAGGGCAGAGAGAAGGGGGAGAGAGGGAGAGAGAGACAGAGACAGAGAAAGACAGTGAGAGACAGAGAGATGGGCACTCAGAGAGAGGCAAAGACCTGCTGGCCTCTTCAGAGAATAGAAATGTTTCTTAAAGGGGCCTCTTACTCTGGCATACAGATCATGTAGTGATGTAGGTTTCATAGGACTCTGGAATGGCTAGGGTACTGCCTGAGTACCTCCTGCCAGGTGACAGGGTATAGGGCAGCATAATGCCTGAATGATAACAATACCTCTTAATCCTTTCCAAATAGTTCAATTAACTGTGGAACAAGTATTCATGTATTCAAGCCTATGAGGGTCATTCTTATTCAAGCCACCAAAACACATTAGAGACAAATGAGGGCAAAGGGTACAAGCCACTTATTCCCTTTTATTTTAACACCTGTTTTTCCTAAATTCAGAGCAGCTTCCTCTAAAATTTGATCCATGTTAATATTAAGAAATAATAATAAAAAATATCTGTTATTGAATGTATTTAATCATGGACACCAACACTTGCTGAGTTTTACCCAGTGCGGGCTCTTTAAAAGCATCTCATTTTATATAACCCTTAGGAGGTCCTAATCTGCTCAACAGGGAGAAATAAATTGTATTTGAAGCCCTTCTTATCACTGCACTTCAGACTCCCTGGAGACAGACTAAGTTGCATTCAGAGTTCTAAGTTCAAATTCACATGGAATGGCCTCCTTTACTAGGCTTAGGTTATACACACAAACCTAATTTAATCAGCCATTCTGATAGAATTGTGCTGAAATAGGATTTTCTTCTGAAGCAACAGGGATAATGGGATCATCAAAGATATTTTTTAGAACTGAAAAAAGCATGGAGTGGCTGGTATGATTAGACTTCAAAATAAATGAGGAAATATGAACAAACAGCATTTTTGCTATATTTGGAAAGTAAAGAGAGATTTATTTCAGTTCACAGTTTGAGGATACACTCCACCATGATGAGCCACCAGGAAGTGGCTCATATCAACAATATGCATCTACTTCTGAATTGATGGACTCAAGACTTCCTCTGCTCCTACAGAGGTGCAAAGTCTAGAATAAAAGAGGGTAGTATTATTTTCTAGGCTTGTGTTCTGGAATGTATAAAAAAGAGAAAGTCATGTGACCCCAAGCATTTATATGTCGTGACCCAGCTTGTCTCAGCTTTAACCCACAACAGCCATGAGGTTCAGCCTGAGTGAGGGTGTGTGGACCTGGAAGCTCCCAGAAACCCAATGGGGATAAAGATCAAACACAGGCATCTTGTCATCTTCAGAGAATTCTCAGTTCCATGTTGTGGAACTAGAGTCATTTCTTTATTAGCCATCTTTTCTGGTGTTTCTTAACCATCTTGTCAATACCACGAGGAAAGCCATCCCTCTTTGTTCCCTCTCTGCTCTGGCCACTCGCCCCTTCACTCCTAACCTGTCCTCACAAGTTATTCACACACCTCTAGCACCTCCGCCCAGGTGAGAGTCTATTCAGATGCTTAGGCACATAAAGATGCAAATAAGAGGCATATTACTCTGAGGCCATGGTAAACAGTAGTAGCCTTACTGGCATTAACAATACAATAGTGGGCCGAGCTTTCTGATGCTCCATGTTTAGCGAGGCCAAAGGCTGGATCTCAAAATATTCCATAGCAGAAATACTTTGGTCCCCCACATTTATAGAGCTCTGTTTCCTGACTGCAATTTGATTAGCTGCCTCAAACTCCTAAGAGGGCTTCCCCATCATGTAAATAACTGTAAATCAGCAGTAAGTGGTTGGAAAGCCCCTGAACGGCTGATGTCATTCCACCTTTATGAACATATGTGCCTTAGTGTCAACAAACCCAAGGAGACCTTTAGTATTTAAGTCCAGCTTCATTTCAGAGAGAGTCTTATGGACTGAAGTTTCTGTTCAGCAAGGTCCTGCTGCCCTTTAGTTCCAAATAAACACAGAGAAGCTTCTGTTGATTATAAACTGTTTGGCCAATGGCTCAGGCTGCTTACTGGCTTGGGCTGCCTTAATTACTAACCCATTTCTACTAAACTATGTATTGTCACAAGGGTGTGGCTTACCCATAAAGCTCCGCCATGTTCATGTTACTCCTTCAGTGGCTACATGGCCTCAGCCTCACAACTCACTCTCTGTCTTCCTCTTCCCAGAATTACCCTAGTCTGGTAGCTCTACCTATACTTCCAGCCTGTCTATTGGCCAAAACAGCTTTGTTCATCAACCAGTAAGAGAAATATATACTCACAGCATACAGAAGGGCATACCCCATCAGAGTCTTTTTTATACTTTGTACTTAATAAGTGACTTGAGGACCTCAAAACCTGTCTTTGTGGGGCTTAGCCATGAGCACCTTTTCTAGTTTAACAAAGGAGAATATCACTAGCTGATGTATTCTTAGTTCAGGTGTAATAGTAAAACAAATTTAGTGCAACTGAGCCATAATTTTAAGTCTCCCTGTAAAATTATGAGCTATTAGTTACTGGTACATCTGTAACCCCTGTAGTGCCTGGCTGCTTTTCATTAAAATATGTCTTGCTATGCCTGGTGGAAAGAGCACACATATCTCACTATGAATGACTTGGGTCTCCATGTTAGGAGTTAGTGTAAGACAGTTGATAGAACTAAGTTCCAGTACTCAACTGGCTGAAGTTTCCTGATACAGTTGCTTGACTGACAATGCACTCTGGTGGCTGCAAATCATTCGTAAGACATATTGGTTAATGGGTGCCAAAGTTTGATAGCCCTTAATTTCTGACTGGGACAGGGAGGGCCATATTGGCCATTCTGTGACCTGCTAGTGATTGTCCATAAATATTCATTTGTGAATGCCATTTGTTAGCACAATAAATTCCTCTCTGACACGGAAGCCATAGCTCCAGGGCCATACTGACTCTCCATGGGATACAGGGGTCACTAATTTTTTATTTGAAATCCCTGTGGGTGTGGCACTCACAGGAAAAATTTCCCTTTCTTTTTCAAGAGGCATCCCATGTTCTATCAGGACATACAATTTCCTTAAGGACAGCTGAGTGAGTCATACCTCAAACGAAGCTAGGACCTATATCTGCAAAAATTTAATCATCTCTTATGAATCTAAGCAGTTGTAGAACCCTTTAAGTGCCTCCTTACAAGTCTTATTAGTATTTTCAAAAGCCAATTTTTCATAATAACTTTACCTGCCATGGTTGGAGGCAAGTATAACCCTGTAGCTTGCATGTATTGGGATAAAGCCTGGGTACAACTATTACAGGCCTTTATGAATTTCAGTCAGTGACAAGTTTGTTTTTGTTTTGTTCTGCACTTGATGGGCAGCTGTCTGCAGGCTCTTAAAGCAGGTATGTTAATTTGTTGGTAGATTGGCAAAGGATAGTGGGACTGTTTGCTGGTAATTTCCTAAAGTTCTGTACCCAGTCATATGCCTGTGGTTACAACAGTTACATCAGCTAAAATACATTGACAAAATTCTGTAAACCCAGCCTTTATTAGCAGGTAATCCCCTGGGTTGAATCATGATTTTACCAGGCTCAGCCAAGCAAAGGGTTACCAGGTATTGTCAATGAGATCACTCTGCATAAATCTTTCAGTATGGGAAGCTACATACCCACTCATAGGACTTAAAGGCTTATTTCCTATCCTTTAAAGATTTGAAAGACACAGTCTCATGTACCTTAGCATCTGTCCTGAGTTATTTGGGTCAAGTTACTCAAATATATTCGAAACCATTAATATCTTTATCCAAATCTCTTTACTTAGACAATGCATGTTGGAAAAGAATGAGACAACACCCACCCTAAATCTGTTGGTGGCTGACTCAAGGTACAATGCTGGCCCTGTCTGAGTAACCTTCTTATATAAATACTGAAGGGACCAGCTCCCCATTTTGGCAGCCATGACAGTAACACATGCTTGCCATAAACTTTCCTTGGTCACTTAGAGCCTGCCTCGTGACAAGGAACCAATTAGAAGTTAGCTGGTGGTGCTGTGCTTTACGACCCTGGGTGTACTTTATGGACAAGAGCACAGCAATGATGCACAGAGCATAGCAACCACCCTAGGGCCTATGGGCCATGACAACCAGTTGACCAATCAACACAGGGCAAGCCCTCCAAGCCTGTAGGCACACCAATTGTGAGCGTGTGCATACCCCTAGACACTCCCCTTACAATGCCCTACAAGATCTCTCGGCAGCGGGTTCAAACTGTCTTTTTCGATCCATCTGCCATGGCAGGTGGGTGAAAGACCCGAGGTAACATGGGGTTAGCTCGTTAAAAAACAATAAAGCCTCATGCTGTTTGCAGCAAGCTCTCGAATCTGCCTGGTGATTGGGGTGACCACAGTTGTGGCCTGGGACCCCCGATACCTGAGTTTTTCCGGGGGTCTAACAATACTTTCTTCAGCATCACAGCCATCAGAAAAGTCAGGGCAAGACTCATCCATAAAATGATATTGCCTTTTCCCCATCAAGAGTCCCAGGGATGCTGCTGAATCCTAGTGGTAAGGCCTATGAGGCTGGGCATCTCCAGGATTCAAACTTAACACAAGTTCACCCTTCTATGAGATAATGGCTACAGATCTATGGAATTGTTGTGACCCTGCATGTCTCAGCTCCAAGCCATGACAGCCATGAGGTTCTGCCAGAGTGGGGGTGTGTGGACCTGGAAATTCCTAGCAACCCAGTGGTGAGAAAGACCAAACACAGGCATCTTGTCATCTTTAAAGAGTTCCAGGTTGTCAAACTAGAGTCTTTTCTTTATTTTCCATCTTTACGCCTGTTTCTTAACCATCCTGCCATAGCTTCCAGGAGATCATTTCTTTCCTTTCTTATCCTCTCTGCTCTCTGGCTCTTACATGTTACTCACACATACCTCCACCCAGGTGCAGGCCTATTCAGACACTTAGGCCCATACAGATGCAAACTAGGAGACATCCCCCACTGAGGCCATGTCATTCAATAGCAAATCAATTAGCATCTGCTAGTCAATGCATTCTGGAGCTCCTGGGTCCTGGAACCCCTGGAAATCGCTTCCAACATGGAATCATATATATGACTCTACAATCAGAAGTGAAAATGAGAACATGTTCAGGTCTTTTGACCGTCTTTTTCCTAAGACCGAAGTCCTCTTTCTTTAGTGCCACTGTTGTTATATTGACCCTAGTCAGTCAAAGTCAGGTCACTCTGGGCCATTGACTGAGGTAATATACAAGTGAATGCCTTGGTCTTGGGTCCCTAATCTGCTTCCTTGCTTGGAAGCATTCTGACACAATAAAAACTCTTGATAGTCATGCTCTGTACCCCATAATTTCTTCTCTGAACACCAGGCATGTGCCATCTCCTGAGAACAAGCTAGGCACACAGTTACACAGTACACTCACTGCCTTTTTTTTTTTTTTTTTTTTCTGCCTTTCATGCAAGAGGCTTGTGTTCTAGTGATTTTTGGCTGATGAACGCTACTCTTGTCTCCTCCTTTGGGAAAGCACGATTTGTATATATTTATGCCTATTCTCATTTTGTTTATACCTCTGCTCACACAGGGGAGGTTACAAAATATATTACTACTCATTGCCTCATTGCATTTTCATTATGCACAAAGCATAGTGTGCTTAAATAGATAGAGCTCCTGCTTTTATCTGGTCTGCATTTAAAAACCTTTGCACTCAACATAACACAGCTCACAAACATGGGTATTCTTTATAACCCACAGGGGCAATCTATTGTAGAAAGGCCCACAATGTTTCAAACAACAATTGGAGAAACAAAAAGAGGACAAATTCTCTTCTCCTACTAATTCTCTAAACAAGGCATTCTTTACATTGATTTTTGTTCAAAATCATACAGATGACCTCACTACCACACAATGTCACAGCTTGTGAAGCACAGGAGAATAAAATCTAAGGTGATATAGAAAGATGTCATAACTGGAAAATGGTTTGGCCCATTCTACAGGCTAATGTTGGGCAATGTTCTACAGGCTAATGTTCTGCTTAATCTGAAAGAAATGAAAGGCCACATTCAGGCGAACAGTGTAAGTGTGCAGAACTAATGTGGTCTCATCCTGGTTCAGCAGCACTGTGCCCCTTCTCACCATCCTCACAGGATACCTCCCAAAAGCTCCTGTATTTCCTGGTTCAAATCTTGGTCGTTGTGATGGTTTGAATAAGAATCCCCCCCCCAAGCTCATAGATTTGAATACTTGATCACCAGGCTATGGCACTATTTGAAAGATTAGGTGTGCCCTGGTTGGAGGAAATAGCCCACTGAGAGTGGACTATGTGTTTCCAAGGGCCCAACCCTGGCCCAGTGTCTTTTCATGACTACTGCCTATGGGTTATGATGTAGAATGCTCAATTACCATTTCTAACTGTGTGCCACCACATTCCACACTGTGAGGCTAAGGAACTAAGCCTCTGCAACTGTTAGCAGTCCACAATAAATTGCGTTCTTCTGTAAGAGTTGGGAAGGTCGTAGTGTCTCTTCACAACAATAGAACAGTAAAAAAAAAAAAACTCCTAGATTTCTTTTTGATAAGAAAAATCAAAGTGTTCTTATACTACGAAACAAAATGAAAAACATGTATTTACAATCATTACACATGTTAATAAAATACATAGTGGATGAAATATTTTCTCTCTCATTAACTTTTAAAATGTATATATGCCTTTAAAATGTTTGTTTGCCTTTGTCTTGTACAGTGTATCTAAATGGATATTTCATTTATATAGGAACTAAAAATTATTGATACCCAATATATTAGCATTTCATTTTATACAATACATGAGATAGCTTAAGGTAGAAAGACTAATCTTGGATCCTTCTTTCACAGTATTAAGTCCTTGATTGGCTGTGTGTATTGTATTAGGCAAAGGAGAGTGAGTGGGCCGAGAGAACACTCAGTTCATGAATATCAGAAAGATGGAAAAGCAAGAATTGTAGATCTCTCTGGAGCAACATATATGCTTTAAGAGATATGAACTCATAAATGGATTAAACTATGGATGATGCTAGATCTAACCTAATCCTGATCTATCACACATCAATAGCTTGCAAGAGATATAGACAGTCTTTGAAGGAATTTCTAAACACAAACACCATTTTCAAACCATTTTGTAAATACTGGTGTTAGTGCAGAAGAAACTACAGCTGTCATGCTGCTAGGGGTCCGTTGGGGTGTCCTGTAATTACTGCAAAGTAACTCATTCAAATTTCTACTATGAGTAGTATTTTATCATTTGCTAAATTATTAGGACAATGTTAATAATATGAAACATAAAAACTATTAATATTCTATGAATACATCTAGTCTACACTTTTAAAATGTTTAATGTAAAATATTAGGAGAAGAGGTGTGTAATTAAGTCTACTCAATAAAACTTGGAAGGCTAAACAAATAATCATAGAATGACACCTATATGGGAGCTTTGTACCAAGACATGCCCTCTACATTCTCATGCATCTAGAAATAAGCACAAACATATCAAAATCAACAAGATTCATTTGTATTCATGCTTTCAATCAGAGAAATGTGATGAGAAAGACAGAAGTTCTGACAGTATTGAGAAATTCCCATAGATACAAAAATGGAAAGATTTGATGGTCAATCAAAGATAAGCATCTGAATGCAGTGAACCCACTTACAGGTGAAGAACTGGGAGGGCACTGTTGTGAAAGGTATGACAATGGTGGGAAATCTGAGCCCTGGAGAAAATTGAAATTAACAAAACTATCTGAATGCCAAGGAGAGAATGCTGATTAAATAATGTAAAATTTAATAATGGACAGGAAGTTTCAGTTCTTCCTTTCCAATTTGTATCCCATTGATCTCCTCTTGTTCTCTTATTGCTCTAGCTAGAACTTCAAGGACAATATTGAAGAGATATGGAGAGAGTGGGCAGGCTTGTCTTGTTCCTGATTTTAGAGGAATGGCCTTGAGTTTCTCTCCATTTAGTTTGATGTTGGCTGTTGGTTTGCTGTATATTGCTTTTATCATGTTTAGGTACTTTCCTGTTATTCATAGTCTCTCCAAGATCTTTATCATGAAGGAATGTTGGATTTTGTCAAAGGCTTTTTCATAAGATGATGGTGTGGTTTTTCTTTTTCAGTTTGTTTATATGGTGGATTACATTGATGGATTTTGATATGTTGAAACAAGCCTGCATTCCTGGGATGAAGCCAACTTGATCATGGTAAATGATTTCTCTGATCTGTTTTTTGATTCAATTTGCCAGTATTTTGTTGAATATTTTTGCATCGATGTTCATGAGGGACCTCAGTCTGTAATTCTCTTTTTTAGTTATGTCTTTGGGTGGCTTAGGTACCAAGGTAATTGCAGCCTCTTAAAAAGAGCTTGGCAGTGTCCCTTCTGCTACTATTGTGTGGAACAATTTAAGGACTACTAGTATTAGCTCTTCTTTTAATTTCTGGTATTTGCAGATGATATATAATAGATTACATAAGTGACCTGTGAAACTCCACCAGGAAATTCCTACTGGTTCTAAACACCTTCAGCAAACTGGCAGGATACAAGATTAACTAAAAAAAATCTGTAGCCCTACTATATACAGATGATAAATGTGCTGAGAGAGAAGTCTGAGAAACATCACCCTTTACAATAGCAACTAACAACATAAAATATCTTTGGGTAATGCTAACCTAAAACATGAAAGACCTGTATAGTAGGAACTTTGAATGACTAAAGAAAGAAATAAAAGAAGATACCAGAAAATGGAAAGATCTCCCATGCTCTTGGATAGGTAGTATCAACATAGTAAAAATGGCAATCTTGCCAAAAGCAATGTACAGTTTCATTGCAATTCCCATCAAAATCCCAACACAGTTCTTCACAGACCTTCAAAGAACAATACTCAACATATAGATGAGCAATAAAATACACTAGAAATATGACCCCACCAAACTAATGAAAGCTATAATATTTAAAATGATTAAAGACTAATTTTAACTGATATATTCTAGTAAAGAATCCTTTAAATCAACTCAGATTCAAATTATTTTGAGGAAAGCATTATGAGAAGAGAAGGATTTTATAACAATAAAAATAAGTTGATGAAACTAAAATTATTAAGATACAAAAGTAAGTCATATATCTTAAGTGAAAATACATACAAGTAAAACTGGAATAAAATTTAAAATGTGAAAATATAACAAAATGTATTTTAAATAAGAGTTGTATACAGATAGATATAGATGCAGAGATGAAGGCAGAGATGGAGAGATGGAAGTATAAATTGAAAACAGAATGAAGCATAAGAATAATTTCAAGAAATTGTACGTGATGTAGGAGAAAAGTGAAGATCTACACCTAGAATGCAAACGTGTATTACTATAAAAATTGTCAAATTATGAAAACACTTTGAAGATACATGTGTATGTGTGCAATCATTTTGTGTGTGTGTGTGTGTGTGTGTGTGTGTGTGTGTGTGTGTGTGTGTGCCAGTGCCTGCACATGTGTAGATAGAAGACATCTGTGTGCAAGTGTCAATGGAGGTTGGAAGGAATCAGATCTCCTGGAACTAGAGTTAGAGATAGTGGTAAGCATTTCTGTATAGGTATGTGGAATGAAACTCCTGATCATCTGTAAGAGCATGGATGCTTTTAACCACTAAACCATCTTAACAGCCCCCAGAATTTGAAGTAAAGAAAAGTCTTTAATCACAAATATGTCATTTATAAAAGAAAGTGCTCCAGGTTCTACTTGCCTTTTTAACAATGTTGTGCTGAAAGATGCAGACATAGCATGTTTCAAGTAATTAAAGAAAATATGAGGTGTTGATTTTTAAATACACAGGAATCTGGTGGTTTTAGTGGAAGGTGAAATGATAGTCCAGCAGTTACTTATTGAAAGATTCAAGAATCAAACCACCAAAAAATAGAAACATTAAAGAAGCATAGTAAGTACAAAGTGGGTATGTTACACCTTTTCTTGAGCATGATAAGACAGTTAATATGCAACCTGTTAATATGAATGTGATCAGTCTTTTAAGAATAAAGGGGAAATGAAGTTATACACAGATATCAAATAGGATGAGGGATCTGAAGAAGAAATGGTGTTGTGAGAAGTAATGCTAACTAGCTCACAGTGAGGAGCTGCAAAAAGAGATCAAAGGTGTTAAAGATGCCACATTAAATTATTAGCCTGAATCAGAAGTTCAAGCACAACACTTTCTCATTAGCAAAATACACACCCAGCCTGGTCTCTAACTGAACATTCCCTTGCCTCAGCCTCCTGGGTCCTGAACATAAGTATGTACTATTGTATTTGGATCTTCCCTTCTCTTCAATTTTAAAGAAGACATTGAGCTCTTGTTTCCTTAAACTTTCATATCACCTATGCTCTACCAGTACCCTTCCTTTCCCATTCCCACTGCCCTTTTTTTTTTTTTTTTTTGTGTGTGTGTGTGTATGTGTGCATGCACTCGAGCCCTGGACTCCACAGTTACTCCAAGTTAAACAAACAAACAAACAAACAAACTAAACCCAAATCTAGATCTGCATATGAGAGAGAACATGCAGTGCATGTACTGCACAGAAAACAAGTGCCAACATTCATGGTCAGTAGGCCACCTTAATTAAGTGGAAAAAGAATACACAAGTTTAGGAACAAGACTGGGAGACTTGAGAAGAAGGAGGGATTTGGTAGGCAGGGATATGGGATAAGACAGGATAAAGTGGGGTTTGATCAAAGAACGGTATATACCTTTGAAATTTTAAGGTAGTGTCTGCATAATCACAGAGACTTTTGATGTTAGAGCATCAAAGTAAAAGGTTGACTGCTGTTCTTCTGTTGTTCTGTCACAAAAGCCAGACATTAGGCTGTGAAGAAGGCCAAGACTTACATAGAAACCAGAAGTATTTATTCTTCAGTCCAAAGGAGGCTTTCAGTGAAATCTTGCTTGAATTGGCAAACACTTGAAGAAGTTACTGTGGAAGTATACAGTTTAGCCTTCAGTCTGGGGCTAACCCTGAGTATGACAGATGTGAGTCTTTTCCATAACCTAGTAAATTACAGATCTTTGAGAAAAATCATGTGACAGCAGTTGCTTTATGCCACTGGATTTTGGGATTATCTGCTGCACCACAGTCATTTGATGTTGCTCAGCCTGCAAATTTCTTTTATATGTTTTATACCAGACTTCAATGGCCATATAATTACAGTAAGCATTGAATCTTAATGTTTCATTCCAAACAAAATGAATAATCATAGTTTAAAAACAAAAAGTAATGTGGATTTGGCTAGCAGGGAATTCTAATTATTTTGTGTCTTCCTTCTCATCTATTGTTACCATGTGGTCTCAGCATTTCTGGTATGCTGGGACAAACTTGATTGTTGATATCTGCTGTCTAGGGGAGTTTTCATGCAGATTGTCAGGGAATAGTTGAACCATTAGACTAAGGAACAAACAACATTTTCAGTTATGACCATTGTCACAACTGTATTACACAGTTATATTACAATTGTGATCATTGTCATCTTACCCAAGTTTTATTCAAAAGGTTCTTCTGATTCATTTAACTGCTCTATAGAATTAGAAGCTCTTGGTAAGGCTATAATTTACTAGCAAGGCTTTAGAACTAAAGTCAGTTTTTCTATTTAAAATTGTTCTAAACAGGTAGGCTGTCTCTTACTAATGTAAGTACTGTAATGCTGAACAAATTATTCATTTATCAAATAACTATTTTTATTTTGGTTTTGCTTTTTAAGTAACATCTCAGACAATGTAAACAATGAGAATAAAAAGACATAGAAGATATTCCAAAAGTAAAATGTGTTCTTATTTTATTTTTCAATTTGATTATTTTATTATTGAAAACCACAAAAATGTTAGAAAATTTTAAAATTTGTTTTTTCTTTTTCCCAATAATTTTACCATTAATGGACCTTTCTTAAAATTCCACATCAATAGATGTTATTCATAAACAATACAACATGTTTTTAAAAAGCTGGTTCTAAACCAAAATATATTATGATAAATTTATTTCTACATATTAATTTATAGAGAGAAAGTGGCCTTTTTGAAACAAATTGGCAATCACAAAACTCTTGTGGGAAAAGAGTAGCTACTTGTAAATCTGCTTTAACATTAAGACTATTTTTTTCTGAATTGCCACATCCCCTCCACTTGGCTCCTAGTAAGGAATTAGTTTCTGAGATCTCTCTGTTCAGATACTGAAAGTGAATACTTTAATGATATGTTTCTGAGTTGACTCAGTGCTAATCCAAAGTCCTGGGCATACAGCCTTCACTTAAAAGCTGTGGTTGGAAATTTTGTCACTGATGTTTTCTAAATGCTTTCATAGTTTATTAAATAGTGTGGTGTTTTTGGAGCCTGAAGCTAAAACAAAAGACAAAGTGTCAAGACATTTGGAAAATTTGTCTTTGTATTTTTATCTAATAGATATTTACAATGGAAATTTTATGCTGTCTATATAGAAGAGAATGGTTCAGAGTTCCTCCCTTCCAGAAGTAATAATGGAATTAAATCATGGGAGGACCTTCTTCATTGGAATAGTTGCAAGGAAGGAGAGGAGAGAATTGAACTCATAATAACATTGTGATTAACATTTAAGGAATTTATAACCAAATGAGGCAGAGAGTTCTACATGAAAGTTCTATACCCAAGGGTATATGAATCCAGATATTCTGACTAAAGTAAAAAAGATGTTTCTGTGGAAGAAAGGAGGTAAGAAATGGTAAATTCACTAAAAAAGAAATCAGGAAGAGGTTTCAAGGAAAATAGGAAAAGGAGTTAGTCCACTTTAACTGGAAAATGACTGTTTGTAAAACATGGTCCACGTAAAGTATTTGAACCTAAACACCACACACACACACTCACACACACACACACACACACACACACACACACACACACACACACACACACACACAGAGAGAGAGAGAGAGAGAGAGAGAGAGAGAGAGAGAGAGAGAGATCACAGAATTAAAAATCTATGAGGCACATAATCCAGGGATTTAAGAGTAGATTGCACGGATTGCAGCATGTGACCATGAAACAATTTTTCTTTTTAAATTTATTTTTCTTTTCATTTTACAAACTAATCTCATTTTCCCCTCTCTCCTCGTGTACCACCCCTAACATTCCCCTTCCTTGGGGAGGGGGGTGGAGGGGGGGATGGGGTGGGGGGTAGGCCTTCCTTGGGGAGTCAAAAAAGTCTGGCATACAAAGTTGAAGCAGGACCAAGCCCCTCTCCCTGTATCAAGGTTGAACAAGTTATTCCACCATAGGGAATGGGGTCCCCAAAGCCAGTTCATGCACCAGGGATAGATCCTGGTCCCACTGCCAGGGCCTTCCCAAAAGATCAAGCCACATAAGGGTCATGCACATTCAGAGTGCCTAGTTTGGTCCCATGCAGGTTCTCCACCTGTCACTTCATAATCTGTGAGGTCCCACTACCTCTGATCAGCTGTCTCTGGACCAAAAAAAGTTTATATCCACTTTGGAAATCCACATATTTTTACTTATATCTTATATATTAAAATTTAACATCTTAAATAAACAAAACACGGGTTCTCAGTTAATCCTAATTGGATACAACAATCTCATCATCTTTCCAACTCAAAGGTGATTGTATCAAAGTCCTTTCCAGTTTTTGTTTTCAAATGTTTTATGGTTGAACTTCTCAGCACATATAATCAAGCAAATCACTTCTGATTATAAATCTGTTGATGTCTATATGGTAAAAAAAAGTTCTTCAAATTGTTATAATGTTCCTTTCAAGAATACATCATAAACTGAAAAAAAGCACAAAACAAAGATAGTATGTTTCCTCAGAGTGAGGTAACCAGTCACAAAAAGAGAAAAATGGTATATACTCACTCATATAGGAATTTTAGACCTAGAGCAAAGAAGTAGCAGCCTACAATCCACACCTCCAGAGAAGTGAAACAAGGAGGACCTTAAGACACCCATACATGGTTCCCTGGAGAAGGGGAAAGGGACATCTCCTGAACTAATTGGGAACACTGGGGGAAGGGAAGGGCATGTAGAATGAAGAGAAGGGGAGAAGAGAAGGGGAAAGGAGGACAGAAGAGAGCAGGAAGATCAAGTCAGGGGAAGAATGGAGGAGAGCAAGAAAAGAGATACCATAATAGAGGGAGCCATTATTGGTTTAAAGAGAAATCTGATACTAGCGAATTGTCCAGAGATCTACAAGGTTGACCACAACTAACAATCTAAGCAATAGTTGAGAGGCTACCTTAAAATCCCTTATCTGATAATGAGATTGATGTCTAGCTTATATGCCATCCTAGAGCCTTCATGCAGTAGCTGAAGGTAGCAGAAGCAGACACCAACATCGAAACACTGAGCTGAACTCTGGAATCCAGTTGCAGAGAGGGAGGAGTGGGTCAAGTGAGCAAAGGGGTCAAGACCAGGCTGATGAAACCCACAGAAACAGCTGACCTGAACAAGGGGTTGCTCATGGACCCCAGACTGATAGCAGGGAAACCAGCATAGGACTGTTCAAGACCCCCTGAACTAGGATGTCAGTTTGGAGGTCTGGTTAATCTATGGGGCCTCTGGTAGTGGATCAGTATTTATCCCTAATACAGCAATTGACTTTGTGAGCCCACTCCACAAAGAGGGATACTCTCTCAGCCTAGACAAAGTGAGGAGGGACTAGACCCTGCTCAAATGATATTTCAGATTTTGAAGAGTCACCATGGAAGGCCTCACCCTTCCAGGGGAGAAAAAGGGATTGGGATTGCGGCTTGGTGGGGGGCAGGGGAGAAAGGGAAGGAAAAGGAACTGGGATTGATATGTAAAAGAAACTGGTTTCTAATTTAAATATAAAAGGAAAACAAACCAAAAACCAAAACAAACAAAAACCAAACCAAACAAAGAAACAAAAACACATTGTAGCAAAGAAAGGTGATACCAGATTGTTTGTTTGTTTGTTTGTTTGTTTGTTTCAGTCTGTACAGCTGTCTGGTCAAGTTCAGTGCAGTAAATTACAAATTGCCAAGTAGAGAAATATCAATATTTAAAAGCCTGAAGTACAGCTTTATCGAATGGGTACCACTTTTGAACTGTTGTATAGTTGAAAGCTTTGGAGCTGGACTAATAAACTTTAATAAATAATTAAATTATATAAGTACATTTGGCTTAGTAGTTTGTGTGTGTGTGTGTGTAATTTCCATGAAAAGCTCTTTCACAATAAATGTGTGCACAATTTAACTTTAGCACTTAAGCTTAGCCAACTTTTAGTCTTCATGCATGAATGAAACAAAATCATGTTGTTAATATAGTTTTCAAGAGAGTACGGGAACACATTAGATGACAATGTAGTCGATGATAAGAACATTCATTGTACTTTACTTTCTATACAGAAACAGTCATTTTGTATTTTAGTTTAATTTTGTTTTCAAACTTCCTATGATCTTCCCATTAATACATGTTTTTCTCCCTTTGAAAACTCTTGGGAAGTTTATATATAGATAGAAATGATATAGATACTTATTTTGTTATCCCTGCTATTTGGTCACTTTCATTTGTGAGTAGTATTTATTTCTGTGAAGGTTTCATTGTTTCTTCATTAACCTATTGAAGAACACACAGCTTCTTTCACATTTTGACAATAAACTTTTTGAATGTTTTGTTTGACCATTTTTTTTCAATGTATCAACACTTTTACTGAGGAACCTCATTGCTAGGTGATAGATAGTTTAAGGAAATAAAGCTCTGTAAACACTGAAAACTTCAATTATGTTTGTTCACAAACCGTATAATATAGCTCCTGTTGTTACATATGATCAATAGCATTAAAGATGTGAGTAGCTATGGACTTTGGCCTCACCTATAATTTTGCTGTGGTGTCTCATCACTGTTTCCATCTGTACTTTATAGTGATACATGATATTGAACATTTTTAGTATGTCCATTTGCCATCTGAAAATCTCTTTTTCCATTCAGTCTTTAAAATGACCTTTTCATAGTCATGAAATAATTTGGCCTATAAAGTAGTTACTATACCAGAGAGACCAACATATCAAGAAACTTATGACTATTGGTAATTAAATGTAGTCTCAGAAATTAAGGGATTGAGATTTCCAAACTGCAGCCATATTTTTTATAATCACAATTATAAAGCTCTGTTAAACTAGCTCTTTTAAAATATTGACATGCTTAATATTCCATAGTATTTATTATTTCAGTCTTGCCCACCTTTACCTCCTTTGTGTGTATGATGTTTGTCTTATTATTTCTTTTTTTATCATTTCATATAGGCACATTAGTGTATAAATCACATCCATAACTGCAATATTAATGAATATTGGATATTTCTACTGTTAATACCATTTACTTTCCTGTATTGTAAGATAAAAATATGCATTTCCAGTTCCTACAGAAAAAAATGAATCTGTATCAAGACATCTAATGCTGACACATGCTATGGAAAATATCTCAATGACTTACTCTGTCATATGGATTATTGCAAATGACTCTGACATTCAGTATGGTAGGTTTCCAAACACTTCTAACATAGGCAAACATGTGATTGTCATATTCTTTCACCACTTTGGTCCCATCCCTAAAATATATCTTTAGCACTGACTTTCACAGTGTGTACAAACACAATAAATAAAGATTCATCGAGCTTTTGGGAAGCTAGCTTTCACTAATGTGCTGTTAATTATTGATGAACTTTTGCTAACTTATCCTCTGCCAAGTATTAGGGAACTTGCTCTTCAGTGAAACATATCACACAATTCACCTCTACATCACTGTTTGTCCTAAAGTTGTTTCAGAAGATTGATGCTTAGTCCCTTTAGTGGATGTGTTCTGAATTCCATATCCTAACTTACTGTAACAGACATATATCTCTTCTCATTTCCCACTTTCTCCAGACAAGGCAGAAATGGCAGCTATTAACAAGCTGAGTTGTTCATTTTGGCAAACAATAACCTAGAAGGGGAGACATACAATATTACAATTGATTTATTCTGGCTCTGATAGAATATGTAAATTAAAAATACATGATATGGCTATGTAAGCAGAGAAAATAAACTTGACAATTTACAATTCAAGAGAGAGGTTAGCAACTACTATGAAGAACATTTTTAAAAAATGCACACACACACACACACACACACACACACACACAAAAGAGAAAAAACTAAACACCTATTTCTTATTTGAGATGTTAAATTGTTAATACAGAAGAACAAATTAGGATAATCTTTGGATTTCCAAATTGGGTATAAAGTTATATAAAGTTTTGTGGTCACATGCTACAAATCCACACTTGAAGAATTGGAATGTGTGCCTCATAGTTTTTCATTTTTTGATTTTTTTTTTTGAGACAGGGTTTCTCTGTGTAACATCTCTGACTGTCCTGGAACTCTCTTTGTAGACCAGACTGGCCTTAAATTGCAATGATCTGCCTTCCTCTGTCTCCCAAGTCTGGGATTGAAGGCATGCACCACAACCACATGGTGCTTCATACTTTTTTAATTTTGGGATCTTTGTCTCATTTCCCCAACCCTCTCTGACATTCTCTTCTCTTCTGCTGCTTTTGTCTCCAGAAGCTGTTCACACCTCTTCCCTCCCCTGCTTTTCCACTCCTTTTCCTGAAAAAAACAAAAAACAAAAAACAAAAAACAAAACAAAACAAAAAAAAAACAAGAAAACCTCCACAAGAGCTCTGTCACATGGAGTCTTTCCCAAGCTGCTTTTGTAACTATAATACCTACAGTTTACTTTGTGAACAAATAAGGGTGGGAAGAAGTCTTATCAGGATATGTAGGCCCATACCCAGACATAACCTGTGGTGCTTCTTAATTATTTTAATTTATCTTAAAATTCTACATTATTTTCCATCCCCTCAACCATATATTCAAATCAACTTGATTACACTTCAGCCATACTTTATGACTGTGAATTTCTCATCTGCTTGCTTTGCTTGCCAGCTTGTTTCCATTTCTGTAAACAATATTTTTACTCACAAATTTCTGTGAGTCATGCTTTTGGGGATTACTCACATGGAGTAGGGAACAATTGCCTTTATCATTGACTTTTTGCAGTTCTTTAAAATGTTATTTTCAGTTGACAAATAGTAGCTACATGTGATTGTGTGGTACAATGTGATATTTTACGCTATTTTTTCCTTTGCTTCAATTGAATCTGTAGTCTTGAGCCAATATCCTTCACTTCTTCTTCCTTTCCTGCTTACTACTCTGGGGTCTATGTGGCAGTGCTGCCATTTTAATAAACTTAAATTTACACAATCTGAATTCAGTGAATCCTTTTAGAATATAATTTATCTTTGTAGTTAATAATTAGTCAATTAAAAGCCTGGTGTTAATTAAGGACAGCTTGTAAATAACAGTTGGTATTGTGCTGATACATCAAGAGAGAAAATATTTTTATTACACATATATTCATGAGAAGGCCGAGATGACAATCACCTTTGATTTTCTATTCTCTTAAGATTCTAAGACAAGCTTCTTGAAAATTATTAAATTCATATCATCCATATAATAAAGTCTCTAGCTTTATTATATTTAATTTCTGATGTTAACCACATAAATAATTCAGAGAAGGTATTGCAACATCATGATGTCATCATGTGCAACAGCAAGAACAATCTATAATACCTTGCTCCCAAGGATGTAAACCTGGGATTAGCTCTACATGGTGTGTGTAGGATGGCTCCTGGTAGATACTTTTGGAGACAATTCTTTCAGAAATAGTCCTATTAGCCTATTCCCTAACTACTGATTTCATTAGATACAATCATGAGATAAACCACAGCTATTTTGCTGCTCAGCAGTGAGGCTTTACAAAATTAAGCCATCTTCTTCCTACATCCAAGAACAAATGAAATTACCATAATTTGTGACCTAAGATTCAGTAACCCACATGGTGATGGTGACATTTCAAACAAAGGCTCTTGATTTTTGCAAAGAAAGTACATGTCTGTGAAAGAAAGTTGTAAAAGAATTGCAAGGTGCATTTTGCATTCTTGCAATGGGAAAAAAAGTCAAATTTCTTTTTTAACTTCTATGCATTAAACTTTAAATTTATTTTTATTTAGGTCAAAGATACATCAATCTAGACTTCC
This sequence comes from Cricetulus griseus, assembly GCF_003668045.3. Lineage (NCBI taxonomy): Eukaryota > Metazoa > Chordata > Mammalia > Rodentia > Cricetidae > Cricetulus > Cricetulus griseus. Next base: position 307,609,053 of record NC_048595.1, on the reverse strand, counting down.
ATATGTTCATGCTAAATTCATTGCATGAGTTATTTGTGACAAAAATCAGTTTAACAAAAAAAAAAAAAAAAAAACTATGGAAAAAATTTTCAGAGGAGAGCAAATAACTCAAGAGAATTTTTCAGAACTGATGTCCCTGTTAGTAAATTATCAGTTTCTATTTAAAATTTTATTTGGGAAATATGATTCTCCTGTCTTTTTTTGCCTGTATATTTTCTCTACACTACCTGAGTCAAATAATAATAAAAAGGGTTCCTGAATTGATTGTCAGTGTGCTCTAGTCCCAGAACACATACCAGGTCCTAAGGTGCTAATGATCAACTAAGGAAGCTTTCAAAGGGACCAGTGACCTGTGTCCAAACCATTTCAGTTTCACACTGTAGTGATTTTGTATATATGGTGAGGAAATCTATTTGTACAGTTTTTTTCTCTACTGCATATAAAATATTTCAAAGGATAGCAAACTCAAAATTACTATGAGTGGACTGACATAATCCTAGCTGTTCAAATGACAGGTATGTAACTTTTTAAACTTCTGCCCCACATTTGTGCTTTGTAAATATTTTCTAGTAAAATCACTGCTATTTGATTTTCTTAATTATCAGGAAACATATTGTTGTAAGGTTCTACTGATTTAAAGAAGATTATAAATAAGGCTAATTTCAATCAAATGTTCATGTCAATTTAATTTCATACTAAATTATAGCATTGCTGCTCCTAAATCTTCCAAGTGACCATAGTTGTATGACATATCAAGGACTCAGTTCAATATCATTTGTGGGAAATATTCATTAGTTATGTTCCTGTACAAGTTCAGGAAATACTATTCATGTAAAAGAAACTTCTGTAAGAAATATTTCAAGTGCACTGGGCTAGGTTTCCCCACAGTATGAATGCTCCCCTCTCGAAAAAGTTCTAAAGTTTCATTTATCCCAGGGTAGAGCTCTGATGTCGATGACTCACATGTCTTTCTCAATGTAAACAAAAACACAGTCTTCCATAACAGTTCATTTAAGAAAGTTTTTTTCTTACGAAATGTAAGACCAGCTTTACCATACTTGAAGAAAGAATTATAGCTGCATCAGCCCATGAGTAACACAAGATTCTTAATTCCAATTTCAGAGTCACATGGCATAATATTATATCTTACTCAGTTGATCAAACAGTCTCAGCTGATCAAACACTCAGTTAATAAACTTAAAAAATTAGCATGTCAAAATGTATTTTCCCCACAATGTGAATGTTACAGTCATGATATTTAGTCATAAAATTATTAGAGAAAACACGAATAGAAAGTATTGACAAACTACAACCATATAGAAATACTATACATTCTGACATGATCTAAAGTTGAACAAACACAGTCTTAGTAAAATTCTTTTCAGCCAAATAATTTGAAGCAATATTTCCAGTATCTTATCCACAGAGTGACTTCTGGAGGCAATCATATTTTTTACACCGTAGATGTTTTCTCACAGGGAACAAATCAAGTATGTGTAACAAAATTGTTTTCTTCTAAAGCAGAAACAAATCAAAACAAGATCCCCATTTTCAAAATGTAAACTTTTAGTAATACAATCTACTAGTCTTCACTATCATTCAAAATATAATAATGAAAATTAACAAACCACATGGCTTTGGGAAACCTAAATGAACTTCACTTTGGCTTTTTGGTTTTTAAAATAAATATGTAACAAATTAATGAATAAATAAAAATATGACAAATAATGTTTAAACAATGTCATACTGACCTTGTTAGCTCTAACATGTTAAAAAGATGAACCAGGTGAGAACAGTTTTGATGGGATATTTGTCTGGCAGATGATAAGGACACCATTTGATAGCTGTCATTTCTTGTGGCATCAAGTCAATTACAATAACATTTGCAATATTGTCATGTGGCATTTTAAATAAATGTCTTCAATTTTGAAGTTTTCATGCTTGAAATTTTAAAGAATATAAGACTCAGAAAATTTAACATTTTGAAATGGGAGACAATGAATATCGGGTCCTTATTAAAAATCAATGATACAAACAAAGTAACCTTGTTGGAGAACACTGTATTACTTCATAAATCTAATTACAAATCTTTCTGAAAAACACTAAGAGAAACAAGACAAATTTCATGCACAAAACAAAACAAAAAAGAGCCCAGGTTAAAATGAACAAAATACTGAAGAATAAAAAGGTTTAAATATTAGATTAATTCAATTTTAAAAAATGAAAGATCAGAGAAAAAGAAAAAAAATCAACGAACTATGTAGAAATTAGTGGGAATGAAAAGCAAACATTATGACTGAAACATTCTGCAGTTCTAAATGTCCATTCCAATATAAACTAGGTGTACAATAAGAAACACCTCATAATTTCATATTCTTCAGAAAGCATTGCAAAATGTAATTAAGTTTAAAACATGTTACACAGTAGCAGGATTATTCCCCAAAATAACTGTTTATGGTACTGAACCACTGTATTGTGTTTTAGTTGACCTTATGTATTTTATTGCATTTGTATTAAATACAAAATGGAATATAAACATTTTTAAGATTGTCAGTTGTAACCTCAGCATCCTGCATTAATTAAAAACTACTTATTTATTATTAATGATAGCTATCTATGTCAGGTAGCTACTGCTATCATTTTGGGCACATAATTCCTCATAAAAGCAGTAAAAGGAAGAAAGTGTATATGTACTTTTGTTCACAGTTCCAAGTGATACAATCCATTATGGAAGGCAGCTGGTCCAGCAGGCCACTAGTGTGCATCCACCATCAGAATACCAAGCAATAAATTAATATGCTCAGATATTTTTCCTTCTACTTCCAACTGGTACCCTACTCCAAGGAATAATACCAAACCTCAGTAAACCTAACTAGGTATCTACATTGCATAAATTTGATAAGATTATCTATTACAGATTTACTACTCTATATTGAATAAAATTATTGATACAAACTCCTCAAATTATTAATAATAAAAATGTTGAAGTATGTACAATTTTTTATTCAAGTAGTTGCAAAATACATAGAGGTACACTCAAGAGCTTAAAATGCAGTTGGTAAATTCAACTTATTATTTTTTTTAACAAAAAACTTGGGAATATATTAAAAAGAAATTTCAGTGTCATCCTAATAAATTTACAAGTTTATTTAAACAAAAAATGTAAAAAGAGTAGATATCAAAATAGAAAAAGACAGTAATTTGATATTTTGTAGGTGAGTACTCTAATAATTCAATATTATATTTAGTCTTCTATTTTTATTAGTGTTTTGTTAATATAAGAAAGATTTATAAAACTCTAATTTCATGGATTGTTTATCTACATCTTTACTTTGTGCATTGATTATTGGAAAAAGGTCATCTTACCCATTGACTAGAATTTATTTTTATATAATGATCCTATTAATCCAAAAACAGTTGTATAAAACAAACATAATTTGCATAGAGACCATTTCAATGAAAACTGTGATTCATATGACACTGATATTCAACTATATATTCCCATCACTTATAAGAGTTGGGAGTCATTTATTCTCTAATTAGCATATAAGTAACAGGTTCACTATGTAATTTTCATGCATGTATGTCACATACTTTGCTAAAACTCATGTCCCCTTTTGTGTCCTTTCTTATGTTCTACTGTTTTATACTGCATTTTTTTCTAGTTTTGTTTGTATTTTCGGGAAAGCATAGGAACTTTGTAGTATTTGAAGTAAAATGTAAGCTGCCATAATGGTGTGTCACTTAGAAGTGTTAATAAAAATTATTCTTTGGTTGGCACTCTCCTTCTTAGCATAGCTTTTTATTTCCTATCGTTGTTATTTATTTCATATTTATTTGTTTTGGGGGAGAAAGTACTCCTTTAGCCAGAAAGAACAGCTGGTATTTTCCATTCTTGGAAAGAGTGCCAAGGATAGAAGGATGTGGGAAACTGATGGTGTAAATGACTTTGAAATCTGTCTCAGCAGCTGTCACTGCGGTGGGCATCATACAAAATGGAGAATTCTGCTCTTTGCTGCCAAGGCCTTCTGTACTTTTGGCTTTATGTTCTCACATCTCTAAACATTGTGTGGTTGCTATCAGGATTACAGGACTTTATGGGTTAATATTCAGGAAGACACTGCCCCTTGCTGTTCACAGCATGCTTGGCAAAAAAAGCAAAGGGAAAGACTTTTATTTTCCCTTCAGACTGCATGTTCCTACAATCACTCCATGTTATCTTATGGTCAAATTAATTTACAACATCTATAGAAGATTTACACAATGCTGTGTTCCTTGGGGAAATATTATTTTAAGAAATGCAATTTATCTACAGGTACAGAATTATCAAATAATTTGAAATTTAACTAGAAATTTTACAAAATGACATTTTTCTATGAAGAAATTTTCTAACGTTTATTATGACAAGTTTATAAATGATAGAATGCAAATTGATTAAATTAATAAAACTCAATTCCTCAAAATATATACTGCATTTTCTCTTTAATATATCTTAGTAACATTCAAAATGTTCTTATATAGATGCCTAAGCATAATTTGACTAATAGTATACCAAAAAACAGGAGATATTGATCTTTTTTAATAGATAGTAGAGTGGATTGATTTGATTTGGGATATTTAATTTACCAAAATGATAAGTCCTTTGGACAAATATTAATTTACCCTGGAGGAAACTTGAGCATGATATTGTAATATACATTGGTTCATGTAAATGAAATGCTGTTCTTGGGCTTTTTAGTAGTGCATTCTTTAAAGAAATATCAATAGTGGAATGATTTTTTAAGAAATGATTTGGTTACAATATATGACGTCAACTAAAGTAAAACATTGTCATATTCAACTATTCATTCTTCTGTTATTTCATTATTATTATTATTATTATTATTATTATTATGTGTAATAATGTTTACACTTACTTTAGAAAGTTAAATAATAATTTGTATTTTTAAAATATTTTCCAGTCAATACATGGCCACATTCAATTAGGGACTCTGAGGTGGATTCTTTCACTGCATCCCCTTCCTACATCCCAATGCCTTACTCTGTCACCTGACCTAAGACTTTGCAGTGAAAACAGACCTTTTGGGAGATGGTAGGAGACATTTCAATCATATTTAATTTAGTGTTTCGACATCAATGTTCTCGAACAAGGTATAAACCCTAACATTGTTAAATCTTTGTTGTAGACACATGGGGGAAGGCCTAGACCTGGCCCAGGATGATGTGGTGGACTTTGGGGAACCCTTGTGGAGGGCTATATAAACAAAACAAAGCTCTGTTATATATAATTGTCAATCAAAGTTTTGATACTGTAATTCATATACAAAGTATTCATCTCACCTTAAATATTATTTTAAAACATGGTGATTAGTCTGTAAAACAATTTTAGTTTTGTTGAGATGTGGAAAGTTGTCACACAGTATATCTACTTGTTCTGATCATGAAGCCTGCTGCCCCTCTCATTTTCAAACTCTTCTGTTACAGTGGTACAATTTTTATACTCAATAGATTCACTAAAAGTGGTACATTACTGCGACTCATACTTATAACCGATATTTGTTTTGGTGTTGTCTGTTGCATGGATTTAGACATGTTTAGTGTAGCTTTACATACGTAAGTCATTGTGTATATGATAGCTTCACTGCTTCAGAATCCAATTCTGTCCTATTGTCCACTTTTCCCACAAACGCTTAGCAACAACTGATGTGTCTGCTCTCTGATTTGCTTTCTTTTGTCCTCAGAATGTCATATAGCTGAGATTTTACAATATTTTTAATGAGATTCTTTCCAGATTGGCTTCTTCTTTACCTTGATTATGTGCATTTAAATTACTTCTTTCCACTTACTTTTTAGCACTGAAAATTATTCCTTTATCTGGGTGTAAAACAGTTTACACATGATTTCACCTGCTGAGCACATTTTTGTTGCTTCCAAGTTTTTGCAATTACTAAGAAAACTACTATGAACATCTGTTTTAAGGCTCTTGTGAAAATCTATACCTTCACCTCCTTTGTGAAAACCCCAAGGTGTGTTCTTACCAGAGAAGATGGTAAAATGAAATTCAGGTTCATGTGAAACCACTAGATGTTCTTCCAGAGTAATAGCTTTGCTTAGTTCTCCCTCTGAGTAAATGAGAGTTAGTTGTTCTACATCCTTTCCTTCATTTGGTGTTAACCGGATGTTGGCCACAGGGGTTAAAGAGTATCTCATTTTTATTAATAATCATTCTATGTTTACATATGACATCGATTACCTTTTCTCCTTCCACAATTGAGTATTTGCCTATTTTGAAATACAGACATTTATTACTTCATTTTTGAGTTATATGCCTTCTTTGTACATTTTTATTATATCCCATCAGACAGTTCTTTTGCAAATACTTTCTATAACTAACACATTCTTCTGCTCTGTTACGTCTTTAATAAAGTATAACTTAAAAAATGTAATGAAGTCCAGGGTATAAATGCTGTTTTTGGTAGATAGTGCCTTCAGTTTTGTTTAAAGTAATGATCATTCAAGATCATTTAGATTTCTCTTTGAGCAGGACTTACTATAGAGTTAAATCAACCAAAATATTGTGATCCCAATAAAGAATAGACAAACAGATTAGTGGAACAAAATTGGGTGTCCAGTGTTCCCACATATGATTGAGTTTGGATATAGACATTAAAGCAGCGGACTGAAGATAAGATCTTTTTAGAACCATTTTCCCATATATTTTTATGCAAGCAGGGAGTCAGGACACAGACTTCACATGCTCCAAAGTGTCTGCAAAACAGTTCAGAGGCCTAGAAATAACATTCGGCCATCTCTGAGAAAACAGTAAAATATTTGCATGCTTCAAAACTTTATTATTTTTGTCATCTCTCCATTTTTGGTTTTCTTAATTAAAATGTCTGTTTTAAATTTACTTTAGTTCTATATTAGGATTTCTTATTCTTGGTAATTTGACTCTTTGAGTAAAATATTATTTTATTACTTTTTGCAACGATTTGCACGATATTAAAAATTCTGATAAAATGAACAAAATCAAAGGCTTACTTTGCTAAAACTGACACATTGTTGCAAGTGAGACCATGATTTGGTAATAGCAAAGAAAGAAAACAGGAGTAAAGCTGGGGGAAACTCCTTATCCTACTGCCTACATTAGTTATGGCAAGGTATTTAGAAATTCTTGACACAACCATAACAAGATAATACCAGTGTCACCAATGTTGAAACATACACTATAATCACTGGGACCTTGATCTCAGTGTGTTCCAATGCTGGGTTTCTGAGTTATTGTAATGCTGGTGGTGCCCCAGTCACATCCCTGACAGAGGCCTTTGATGAACTCCACCTGCATAGTGTCTACAGTTCACCTTTGCTAAGAGCTCTGTTACTAGTTTGTGAGGGTTCTGTGTTTTAAAATGTTGCACTAGGAAATTTTATATGCATATACATATACATATATATAATATTAATTTATTCCATAAAATTATGGTTTTCATTATGACATTTTCATGCATATTTGTCATATTTTTGTTTATATTCACCAATTATTATCTCCTCACCTGTACTGTGCTTCTTCCATTCTCAGTGGTTCCTCCTTAAGTTTCAAGTCATATGTCATTGTCATAAGTATATACAGACATGAGCATAACTCTGCCTTTTATTTCACACTTAAAGATTTTACATCAGATATTTAAATGTTGAATACAAATATATTTTAATAAATAATTGTAAAAATATTTTAATAATGGTTATTAACAATATTTAAATTTTATAAATGATTTAATAGGTGGATCTGTTCTCTTGAAATTTTGAGAGAATATTCCATAAATGCTTTATGGTGAAATATAGAAAATACCCGAAGGAATATATTGTGTAACTTTGATTTATATAATAATTTTATGAATGATGTACATAGACAGTGCTTTGAGGAAGATAAAACTTGTTTTCAATGATAAATAAATTTTCTAGAAGGGATAGTAAGTTTTCATGATCACTAATATTGTTGTTTAAATGTGAGGTTTTCTGTCCTTACTTGTAAATGTTTTTATTCTTTTTTAAAATTCATGGTGTTGTTTGATGATAAAGCTTGGTCACCCATAAAATGATGACTTAAAAAATTCAAAGCTGTTTGTAATAAGTAATGATACTGTAATCACTACTTTCAAAATAATGTTTTTCAAATATTTATTTCTCAAATAGTAAATCTCATGTTTGATCATTCTTCTCTAACAACCTCATCATTAAATCTGAAAATTATGCACCACTAATATTAGCTATTGTGGCTATCTATCCAGACTCTAGAATTTTAATTTCTAGCATCTGTCTTGATTTTCTAATCACAAAGAATTCTAGGAAATAAGCTTAGGAATAAGAATTGCAATGAGGTAGTTGGTTTGTTTTCCAGGTTGCAAGAAAATCCATTGGCTCAAGGACCTCTAAGAACAAATTGGTGTGACAGTCAAAGAACTCTTTTGCAAAAGGCAGTCTATAATTGTCCCCTTTTCTTTAATTATTATTGTTTTTTCTACCCATTAAAAGTAAGAGACTTGTTGACATTGATAGGCAGAAAATGGTAATTTTTCTTATTTTGCAGGGGAAAAAAGATATGCATTTCTTGGTGACTAGACCTGAATGCATGAGGGATGGCATATTTTTCTGAATTTAATGCTATTCTCTGATATCTCTTGATGATTCAAACATATTTAACAATTGTCACTTATTAAGTATGGTAAGTTACAGTATTTATTTGTGGGGATAAGTAAGTAAACAGAATGAAAAGGTGGCCTCTTATGTGTGCACATTAGGAAAAAAACAAATATTCATGTTAATAAATGTATGTTTTTTCTTAACTTTTCTGGATCTTTGGCTAGCCCACTACCCAGCTCCCAAATAAATACACAAAGGTTCTTTTTTACTTATGAATGCCCCACCTTTGCTTGGCTTGTTTCTAGTCAGCTTTACCTAACAAATTATTTAGTGTACCATTTGACTTGGGCTTTTACCTTTCTGTATATCTTTTCTTTCTTTCTTATTCTGTGGCTGACTGTGTGGCTAGGTCGCTGGCCCTTTCTTTTCTCTCTCCTCTGCCCCCTCTTTTATCCAGATCCCTCTTCTCCTATTAATTCTCTCTGCCTGCCAGTCCCACTTATCCTTTCTCCTGCCTTGTTATTGGCCAATAAATTCTTTACCAATCAGGTGTTTTAGACAGGCAAACTAACAGAGCTTCAAAGAGTTACACAAATGCAACATAAATGAATGCAACATATCTTTGCATCATTAAAACACCATGTTCCAGAGCATAAACAAATGATACGCATTTTAAAATAATATTCTAAAGCACATTCTAAACATCATACTTAGATCTTTATTTTTCTAAAAAAGCAGAGGTTAGAGACTTGACATGTAAAATATGAAAATATGGAGTTATGCCAGTGAGAAAGCATGCCAGCAAAACCTGAAACTGAAGTCAGAAAAACTGTGTTGTTTGGCCGATCACTGAAACAAATGGAAAAATATTTAGGATTCATAGTAGAGATAAATAAAGGAAAGGTTATGAAAACAGAGGGTCTGGTTCAAACTGTACAGGGCATTGAAAGTGTCAAAGGTAATGGAAAAGCAAAGCAGTCATGAAAAGAAAACTCATGATTATTAGGGAAATTTGGTACCAGGTGAAGGGGTACCAGGATCCTTTAGTGGTTAGAAACACATCCTGCTCTTCCTGAGGACCCAAGATTTAACCCAGCATCCATCTCAGGCAGCTCACAGCCACCTGTATATTCAGTTACAGAGGCGCCAACACCTTCTTCTGGCATTCATTGGCACCTGCACTTGTGTGCACATCCCCATACAGAAACCTACCCTCACATGCATAACTTAAGAAAATAAGGTAAAACTTAAAAAAGTGAAAATTGGTACAGTGTGAAATGATTTCAGTCAATAACAGTGAAGCTCATAGAAGTATAAATCTGATGTGTGACTTTAAAATTTTGGAGCTGTGGATTAGTTTATAGTCAGTGTGATCCATAAAGAGTAACTGTACTTTGGCAGAGACAATGAGGTAAGAAAAGGGAATAAGAGAAACAATCCAATTTCAAACAGTCAAATCCAGGCACATGAACAAGAAGACACCTCGCAAAGCTGTAGTGCACATTTTGCTTTAGACATTGAGTCCTGTTTGCCAGGACCAATAGTTTCTCTTCCCATTGTTCTTTTTTATCATTTCTCCTTTATAAAATTTTATCCCTGCTTTCCGCCGCTGACTCATCACAGACCAGGTGAGTGACACCCTGCTTTTACCCAACTGTCCTAAGTGCCATTCACCCAGATCCCTCCAGGCTTGTCCCTGCTTGAAACAGACACGCCCAGGCAGGGAGGAGCTCCCTGAATCTGGGTACAGGCCATTCTTCCTTCCCTTTCTGCTGCTGACTCATCACAGACCAGGTGAGGGACCCCCTGCTTTTACCCAAGTGTCCTAAGAGCTATTCACCCAGATCCCTCCTGGCTTGTCCCTGCTTGAAACAGACATGCCCAGGCAGGGAGGAGCTCCCTGAATCTGGGTACAGGCCACTCTTCCTTCCGTTTCCATGGACCAATCCGCCAGGAGAATGAGGAGACTACGAGGAGAGGCAAGAACATCCAGAGCTTCGAACATTGAATTCCTGGCCCACACACACTACAGTGTAACAAGCGGAGATAGAGAGATCCTACCTGCACTCACTGGAAAAAGATATGGGAAGAAGAAAGAATAAGAACTTGCTCAACAACAGAAAGACCAATATGACAACACCAGAATCTAGGGACTCCACTCCAGCAAGACCTGAAAAGCACAACATAGTGCATGAAGAAGAGATGGACCTCAAAAATTATCTCAGCAAGATGATAGAGGCCTTCAAAGAGGAACCAAGAAAATCCCTTAAAGAAATAGAAGAAAAAGCAAGCAAAAAATTACACGAAATGGAGGAAAAGACAAACCAAAAAATTCAAGAAATAAACAAATCTCTTAAAGAAGCTAAAGAAACCCAAAATAAAACAACCAAACAAGTGAAGGAAGCTCTTGAAACAGTTCAAAGCATGAAAGCTGAATTAGACACAATAAAGAAAACACAGAATGAGGCGATGCTGGAAATGGAAAACTGGATAAATCAGGATCTAAAGACGTGAGTATAACTAATAGACTCCAAGAGACAGAAGAGAGAATCTCAGCTATTGAAAACTCGCTAGAGGATATACATTCATCAACCAAAGAAAACCTCAAGTCCAACAAATCCCTAACACAAAATATCCAGGAAATATGGGACACCGTGAAAAGACCAAACCTAAGAATAATAGGTATAGAAGAAGGTGAAGAAACACTGCTCAAAGGTACAGAAAACATATTCAACAAAATCATAGAAGAAAACTTCCCCAACCTACAGAAAGATATGCCTATGAAAGTACAAGAAGCTTATAGGACACCAAACAGACTGGACCACAAAAAGAAGTCCCCCCAACACATAATAATCAAAACTCCAAATCTACAGAATAAAGAGAAAATATTAAGAGCTGCAAAGGAAAAAGGCCAAGTAACATATAAAGGCAAACCAATTAGAATCACACCCGACTTCTCAATGGAAACTCTGAAAGCCAGAAGGTCTTGGATAGATACCCTACAAGCACTAAGGGAGCATGGATGTCAACCCAGACTACTGTACCCAGCAAAACTTTCAATCATTATAGATGGAGAAAACAAGATATTCCATGACAAAAACAGATTTAAACAATACATATCCACAAATCCAGCACTACAGAAGGATCTGGAAGGAAAAGTCCAACCCAAGGAACATAACTACATGCACAAAAACACAGGCAATAGATAATCTAATTTTGCCAAACACAAAAAGAAGCAGGAGGGCAAAAACCACACACAATGTTACCACCAACAATAAATCCAAAACAAACAAGAACCAACGAACAATGGACATTAATATCCCTAAATGTCAATGATCTTAACTTACCCATAAAAAGATATAGGTTAACAGAATGGATACGAAGACAGAATCCATCCTTCTGCTGTTTACAAGAAACACACCTCAACTTCAAAGACAGGCGATACCTCAGAGTAAAATGATGGGAAAAGATTATCCAATCAAATGGCCTCAAGAAACAAGCCAGTGTAGCAATCCTAATATCTAACAAATTGGACTTTAAACTAAAATCAATCCAAAGAGATGAAGAAGGGCATTTCATACTCATCACAGGAAAAGTCCATCAAGATGAAATCTCAATCCTGAACATCTATGCTCCAAATACGAAGGCACCCACATTTGTGAAAGAAACATTACTAAAGCTCAAACCACACATAAAACCACACACACTTATAGTAGGAGACTTCAACACTCCCCTTACGCCACTAGACAGGACCACCAGACAGAAACTTAACAAAGAAACAAAGGACCTGAAAGAAGTTATGACCCAACTGGGGTTAACAGATATCTATAGAGCATTCCATCCAAACTCAAAAGAATATACCTTCTTCTCAGCACCACATGGCACCTTCTCTAAAACTGACCACATAGTAGGCAACAAAGCAAACCTCCATAGTTACAAAAGAATTGAAATAACCCCCTGTATCTTATCAGACCACCATGCATTAAAGCTAGAATTCAGCAACAATACAAATGGCAGAAAACCTGCAAACTCTTGGAAAATGAATAACACCCAATTGCACCATTCCTGGGTTGAGGAAGAAATAAAAAAACAAATTAAAGACTTCCTAGAATCTAATGAGAATGCAGACACAACATACCCAAACTTATGGGACACTCTGAAAGCAGTGCTAAGAGGGAAGTTCATAGCACTAAGTGCCCACATGAAGAAACTAGAGAAAAGTCACATCAGAGAACTGACAGAACAACTGAAAGCACTAGAGCAAAAAGAAGCAAACTCACCAAGGAGGAGTAGACGCCAGGAAATAATCAACCTGAGAGCTGAAATCAATAAAGTAGAAACTAGGAAAACATTACAAAGAATCAATGAAACAAAGAGTTGGTTCTTTGAGAAGATCAACAAGATAGACAAACCTCTAGCCAAACTAACCAAAAGGCAGAGAGAGAGCACGCTAATTAACAAAATCAGAAACGAAAAGGGGGATATAACAACGGACACTGTGGAAATCCAGAGAATCTTTAGGTCATACTTTGAAAATCTGTACTCCACAAAATTCGAAAATCTAATGGAAATGGACAGTTTCCTGGATAAATATCACTTACCAAAATTAAATCAAGATCAGATAAACAGTTTAAATCGACCCATAACCTCAAATGAAATAGAAACAGTCATCAAAAGCCTCCCAACCAAAAAAAGCCCAGGACCAGATGGCTTCACTGCAGAATTCTACCAGAAATTCAAACAAGAGCTGATACCAGTACTCCTCAAACTGTTCCGCACAATAGAAGCAGATGGGATATTGCCAAACTCTTTCTACGAGGCTACAATCACTTTGATAACCAAGCCACACAAAGATAAGACTAAGAAAGAGATCTACAGACCGATATCCTTCATGAACATCGATGCTAAAATACTCAATAAAATATTGGCAAATGGAATCCAAGAACATATCAGAAAAATCATCCACCATGATCAAGTAGGCTTCATCCCAGGGATGCAAGGATGGTTCAAATAGGAAAAACCATCAATGTAATCCACCATATAAACAAACTGAAAAAAAAAAAAACCCACATGATCATCTCACTAGATGCTGAAAAAGCCTTTGACAAAATCCAACATCCCCTCATGATAAAGATCTTGGAGAGAACAGGAATAACAGCAACATATCTAAACATGATAAACGCGATATACACCAAACCAAGAGCCAACATCACACTAAATGGAGAGAAACTCAAAGCGTTTCCTCTAAAATCAGGAACAAGACAAGGATGTCCACTCTCTCCATACCTCTTCAATATTGTACTTGAAGTTCTAGCTAGAGCAATAAGACAAGAACAGGGGATCAAAGGGATACAAATTGGAAAGGACGAAGTCAAACTTTCACTATTTGCAGATGACATGATAGTCTACATAAGTGACCCAAAAAACTCTACCAGGAAACTCCTACAGCTGATAAACACCTTCAGCAAGGTAGCAGGATACAAAATTAACTCAAAAAATCTGTAGCCCTACTGTATGCAGATGATAAACTCAATGAGAAAGAAATCATGGAAACATCACCTTTCACAATATCCACAAGCAACATAAAATACCTGGGGTAACACTAACCAAAAAAGTGAAAGACCTATACAATAAGAACTTTGAGACTCTAAAGAAAGAAATTAAAGAAGATACCAGAAAGTGGAAAGATCTCCCATGCTCTTGGATAGGCAGAATTAATATAGTAAAAATGGCAATCCTACCAAAAGCAATCTACAGATTCAACGCAATCCCCATCAAAATCCCAACACAGTTTTTCACAGACATTGAAAGAACAATACTCAACTTTATATGGAAAAATAAAAAACCCAGGATAGCCAAAACAACTCTTTACAATAAAAGATCTTCTGGAGGCATCACCATCCCTGACTTCAAGCTCTACTATAGAGCCATAGTTCTGAAAACAGCTTGGTATTGGCACAAGAATAGACATATAGACCAATGGAATCGAATTGAAGACCCAGATATTAACCCATGCACCTACAAACACCTTATTTTTGACAAAGGTGCTAAATCCATACAATAGAAAAAAGATAGCATCTTCAACAAATGATGCTGGCACAATTGGATTCGAACATGCAGAAAATTGCAGATTGATCCATACCTGTCACCATGCACGAAACTTAAGTGCAAATGGATCAAAGATCTCTCCATAAACCCAGCCACACTGAATCTTCTAGAAGAGAAAATGGGAATAACCCTTGAACAAATTGGCACAGGAGACCACTTCCTGAACATCACGCCAGAAGCACAGACACTGAGGTCTGCAATCAATAAATGGGACCTCCTGAAACTGAGAAGCTTCTGTAAGGCAAAGGACACAGTCAGTAAGACAAAACGACCACCCACAGAATGGGAAAAGATCTTCACCAGCCCCACATCTGACAGAGGACTGATTTCCAAAATATACAAGGAGCTCAAGAAGCTAGCCACCAAAACACCATACAATGAAATTAAAAAGTGGGGTGCAGAACTAAACAGAGATTTTCAACAGAGGAATCTGAAATGGCTGAAAGACACTTAAGAAAGTGCTCAAAATCCTTGGCCATCAGAGAAATGCAACTCAAAACAACTCTGAGATACCACCTCACACCTGTCAGAATGGCTAAAATCAAAAATACCAATGACAACCTATGCTGGAGAGGATGCGGAGAAGAAGGAACACTCCTCCATTGCTGGTGGGAGTGTGAACTTGTAAGACCACTTTGGAAATCAGTATGGCAGTTGCTCAGAAAAATGGGAATCAATCTACCTCAAGATCCAGCCATTCCTCTCTTGGGTATATACCCAAATACTGCATGTCCATACAACAAGGACATATGTTCAACCATGTTCATAGCAGCATTGTTTGTAATAGCCAGAACCTGGAAGCAACCTAGATGCCCCTCAACTGAAGAATGGATAGAGAAAATGTGGTACATTTATACAATGGAGTACTACTTAGCAGAAAAATGCAATGGAATCTTGAAATTTGCAGGCAAATGGATGGAACTAGAAGAAACCATCCTGAGTGAGGTAACCCAGTCACAAAAAGACAAACTTGGTATGTACTCACTCATATATGATTTTTAGACATAGAGCAAAGGTTTACCAGCCTATAATCCTCTTCCCCAAAGAAACTAGAAATCATGAATGACTCTAAGGGTAAATGGACCCCAGGAACGGGAAGTGGTATGAACTCCCGAGCTATTCCAGAGCATGAGGGTAGGGGAGTGGGTGCTGCCACAATAAGAGCACAAGAATAAGTGTAGAGGAGAAGAAATGGAGGAGCAGATATATTGAGTTGGGGGAAGAATAGAGGAGAGAGAGCAGGATGAGAGATACCATATCAGAGGGAGCCACTATAGGTCTGAGAAGAGACATAGAACTAGGGAGATCTCCAGAGACCTACAAGGATGACACGATCTGACAGTCCGGGCAGTGGAGGAGAGGACGTCCTAGAAGCCTTTCCCCTAGAATGAGATTGATGACTACTCTCTTTGCTATCCTAGAGTCCTCATCCAGTGGCTGATGGAAGCAGAGACACATATCCACAGAAATACACTGAGCTGAAATCTGGAACCTCGTTGAAGAGAGGGAGGAATGAAGAACGAAGGGGTCTGTACCAGGTTGGAGAAACCCACATAAACAGTTGGCCTGAAAAAGGGAAAGCATATCGACCCCAGACACTCTTTGGGAGGCCAGTACGGGACTAATCCAGCCCCCCAATCATGGATGCCAATGGGGAGGCCCCTGCACTCCTGGGAGCCTCTGGAGGTGGACTGGCGTTTTGCCCTGGTGTGTGTGTGGGAGGACTATGAGAGCCCATCCCACTTGAAGGGATGCGCTCTGTCTCTGGACACATGGGGAAGGGCCTAGGCCCAGCACAGGAAGATTTGGTGGACTTGGTGGAGCCCCGGTTGGGGGCCCCACCCTGCCTGGGGAGTAGTGGGTGGATGGGGTGGGGGTAGATTGGAGGTGGGGGAGAAGGAATGGGAGTTAGGGGAGGGAGAGGGAGAGGGGAATTACATGTGAAACAAGCCTGTTCCCTAACTTGAATTAATAACAATAAGAAGAATAAAAGAAAAAAAATGGGCATGGTAGCACATGCCAGTAATCACAGCATATAGGATGTGGAGGCAGCAGATCAGAAGTTCAAGGTAATTCTCAGTTACATAGTCAGACCCAGGAGCATTTGGGGAATACAAGACCATGTCTCAAAAACAGTAGCAACAACAGCAACAACAACAAAACATAACCAAAAAACAATGGGAAGAAATGAGGACAATTTAAATTCTGATAACCTCGACAAAGAAGTGTAATGACTTCACTGTGGCAATAATAATAAGGTTGACTTTTTTTTTTCAAGACAGGGTTTCTTTGGGTAACAGCTATGGCTGTTCTGGAACTTTTGCTGTAGACCAGATTGGCCTTGAACTCAGAGATCTGCCTGCCTCTGCCTCCCTAGTGCTGGGATTAAAGGTCTGTCTTTCCCTTTCTGAATGGAGGCAGAAGGGGGGTGGAAGGGGTGGGGGGTAGATGGGAAGTGGTGGGGAGGTCAGGAGAAGAGGAGGGAGGGGAAACTGTGGTTGGTATATAAAATAAATGAAAAAAGTGTATTTAAATAAAATAAAATTTTTAAAAAGAAAAAAATTATCCCTATATTTATATGTTCTTTTCATTGTACAGAATATTGTATGCATTTTCAGTGTACAAAATATAGATTATGTTATTGCATTTGTATACATATGTATGATACAAATGACCCTATTCACTACGTTGCTTTTAGTATCTTCCCTTCTCCTCCTTCTGTCCTCTGGACATATTTCTCTCCAAATTGTCCTGCCTTCTGTGGCCATGGCCTTTCAATTCTTTAAATCACTTTCTTCATGTGGGTGTGATATTTGCATTTTTAAATCTTGCATATTTTAAGGAACATGATGACGTTGAAAATTAGAAAGATGCATACAGAACGTATTTAACATATACATTTTTATCATGTTAAACTAATCTTAAAACATTCAGTTTCTTGGACTTCTCAGAAAATCCAAGTCATACTGAGTGAGAGATTGGGGAAAATAGAAATATGCATTAAAAGTAGAATGAAGGACTTGGTTAGAGATGGAGTTTCAATTAAAATATATTTGGTGATCTACTGAGATTGATATATATGAAATATGATCTGCTACAGTATATTATGAATTGATTTTCATAACTATTTGGGATATTATATTTTAAAGCTATTTTCTCATTCCAAGATATTTTCATATTTCTCATTTCTAATTTTTTGGCTGAAGGAAAAAATATGTTTTTTCAAGTTATAATATACAAAATATCTTGTGTGTTTTAATGGAAATTAAGGTCTTCCTAACATGGAACTAAGATGGGTAAATGTCTTTGTTTTGTCAATAATTTTAGACAACACTATTTTATACATAGTGTCTGTATAAAAATAAGGAGCTGCTCTCAAGTATATATTACAAACAAATTAAGTTTGCAAAATTCTTAGCATGCATTGCTTTGTTTTGAGAAAACAATTTGTTTTTAATGTGTGTACTTAACAGAGCATTTCCTTTTCTTTTTTGAATACATGTAGATTGCTTTTATTTTGTACTGCACTAAATTAAAATTTTACTTACAATTGAGTACATCATTTTTTTAATTTATTTAAGTTGCTTATTTATTCCAAATTCAAGTGTATGCCTGAGAAGTCCCTTCCAAATAAGAGAAAGAGCCTTTATTTTAGGGAGATCAAGTACTTATATTTAAAGCTCATGTGAATTTTCTCTCTAGCAATTACCTGAAACCTGTCTCTGAGCTTTTGACATTAAACACTTAAGCTCTGTTTCTTGGTTTTCAATTAATATATTCACTATCCTACTCCATACTTGATAAGTTGATTAATGAATCACCAGAGCAATTTCAGTCCTGTCAAAATAATGGAGAAGCCATGCTATTTGTTCTTCCTAACTAAATTTAAGATGTTAATTCAGCCTCTGAGGCAGAATTGTGTGCTGGGATCGATGCACAAAAGAAAAAAGGGGTAGGTGTCTTCCTAAAAGATGCTAGAAAAGGTAATGGGAGAATAATTAGATGTGAACAGTCTTCAAAGCTCATAATTCCCTTACAACATTGTGGTAAATTCTATAATAACATTTAATAATTTTATGTCAAAATTGCTATAAACCAGTGTTCTTAAATGTCCTCCAATTCTTCCACATGGAAAAAACAGTTTTAATAGCTTTGTTTGGACAATGAATGCCACCTACCATTCCTCCAGGAGCCAATTATTCATGATAAAATATTTGTTTATTGTCATGTGTACAAGAGTTAGGTGACAGAAGTCACAGGATTTCAAAAGCTTTTCCAAGACAGAGAAAAAAAATTCTTTAAAGTGCCATGGAGGCAAACATGGAAAAAAGAAAAAACTGCATGGAAAATCTGAGCCACTAATGAAAAATCACTCCTTTAATGTTTCACTGAAGCAAATGAAATGTGGAAATCCTGAAGCTAAAGACTTTCACAGCTGCATAAAAAAGCTTCTTCTATTAGATGACTCAGTGAAAACTCAGACTCAAATATTTGTATGTGTCTCTGGTCAGAATTACCAGTAACACCTTTGATAAGGTGACATACCCTGGACCTCATTGTGGACAACTGAAGAATTAAGAGATGAATATCACAAGAAAGTTTTATGTGTTCCATAATTTGAAAACAATGCATCAACAAATGTGGATATTTTCAAAATGTCATTCTCAACTTGCAAGTGACAACCTTCAGTCTTGATTTCCAAAGTCCTTTCACTTTACCTAAGTGGAAACCTACTTAGATGCTATAAACATATGCTGTTTGTCCTATCCTTGAGCAAATCTCAGTTCTTTATTTCCCTTGGTTACTCTAGGCTATCCAGTATATTTGATGTAATTCTTGTCCATTATATTTTCCTCATAGCCCCCCTCATTTTTTTCTTTTCAATGACCCTTTCTACCTCTTTTCTCTACTGGAAATGATAGAGTGTGTCATTGCAAGTCAACAAGTCATCTGCACCTTGCCTCTGGCTGCAGAAAACATCACTTTTCCAGAGTTACTCTTCACATTAATGTGCAATCTGATCATCTTCCCTCAAGCTTATCTGCATAAAAAAGCAGCATACTGTTTTCTATCATTGTTATTATTATAGAATATGTTCTTGGTTTTGTAGTTCTGTATATTTTATCACATTAAGTCTTAAGTCATTTACTACAACCTGTTGAATGGGAAAAAAAGACACAAAAAGGAAAGGAAAGGACATGACATCTACTAGGTATGGTGGAGGGGAAAGTTTATAGTAGGTAAAATCAGAGCACAAGTACAGGCAGGGACATCTGGAAGAATCAATAGTGGAAGTGACCAGACTGTGTTGAGCCATATGGGGAGGGAAGGGAAAGAGAAAGAGGGAGATAGGTGCAGTAGTCAGTAATCATAATGGCTAGATTAGATAGGGAAGAGCCTCTAGGGAAAGGCAGCCCAGCCCCTGGGCTGGAGAGTTCTGGGTAGAGGGAAGAGTATTCCAGCCATTTGCTGCAAGAGATAGGCTAGGCTCCTTGATGTGTTGAATATGTACATCAGCTATTTGTCCTGGGTTTGAAGTTTAACACTGTTAAAATGGTTCTGATTATTTATATTTCATAATAGAATGATCTACAAGTGGGAACTGTACTTAAAATGGGACAATTTGTCCTGGAATATTTTATAAAAAGGACATATGCAGTTCTATTTTAACTTAGCATTACAAGTATAGGCCAATGAATTTGCAGTTTACACACAGAAAATATTCTGCATTCTAGTTTTTAAATGTAGTGACAATTGCACACATTTTAGAGATGTCATGTGACCATTTGATACATGCCCACATTACATTGTGTTTCATTAGGGTAAAGCTCACTAATTGCTTCAAACATTGGTCTTTAAACCCTTGTTTATAGTTTTTATTGTTTCAGACATAAACTAGAAGAAATATCCACTATTGTAATCATGTGGCATAGGGATATGAAGAATAACTAATTCCAATGTGACCAGTGAATGTACGTGAAGCTCCATGGAAGGAAGAAGGGTTGAATGGAGCATCTGCAGAAAGGTCAGAAGACTGACCTAGGCATCAGGGAGCATCAGTTCTGAGAGCTACCTGTTGTCCAATTCATAAGGGGATTCAAGCTTCGGTAGTGGGTCTTCATACAATATTAGTCTGTCAGAGACAAAGCCAATTCATGGTAAATGCAATTGTGCAAAAAACTAAACTGAGCAATTTAAATGTGAATGAATTTTTATATTATGTAACAATTGTCATTTAAGTGTTGAACTAATTCTAGCATTATATCTATTTTAACATTCATCATATTTTAGGGTGTTTAAAATATGTAAAGATGAATTTCTGTTGCAGCTGGAATTTTCTTGATGTTTTTATAACATGAAGGAAGACAATAAAAATGCAGATGGGGCAGTAATTGTCAAGTAACAGTTACTAGGATAAAACAAGTACTGGTTTATGAACTAATATTTGGAACTCAATATTTGATATAGAAATAATGAATGTCTATTACATGTATCTAGAAACATTTCTGTGACATTAAAAATAAGTTCCAACTTTTAGTACTTAGAAGTAGATAAAAATTTTCTCTGTAGCTGCTTTAATTTTATACTCTACTTTTCTGCTCAGGACAAAACACATTACATCTTGAAGTTCTCATTGAAGCAGATGAGAGTGACTGACATTTCCTACTTGGCCGATATTACCTAGGATCTGTGTCAGTTGTTTATCAATATTACTCATGATGGTTTTAAGAATGCTCAGAAATAGCATCAGGTACAGAGGAGTTTATTGAGTATTTACATGACTCTAAATAATATTTTGCTGTTCATTTCTAACAATATAAAATTTACGTTCTGAAAAGTGATCATGCATATTTACATGAGTGTATGGAAATAGTAGATATGCTAAATAATGTGTGAATGAACTTGTAAAGAATATTGAAAAGCCAAACAAAAACCTTATTTTGGAACTTCACTGTGGCTCTAATATATAAAATTACTGGTTTAAAATATTAAAATATTATATGCCATTCATACTTCAGCCTTTATCTCTGTCACAGGTGACTTTAAAAGCTCTCTGCATCAAAGTAGAAAGAGATATAACCTTAATCTAAATGTAGCCTTGCTAGTACTGTTTGGAGCAAAAACTTGAAATTAGAATATCTTTTTTTTCAGATTTTTTTATTTGAATTAGAAACAAGATTATTTTACATGACAATCCCAGTTCACTTCTCCCTCTCATCCTCCCCTACCATCCCCCAAACTTAAACCATACCTAACACATATCCTTTCTGCTCCCCCTGGATGGTGAGGCCTTCCATAGGGTGTCATCAGAGTCTATCATATCCTTTGGGATAGGGCCTGGGCCCCCATCGGTGTGTCTTGGCCTCTACATGGGATGTGCTCTCAAAGTCTACACCTATTGTAGGGATAAGTACTGAAATACTATAGGTGGTCCTGTAGATTTCCGAAGTTTCCTCAATGTAATCCATGTTCCTGGGGTCTGGGACAGTCCCATGCTGGTATCCCAGCTATCTGGGAGTATCTTATATTCAGTGTGTTCCACCTTTGTCCATTATTTACATCAACAGTGGCACTGTCTTAATGTACAATGATGATCCCATTTTTTAAAAAAATCAGGAACCACAAAACCATAGATATGACAAGAATTCGTGGTAGACAGTTTCAGTATCTGATGATTTTTTTCTTGAAGTGCATGAAAAATCTTTATTTAAAACCAACTTAATAAAAAAGCCATCCTTTTGCAAACTTGAAAAGTGAATAATAATACTCAGGGGCACGAATGAGTATTGTTAGGGGAAGGCATATTATTTCATTGTAATGTAAGTAAATCTACACAGTGAATTGGATTTAAATGTAATGAAAACTGGCAAGTAACTATAGTAGAATAAAATGCATGTTAAGTTTCATTGCCTTTAGAAATTCAGTTTCATTAATTTATAATTGAATTAGACTCAGGTATCTGGGGAAATATTTTTTTCTGGTGAAACAATTGCAAAGTGGTATGTTCTCATACTACGTCCTTATTGAAGAAGTGTTTATATATCTGGTAATAAGTAATATAAGGATTTTACTAAATAGGGAATTTTGGGCCTGTACAGTGAAGAAATATTTTAAATACAATAATTATAGCCACATTATAAACACATCTATGTAGATATTAAAGATCATCACTCATTTTGTAAAAGCCATATATTTAGTTATTTATTTACCTACCCTGTCAACAGAGTGCACTATCTTTACTCAAGGTAATTTGTTTATTTTTCTTTTTCTTTTCCAGACAGTATCTCATAGTGTGGTTCTACTTATCCTGGAAATCAGTATGTCAACCAGACTGACCTGAAACATGTAGAGATCAGCCTGCTTCTGCTTCCCCAGTGGTGGGATTAAAGGTATGTGCCACTATGCTCTGTTAATGCAAGATAATTTATATTTCCTTATTTTGCCCTTGCTTGTTGAGATTACATTAATTTTAATTAGTCAGACTTCTCTTGTATAGATTAAAATATTATTGATATTTTTTCAGGTAAGGAAGATAGAGTCCATGTCTAGGATATTATTACTTCCCAAAAATCTACTCTGACATCTAGTGTTTTAGTCTCTATACTTCTTTGGTAATAATCTCTGAGCCTCTGAAGGAAGAATGGGTGGTACAGATGTTCCACTTAGCATTGACTACTACTCTTGCAATTATTGTCTACACCAAAATCAGGTGTGGTGTCCACTTCATAAAAAGCTTGCTTGAGGTGACATGAGAGTTACACTATTCAGTGGGTGTGTAAAGAGAAGTATATAGAATGTAGTTAGATACTATGTCTTTTTACAAAATCAAAGCAGTATGACCTGCTCAACCATGGGTATTAGGAAGATTGTTTTCTCCTTTTTCTTCAAACTTAGACTGCATGCTGTGAGCTTAATGGTCCGCAATCAGGGAGGGACTTTCCTCCTGAGTTAAACATCAATGCAAATACTTTCAGACAATTTAGGAGGTGAACTGACAGTGGGCATTAACCACTATACAATAATATATAGTGCAATAAATCATCTCGTTAATTATAAGCATATTTGAATATTTATGTCTACAATGATAAGATTTCATCAACAGAAAACTACACAAATCACTGATAAAGCAGTCACAAGGTGAAGACTAAATTGATTTTTGAAATTTAGAATGGACATCATTGAGACATAGGTAGCAAATGCTATTTCCTACAAACTATGTTTAACTCATCATTAGGTTTTTGGCAAAGAGCTATGTTTTTTTATAACTATAATCCTATAATTTATAATTTCTGTCATTTGAATGAGAGAATGGTGAGGGTTTTTTTGTATTGTTTTTGTTGGTTTGCTTGTTTTAAACAAGAAACAAAATCTTCATTCCAGAGTTCTGGTACAAAAAAACTATGGTTTTGTGACACTTAGAAATAAATACATTTTATTTTTCTAAGAGTTTTGAGCATGCAAACACTTAATTGAGAGTACAGCAAGTGGCCGTTTATCCCATTATTGGGATAAGAGCTCCCTATTGTGACTACCTTGCATTTGCCTTGTGCATTTGTTATTGATTTATATATGCTAGATATATTTCTATATCCATGCCTCAATCAATTCTAGTTTGATTATTATGATTTCTTTAGTTTCTAATTAATCTTTTATTTTTATTTTCATTTTTTCTAGTACCTTACCTACTAGTATGCCACATAGCACTTTGTTTTGTCTCCTCGGGATCCTGAAGCTGTTAAATTTTATTGTACTTTCTTGATTGTGTGGAGAAAATAAATCACAGAAGCAAAAATCATTTTATCAAATCATCTCAAGGATAATCCTATCATTATAATTAGAAGCTGTTGATCACCTAGCTGAAATACTATTAGATTTTTATGATCTGATGTGACATTAGAGTGAGCCCTTTCTTTCTCTTATCTCATCACCCCTTTTTTGAGCAAGCTGCTGAACCTATCCTGAAGTAGAAGTGAACTGTTATTACCTTCAAATATGGTGGGACATCTACATGAATTATTTTTACATATTGTGATTCCTTATTGTGACCATTCTCTGCCTTCCAACCATTTATTTAATAACTGATTTATTTTGCTACAAGAAATACTGTGGGCATTTACTTATAAATACAATGTTAAGTTATACAATTTAAAAAAATCTTGCATTATAAATTGATTATACATCACTGCAACTTACTTATTTGGCTGGTCAGGACATGACAGTTCTGATGAGTTGGACTTTTTCTATTGGCTTCATTCACATATGACTGTAACATTTCATTTGGAGAACTTTGTTTCGATGCTATAAAATTCTCTAGGAATCTTGCATATTGGCAATAATTCACTCCCAATTATTTCACTGGGACATGGAATGAGACAGCAAACTCTAGCTCTTAGACTTGCTATTCGCTAGTCAGATTTCATTCACTTAGCACTCAACTTACACTATAAAAACACATATGTGTATTCAAAAACATACATGTTTATAAATATTACATATATACATGAAAATATATGTAGTAATATTCACAAAACATGAATCAATACAGAAATTTTATTCTCATCCACTATGAGATGGATCATTATAGCTGTCATCTTCTAGTCCTCTCTAATTTTTTCCTAATACTATGACATCTACCTTCTATTTTTATTACTACCTTAACTTTGAATTTCCATAATATATGCATAACATACACAGAACAGTTTTACCACATATCAGTACATTATTTATTACCTAGATCTCTCAGTTTCTCAAACCTCTCTGCCTGTCACTACTGATTTTTTTTTTATTCTACTATTCTTATATTTGTATTGCCTTTTCCAAAAAAGTCATATAGTTGGGACCAAAGTGTGAGCTCTCAAAAAACTTCCTTCCTATTAACAATATGGATTTAAGACTTCTCCAACTCTTTGATGAATTAATCACATTTTCTTCAGAAATATATTCCATTCTGTGAACATACTTAAGTATGCTTATCTATTGATGGTCACCTTGGATACTTCCCTTGTTGGGCAATGATACATATATTGCATTAAGTTTTTGCTGCACATATGTTCTGTGTATTTATTTTCAACTCAGTTGACAAAAACATAGGGATAGGTATTTAATAATATATGGTAAATTTCTTTTTTTTGGAATTCTCAATTTTTCTGCCACATATTCCTACGAGCTAGAATTATAGGAGTATGCCTCCATACCTGTTATTATGAATGTCGGATTACCAATTATATTTTTCCATAGCTTTGTAGACAAGCGTACATGTATAGTGTAACATTGGAGATAGCTTAATAGAGAAGATGGTATTGGAATGTGATATTCTCTGTGGGAAAAAAATCAGTAATATCGGGTAAGGCAAATTATGACCAGAAATGTATCATTTCATCTTGGCTAATTTTGGATTGTCAAACTGAGCAATATCTTCCAAGTATTAAATCAAACAAATTAAATATGCAACATCCCACATATGAATCATTCCTAAATTTATTCCAAATTGAAAGCACAGAAAATGATCTTCAGGAATAGGGAGTGACAAGTAGCCATAAATACAGGTGAATAAAGATAAGATAGGTGAGATGGCAGAGGTGCTTTGGTGGTAAGTGTGCCTGCCGGATATGCATTACAACCTGACTTCTTAGCACATTATCCACATGTCACAACCAAAAGTGCTCATAACACCTGTGCTCCAGGGATCTGAAACAGAAGGATTTCTTGGAGTAGCTGGCTTTGGGTATAGTAGTCTAGGCTGGCATCCATGTTCTCTCAGAGTTGGTAGAATATCTATCCAGGTCCTTCTGGCTTCCAGAGTTTCCGTGGAGAAGTCTGATGTAATTCTGATAGGTTTGCCTTTATATGTTACTTGGCCTTTTTCCTTTGCTGCTCTTAATATTCTTTCTTTATTCTGTATGTTTGGTGTTTTAATTATTATGTGATGAGGGGACTTTCTTTTGTGGTCCACTCTATTTGGTGTTCTGTAAGCTTCTTGTACTTTCATTGGCATGTCTTTCTTTAGTTTGGGGAAGTTTTCTTCTATGATTTTGTTGAATATGTTTTCTGCATCTTTGATTTGGGTTTCTCCACCTTCTTCTATACCTATTAATCTTAGGTTTGGTCTTTTCATGGTGTCCAATATTTCCTAGATATTTTGTGTTAAGGATTTGTTAGACTTAAGATTTTCTTTGCTTGATTAATTTATTTCCTCTAGTTTATCTTCAGCGTTTGAGATTCTGTCCTCCATCTCCTTTATTCTGTTGGTTATGCTTGTTATCTGTGGTTCCTGATAGTTTATTCAGGTTTTCCACTTCCAGCATTCCCTCAGTTTGTGTTTTCTTTATTGTCTCTATTTCAGTTTTCAGGTCCTGAACTGTCTCCTTCAGCTGTTTAATTGTATTGTGCATATATTTAGCCATGGATATTCTGATGAGTGTTGTTCTTAAAGGGAATGCATTTCCCATCATTAAAATATTTTAGCACCTTGACCAATTTGCATTTATACTGCTGAGAATAATATGGGCATTGTCATTTACATACTCTCCAAAAATAGGAATTTCTTTCCTTGATTCAAGCTATCATTGAAGTCTTACAGGCCCATATAATGTGTATCACTTTTTATTGCTTTTATATGTGTCCTTTCCAAAATGTCCAGTGTTTTGATGCTGTTTACTAGTTACATGCTGAGATTTTTTCTATAATGTAAGACAATGGGAAGCAAATTTTACCTTTCCATTTTCCTCTCTTTACTTTCTTATCTATATTTAATAACAATTGTTGAAACATCTCATGGTAAATACTTGAATCATAAAGCAGAAAGAATTTCCTTTCTAAATAAAACTGCCATGGGGGACCTTAGCAGCAGTTCCTTTTTTTTTGTTGTTCTGAAACTAAGAACTTCATTGTCAATGTAAAACAGTGTATAATTTGCTGGGCAAAGGCTTTTTTCATTTTTTTCACCTTATTACAATTCAATGTTCTTTAGTTGCAAAACATCTAATGCCAGCACACCTTTGCTGAAATATGAAAAGGGTTGTTACAATAGGAGATGTTTTTAACCAATACATTTTATATCAAATAAGAATAGAAAGCAATTGACCTAAAGAGATTTTGAGTAAAGTAAGACATTTTCAAACAACAGTAAACATTAAAAAGCATTTTTGTTAATTTGATTTCTTCTTTTTATTTATTTATTCAATCAAATTTATACCACTTGGTCATAAGTAATATAGGTGTATGTGAAATATTTGAAAATGCATGAATTATGATTGAGTTTCTTCATAAACTGAGGATTCAGACTCAAAGGTAAACTGGACTTCGGGCTTTCACACAGAGAAGAGTATTGATTCCATTTTTAGAAAAAGGAAAACAAGGTGAAATACATAAAAGACAAAAAAGCAAGTCCTCGAGGATTTTTAATATAACCCATTAGAAATAGTAATCATTCTCCCCCTCTCTATGATGGAGTCTCACTTTTCAGTCTAGAAGACCTCATAATTCACCTGCCTCAGCACCCAGTTGTTAGGTTTATATGTGTGTGTGAACATGTCCAGCTCATATTACAGTTTCTGTCAGATATTTTTTGATAGCTTACTCCCTGCACATGAACACAAATGAAGCTTTGCCTTTGATAGATCATGTATTGAGACAGCATCACAATAATCAAAGCTAGAGTTTACCAGGAAAATATCCAAAATATAACTAATATAACAAAATATAACACATTGCCATTTTTGTGTTTTCTGAATTCTTTCATGACACTTCTACCAACTGAGACACATACATGTGCACATATGTATGTAAGAGATTTTGTCTGTATGCTGACATTGAATGATGAATATGTTAGATAAATGTTAGCATTAATACATTTAAAATTTTAACTTCCAAATTTATAATCAACTTTAGCTTCTTTTGTATACTAATCTTTCCAAAGTTACCAATAAACACCCATACAAAGTGCAACAATACTGTTGCCTTTTAACTCAGAATATTTCCAGTCATGAAGATTAGTTAAGACCTTGGATTTGAATAAATGTGCAACTGTATTGGTTGTTTTTCCTCACTGTTCTAATAAAATCCCTAAAAAAGTAACAAAATGTAAACAGAGTCTAATGTGGCTCATATCTTGAAGTGATAAAGTTCATCAGGGCAGGAGAGTTGAGGTGTTCTATGTACTGTATCCACAGTCAAGACTGAGAGAGAGATGAAATGGCTCTGCTTTCTTTCTATTACTCTGCAAGCCCAATGCAAGAAATGATACCTGCCACTTTTTAAAATGAGTCTTCTCACATTAGTTTAACCAGTCTAGGAATGACCTCACAAATATGTCTGGAAGTTTATCTCCTAGGTAACTTTGATGAAAAAAAAATATATATATTTACAAATATATGTGTGTTTCATATATACATGTGTGCATATGTGTATATTTACATGTAAATGTTCATAGTTGTATAAATTAGAATATGATTCTGAAACAAGGCCCAAAACATTGATCTTTGGATGTACATTACCAATCAGGTACAAGTCCTTAATTTTTATTATGGATACTAAAACTTAAGTTAAATTAGGTGATAAAAAATGTTTGAAATCTCCTCTAATTATGTGGTAGTTAGGTGGGAGATAAAAGGATTAAATATAAACAATCAACCAAAAAAATGTGTAAGTGGATAAGGAGGCTAAGAGAATCCAGCATGTTAGTTCTATGATAGAAAAAACAGACACCATTTAAAATTTTAAGAAATTTTCAGTTTAAACTTTAGCAAATTTTCCTATAAACTTAATGTAAAGTACAGATTTTCCACTTGTATGGATGATTTGAAGGAACTGCTTGAGAGATAGGGTGACTAGGATAGCAGTGTGCTCTGAAATCTGACTTTGAAAGACTTGGCAAACTCTCTGCAGCTGTTAACAAGGTCTGAGAATGAAAGTTTGAAACTCTGCATGTATGTACCAGTTGAGTTCATGCGTTTTCAATTTCATTTATTTCTAGTAAAGAGGAAAAAAGTGAATGACTCTTTTTCATAGACTATTCTATAATGGAATATTTAATTAAAATTTTTGTGATATTAATTTATTCTAGTGAATTAAAGACATGTATTGTGTAAATGAATAGATTCTAATAGAATTGTAAACACTGAATGTGTTACTGTAAGTTAAATATTTGTGTAGAAACATTGTTTCATAATATTTTATTTTCATTCCTAACTAAGAGAACATTTAAAACAAATATGTGTTTATCAGTATAATTAAGAAATTCACCATTACCAGGTATTTAGATAGCCACAAATTGATTGTAGTTAGTAAACAGCAACATAGCTACAAAAAAATATCCTTCATTGTATGAACATGCAAACATGATCTCCTGAAGAAACACATTAAATAATGAATTAGAGT
The DNA here is from genome assembly GCF_003668045.3 of Cricetulus griseus. Taxonomy (NCBI): domain Eukaryota; kingdom Metazoa; phylum Chordata; class Mammalia; order Rodentia; family Cricetidae; genus Cricetulus; species Cricetulus griseus. The sequence continues at coordinate 307,578,927 of NC_048595.1, read as the reverse complement.
AAGTCATACTTAGAAATTTATTTTCTTTTTATATTATTTAATATCTACAAAATTTACTGTGACCAGGTCATCTTAATAGGAATGAAGGCCCAAATCCATGATAATGCAATATATACATTTATTAGATAGTGAAAATCATAAAGCAAACCATACATCTGAGTTTATTGTATCTCAACAGTACATAATTTTCTTACTTTGTTTATCATTTATCTGCTTATTAAAACCTAGTCATTCTTTTTTGTTGTTCTTGTTTTTCTGGACAGGGTTTCTCTGTGGCTTTGGAGCCTGTCCTAGAACTCACTCAGTAGACCAGGATGGCCTGAAAATTACAGAGATCCACCTATCTCTGCCTCCTGAGTGCTGGGATTAAAGGCATGCACTAACCTTAGTCAGTGTCATTCTTTAAGAATAAGGTTAAATGTCCTATTTTATGTCAGATTGACCTAAATATGCCAGAATTAAATATTACTTATTCTGACCTTACATGGTACTTTATATCTATCACAACATTTGAGATGTATTGGAAACAGCCTTCTTACAAAACACCATATTCACACAGGGAAAAATTATGAGGCAAATGCTCATTTATGGCAAATGTAAAGGGAATCGCTAAATGAAATGCATAAACCACCATAGATGGCTCCTTATAATTAAGAACCATGTTGAACACTCTCAGACCTCATCATAGGACTGGGTAAATTTATTAAGCATTATGATACTTGTCAAAAGACGTCCAAGTATGTTTACTCTGAAAATCAATTTTTAAAGTTAATTGCATTATTTAAAATTTATTGAATATGTTTTAGATTTAAATATATGTTTTGGGGTACACATTTCTGTGAAGTATATCTGATTTAGCATAACATCTTCTAGGTCCATGTATACTGTGGCAAATGTTAAAGCCAGCTTTTAAAAGACTGAATAATGCCTACTCTATACATATATAGAGAGCATTGTGTTTACCCACTTATGAGTTAATTTATGCTTTCAATACATTAACCATTACAAATGATGCTGTCATGAACACAGCTATGTAACAATCTAAGAAGGTAACAATTTTATTTATTTTTTATACACTGAACAGTGATTCCTGGGGCTTATGGTAGCTCAATTTTTAGGTAGAATTTTCACACTATTATTTATAATAGTTGTACCTATTCCTTTTTCCAAATTGTGCTATTATCTTTTTCTACAACCTTGTCAGTGTTTGTTTCCTTTAGATTTTTTTTTATTAAAAGCCATCCCATTTTTTTTTGTATGACAGAGAATCAACAAGTTACCTACTACTGCCATATGGGAAGAAACTGACTGCATGCTGAGGTTTTCTGCAATGTTGACATATAAAGACCACTAGTATCTAACAGTGGAAGACTTTAAGAGCCTTTGGATACTGGTCAGTTAATTGCCTTATTGATGTGTCTATTTATTTATTTATTTATTGAAATGTTAGTAGTCCATGGCTGACCATAATGATCTTTAAATGGAAAGAGAGTGAATAACAAATTATTGCCTCTATTTTAACTATATATTCACTGAAATAGACTCTTTGTTTCAAACAATGACCATAAATAGAAAAAATGAAAAGCTATAAGGTAAATGAACTCATAATAGTAAAAATGTATGGGAGAATTATTGATACTTTAAGTAACTGAGGATGGCATATATATTAAAATATATATGCACACACATTAAAAGAGTTAAAATGGAGTTATACCATAACTCAGCAATAATATCAATACTACACAACACAGACTACAAAGTCCCGTTTCATGATTTCGTTGTTGGCCAGTGAGATCCCAAAGACTGTCAAACATTATAGGCTAATGCCAAAGCTTATATTTACCATCTAGGACTTGAAAGACATTATTGAAGACAACACATAGTGTTCAGTAAAACATAAAGTATCATATTGGTACTGGAGGAAAGAATGAACCCCATTGGAAAGTCTTCAACATGCCAAAAGATGCTATAAATTGCTCTCAGGGGAGAAAAGTGATTATCAGTCTTTATAAAGATGTGAATTCTGTGAGCCTAGAATGACTGGCCTACCAAGCGTGTAATAGTGGCATCAATGTGATGGGGGTAATCATCAACTTTCTGATTGGATTTAAGACCTGCTGCACAATAAAACTCATACTGTCACCATTATCTGACCCAGAACCTCTGAATAGACATTTTATAGACATGGAGAGAAGATACTATTATTATTACTTTTTATTTTATTTTATTTTATTAGTTCAAATTAGGAACAAGCTTGCTTCAGATATCAATCCCTTCTCCCTCCCCCTCCCCTCCCCCCAACATCCCATCTGCCCCTAGCCCCAGGTAGGGTAAGGCCCTCAAAAAGGGGCTCCCCAAAGTCTACCACAGAGAAGATACTATTATTATTCTGATAAATATACATAGATAAAATCCACTACTAATGGCTTATTATTATACCTATATATTAAGAGTCTGAGAGTTTTATACCTTCACCCCATTCCAGTTTTCTTTCTTTTGCTCTTCTTGAATCACACTTACAGTTCAAGATGTACCTCTTTGCTTCCTGCTCCCACCACCGTAACTATTACTTAATGCCATGATGGACTCTTATCTTTCTGGAAACGTAAAACAATAAACTCCTTCTGTCATAAATAGTTTCCAGACATAGTATTTTATCATTGTTTATATAGCAATAAAAATAACCAGTACATAGTTACCAGAGAGTGGGTTATTTCTAAAAAGAACCCATTGGTTATTATGGTTGTTGCTTGCTTGCTTTAGAGTGATGTGGAGCTATTTGCAACCTTGGTGTACAAATTGAGGTGAATATTGTATGCAGAGCTTAACGGGTTGTTCTAGTAGAAACTGAAACAATAGTGGAGCTCAGAGCAATGCTTGGTGAAGGTCCAGTTCAAGAGTTTTCAGAAGGGAACATTAGGAACTGTGTTAAAGGCCATTCTGTGACTCTTCTTCTTCTTCTTCTTCTTCTTCTTCTTCTTCTTCTTCTTCTTCTTCTTCTTCTTCTTCTTCTTCTTCTTCTTCTTCTTCTTCTTCTTCCTCTTCTTCTTCTTCTTCTTCTTCTTCTTCTTCTTCTTCTTCTTCTTCTTCTTCTTTTTGGTAAAGAATATGTCTCCCTTCTACCTGTATCCTAAGTACTGACATGCTAAATTGAATGGTAAAACCCCATTAGGCATCAACCCTACATAATAATGAGAGGCAATAAAGGAAAACTGAGAGTGAGAGATATTATTTTTCTCCAGGAAGAGCACACCGATTGATTGTCTGGTACCACATGTCAGCACTAAAAACAGAAACAAGTAAAGTTTATATTTAATCATACACACACATATATATATTCACAAAAGATATACATATGATAGGAATTAGTGTAAAAATAGTCGACTTTAAAGGAGATTATGGAAGGGTATATAGTAGTGTTTGGAAGGAGCACAAAGGAAAGGAGAAATGTAATTATATTATAATCTCAAAAATAAAACTATTTTAAAAATTAATAATAAAGCCATGAAGTAATTTCTTAATCAGGGAAAAATTTGAGGTCACATTATGTTGTGTCTATGGCATGGTTATTACTGATAATACTATGCATGTCTGTAGTGACAAAGAACAAGCAGAAAAAAGGAAAGGCAAAATATATAGTTTGAAGAGAAAAACAAGCAAGAGGAAGCTAGATGTTGCATCTAAGAAATATACTGGAGGAAAATCTGCAATTGTTATTACAGAGAAACTTCCTCTGAATTGAACATAAGGGGATGGTTCCCTCATGGCACGAATGTATCCAGTAAGCTTCCAGTTTGTGAAAGATTGTGCATGATGTTGTTTGCTGCAAAAGTAAATAGATGGGAAACAAACTGCTCTTAATAAGATTCAAGAGGACATAGTTCAATATCAAGTTGAGCCCAATCTGGCAGTGTTGTCCATGTTGTGATAGAATTATTGGTGTGGAAGATGTAACACTAAGGCAGTTATGCTTTCTTACTCTGTAATTGCAGGCAGCCACTGAGAGCAAGAAGCATGTGACAAGTCATCCCTGCAAGGAATTGAGAAGCCATTGCATGAAATTTTTCTTTTTATAGGAGATTTATATGCTATAAGAAGCTTATATGTATGCTGCTTTTACATGTCTGTCTCAGTTTGCTATCCCTCCCCTCTCCTGTGTGTCTACGCTGAGAGTATCCCTGCATGTGGAGTGGGCTCCAAAAGTCCATTCCTGTTATAGGGATAAATACTTATCAGAGGCCTCATAGATTGCCCAGACCTCCAAACTGGCATCCTCATTCAAAGGGTCCGAAACAGTACTATACTGGTTTCCTGGCTATCAGTCTGGGGTCCATGAGCTCCCCCTTGTTCAGGTCAGGTATTTCTGTGGGTTTCTCCAGCTTCATCTTGACCCCTTCTAGTGAAGCCTTGATTGTTGTGGAGTCATCAAAATGTTGGAGATAGCAGAGCTCTTAGACATCTACAGAGGAGGACTACATACAAGGAGTGTAAGTAGCTCAATAGAGACGTATGTGCTATAGGCAGTTCATCTGGAGTGTCAGAGACATTATATTATGGTTCCTCCAGTTTAAAATGTTATTACATGTTTTATGCTGTTACATGTTGGAACTAATTTACTCTTTTAATTTTAAAGGATTTAGAGTTAATAAGTTATCTTGAATAACAAAGGAAATTTTGGCTTTTAGAATTTTGATTCTATGAAAGACTATTTTTTGGAAGTTAGATTACAAACATTTTGAATGATGATATTACGGGTGCTATGCTGTAGAATGTGTTGTTCTGCATAGCAATGCCCCCCCAATAAACATGGGTATTTGATAACTTTGTTCTGCAGTTGGTATCTCTTGTTTTGGGATAAACTTTTTTGTACAATGTGTGGATGTGACTTTGCCAATGGCACCTTTTTATTTGTTTAATAAAGAGCTGAATAGCCAGTAGCTAGGCAGAAGAATAGGTGGGGGTTTCTGGGGAAGAGAGGAACTCAGGAAGAATCTGAGGCTCTCTGGATTTGGCCAGCCAGCCATGGAGGGAGTCATACATACAGAATGGAGGAGAGATAAAGAGCCATGTGGTAGAATATAAATTAATAGAAATGGGTCATTTTAGTTACAAGAGTTACTTGGAAACAAGCCTAAGCTAAGGCTAAGCTTTCATAATCAATATTAAGTCTCTGTGTCATTATTTGTTTTCCTAAGAAACTCCAAAGAGAAAGTCCAAGATTTGCAAAATTACAAGCTCTGTTTGAGGGGCTTTAGGGAGTGCAACATTTTTGGAAGAGTATGGTCTTGCTACACTTCCAGTTTTCTTTCTCTCTGCTTTGTGATTTCAGCTCAAAAAGTGAATTCAATTCTTATTTCTTCTGTGGTGACTTCCACTGGATGTCATGCCTGCATGCCATCATTTACTCATTCCACTCTGGAATCATACTCCAAAATAAGCTATTTTTCCAGTCAATTCACTTATATTAGTTTACTACAACAATAGAAAAGTAGATAGTGCAGAGCTCATAAACCCCTTCTTCCTCAATGCCACAATGTTGAGTGGCTTGATCTTATGCAGGCAACCACATGTGTTGTGATATCAAGAATGCAGCATTCCTGTCATGTCCAGAAGACACTACTTTCTCCACTTCAAAAAGTCCCATTTGTGGCTGAGCACCTTACTAACAATTATTTTCTGTACATTTACAACTTGAATTTCTGCATTAACACATGAAAACACATACACAAACATACACACAAACCTTCTCTGATGAGATCTGACAACATACTAGTGTTTGGCCTGAGAAGTACAAATTTGGAGGGTGATTTGATATAATGTCTATTTGGTAAAATAACAGTATTACTTTTTCCCATGGCCTGGGGGGATCTTTGTCAGAGTTATAGGATTAGACATGTATTTCTTTCTCCTAAGTAGGACTTAAACCTACTAGAAAGTGTTTGGCCAATTTTGAACATGTCAGCATATCTTAACATACTAGTCTTCATTGTAATTCATAGTTAACAGTTCTGTAAGATTGTTGATCAGTTGGGATCTCTTACATGAAAAAAATATACATGTCTCCTGCTATCAGCATTCCTTTGTTACTGGTATTCCTTTGTCTAGGGTTGAGGAATTGTGAGATTTCTCATTTTATATTTGCATGTCTAGTGATGTCATCTTTGTTTACCTTTTGTTTAGGAAGCCATGTTCTGGAGATTTAATATGTGTGAGTTCTCTGACATTTCCTATGGCTCTTACAATATTTCTGCTCCCTCTTAAACTATTAACCCTGAGACTTAGAAGCAAGATGTTCATTTAAAATGTTTCTGTTAAAGTTGGGCACTATGTAGTCACTTATTTTCTGAATTTTGATAAGTTATGCTTAATAACCTCCATCTATTTTATAAAGATATTCTTTTGATAAGGTGTGATATATCAACTATTTATCTGCAGTCAAAAGCAAAAGATTGTTGATGACTCACAAATTTAAGCAGCTTGCATAGTACTCTTCAGAACTATGAAAACCAGATGATAGGGAAGGAGATTTCTATTTAGAGAGGTGCCAACTTGATTTATCTGTGTTCTGTGACCAGTGCATGTAGTCTCTTCACCAATAGAACCTAACCATTAAGTTTTGGTAAGAATACAATAGCAAGGGCGATAACATGTACTCTTTGGATATCTCCTCAATACCTCTGATCAACAAACCAATAGAAAGAATTCTATTTGGCAATCAATAGGAGGAGCTTGATCTCATATGTGATGGAACTCCAATTGAATCTCTTCCTTTTGGTTTTTGGATGCAGGCTTTTTCTGTATAGCTTTGGCTGTCCTTTAACTAGCTCCATAGACCTGGCTGTCCTCAAACTCACATAGATCTGCCTGCCAACATCTCCCAAGTGCTATCACCACCTAAATGAGCACACACACACACACACACACACACACACACACACACACACACACACACACACACACTCACGCATTGGTTTCCATGTGACTTTGTCAAACATACTTAATGACAGTTATCTTTCCCTTTCTTTTCCACAGTCACCCATCCCCTTCTCCACTTAAACTTTTCTCTCCATTATTCCACTTTCATGAATAGAGCTTTTATCAAGACTTTAAAGAGTTTTCACTGTCACTTACAACCCTACCATACCAGGGGTTAGGTCAAGTTTTCTCATGGCTATTTTGAAAAATAACTTGGCCAATTGGGCAGAAAGAACATGAAACAGACATTAAAATGTTCTGTAAATAACTTTGAGTGGGTTAGCTCCATTGGGGATAACAAGAGGGCATTTGTGGAAGTTACAATGAAACTAGCAATAAGCAGCATACATAGAACTAAGAGTGAGGGCTTATAGGCAAAAAAGAAGAGACAAGGTGAATCTGATCTTTAGAAACTGGATTGCTGATTTCGAATGCTGATGTGCTTTCTAGCAATGCTCTATTGATGACAGATATAAATAACAATAACAAACCTTCTGTAATCAACTGAAACTCCTTTATTCAGTAACTATTTCACTACATTCAATTATTAAGGCAGAGGTAAGGTGTCCTGAGTCTATTAGATTAAATACATCTGTAACAGACACATTTCTAAATATTTTTCAAATTATATTTAGCTGCGAGAAAAAGTGTGCCTGACCATTTAAACAATATGAACAAAATATTCAATAGGAAATTATTCTAGCATGTACTTTACCTGCTTAGTTTTTAGAGTTTATTTTCAAACTAACATGTCCTTGTGGTTTATGAATAGAATTTTTAATGTATTCCATAAAGCCAGAGATTATTCATTCCATGAGAATATAATTATTTATAAAATTTGCTCACCATATTTTTGAAAGTAAATACAAATTCACATACCATAAAGAACAAAGTTTAATATCTAGGTTTTATCTATCTAAGAGTGACAAAAATCATCTGGGGCTATGTCTAAATTCACTGGAATGTATTACCAATGCAATGAATTTATTATCACTAATCTGTCAAAGCCAAAGGCGGGGCCAGAATTGGCAGGACTGAAAATATTCTGTGTGCCATGGTTAAGATGAGGAACCTCTTCAGGAAGCCAATATAACCAGTAACTGGAATAGAGGAGAACAAGAAAAGAGATACCATAATAGAGTCAGCCATTATAGGTTTAAAGAGAAATCAAGCACTAGGGAAATGTCCAGAGATCTACAAGGATGACACAAACTATCAATATAAATAGTCAAGAAGTTACCTTAAATGCCTTCCCCCCATAATGAGATTTATGACTACCTTATATGCCATCCTAGAGCCTTCATCCAGTAGCTGAAGGTAGCAGAAACAGACACCCACAGATAAACACTGAGCTGAACTCTGAAATCCAGTTGTAGAGAGGGAGGAGTGATGAGCAAAAGGGTCAAGACCAGTCTGGAGAAAGCCATAGAAACAGCTGACCTGAAAAAGGAGGAGCTCATGGACCCCGGACTGATATCTGGGAAACCAGCATAGGACTCTTTCAGACCTTCTGAAGGTGGGTATCAGTTAGGAGGCCTAGGCAATCTATTAGGCCTCTGGTAGTGTATCAGTGTTTATACCTAGTACAACAATGGACTTTGGAAGCCCATTCCAAATAGAGAGATACTCCCTCAGCCTAGACACACAGGGGAGGGCCTAGGCTCTGCTCCAAATGATATGACAGACTTTGAATATCCCTCATGGAAGGCCTCACCTGCTCTGAGAAGTGGAAAGGTGTTGGGATAAGGGGTGGTGTGGGGGGCATCTGAAGAGTGGAGGGATGGGGAACTGAGATTAACATGCAAAACAAGATTGTTTCTAACTTAAATAAAAAAGAAAGAAGAAATAAATATTTGGAAAGAATAATGAAAAAGAAAAGAAATTATGCTACATTTACCTAGCGGGGTATTATTCATCCATTAAAAAAATGGTATCATGACATTTGCAGAAAAGTGGAGAAACTAGAAAAATCATCCCAAGTTAAGCATCCCAGATTCAGAAAGACAAATATAATGTATTCACTTATATATGGATAATAGTTGTTAAGTTAATGATAAAGAAGCTGCAATCTGTAGAGCATATGTATAAAGTAAGTGACTAGAAGGTACAGTTAGTTCTCCTTAGAAAAGGGACATGGAGTAGATAGTTATGGATGATGAGGCAAGCTGGAATGAGATTATCAAGTGGGGGTTGGGAGAGGAGGGGGATGAGGGAAGGAAGTCATGAAAAGCTAGTTAAAATTACGGGCCATTGGAGGGATAGTATGGAAACTTAATACAGTAAAAGCTTCCTAAAATATTTACATATTTAAAGGTGACCTAAATGAAATTACCTAATGATGTCGGAGACAGTGTCCCAACTGGCCATCTATTGTTATCTAATAAAGTTTTCAGTGGCAGAATTGGATTACATCTAATTGTTGACCCCATGGGAATCCCCAGACAGCCCAGGCTATAGACTACTCTATATAAATCGACAACAGGCCTAGTGGCTGAAGACAACACCTACACAACTAAATGTATATGGGAATGTTGAGCTGGTTCCTAAATAGAGTCTTCACCCCAGGGTTCCAGTGCTTTGGTACAGTAAGGCACTATAAGACTTCTCAAAAGAGAAACATAAACCTCCAGGTAGCCACAAAACTTCTAATCTACAATAGTACACTGCCTGCAAGATATATTTGGACAATGGTGGCATAAATCTTGTGCAAATAACCCAACCAATAACCTATTTGACTTAAGGCCCACTCTATGAGATGGAATCCACACACAACACTGCTTGGGTTATCATGAACCAGAGACTAGATATCCCAGGGACCAAGGGTAGAAGCAAACATATTTACTGTATTGCAAAAATGACTCCTAATTGCATTATTTATTTATTTATTTATTTATTTATTTATTGTTTTTTGAGACAGGGTTTCTCTGTGTAGCTTTGGAGCCTATCCTGGCACTCGCTCTGGCGACCAGGCTGGCCTCGGACTCACAGAGATCGGCCTGCCTCTGTCTCCAGAGTGCTGGGATTAAAGGCGTGTGCCACCAATGTCCAGCTTTATTTGCATTCTTCTATGCCTACAGATCAGCATTTTCCTCAGCCACCATCAGGGAAGCTTCTTCCTGCAGCAGATCTGAACAAGTACCTAGACCCACAGCCAGGTATCATTCAGAGTGAAAGTGTTTGGAACACTAAACCTTAAATAAAATGTCTCCCTCAAATCCCTCTCCCCTGAGCTCAGGGAACCAAAAAAAAAAAAGTGCTTAAGAACCAGAGGAGATGGAGGATGCCAAGGAACCAAAAAGAAAGTTCTTAGGAACCAGAGGAGATGTAGGATGCCAATAAAACAAGGCCCTCTAAATCACTAAGATCGAGGCTCATAGGAACTCACAAAGACTGAAGCAAGATGTGCAGTGCCTGCCCATTTCTGTACAAAGTCCTCTGCATATGGCTTCCAGTTAAAGTTTTTATGGCATTGCCTGCTGTGAGAATAAGTGGGTCTATCATTTCTATCCCTTCTCTTGTGCTCTTTCCCTACCATTTGTCTTGTAAAGATCTGATGTGATTTATTTGTTTTATTAATTGTATTTTATTTTCTTATATTTTATTCTTTTCTCTTAGTAGCCTGTTCCTTTCTAATGAGAGACAGAGCTGAAGACTCCATATGGGAGAGAATATTGGTAGGAACTTGGAGAAGTAGGAGGGGATACCATAACCAGGGACTATTATGTCAGAAAATAATCTTTTTTTTTCAATGAAAAAAGGAAATAAAATGGTGTCTAAAGTGATGGCTCAGGGGTTAAACATACATGTTATCATTACTGAGGAACTGGGTTCAGTTTTTCCCACTCACATGGTGGCTCCAAACTCCTATTTTTGGGGAATTGGTGCTCTCTGCCCCAACTGATATATCTACAACATAAATCCTTTACCTCAGATTCTGGGATCACAGTGAAAGAGGCAGCAGAAAGATTGTAAGATTCAGAGAATCAGGAAGTTTTCTGTAAATGTGTGTCTTCTAGAAATATTGGAGAATCCACACTTATGGATTATCATTAACAGGAATATTAGCATGACATGGACAAGAAAGACTAATATGTATGAAAACACAAAAGAAGAAAATTTCATGCGATCTCAACCTTAGGTAAAGGACTATAGACAACCAAGGAATGATGAGAAGAGAAAAAAAAACAGCCTTTCTCAGGGAAAACGCCACAAATTTGTTACCCAATCAAATTTACCAGCCCTGAAATTACACACACACACACACACACACACACACACACACACACACACACACTCAAAGAGAGAAAGAGAAAGACAGAAAGACAGAGAGACAGAAGGACAGATACTCATACACAGACAAAGGGAGATTAAAGGTGTAATTAGAGAGACTAAAATATACAAATACTATTGGAGAGTTCATATAATATATATATATTCATAAATATATTCATAATATATTATATATATATATATATATATATATATATATATATATATTTCCTTCTACAAATAGAGGCCAAGAATTTGATAAAGAACAAAGGAAGTTCGAAGCATATATGGGCAGGGATGGATGGAAGAAAAGTCAAAGGGGTGACATAATTTTATTTTAATTTCAAATTGTTCTAGATGAAGTTACTGTTGCTGTGATGAAACACCATAAAAAAGCAACTTGAGAAGAAAAGCATTCATTAGGCTTTTTCTTCCACATTTTTGTTTATGACTGGAGGAATTAGGACAGGAACTGTAACACACCAGAAACCTGGAGGCAGGAGCTGATGCTGAAAAATGTAGAAATGCTACTTACTTGCCCACTATGGCTTGATCAGCCTGCTTTTTTATAAAAAGTTGCATCACCAGCCTATGGATGGCACCACCGCAATGGGTTGAGTCTTACAACATCAATCAATAATTAGAAAAATGCTCTGTAACCAGATCTTATCCAAAAGAGTCACTTTCTCAACTGAGGTTCCCTTCTTTCAGATTACTCTAGCTTGTGTTTTTAAGACAAAACAAGCCAACACTTTTATGTAAATTTTATTGCAGCTTTGATGTTTCTACTTAAGCAAACATTGTCATATTCATGCATTGCTTGTACATTGAAGTTCTCTTGATTGAGAAGACTCTGGACTTGCAAAATACAGAGAGCAATGTGGGGCATGGGGACTTGTGCCTTAATCCTAGCATCAAATACAGAAAATATAGATATTTACTCAGTATTTTATGTTTTTTGTAGATAATTTTTTCCTCAAATTGCATTTTGTTCTGAATTTCACTAATTTTTTTGCTGTCAGGAAAAATTCTAATTTATCAATAAATACTTTTAATGTCTATTTCATCTATGTAATAAACTATACATATATAATAATTAATTTTAAATTTTTATTAATGTAACATTTTCTTGTTGATGTTTTGAAATTTAAATTCATTTATTGGAACATAAAAGGTGCTAATAATTATTCTTTCATTTTTTTCAACATAAAAAAGCTGTTATCCTAGAGCCCATAGACAAATTATCTCTAATGAAATTCTGGTGCAAATACTCAGTTTTGTGATGACAGAGGGCAGGTGCTTTCCTCCATGCTTGTTCAAGATCGGAGAATTTTTACAGTGAACACAGCACAATACCATCTCCCTGATGTATTCTGCTCCTGCACAAATCACTGCTATAGTCTGCTACAACTGAACGCCTTCATTTTTGAGAGATTAAAAAGGAGGAGGCAAGTGTTAAAGCTGAGAAAGAATATCACAACAGTGACATTTCGAAGGTTTGTATGAAAATAAAAAAGGACAGATATGTGCTTGTGTGTAGGCATTTCTAGTTTTGTAGCTATGTGAAATCAGAATAGGAACACTATAGTATTATGACTGTATGTAAACTACAGATTCAGAATCATCACCTAGCTCTGACTTCCTCACTAATTAGTGTGCTTTTATTACCAGAGTTAGCCAAGCAAGATCAAATTACCATGTACAGGCCATTTTATTGAAGCATCATGCACTTAAAGAGGTTGGCCTCACAGACCTCCATAATCCATTCAAATTAAAAGATTCTGTGAATTAAATGTGCACAGCAGTCAACTGTCCTCGAATAAAAGTAGCCCCTCAGGCTCTCTTTCATTCCCTCTTTTTCTTTGTTTCTATTAAATCTAAAGTACAGTATGCTTAGAGGCTATGTTCTTTCAATTTCGAGTCAAGCAGGATGCAAGCCTGATGTTAAGAACAAGAGAAGGACTCCATGGCTCATTTACCTTGGGAACAATCCTGGCACTCTCATGTTGTGTATCTTTGCTCTAGCAAAAAGGCAGACTTTGTCTGTGAGCAGCATCTCTTTTACTTATTATTAAAATTAGGAATTACTTCACATTCAGTGACTATATCCTTACATTATATTCGCTCCAAATGATTAATTGGTTCACAACCTGTTTAGTTGTTTTTAATCTTCAGAAATATTTGTTAATACAATTCTATAAATTTACAACCTTTAATATCAAGCTCAATGCACAATTTGCACAGACTTATGCCTCCCAAATAAGCTTGATATATTGACAGAGATCTTGAAATATGATCAGTTCATCTTTTACTTCAGTTAAAGCTTGCCTTCTCACTCCCTAGTCATCATGTTATACATACTCCTTCAAAATTCAGTATCAGAGTGGTTTTCAGGTGAGTCTTTTTGATCCCATATAATTTGCAAACTAGTTCACATTGTCCCTGTGTCTGTGGAATATGCCATGGTACTTTCAGTCTCTCCCAGTTAACAAATTTGTTGAACAGTAGAAAATGTGTATCATTCATTCTTCTATGAAACAGCACTTTAAAGGAAAGGAACTACCCTTTGATTTACATACTTGTATCACTAGCATTTATTGAAGACAAGTATTTTTTGACAAACTTCACAATGCAGTTGAGGTCAATTTTAGAATTTGAAATTGAACTTTCTGTTCATGGATTAAGATTCCTTCTAAAACATCTAGAGTGATAAACATCATTGAAGACTTCTGGATAAGGTTATCTATTATTGAAATAGTGTTTTAAATGTCATAAAATAAATATATAATCGTTTCATTATGCTGTATTCAAACAGTTGCACAATGTACTTCACTTGTGTCTGCCACCATTACCTGCTTTTTCTCAATGCCACAAGGTTAATTCCCTTTATTTTTCATATAAACATACGTCTTTTTATTATTATCTCATTTAGTGCCCCAATGAATTTCCTTAAGGTTGTTTACAGGAGCATGGGTGTGATTTTGTTTATAGGATAATGGTCACAGTAGTATAAATGATGCCCTTCCTTTCCCCATCAACTGCTATCTACTTGTAAATCCTGGAGGGCATAAAACATGAGAATTCTCCCTTCTATGACAGGGTACTGACTGGTCTAATCTTGCAAAGATCTTCTAAAGATAACAAAAGCTGCTGAAAGTTCAATAATAGAAAACCTGTGCCATGCCCTGAAGTCAGCATTACATACTACTGGCTCCTTTACTCCAGCATTTGTTTTCTTACTGTCCTTTGTTATGAGACATTCCCTCAGCATTGGAGGGAGTGTTAGACATGTCCCATCCATATCTGGCCATTAAACAATTATTTGTCTCTATACTTTGATCAGGCTTGAGTCTCTCAATTCACTGTTGGCCACTGCAAAAACAAACTTCTTTCACCAAAAAAATGTGAGTGGCATTATTCCATGGGTACAAACATTCCAGTTATTTAGAAGGGAGTTTGATGTCATATCCATTTAATAGAATGATAGCAATACCTTCATCACCAAATTCTTGACCTACCAGTCATAGGATTTTGACTGGCTTTACAGTACCTAATAATGTGAATTACTTCCTGTGGAACAGGATCAAATATGGTAAGCAAACAGTTAGCAACCATGATAGTTGACTTGCTACTCCCTTACCAGTGGATTTCTCTTGACTTGTCAGTTGATATTATCTTTTATGTTTTATTAGTTCAGGCTTACACTATACTCCCTTATCTCTGCTGCCTACCTACCATCTCTGAAATCTTTTCACCTATAGAAGCCCCCTTCCACTTTAGTATCACATGTGTTCTAGCACTCTGCTCATTTAACAAATCTTTCTTCCCTGTCACTGGCCATTTTCTACTGTCCAGTATACCAACCCCCTCCAACATATGCACCTTTCCTAATTCTTCATCCTTTCTATCTCTGTTATCTATATTAACATACTTATTTTTGTTTTAATCAGTTCCATTTTATATCATTCTAAAGTAATTTTCTCTTTGGTTTTATTTATTGGAAGAAGTTAACAAATATAATTCCAATACCCTCCACCTCAGATAATCAGTACTACATCTGAAACTTTTAAAAACTTCACTGAATTACTTGGCATCTGTGTATATAGTATAACAAATCTTTTAGTGAGTTTAATGTTAAAGGAATAAAGAACAAGATACAATGGATAAAATGTACTTTTTACTCTTCTGTCAACATTAACATAAAATTCCATTCACATTTGGTCAATTCTTTTTAAGCAAACCTTGGAATTTTGGTTAGATATTTGTTATCTCTCTATATTCCCATAAACATCAGAAATAGTCTAAAAGGCTGAAAGAACACAGTTCAAAAGGAGACAACATTGAAGCATTAGGTGCAGGTATTAGAGTATTGGCTAGAATGAAGGAGTTAACTAAATCGGCTACTGGATAACCTGGCACTTGAGGCAGCACAATAGGAGAAAGTCTGTGATAAGAGGATCCATCCAATCACCCAGCCAATCATCTAACATACCATTGATGTGATAACTTTTCAGAAATTAGCTACTCACACTTTTAGAACTAGTGAAATTTTCAACTAAGTAAATGGAATCATATGTGTGTGTGTGTGTGTGTGTGTGTGTGTGTGTGTGTGTGTGTGTGTGTGTGTGTACCTGATGCATAAAAGTGGTTGTAGGCAGGTGGAGTGGTACACTTCTATTTCACCAGCCACACAATAGGCAGAAACATTACAAATAGCATGAGGATCAGAACTCATTCAGTGATCTCTCCTAAAATTTAAAGTTATAAACACCATGCCAAAAATTGTTTTAAAATAGAAAAAAAGGTCTTTATTTTCTACACTAAAACATGGTTCAATATTACATACTTGTGTGTTTATTAAGAGTGTTCATTGGGGTGTGTAATACTGCATGCCCACCGAGGACAGTCTTGAGATTTTCTTCTATAACAACATCTTATATGATCACATGAATGGAAGTGTCTATTTAAGACAAAGTAATGGTAACTCAATGGGACATTGTCATAGGTCTATATTGTTGAAGTTATGACTCAGTACACTTAGTTGTATTGATAAAATTTGGATTATTTGGAGACTCAGAGGAAAGATAATAACTTAACTAAGATAATAAATATACAGGAACCCAAAGAGCTACAACATTCTACTAATTCAATCTTATACCTCTGACAGAAACGGATATGGCTGTGTTAGATACAATTTAATAATTTATTATTTCTTCCATTGTTTATTTAAATTACAAACAAATTGTTTTACATGTCAATCCAAGTTCCCTCTCCCTCCTCTCCTCCCCTGCCCCTCACTAACATCCTACCTATCCCATATCATTTCTGCTCCCCAGGGAGAGTGAGGCCTTCCATGGGGTCTTTGGAGTCTGTCATATCCTTTTGGATAGGGCCTACCCCCACCCATGTGTCTAGGCTGAGGGAATATGCCTCTGTGTGAAATGGGCTCCCAAAGTCCATTCCTATGCTAGGGATAAGTACTGATCAACTACAAGAAGCCCCATAGATTTCTGATTCCTCCTCACTGACACCCACATTCATGGAGTCTGGATCAATTCCATGCTGGTTTCCCAGTGATCAGTCTGGAGTCCAAGAGCCTTGTTCAGGTCATCTGTTTCTGTGGGTTTCACCAGCCTGATTTTGGCCACTTTGTGCATCACTCCTCATTCTTTGTAACTGGATTCCAGTTTAGTTCAGTGTTTAGCTGTTGGTATCTTTTTCTACTTTTATCAGCTGATGGATGAAAGCTCTAGGTTGGCATATAAGTTAGTCATCAATCTCATTAGCATAGCAGGACATTTTTAAAACAGATTCAGCAAAGTGGCAGGATACAACATTAACAGCAAAGTGGCAGGATACAACATTAACTCAAAAAAATCAGTAGCCCTATTATATGCAGATGATAAGAGGGTTGGGAAAGAAATCAGAGAAACATCATCATTTACAATAGACACAAACAACATAAAATATCTTGGGGTAACACTAACCAAACAAGTGAAAGACCTGTATAGCAAGAACTTTGATGCGTTAAACAAAGAAACTATAGAAGATAACATAAAATGGAAAGATCTCCCATGCTCTTGGATAGGTAGGATCAACATAGTAAAAACAGCAATCATGTCAAAAGCAAACAACCAATCTACAGATGCAATGCAATCTCCATCAAATTATGGGCACAATTCTTCAGAGACCTTAAAAGAACAATACTCAACTTTGTATGGAGAAACAAAAGACCCAGGATATCCAAAAAAAAAAAATCCCAAAACCCTGTACAATAAAGGAACTTTCAGAGGCATCACTATCCCTGACTTCAAGCTCTATTATAGATTTATAGTCCTGAAAACAGCTTGGCCTTGGAACAAAAATAGGCAGGTAGACCAATGGAATTGAACTGAAAACCCTGATATTAACCCACATACCTACAATCACCTGATCTTTGACAAAGAAGCTACAAATATACAATGGAATAAGGAGAACATCTTCAACAAATGGTTCTGGCATAACTGGTTGCTGGCATGTAGAAGACTGCAGATAGATCCATGTCTATCACCATGCACAAAACTTAAGTCCAAATGGATGAAAGACCTCAACATAAATCCAGCACCACACTGAACCTCTTAGAAGAGAAAGTGGAAAGTACCCATGAATGAATTTAACTAATTTATATCATAACAGTTTCTTATTTGAAAGTTAAATTGAAATTCACCAGATAGGAATGAATGACTTAAGTCCTTAAAGATGAAATGAGTTTGGATAATATCCTAGGACCTGTTGATTCCATTGATAACTATAACAAACTTACTCATTATCCTTTCTGTGTCTTCCTTTGGAGATGGGCTAACTTTTCTAAAGTCCTTTGACGCTGGTAGATAGCTGTCTCACAAGCAAAATTCTGTGTCCTTTCATGGACTTTTCATTCTATCTTTCATATCCTTCACATTTTTAATTAAAACTAGATCTTGACATGTTTAAAAAGCTAAGGCTTAAGGTATCAAATAATTTCTAGAGTGTAATATAAAGGCAGAGATCTGAGCAAAGTCTGTGGGAAATGCTTTTGAGGGTATTCTATGTACCTGATTTTCTTACTATTTGCATGTAGACATGATTTGTCATTTATGTAGATTATACTTTAGAGCCATACAATTGACTTCCAAAAATGTTGCAATTCTAAGAATAAGTATGTCCTGGATTTTGTTTTTGGCAACTTTTGCTACAGTCATGGGCATATTTGTCCTTTGGCTGGCCAGTCGAACTTACATAGTAGTATAAATAAAGATAATGTTGAGTTTAATTTACTGCATGTGTGTGATATTATAGAGAAATTATTTTAATCCATATATTAAGGTTAAAATTAATAAATATGGGTTCTAAAATTTTTCTAAAATACCCTAAGGTATTTGTTTTTACTATGTTGCTTTAAGCAAAAATGAATCCCTAACTGGGGCAAACAATAAAGTTAGAATATTAAACAAATCAATATTTACTATATATGTCATTATTCATAGTTTTAGAGAAATAAAAATGCAACTATACTTATATTTCCTAAGCAATTATTTAGTCCATAATAAAGGACACTTAAGAAGTCATTTTCCCATAAAATAAAGTTGATCAGCTGGGGTGATGTGCTAGTGGAAAGTGATAGGAAATGAGTAGAGGATGACTGGATGGTTACCCAAAGGTCATTTGCAAAAAGGTACATTTATTTATAGCATTTTTCTTCTCCTTAATGTTTCCTCCTTATTTGGTAATTTGAGAGGTACTTGAGTCAGAAGAGGGATGAAATTTTTATCTCTATTTTCTGTTAATAGTTTCTGTTTGTCTGAATGAACAAAAGCATACTGCAGGTAACAACATATTTTAATATAAGTTTTATGACCCTTGGTCACATCAGGGCAGGATACTTTGCAACTCAGTAATTTGAGTAATGTTCTCAGAGGCAATAGGTCTGTACACATTATCTCTGTAGATTTCCCAGTTATTCCAGAGGCCTACTTTCTAGGCTATTTCCCTGTTTGTTCTAATACCTTTTTAAAGAACCTAATTGCCTGGATTATATCCTTCCCTGTCTAGTTGCTTTGAGTGGGTACTATTCTTTACACTGAGACTCAATGCAAGAGTATAGTTTGAGGAATTGAAATCTACCGTTCTTCTTTGAAATTTCTCAGTATACTTAATATGCATAAAATAAAAATATGTGCTTTTTAAAATTAATTTAACAACAGAAATAGGAAGAGATTAATCTTCCTGTAAAATCCAAAGATAATAGTCTGAAATTCCTTCATAATTCACAGAAATAAATGATGTCAAATAAGTGAGTTAAAGAAATAGCATACAGACTAGATGATATCACAATTTTGAGTGAAATATACCAGAAAATAAATATTTATTGTGCAAGATGACTGAAATAATGTATAGTTGAGCATATATTATAATATTTGTTTTGAAAACTTGAAATGTATAAAAGAGGTTTCAACTGAGGAGTGCCTAGCCTTAAACAGAATATCTATTCACAAATTATGTCAAGTTTAGGGGATCATTAATGGAAAAGGGGAGGCAGAAAAATTATAAGAGCTAGATATAGTAAAACACTGCTATAAAACAGTATTTTCCAGAAAAGACATGGTATTGCTCACAAAAACACAAAACAGCATAACTGCTTAAACATGTCAGTGTGAGAAAAAGGGAGCCAAAATCACAGGAGTACTAGGAAATCCCACCCTTAGGTGAGGAACTATGGTGAAATGATGTTTTCTTGGGTGAGGAGAACACCAATTTTCTTCAGGGTTGTGACCAGTAATAGGTCACCCAGGCTCTGTTTGATAGCTATATACACATGAACATATAATCACTAAATTGGAATAGTAGTTTTATGAAAACAATAACTAAGGTGTCTATTAGCTCATTAGGCAGTGCATTATATTAAAGTTTTTAGTAACATTAAAAAATAGATCACATGATTTTGGGAGGAAATAAATGATGCAGCAATATGGCAGGAATCAGAGGGGAAATATTGGAGATTAAATTTGATCAAAGCCTATTACAAAGATGTATAAATTCTCAGCAATAAATTAAAAATATTTCTTATTATGACAAATTCATACATGTAGACATGCTATGTATATTGCTCATATTCATAACTACCTATCCCCATTTCCTTTTTGTATTTATCTTTCCACTATCCCACTGATATCTTTTGTCTTCTGAAGTAGCCCTCTTCACTGTCCTGATATATTTTCAACAAACATTAATACATTTAAAAATGACATGCTAAGTCTGAACCATTTATTTTCTGAAAACTAAGAGATAGTCTAAAATTGTATAAATTGTTAAAGAAATAAGTTAGTAGTCTTAGGACCAAGAGGTAATCAAAGAATTCCTCGACAAATTTGAATTTCCACAGGATATGTAAATGTGAATCTAACATGACATGATATCATGTTTTGTGAACAATGCCTTGTCTTTTCTGGAAAATACTGTTTTATAGCACTATTCTATTATATCTACTCATATAAGATAGAATTATGGAAAGTTAGAGTTTTTAAATCTTATTTCCTTCTGTTGAATTTCATTTAAGTAACTGAAATATTTTAAATAACTGTTCTAGAAAGAAAAAAATATGAAAGTTTCTAAATGGTATTGTATCTCATAGAGTTATTAAAACAAAAGAAAAATAAAATTATCTTAAGTACTTTATGCTTTAGCTCATAAATCAATGTTTATGTGGCTTTTGTCTGTTTGTTTTTAACACTTCTCTGCTAATACTAAGAGGTCATAAGATGCAGCATTGATCATCTATAGAGTCTACCAAATATCACACAAATGGATTTACTCAGATATATGATGAAACATTCTAAAGAAGTCTGATAGAGCATTTTAAGAAATATAAAACAGAAATATTGTGAAGAGGGACGTGTACTTAGTCATGCACTGAAGTTGTGGCCAAGTGAGCAAATATATCAGCATTTAAGAATTGGGAGGATTAAAATGTATATTCCATTACAAAATATATAATGAGTTTGAAAGTAGTCAGTGTTGGAAAGGAAAGTGTGGGTCTCAAGATTAAGTCTGAATAATAGAATAATTTAGATTTTATTCAAAGAGTAATAGTAAGAAAGTAAAGTGTTTTTTACAAGTGTACTCTCTCTCTCTCTCTCTCTCTTTCTCTCTCTCTCTCACTCTTTCTCTCTCTCTGTGTGTGTGTGTGTGTGTGTGTGTGTAAAATTTACGAACCATGAAGAATGACTCAAAGATTAGTGGCCAGTCCACAACAAACTTTAAACACACAAGTGATTAATAAGTACATAGAGTTAAGAACTGTCCATAACAGTGAAATAAATATTTAATTTCAGAGACATTTAGAATTAAAATAAGCAAGATGTAATGATGGCCATAGTCAAAAAGAAAACAATGAACTGGCAAAATCCTGAACTCTGACATCTGCTTAAGTGTTAGTACAATGATGGCATACATAACTATGAAGAAATTATAAGTATGAAAATGATGATTTGGGGATCCCCAATTTAAATTATTTGATATACTGGAATGACACACTAACCCAAAAGCTTTTGTGTTCTGTGGAGTAGGAAAACATTATATGGTGAATTAGCATGCAAACAATTACAGCTTCCTCTCTTTTTAAACACTTCATCCCAGTATGTCAGTATGCTTGCCCATGTAATAGTTGTCCCTCCCATTAAATAAGTAATAGTAAGGAACATTGTTCTGTTTTTACTAAAGGCAAAGCAATTATGTTCAAATGAATTATATATGTGCAGATTTCATTAGATTACATTACATAAAATTAATGTAGCTAGTATATAACAAATATTTAATGTAATATAATATAAATACATAAATAACTTACTTTTTCCAATATAATATTTTTATTTATTGTTTGGCTATTTCATACAATGCGCCCCCAAAACACTTGTTTCCCATTCCTCCCAAACATACCCCCGACCCCTGTGGTCCACTCCCCCACAAAAATTAAGAAACAAATGTAATTTGTATGCTTCATATAGTGACTGGAGCATGGCAAATTCTCAGTGATCACTCCTTAAAGATAACTGAGTCCTTTGCCATTTCCCCACCATCCACTTGGAAGAGTTATGCTTCAACAATATTATCACAATTTTTTAGTAATCTACTCAATAGCTTCCTGTCCAGAATTTTT
Source organism: Cricetulus griseus (assembly GCF_003668045.3). NCBI lineage: Eukaryota > Metazoa > Chordata > Mammalia > Rodentia > Cricetidae > Cricetulus > Cricetulus griseus. The sequence goes on along the minus strand of NC_048595.1, from coordinate 307,556,510 downwards.
CTTTTTGAGGAGGGGTTCAGAAACTTTGAATATTTTTCATTCTCTGTTATGAGTCTGGAGTCATCTAAACAACTTCAGCATAAGCTTCCTTGCCCCTAACAACCAGGGGGCTCCTGGAATATGGACTTCTACAAGGTTTCCTGAAGCTGCATGGATCAGGGACATCCATGAAGATCCAGCTGCCTCACAGATGACGGACATCATTATGGTGTCTGGTGGCAACACCTATCATAAACATCCACATGGCCTCTGGCTTCTCCATAGAAAGTTCGAGCTCAACATGGTCCCTGGTGGCAATACAGAACAGGGATGTCATCATGATCTCTGGTGGTAGCATTGACCATAAACACCAATCTGGGTCTCAGAGGCAGCATGAACCACAGCACAAACATAGCCTGGACCATGGGCATCAACATGGCCCCTGGTAGCAGGGCAGATCATGGACATCTAATGTGGCCTCAGGTGACATCACAGGTCATGGACATCCACATGGCCTCCTGAGATAACATGAACCATAGACTTCAATATGACCTATAGCTGTAATATGGATGATGGCCATCAAAATGGTCTCTGTAGGTAACACAGACTAGATGGCTCAGCCATTAAAGGCTAGGCTCACAACCAAAATCTTAAAACAGTCAATTGTTCATTTTTTCTCTATGAGCAGTGGTGACACCATTCTGTAAGTCAGGGAGATGTGAAATTGTAACAATATACTTGGAAAAGTTTTGCTGACAAATTAGCCAATAAAAAGTAGATATTGAATGTTAGTGAACCTCAAGTAAAATGAATAATAATTAAAATTCTTTGCTATGTAAGAGTATAGTCTTAGTTTCATAATAGGTAATGTGATTCTCAGAAAGTGCAATTAGACAATGAGGAAAATGATTTTTGTTTTGAGAATAGTAACTGAAGAATTTTAGTGGTGGAGAAAGAGGACTAGAAATCAGGATCTTATTTCTTTTCTTCTTAAGAACTTGAGTGATTAGAGAATCGGAGAAGCTACCAGTGACTTCCTCTCTCTTTTGTGCCTCAATCCAAAAACCCCGAGATCCTCTCTCAACCTTACTTTACTACTTTCTGTCTCCCATCAGTCCTCAATCCAAGACTTCTATGGTCAATTTTAATCAGCTGGTGGCTAGCTCCACTCTCTGATTGAAACTTTATTGTCAGAATGCAAGCGAAATTTCACAAGTTCTATTAAAACTTCAACCTACTGTTGAATAATAGAACAAACCTACTGTTCTATTTAGCTGTTGATTTGCCCACAGCTAAAACACATTATGATAAATATTTGTTCAAATTTTAAATTCTCTTTTACATCTAAGAAGTTGGTATTTTCACAGTTCATGTATGGGTGGGGGGACTTAGACATTGCAATGTCTGACTAATTTTTTTGATTCCATAAACTACCTCCCTAGTGATGGATTTGTTCCTTTAGAAAGTTCTTTGTATTTCTTTCTAATTTCTTTTCTTGGTTGTGTGCATGTTCATGATTTTCCTAATGTCTCAGTTTCATTCACAGAAAGTATATAATCTCTTCTCATGGGTATTTTTTTTTTTAAAATAGTGCATATTCATTATACAAAATATAGAGCTTCATTATGACATTTTCATTTATATACATCATGCATTTATTCTTTTTCTGCCAGTGTTCCTCCTTTGTACTCCTTCATCTCCGGTTAATACTTTTCCTCTTTTCAAATAGTGCCCCTTCTACTTTCATGTCTCATTAAAAAAATAGAGTTCCCATATACTAATCTCTCCAACACAATTTGATGGTGACACAGATCTAGTCAATGCATTAAAACTGCCATAATCTCATACTATCTAATGGCTGAATAAAAATTGGATTTTGTATATATCACATATTCTTTATCCATTTAATCTCCTGATGAACATCTAGGATGAAATAATATATTGGCAGTTGTAAAAAAATGGATGACTTTGTAAAATTAGTGTGCTATCTTCAGAAAGGGTATGCTAATCTTATGAGTATTGGTCTGATTTTAGGACCCATGTTACTATAGTGAGCAGTCCTCTTAAAAAACAATAATGGGAGAACTGACAGATTGTGAATGGCTGATGAAAAAAGTGATTTAGAAGGCTTAAGAATAAACAATTCAAATATGCATGGAGTTTCATGGAGATGGGGTATCATGCTTCTGTTTCTGCCTAGCAATCTTCAGTCTTCTGCTTGAGAGCAGACAAATAATTTTAGAGAGACCGGGACAAAGGATGTCATATCCCAACTCACAGCATTTGTGACAGCATGCACAAAACCCATGAAAGATGAAGCCAGATAACAAACCCAGCATGGAGTGGGAAGGTGGGTACAAATTACCAACAGTAGCTAAGGAGCTTTTGGCAATTGACTCATATTAGTAGAAGGAGAACCAGTTTTCTTTAAGGGTAAGGACCCTGGTAGGTCAATCATGCTCCATTGGAAAGCCATTCAATAGTATAAGGGTAGGACAACTTGTACTTGATGGGTTCGAAAAACAAATGAGACAGGCATGTGGGTAAGTGGGGAGGGGAGGTTCTAAGAGATCTTGAGAAATCTGGAGTAGTACAATCAAAATATATTGTATTAAATTCTCAATGAAATAATAAAAATGAGGAAAACTCATATATTTTTAATACAACCAATGGGTTTGTGTGTGAGTCTCAGTATGGAATGTGTATACTGGGGTGTATTTCTATAGTGTAGTCACTGAATTCTGGGCTAAAAGTTTCTCTCTTCGTTTTCTCAGTGGCATCCTGTTGTTGCTACTTCTCTGAAGGAGCTCTCTACAAGTGTTCTGGGCTCCTAATGTATATCAAAGAGAAGAATTTTAGGCTAATAGCATGGCTTTTATTAAGGAAAGGTAAGAGAAAGAGACACTACATTGTGTGGGTGTTTCTTTATTACTCCTTTTAAAATTTATTTAGAAGCACTCTTATTTGCATATCCATCCCCCCATTACCTTGTGCTCCCATCCTGCCATGCTCCCCAATGACCCCACAACCCATCCCCCACCCACTCCCCAGGCATAGTGAGGATGCTATTTCTTAATTGTTCAGAAACTAAAATCTCCCTGGAGCTTTGGAACTGAGCAGAGATGGAGTCCACAGTTGGAGTCAAGGAATTGTTCTAGAAAGCATATTCAAGAAGAAATAAAAGCATTTGCTATCTTATGTGATACTTTACCAAAATGCCAAAATAATTTTCATAAGACAGAAGGACTCACAAAGATGATGGATACATACAGAAGACACAATTCCAAAGGACCCATTGTTGTTTGGAAAGAACTTGTTCCTACTCTTCCACCCTTACATGTTACCAGAAAGAATTTATGTCAAATGGGATTTCAGTTAACTTCTATGGTTCAGTTCTCATCTCTAGACTACTTCATTAGCAATAATATGTTTTACTATTCAATAGCTATCCATCCAAAGCATCAGTCTTCTGAAAGTAGCATGAAAACAAGCCCTCGTTTATCTTTACCCACTTTCCTTCAGTATTTTCTCAAGAGAGATCATATGTTATTCAGCAACTCCATGAAATTTAGCAAATATGCCTTCATTAGAGACTGGAACAAGTTGTAACATGGAAAGAGAGGAAAATGTATAAGAAAATTGGAAATGTAATCTTGTATTTGTTGGAAAGTTAGGAGAAGAGAGATGGCACTATGACAAAATCAGCTTGTGTTGTGTGATTATATCCACTAAATATGCTGCAGCCTGACAAAGGGCTTAGTGCTACAGACAGATAGCACAAGGAAATAGAGCACATCTTCAGAGAGTTCAGGATATTAGATAAGCAAAGCAATTCAATCAATGATTACAATAAACTGTTGAAAGCTGAGGAAGGTTTCAGGAGAACATTGTACCCAAAGAATAGAATATTTGACAACTGGTGGATATGAACAAACAAAGGTGGTTTCAAAAGGATTTAAAAACTGAACCAGCTCAGATTACAGTACATGTTTGTTTATCTCACCATTCTTAAAGTTTGAGGCAGGGAGATTATAGGTTGAGGGCAGCCTGGGCTATGTAAGTAGATCCTGTCTTAGATAAATAAGTGCACACTTAATCTTAAAGAATAACCATTCTCATAATTTTTTAAATCTACAGTTATTTTTGATAATCAAAACTTTAGTGTGCTAAAATAAGAATTAAGAAGCAATATCCATCATGAAGTAAAGAGGACATATCTAACCTCAACTTAAAAAAAGGATACAGGAGTAAAGAACTTGAAATTCGAGAAAATATTATTACAGTATGAATAATTCCATGTCAAGATATATTGAAATTTACATGAAGTTGGAAATTTATTCAATGAACAAATCAAGACTAATTAAAAAATCTGGCAAGGCAAATGTTCTTATCTGTCCTTATTTATGTGCTCAGATGGCTAATAAAGGGTGTCTTGATTTCAGGGCAGTTTGGAACAAGTGATGAAATCTTGCAAAATGAAAATGAGTAAATTTAGCAGTAGATGACTCTGAGAGTGAACACAAATATCAGTTACATAGGACTTTATTATTTACTTTAAGAAATCTGTTTGGTACTCAACTGGAAGCTTCACCTTACTGACCAGCATTCATAATGCTAGAAGTTGCTATACACATTCCGTGAAGAAAAGAGAATCATTAATATTGCTAATGGTGAACAATTAAAACCTACATGCAAGATATGCCCACTGATGCCATAGTGGCCCATGGGTGAGGAGAGTTGGCTAACACAAATAAGATTCCATGGGGTCTTTGTAGGCTGGTTGTTTTGTTTGTTCTGTTTTTTGGAGAGAGAACATGAAGTTGGATATATAGGGAAGTGTGGGACGAATTGGGAGGAGTTGGAGAAAGGGAAAGATTATGATTAAAATAGATGAAATTCTTAAAGAACAAATAAAAACAAATGTGTCTTTAACAAATTTATTTTTAGTTTTCTTGCCTACGGAAGGAATTATTTAAAATTTTAGAGAAATTTGTGTAAACAGTGAATGGTGACTTGATAACAGTGCTATTGCTTTGAAGAAAACCTCATAGTCTAAATAAGAGCTAATGCTTACTTACTAAAATACTTTCTCAATCTCTACCCTATTCAGAAAACGTGGCCACATGCCACAACACAAATCTATTGTTGATTTCTTTTACCTGTTTTGCATGTAACATTTTGTGATTTCCTTTTTTTTTCTTACCGTTTCAGAATGCTGTTGATCTCCAGATGTTCAGATGGTTTCTCCTTACTGTGTATCCTTTCACCTTCACCATCACTGCATGGGATTTTTCTGCATATTTGCATTTTTCATCATTGAGTAACAATATATGAAGTCTAGCCATGTCTTTCCTTTGGAAGTCAATTATGTTTCATTATTATCATATATTAGTGATGGAAAATAATGGATTTCATTGTGAACATTTTCATGCAGAAATATACCATGTGATTTACTTTAATCATTTTCAAGTATTCTGATCAAAACTGAATTTGTCTTTTGAATTATTCTTCACTGTATATTTCTTCTTTATATTGGATCACCACTTCTGTCTTGGTGATAAAGTAAATATCCTATGCTACAATATTTTTTCCTAGGAATTTTGAGTCATACATCTGGCCTTAACAACTACCAACCCACATATAATATATACTTCCACTGACAAATATAAAAATGAGAAGGATGATAAACATAAATCTTTAACATATCTCTTACTTTGAGTATATTTAGTGAAAAGGACATAAATTGTTTTATATAATTTAAAGGTATGTTCACAATGGCATGGCTAAATTAAACCAATTAACATGTTATATCACACATATTCATCATTTTTGTTTTGAGAATACTTAAAGTATACTATCTCACAACTTTTAAAATACAGCATATTGTTATCAACCATATTTATCATGCTCTCAGTAGACCTCAAGGCTTCACAGAGTCTTTGCCTCTTGTCCAACTGCAGTTTTATATCCTTAAACCAATCATTTCCCCATTGTTAAAAGACCCACATTGAAGCCTAATAGCCACAATTCTGCTCTCTGTTCCCATAAGTTCATCATTTCTAGGTTACACATAAAATTGAAATTGTGTGACATTTGTCTTCCAGTGTGCCACCTTTTTTTTTTTTTGGCTAGCATATAACTTTACTACTTACTAAAGATGAAATCAAATTTGCATGCACAGGTGAGCACTCTCTGAAACACCTTGGATTCATCACATATTTGAGTTTTTGAGACAGGGTTTCTCTGTATGTTTGCCTTCTGTCCAGGAACTTGCTGTGTAGACAAGACTGGTCTCAAACGCACAGAGGTTTGCCTGCCTCTGACTCCTGAGTCCTGGGATTGAAAAGAAGACTTTTAATGAATAAACATTGTACCTCCAAAAATTTTTTGATCATATGTTCCTCCCTAAAGCAATCTTGCTACTGTGAGTTTTATATTGAGATTTGTTGTTCTTTTGAAGCCAGTAGATATTCCAATGGAATACATGGATGTACTTAATATTTGGAGTCATATTACCAAGAGATTGGGTCAAGGAATAATAAATGGCTATTAAACTCACAATAGATTTTATACTTGCAAAAACAATAACTATATATTTAAAGTCATTCAGTACATTAGTGAACAATAGAAGATTTAAGTTCAAGTCATATAGATCCCTACTATGAATCTCTGTTTTCAATGGATAAGAATAGCTATACCTCCACAATTGGAGATAAGAATTTGTATTACCTTCTATAGGGAAAATAAATTATATATCTAAAGTGATGGTTCCCAAACTTCACCTAATTACCTATATAAAATATTTCCACCTAATATGGTTTTGAAATAAACATCAATGAATGTGTTGTATTATGGTTAATATATCTTATAATTTACTAAATTATTTATCATCAGTTAAAAATTATAATTTTTAATTCACAACATTGAAAGCTTGTAACCTAAAACATTTATTTGATAAATATGTCTAGCCAAGGAATAGGTTCCTCTTCTGAACTGGATTTATTCTGTGCCTACCAAGCATACTTTGTAGGGCCCAAGAGCACTTTTCCCTGAATGTCATGCAGACAATTCTTATCTTCATCCTATCTACTCACCAGGCAGAATGAATGTTAAGAAATGAAAGCACAACACTCTCATGTTCTGAGACTGTCCACAATGCTCTGTCTCTCCCATTTTGGTCAGGATTATATTTTTCTACTTGTAAAGCCAGGCACTGTCAGAGTTCTGTTCTGGCTCACTAACTGTTAATGTGTGCCATGTGTAAAAGGAATTCTACAAGTGTAGTCCTACCTAACACCTTCTCTGTTCAAATGTTTCAGCAGTAATTGAATTTTGTGAGGACAGAGAGATGTCACTACCCATGTTACTCAGAGAATATATGCTGGTCTTATAGCCAGGGAGAAATCACTTTTGTGTGATATTTGAGTGCTTAAAGTTGGGAGTTTTCTGTTATTCTAGCATAGCATGGCCTGGATCATACATATTGAATAAATTAGTCAGATATGCATGCTTTACAAAAGTATTTGCAATTTTAGACAATTTATGGACATAAAATCTCAGTGAAAAAATTTTCAGTGAAAAAATGGTGGTTTTCTTTAATTGAGAGTCTTAGAAGCACTGATGCTTGAAGAGTTTTCCATTAGACTGATACAATAAACAGGCAGAACAATATAGAAGCAGAACAAAGAAAAACCAAGTTAAAGAAAAAGAGCCATTTAACTTGAAAGCAAGAATACAGCCATGAATTTCTCTCCAAAGTAAATACATGCTTAACTATGGCTAACTTTTTAGAAAAAAAATCTAATGTGAAAATAATAAATGGAACTTGTTCATCACTTATAGTGACTTAAAACTTAGTAGCATTCAATAATATTTTTTAAAAAGTTTTAGTTCTGCTTCTTAAAACAAAAAATCTATCTGGAAGAAAAGAACTTGCCAAACTGCCCTTGGGTTGCTGTGAAAGGGAAATAAAACTTTATTATCTCTCTAAAGTTACTTAGAGAAGCTTCTTTAGACTGTCACAGGAACCTGAGAGGAAGGCTTAAGTTAATGAGCTGCTCACATTGTGATAGCCTCTTTGAAAGTTACTGTGGTTCTCCATGGTGGAGCCATCAGGAACAAAAAGAATCGGCAAGGCAGCAGGGAGCCTCATAATTAATAAGGGACCTACAACAGAAGGCTGTTTAATCTAACATGACTATTCAGAATTGAAGACAATAACAGCATGAGTCTTCATTTGCAAAGGCAATCTATCACTTTTCTTCCCAAGAAAATGAAAAAGTATCAATCCCTTCAGAAGCTGAAATTTAAAACTGCAGTACAAAATAAACTTCCTAGAGATTTTTTTAAAACATTCTGAAAGATTAAGGCAGAGGCATGAGTGGGGGAGATTTAATCTGTGCTATCTTGGATGCAGGCTGTGGAAATCCCATTTACCATCTGCGACTAAACATTCTAAAACCAAACATCATCTCTCAGTAGTAATTTCAATTCGTCAGAGACTTATAATCTAAAAGATTGGGAATTATAAATGGTTTCAAATGATTTGATAATGGTGGTAAAGTGTGGCTTTAGATATTTCTTGAAGGCGTGTCTGATTAATCAAAAATGAATTTGCTGCCCTCACATTACATTTTGGGAAGCAAAGAGGTCTGGAGTGTGGTTGGCTTCCCTGCAGCCTCTGTTCAAGCATCCAGCTTTATATCACCACTAGATCCTTTATTACTGCTCTGTGTCTTTGCCCTACACTTTATAAAATTGAAATCCTCAGAACAGACCTTACTCCAAGAGTATAAAAAGAAAGGTGACCAAAAATATGCTCTGTGCATCTTCCTACTTTTAAACTTAAGTTGATTCTTGCTCTGTGGAAAGTAGACAAAGATATAAAAGAATAAATAAAAAATACATGTTGACCTGAGACAATTGGTTCATCAATAAGTATTCACAGTTCTCAATCAATTGAACAGGGCTGCACACTGGGGATTAAAAGTTCAAAATATTCTTAGAATCAATGACTTGATTGTGGATACTCTATTTATTAAAATTATTTTAATAGTGCACAGTCTTCAATGACTTTATCTCACGTTTTCTGCCTGCTTGTTTATAAAGCAGCCTTTAAGAGGAGTTGGGTGTATTAGAGGTGGGGCTTGAAATATTGCTAATGGAGCTTATAAAGTGCTGCAAGACAGGTAAGGAAGTACTTGCTAGTGTGCTCTTTCACTTGGAAATACTTTGTACATTTTCTTTTGTTGTTTGTATTACTTTCAGTTGAATATTTCATGAGTTTCCCCCTTTAAAGCCAATTCATTGTTCATGGATAAAAGCAAAGTAAAGAATTTTTAAATTTAGTTTGTCTCTATCCTTAAGAGCTAGATTTCTAAGTACTTGATGTACTTGATGAAATTCCAAGATTGTTGTATGAATTCATATTTTTTACTTGAAACTTGACATGGTATGGTTTTATTATGTACTTTCATTGATACTTCCCCCAGGTACTGAATTTTAATTTTATTTTAATCTCAGTATTTAAAACAAATGCATTTAAGGATTTTACACAAATTATTTTTACTTGTTGCAGTTTTTTATTAAGCATACAAAAACACAGGGTCTCATTGTGGCATCTTCATGCAGACGTTGTTTTTGTTCATCTTTGCTCTTTTAATTCTCTTTCCTTGATCCCCTTCCACTCACACTTTTCTGTCCCAAACATAAAAATACTTATATTTTAATGTGAAATATATGTAATATAAATTATTCTTAATCTCACTTCCATATACCATAGGTTATATGGCTTGTTCCTGTGATGCACTGGTTTATATTCTTTGAGTATGGTCCCCAGCATGATACAGCTGATCATATGGTTGCTTATTTTAAATCTTTTTAAAAAATGTCTGTTTAAGTTTTCTTAGTGGATGTACTGTACTGGTTTATATGTACACCAGCAGTACATACTGTTAGATTATTTTCTCCTTACATCTGAACTAGATTTATTTTTGATAACTTGTTTTCTTGATGATAACAATTTGTCAGGAGGAAATTTTCAATAAAGTTTTATTTTTCACTGTCCTAACCACTGAGGATGTTAAATGTTAAATCTCTCTCTCTCTCTTTCTCTCTCTCTCTCTCTCTTCATGACATACATATGTATATATGTATATATTTTCCATGTGCAGTTATTTGGTAATTATGTGTAAACTTGTCCTTTTTATTGTATAAGTTATTTATTTAGATTTTAGTTCCTTATATAATTTAAACATTAATCTCATGTCTGATACATAGTTTTCAAAGATTTCTTCCTGGTTTTTAGACTTTTGATACATAGTTTTCAAAGAGTTCTTCCTGACTTTTAGACATTGTCTTTTTTCTTGATTCCTTCATTCTGTAGAAGTTTTCTATATTTTGAAGTATGACAGTCTTGTTGAAAAATCTTTTATTTATGTACACATCTTGAAGTGTCCCCCTATGTTTTATTGGTTTCAATGTTTCTTACATTTAATACACTCTAAATGGAATTTTGTATATAGAGATGGAGGTCTAGATTTAATTACCTACTGTGTGATAACATGGTGATGAACATGTCAGAAGAACTGGAGTCAGTGACTAGCTTATGGAGTACAACTCACTATATAGCACAGCTATGATGGATGCACCCTGCAAGATATAGTTACACCAACATTCAAGCAATTCCCTTATCTTCCATATAAATATCTGCAATACTACTTATTCATATACATGGCACATTTTATTTTAAAAGTATTAGAAAATAAGCAATGGATTTCTATACTATTAAACAAACAGAACTGGAGTGTTTATACATACTTAAATATTTTCCTTCTTTGAAAACTGTGAACATTTTTAAGTTTGTTTTTCTATTTTTATTGAAAATAGATTTTATTCATATGATATATTTTGAATTGTGAGGGGAGGGAATGGGTGGAGACATTCCATTTAAGATCAAGTATTTCTGTCTCTGTTTCTCTCTGTCTCTGTCTTTTTCTCCTCTCTCTCTCTCTCTCTCTCTCTCTCTCTCTCTCTCTCTCTCTCTCTCTGTGTGTGATGTCTGCCTGTGGGTATCTGTTTTAGTTTCCATCTACTGCAGGAAGAAGCACTTTGATGATGGCCAAGCAAGACACTGATTTATGAGTATAGCAAAATGTCTCTAGGACTCATTTTGTTGCTGTGTTCCTTCAGCAGAACCGTGTAATTTAGTTGTCTCCTAGGTTCCTGGTCGAACTCTTGTCATGATCTTGGACAGTGGAGTGAACAGTGATGGGAATGGATTACATCTCACAGACTGGGCTTATACAATCAGATATTGATTGTTACATGCACAAACTTTGTTCCACTATTACATAGTGCATTTTACATGAAGGTCACCATTGTAGATTAAAGGGACTGTGGGTTGGTGTTTACATTTCTCCTTTGGTAGTGTACAAAATAACCTCTAGAACCAGAAACATTAGACAGTAAGGGTAAAGCCTCTAGGCAGACCCCAACACAACTATTGGATGTTCAATGATTTGTGTAGGTATTGTCTTTAGCATTAGGAATTCACAATTGGTTTCTTAAAATGTTCTTTCTATTGTAGAAATATTGTTTGTTTTATGTAAATTCATAGCATATGACTAAGGAGCTGTCATACATGAAGTAGTCACTATGCTATGTAAGCTATGCATGCTGAAAGATTGAAATATATCTGAAAGAAAAAAACATTTAAAATAAAGTAATAAAATTATGTTATATTCTACAATTTTGAATGTTTTTTAAATTTTTCTTTAAATATACTTTCATCAGTTGCCTCATTTCCATACTCACATATGAAAATAGAAGTATTAGCAATCTTTGGGAAACCAAAATTTTCCCATGGAAAGCCATAGTCAAATGATTATAATTTCATGTATATTTTTAATTTTTTTTATTTAAATTAAAACCATCTTATTTTACATACCAATCCTAGTTCCCTCTCCCTCACATCTTCCCACCTCCGTTATTATCTCCCCTCGCACCCACCTTCTACTCCTCAGAGAGGGTGAGGTCTCCCATGGTGGATCATCAAAGTCTGTCACATCATTTAGGTCAGAAGCAAGGCTCTCTCCCTATATCTAGGTTGAGAGAGTATCTCTCCATAGGGCATGGGCTTCAAAAAGAATGGTTCTTGCAGTAGTAATAAATATTGTTTCCAGTGCTAGTGGCCCCACATACTGTCCAAGCCTCCCAAATGACACCCGTATTTGGGGAGTCCAGTTTTGTATATTTTTGAACAATTCATCTAGGTTGAAGTTTTTACTTTACTCAAAAAATTTAGTTTGAATTTCAAATTCCTATTTTTTTCAGTAGCACATAAATTAAACTATTATTTCTAATAAGTTTCTTCAAACCACAAAAGAAATCCTTAAATAACAGTCTTTAGTGTGGGGATACATCCCTATGAGATGTTGGACTAAGAGGCTCTAGATGGTCCCAAAATAATGAAGGTTTCTTTTTACTCTTGTTTGCCCACCATTATTAGAATGTAAGGTCCTATTGAGAATACAAGTGGGAAACTTCTTCCCTTCTTTAATATGAACCTATCATACCTTGATAAATTGTTCTTATTATGGATATTTAGTATATTACTAATGGTTTAAGAATATGCCAGAAACTGAAATTTTGTTTACATTTCTTGTTCTCATTGTGGTAAAGCTGATGCTTCACAGAAACCCTGTTATATATTACAATATGTTCACATACCCATTCAGTTACAGTGCACTCATGCTAAGAACAAAGTTTAAATATTTGTACCACTCCATTCAAAAGGTAAAGCATTATTGAGGAGGGACAAATGTATCTTTCATAACTTTGAGACAAAAATGTGTATTAACTATATCCTCGGATGGAATCTCTACTGTTGGATAGAAAAGCAGGAGAAAAAAATACCAAAACAGAATGTCAATAGCATTCCAAAGGCAGAAATTGCTGTCAACACAAGAGAAAACTATTAGCAGCCTTTACTAGAGGAAGCCTAAACATATTAACACAGAACAAAGGATGCTCAGATGGAAAAAGAAGGTCATGGAGAGAGGGAATTTGCTAACAAATGAGATTGAGTTATAACAACAAATGTTTAGGATTCTTGCATGATGTTAAAATACAAGTGAAACTATTACTTAAACTATCTGTAAGATTATGATATGGATACATTTCTATAGAATTCTGACAGCAAAATACTTTAAGCTGTCTATAAAAATAAAGATGCCATCAAAGAGTAGAATAAAAAGATGAAGGGAAATATGGGGGTAACAATAATGTAAACCTATGTGTACACTGAAACATACAGTGACTCAATGCATTTCTTACAACCAGGAGGAAGAAGCCACAGATATGAATATTTGATTCCTTAATGTGATCTAGAAACTATCCATTTTCACGTCGAAGAGATTAAGAGCCTCAGGGATGAAAAGTAAAACAGAATAAATTATATACATTTACAAGCACAAAGTAAGAAAAAACAAAACAAAGGAGAAATTATTAAAAGTGAGTATCTGTAGAAGATACTCTATTGTAGTCTTCTGTTCTTAGTAATAATCACAAGCCATCATATGCAATGGTTCCTGAACCGTACGTGTAGGGGTTGCATTGTATTACAGCAGTGTCCATTGTTAGTTGTTCTCTGCATTTTGACAAGTTTTGTGTCTATGTAATAGTCACCACCTTCTGCAAAAGAAACTTCTTTAAGCTTATTAGATAAGGGATGACTGCTAAAGTTACCTTATGTGTAAACATTCAAATTTAGATACGACTATAAACCTAATTTAGGGATGTCTGTGCGTCTATGTGTGTAACAATAATAAATTAGATAAGGAAATTGAGAGGGTGACACTGAAATAGCTGAATATTGGGAGGATAGAATGAAATGTATATAAATATGAAACTCATATATAAAATTCTCAAAAATAAATAAGTAAAAGCTGTATTTTTTTAATCCATGGGACATCATTAAAAAAAAAAACATCATGTGATATATGACAGTATGATCTTAACAGTATCTGAATGATAGACATAATTACTAGGATTTGTGCTTTGATTTTTATGTACTGGATGTCACTGACTAGCCTACAACTAAAATTAAATTTAATAAAAAACAATCAAATAAATGACTTAAATGATGTGATCTAAACCTACACCTCTTCAGTGGTCTAGACATGTCTGAAGATAAATAGGGGAGTGTCAAATGAAACTCATGAGCCTTATGACCAAAGTGTCTCTAATGAATCAAATTCCTTCTCAAGTTCATAATGCTCCCAGTGTTAAAGATGTGCTGTCATTGATTAAGGTCATTTATTCCTCATCAGGTAAAATATGGAAATTTCATTCCACAAATGAAAAATTCCAAAGTTTTCAGCTTTTGAAATTCTAGCTATGTAACTAAAATTTTCATTCATAAATAGTATCTTGATAAATAAATAAAGACCTTCAATTCTCATTACAGACCTATTATCACTACATGTGAAAACACCTTCTTCCTCATAACATGCCTAGAAATTGAAGCAACCAAATTTTAAATACACAGACAATAAATTTTAGATGTAAGCTGTAGTAATCACATTAAAATGAATGTTAGGATAATGAGGTGTTGAAAATTTATCAAGTATTTGTATAACTGAATATTAAAAGCCAATATATTTACTGAGAGTTTAAATTCATCCCTGTTAGGCACTGTACAATTTCTGTTAGTTTAATTTTAATAGATGGCATGAACTTTTATTGGAAAAGAACAATTATAAACAAAAATATGACAAGGATCTTAATTCTGTGACATACAAGTCTGTGAGAAAGTGCTGAACATCAATATATCAAAAGGAGTTAGTATAATAATAAAGAATATGTCAGTAAAGAAACAGGCTTTTGAATAAAGATTCCCTAGACATTATGTAGATTGTACAGAAAACTTTTATACCCCACTCTTCATTAGACTGAATTTTGCTCAAGTCCCAAATAGGCAAGGTTTTGGTGATTTGCATGACTGAAAAGCAGCTTTCATTATTTCTTTGAGCAAATAGGAAAAAAAAGTCAGCTGAAATTGTTCTCCTGGAGGTTGGTTCAGGCCAAACTGGCAATAATAAAGTAATAAATGAAGCTTTATGTGAGTCTATGTGAAGAATCTATTGAAAAATGACTATATTCTACACACAGTTTCTCAAAGGTAGTGTCTGGATTTAGAAGTTGTGATGTGAGAGTCAGGCTGTGCTTGTGAAGCAGTTTATTGAAATTGAATAAATTGAGATGGACATTTATCTCATTAAGAATGTTCTTTCCTCACCTTGCTTCCTCTTAATGTGAGTCTTCATTGAGCGTAATTCTCAATTTTAATTTTACTTCACTAAGCATGCACCTAGGCAGGGTTTCAGCAACAATATAGATTCTCTCCTTTTTAATGTTAGGTAATGAAAAGTTAGGTTATCTAGAAAAATACAAATCTGAAGTTTACTTCTTGAGAGCCTACATTGGTAAGGCCTGTTTCTTGATTTGTTCTCACTGATTCCATTTAATCATTGTAATGCAATTATGGGAGTGTTTTCTATGCTTCATGATTAAGTGAAAAGACATTTCCTTGTTGCTAAAGAACGGACACTAGAATGAAAATTAGTAATCAAGTGTTTTTATAATAATACACAATCTAAAAAAAAGATAACCTCAGTTACTTAACTGTCTTAAAACAGAAATAATAAGCCGGGCGTTGGTGGCGCACACCTTTAATCCGAGCACTCGGGAGGCAGAGGCAGGCAGATCTCTGTGAGTTCGAGGCCAGACTGGTCTACAAGAGCTAGTTCCAGGACAGCCTCCAAAACCACAGAGAAACGCTGTATCGAAAAACTAAAAGACTAAATAAATAAATAAAATTACACAAACCTCCAACATGTGCAACTAGTTATAAGTATTACTAATTTTTAATTTTGAGTTAGGATTTAAATTATTTCTTATGCACAAACCACAGACATAGTCTTGAATATGGCATAAAGCAATTATGGTGCTTAGCTGTAATCTTAGTACTCGAGCAGTTATATCAGAGAATCAAGATCATTTTACATTACTACATGCTGAGCTCCAGGCAACTACAGCATACTTGGACCTTGAGGGAAGAAGGCTGAGCAAAATCAAAATAGAACTGTAGATTAATTTAGTGATAGTGTATTTGAAAGTAAATCAGGAAGTCCATTTCTATTAATAGCTATTAAACTATTCCACATTCAGAAACTACATATTTTTTCTATTGACATTCTCAAATAAATGGATTATTTCTGCAATCTGTGTAACAGGGTGTGCAATGCAAATATACCCCAGAAGAATCCAGTACCACTGAGCTTAAATGGAGATCTCATTTATTATTTTCTATACAGAATATGAAAATATGACCAAAATCACCATGCCATGAAAGCCTTTCTTTCATTTGTTCATAAGGATAAAATGTATGTAAATAATACCATGTTATGAAATAAGAATGTTCACCTTGTTCTTCCTAGGGAAAAATGTTAACTTCAACCATGCATTGCCTTTAAATTAACTTCAGGATTGCAAAAGGATATGAAGCTTGACTGAGTTAGCCATTTTGTAAAACATAAATATGATAGGTCAAGAAAGCTTGTCATTCTTACTCTATTACAGACTCAGGAAGTCGACCGAAAGCTTGAAACCGTGAAACTAAGTTGGCCTTACTAGAAAAGGCTAATAGTGGGTAATTTCTTTGTATGTGTGAGTTCAGGAATGCATTACCCCTGCTCTTACAGTTAATCAAAATCACCAGAGTTGGTGAGTAAAATGAGATTTACAGACTGACCTGTAAGACTTGAAGGATGTTGGACAGGACAATAAGGGCAGTGTAGAGTTTTAGTTACTTCTTAAGTTTTAGTTACTTCTTAAGCTCTTGAAATTAAATCAAAGTAGTCCTTCCTTTATCCTTCAAAAAACTACAGTTGCAAAATATAATTTTTTTGATTTTAATACAAATTGAACTAGATAAAAATAAACATAACTGAATTCAATAACACTGCCATGTATAATTATTATTAAAAATACCTTGAAGAGTATAAGCCAAATTCAAGACACATAAATCATTTTCTTTGTATTTAACCTTTCTTTTAAAGTTAGATGCTAAAAGGTGTGAATATTCAATTAAGATACATCAACAAGGATTGGTGATAAGCAACATTAAATAACACTGTTTTACTCTGCTTCTGAAATGTGCATATGAGAGAGACATTAAATGTTCTCAACACACACAAATATCTACACTAGAAACTGTGAGAAATTGAATGTATTAATTAGATTGTGATCATCATTTTACATGCATACTTATATCAAAATGTCAAGTTATGTACCATATATATGTGTGGGTATGTGCAAATGTAAGCATTCATACAATATTCTATCAATAATATCTTTCAAAAGTCAAATTGAGGCTTCTGTAATATACAAAAAAAACCAAAATTTATGTTCTTATAATTACTATATTCATGTCAACTGAGCTCTTCTATGAGCAAAGCCTAACTAAAACCTTGAGTGTATTTTACTCTAGACAAATTAATATTACCTCCAATATGGTAAATTTCAATTTGTTGTTGCACTGGCAACTAAAAATACCTATAAACTTAAGTTATTATATTTGGAAATAAGCCTTTCATTTAAAAGACTATTTGCAAAAATTCCAATAGACTTATGTATGATAAGTCATTGTCAAGGAAAACCAAATATTTTTCTCTTCACATAACTTTGAACCAAAGGAATATTTTCCTTTCTTAAGTCTTTCAGATATTTTATGTAAGATAATAAAAACTGAAATGCAGCATTTTGGTTACTCTGTTTAAATTTCTTTTTAGTCAGAAATATGACTAATTATGCAGTGAGAGAAATTACATTGTAGATAATAGTGAGATTTAATACTATTTTGTATGAAATTTTCTCTTCTGTGGCCTCAGATATGTTCTTTGGGTTCTAATTCTTTTATACTATAAGATCAGATTTTGTCACATTTCCCTCTATTATTTATTAAAACAATCACAATTTCAATTGATACTAAATATCCACAAATATTTAAATACTTATTTTAAATACAATTAACATATACTTATTCATATTTAAATTGTAATAAAATTAGTAGCAAGCAGAATGCTTTATTCCATTCCTATAGACAGAAAATAAAAATGAGCATAATATATAGTTGATAGAAACTGCAATTTTCTGCTTTCTCAAGAATCATTTGTCATTTTTGTAACTTTTCTATGTGTCTTGATAAACGTAATCAAGCTGCTTTTACAGCACTCACTTGACATTCATATTTTATGTTCGAGAGTGCCCATAAGGTCAAATTTGATATGTGTTTCACTCATCAAGCTCTTTCATCTTTGGGCTTATTCTGATGTATTATATTTATGTATTGTTCTGGAAAATGTCATCATTGTACATTCATCTGTGATTATATCCTTTTGTCACAAATTCAGATTAAGTGCCATATCATGAATACACACGCACACACACGAACAAACACACACACACACACAAAGACACATACACACACACATATACATACACACTAATGTAAATTATGAACACAAAAAATGCATTCCAAACACTCACACTTACTCTCACTGCATAAAAATTTGGATATGGAATCAAAATGACAGATGCCATTGTCAAAGATCATTCTACATTGTTTAAAACAATTTGGATATTTAATATCACTTTTAGATTAATTTAACAAAATATTAATTTGGCTTGTGTCTAATTCTGTAATTTGTTTTTTATATAAGTACCAATTTTACAACTGGTATAATTTCTTATGCATTCTACATCAAATCCTGAGTTCTCCAGAAACCTACAAGAATGACAAGATCTGACAATTCAGACAATGGTGGAGAGGATAACCTAAAAGCCCTTCTCCTAAAATTAAAATGAGATTGATGACTATTCTTTATGCCATCCTAGAGCCTTCATCCAGTGGCTAATGGAAGCAGAGACAGACATCCACAGAAATACACTGAGCTGAAATATGGAATTTAGTTGAAGAGAGGGAGGAATGAAGATCAAAGGGGTCTGTACCAGGTTGGAAAAACCCACAGAAACAGTTGGCCTGAATAAGGGAGAGCAAATCGACCCCAGATGCTGTCTGGGAGGCCAGTACCAGACTGATCCAGACCCCTGAACATGGATGTCAATAAGGAGACCTCTGCACTCCAGGGAGCATCTGGTAATGGATTAGTATTTTTCCCTGGTGTAAGAAGGGACTTTGAGAGCCCATCCCATGTGAAGGGATACACTCTGGCCCTGGACACATGGGGAAGGGTCCAGGCCCAGCACAGGAAGATTTGGTGGACTTTGCAGAGCCCCTGTTGAGGGCCTTACCCTGCTTGGGGTAGGGAGGTGGATGGGGTGGGGAGTAGGTTGGGGGTGGGGGAGGAGGGTTGGGGGTGAGGGAGAAGGGACTTACATGTGAAACAAGCTTGTGACCTAACTTGAACTAATGAAGAAAAAGAATAAAATAATTTAAGATAAGTATATTTGATGAGGGACTAGCATTCCAGTTAACTTTAGGTGTAAGAATAAATATGTAGGATATAGTTGCAATATGTTCTATAATGCTTTCCTTCTGTTTCAAACAGAATTTTCTTTATTAAGGGGTGTCTTAGTCACTGTTCTATTGTTGTGAAGATACATCATGACCATGACAACTCTTACGAAAAAGGCAAGGTGTTTGCTCCAAGGTTTTATCTCCTAGAAATATCTCAGAAACTATATTCATGGAGTTCCCTCAACATGGCTTTCTTTACATGGTCTGAAGAAGAATGATACCATCAGCTATTCTAAAGTGAGAGAAGGAAAGCTCTCAAGGACTCAACTGTACACAAAAGACTATATGCAACGAAGAGACATTAGGGTAAGAGAAATAGTCTATTGTTGGGAAGATGCCTAATTAATTATCCAACAATAAATGGTCAGCTCTGACACAATATACATGTTAGCAAAATTATATGACTGGAATGGGAAAATATAGGCGTAAACACATGCATATTATATGTACTAACAATAACAAAAATAGAGACATTGGATTTGAGTTTATGCAAGAAGATACAAGGGAAGAGGTGGGCGGTTGAAAGAGAAGAGGCATAGTAACATAATTACATTATGTATTATAGAAAAAAAGAATCCCATCATTTACTATTTAGCATTCCTTCATTATTTTCCATTTCTTTCAGGATGTCCATTTTTTATTTTATCTAGAATCATAAAAGAAAGCAAGAAAATGGACCTTTGGCAATGCAGGAAAAAGTTGCATGTGGAAGTGTTAATCTACAGGGAATGTGGGATTTTTGCTCTGTGAGAGGAAGAGTAAGGCAGACTAATTTTTTTGCCATTGTTAATTTTCTCCTTTCTCCCCTTTCAGATCTCTCTACAATGAGAGACAATGTTGAATTTTTACACTGGCAGTTGCTCAACCTGTATAGCGCTCCTCCACACTGGTACCAATACTTGTTGTGAAAATGCAGAGACTTTGTTAGAGCCGAGCTTCCCTTGGACTTTTTTGTGGAACTTCATTACCTATGATGCCAAAAGCCTAGAATCGTGTTAAAAGCTAAACTATCTAATAAGGTAAAATCCATGGCTTAAGATCTCCCAGAACCCCTGAATTGGGGTTTCAGTCAAGAGGCCTGCATATTCTATAGGCTTCTGGTAGTGGATCAGTATTTATCCCTAGTATACGAATGGACTGATATTCTCTCAGCTTAGACACATGCGGAGGGACTAGGACCTACTCCAAATTATGTGACAGACATTGAAGATCCCTTATGGAAGGCCTCACCCTCTCTGGGGAGCAGAAAGGGAATTGGATAGAGGGTAGCTAGGGGAGGATGGGGGGGAGTGGGAACTGGGATTGACATGTAAAACAGGATTGCTTCTCATTTAATTAAAAAGGGGAAAAACGAACTCCCAAAGCCAATTTATAATACTATCAAGAATAACAAGAATAATACACATGGTATTATTTTACGCTTATTTCTTATAAAATTGTTCGACATATGATCTATGTATAGACATAGTTAAAGAATCTCTCCAAAATATTATGCAAATAAAAGAGTGAGCATATACTGACCTTATTGAATAACTTTATATAAATGATGCAAATATCAATGAAAACTAATACAGAACAGTAATTATAATTATCTATGGTTATCTGACTGATATTGAATTATATTGAGTACATAAAGGTAATAAAACAAAACATAAATAAAACTCAAAAGACCAATGAACTAAGAATTCATTAGGTTTGATTTTTAAGCTCAGCTCTGTGACTGGCAGAACACTGCAGGATCTTTTAAACAAATCAACTGTGTAAGAAATGACAGTGCATTTTCCAGCTCTGTAGGTGTACAGGTAGGTGCAGTATATTTAGCAAGGGAATTAAATAATGTTTGGCAGAGATTTTTTTCTTTGCAAATGGAGAAAACCTTGGTATATCCTTCCAGAGCTGTGGTTATGAAAACAGAATCTTTTATAAAGCCCCAGGGTTGTACCAACAGAATTTGGGCCTCAAACCAGACTGTTGGTGATAGATGCTGAGTCTGGGGTCATTAGAATGAACATTTACCCTTTTAGAAATATACACAGTACAGTAAAATTTGAATTATTCTATAGCCTATTTATCTTTATCGAATCTCTCTCAGGTGAGAGCTCTTAAACAAAACTCAATATATCTATGAATTCATATACAAAATAAAATTTAAAAATTCAATTGATTATTTTGTGATTATAGATCAAAATTGTTAAATACATTATTGGTGTTTGATGAAATCAAGGATATATATATTAATATATATATTTATATATATATATATTAATACTGATATTGAGTAGTTTCAAAAGTAAAACTTGGTGAAATATGTCTTGTGGAGATGTATGAAGAATTGGAAAGAACAACATGCATCCATTATTATAATAACTGCTCTGCTTAAGAATATTCATTCAGGATGGTGATTGGTGTTGCACGCCTTTCTTCTCAGCTTTTTGGGAGTCAGAGGCAGGTGAATCTCTGTGAGTTTGAGGCCAGCCTGGTCTACAGAGCTAGTGCCAGGATAGGCTCCAAAGCTACACCGAGAAACACTGTCTCAAAAAACCAAAAAAAAAAAAAAAAAAACCAAACCAAAACAAAACAAAAAACAAAACAAACAAACAAAAAGAATATCCATTCAGATGTGGAGATGTTATACAAAGAAGGAAAAAGGGGTACAAAAGGTTCTGAAATGATTTTAGAAAAATTCAGAGGAAGTAATGACACATTCTGAAGTTTATGTAAATAAAACTGCTAAAATAGGACTTTATCAGTAAAGAAAACAAATACTTGCTTCTTTGGGATATATACCTAAGAGTGGAATTGCTGGATCTTATGGTAGACTCATTCCCATTTTTCTGAGGATTCGCCATACAGATTTCCAAAGCGGGTGTACGAGTTGGCACTTCCACAAGCAGTGGAGGAGTCTTCCCCTTTCTCCACAACCTTTCCAGCATAAATTGTCATTGGTTGTTTTTTTTATTTTAGCCATTCTGAGTGGTGTAAGATTGTATCTCAGAGTTGTTTTGATTTGCATTTCCCTGATGCCTGAGGATGTTGAATACTTTCTTATGTGTCTTTCAGCCATTTTTGATTGCTCTATTGAGAATTGTCTAGTTCTGTACCTCAATTTGTAATCGGATTACTTGGTTTTTTTTGAGACTAGCTTCTTGAGTTCTTTGTACATTTTGGAGATCAGAACTCTGTCAGATGTGGGGTTGGTGAATATCTTTTCCCAATCCATGGGCTGTCATTTTGTCTTGTTGACAGTGCCCTTTGCCTTTCAGAAGCTTCTCAGTTTCAGAAGGTCCCATTTATTAATTGTGGATCTCAGTGTCTGTGCTACTGGGGTTATGTTCAGGAATCTGTCTCCTATAGCAATTCATTCAAGGGTATTTCTGACTTTCTCTTTTAATAAGTTCAGTGTGGCTGGGTTTATGTTGAGGTCTTTGATCCATTTGGACTTAAGTTTTGAGCATGGCAACAGACATGGATCTATCTGCAATCTTTTACATGCCAGCATCCAGTTATGCTAGCACCATTTGTTGAAGATGGTTTCTTTTTCCATTGCATAGCTTTAGCTTCTTTGTCAAAATCAGGCATTCATAGGTGTACGGGTTAATATCAGTGTTTTCAACTCAATTCCATTGGTCTACCTGTCTATTTTTGTGCCAATACCAAGCTGTTTTCAGGACTATAGTTCTGTAATAGAGCTTGAAATCAGGGATGGTGATGCCTCTGGCAGTACTTTCATTGTACAGGGTTGTTTTTGGCTATCCTGGGTCTTTTGTTTTTCCATATAAACCTGGGAATTGTTTTTTCTAGGTCTGTGAAGAATTGTGCTGAGATTTTGATGGGGATTGCATTGAATCTGTAGATTGCTTTTGGCAAGATTGCCATTTTTTCTATGTTGATCCTACCTATCCAAGAACATGGGAGATCTTTCCATTTTCTGGTATTTTTCTTTAATTTCTTTTTTTAAAGGCTCAAAATTCTTATGATACAGGTTTTTCACTTTCTTGGTTAGCATTACCCCAAGGTATTTTATGTTGTTTGTGGCAATTGTAAAGGGTGTTGTTTCTCTGATTTCTTTCTCAGCACACTTATCATCCATATATAGTAGGGTTATTGATTATTTTTCTGAGTTAATCTTATTTCCTGCCACTTTGCTGAAGGTGTTTATCAGCTGTAGGAATTCCCTGGTTGAGTTTTTTGTTTTCACTTATTTAGACTCTCATATCATTTACAAACAGTGAAAGCTTGACTT
Source organism: Cricetulus griseus (assembly GCF_003668045.3). Classification (NCBI taxonomy): domain Eukaryota; kingdom Metazoa; phylum Chordata; class Mammalia; order Rodentia; family Cricetidae; genus Cricetulus; species Cricetulus griseus. Next base: position 307,532,688 of record NC_048595.1, on the reverse strand, counting down.
CTTCCTTTCCAATTTGTATCCCCTTCATCTCCTTTTGTTGTCTTATTGCTCTAGCTAGAACATCAAGAACAATAATGAAGAGATATGGAGAGAGTGGACAGCCTTATCTTGTTCCTGATTTTAGAAGAATAGATTTGAGTTTCTCTCCATTTAGTTTGATGTTGGCTGTTGGCTTACTGTATAATGTTTTTATTATGTTCAGGTATGTACTTGTTTTTCCTGATCTCTCCAGGAAATGGTAATCAGTTTACCACAAGATGCAGCAATTCCACTCTTAGGCATATATCAAAAAAAAAAAAAACAGTCCTACAACAAGGACATCTGTTCAACTACGTTCATAGCAGCGTTATTGTAATAGCTAGAACCTGGAAATGACCTAGATGCCCCTCAAATAAAGAATGGATAGAGAAAATGTGGTACATTTACACAATGGAGTACTACTTAGCAGAACAATAACAACAAAAAGAAATGGAATCTTGAAATTCAAAGACAAATGAAAGTTACTACAAGAAACCATTCTGAGTGAGGTAACCCAGTCACACAAAGAGAGTCATGGTATATACTCATTCATATGTGGGTTTTAGACAGCGTAAAGGATTACAGGCCTGTAGCCAAGGCTGCCAGAGAAGTTGGTAAACAATGAGGACCCTAAGAGAGATATACATGGTCCCCTGGAAAAGGAGAAAGAGACAAGATCTCCTGAGCAAATTGGGAGCTTGGGGGGAGGGGAGAGGAAACTAGGAGAATAAGAAGGGGAGAAGAGGGTGGATGAGGAAGACATGATGGGACAGGGAGGTTGAGACTGGGGAAGAACAGAAAAGAACAAGACAAATGATAATATAAATAGAGGGAGATATTGTAAGTTTCAAGAGAAATCAGGCAGTAGGGAAATATATGGAGAGCTACATAGATGACGCCAACTAACAATCCAAGCAACAGTGGAGAGACTACCTTAAATGTCCTCTCCTGATAAAGATATTGTTGACTAATTCATATACCATCCTATAGCCTTCATCCAGCAGCTGGTGAAAGTAGAAGCAGAAATCCACAGCCAAACCTTGAACTGAACTGAAATCTACATGCAGAGAAGGAGAATGGATAAGTAAAGGAGTCTACACCAGACTGGTGAAACCCACAGAAACAGCTGTCCTGAACAAGGGAGAACTCTTGGTCCCCAGACTGACAGCTGGGAAACCAGCATGGGACAGATCCAGACCCCTTGAATTTGGATGTGAGTTTAGAGACCTTGGAAATCTATGGGGCCTCTAGTATTGGATCAGTACTTATTTCTAGCATAAGAATGGACTTTAGGAGCCCTTCCCACATTGACTGATACTCCATGAGCCTAGAAACAAGGGGGTTGGCCTAGGCCCTATCCCAAAGAATATGACAGACATTGAAGGCACCCTATGTAAGGCCTCACCCTCCCTGGGCAGCAAAAAGGGTATGGGGTAGTTAGGGTGAGAGTTGGGGGCACAGGAGAGGAGGGAAGGGAGAGGGACCTGGGATTGACATATAAAATAATTTTCTTTCTAATAAAAACTGAAAAAATAAATATTTGCAATTATTAATTTTTTCATGCTTAATTGAAAGGAACTCATGATTCGATGTACTAAAGATATTTCTGTGAATGAAACTGTTATTTCTTTGGGGGTCTTGCAAAAGTTAAATGTCCCACTTCATACCAATGTAAGTAACAAAATGTAGCATTCTGAATGTTGCAGCAAAAGGAGAAACTAGGAAAAGGGAGATGTAAATATGCAGAATACCAGGACTCGGGGCACTGAAGTAACAGGTGAATTAAACTATGCATAATTTCAAGAGCTGTTTGAGAGAAATTAATGTCTTTGCAAGATTTTTGTATTTGTTTTTGTTTTTGTCTTTGAGAGTTTAATCATGAAATCATTTTATCAGCTGATAAAGGGTATATTTTGCCAAGGTGCTGGGCTAGGAAACATCTGACTTTCGGTTTCACTTAGAAGACAGTCACCAGATATTTTGATGAATCTGATTATTAATGCATATGCAAATTGAGTGGATTCATTTGGGTTATTTTAGTTCATAAATTGTATGAATAGAACTTTTTAAACAATGATCACTTATTTCATTGTGTTATAGTCATCACATTAGCATAAAAGCAAGCAGGAACTAATGATTGTTTATGCTCTGAGCTGGTAAGCTATAGAAATTTGTAGGAAAGGAAGAGTGATACTTGTGAAAAATAGAGGTTTTTAAGATTTAGAAATACACTGATGTGCTATTTATAGCATTTATGACATGATTAACTCATTTGTTCTTACCCTTAGTATTATCAAAAAACAAAAGATGCTTAAAGTTATTAAAGTAAACAAATTAGAAAACCAAATTTTGCACTGAATCATTAAATATAATATGTAAAACAGATGCATAATTTTGCCTTCAATGAACATTTGTAGAAATAATAGAGAAAGAAAGTAGGAAATCAGTAAAAAGAAGTTGAAATTATTCTTCAAGTTTCTTTTATTACTCTCAAAAGTCCCATTACATAAGATTCCTTAAAACTAAACTCAAAATTATTCAATCACAAACTGAAAAGTAGAAGATATAACATCTTGTTGATTATGAAATAACTTCACATCACAATTTCTGTATATTGCTTAAGTTCAATCAGTAACTGTAGAGTAAAATTAGAGTCCATATGTAATATTTAAATTGAAAAATATCAAAAGAGACAATCATTGCAACAAATCTTATAGTGTAATTAAGAGAGAAAGAGATTATAAATCATTGTCACATTACTCTGGATTTTATTTTGAGATCACAGATACTCTGAGAAGACTGCCTCGGTGTTTGAATGGATGCTGGTCAAGATGGCTTCAATAGATTAAATATTACAATCAAATGAGCAATATGACCTATGTATTTCACAGTGCATTATAACTCATATTCACATTGTATATTAACTCACTAAATATTCAGAAGGAATATATCATTTAAAAGTAGGTATTATATGAATTAGTTAAAATAATTTATTGTTAAAAAGTTAGCCAATCCTCTTGTCTCCAGTGGGTAATAGTCCTTTTGCTAGTGGACGATTTTGCTGCAGTGCTGATGACTGCTGCCTGATCAGGTTTGTTTTTATTGTTGCTGTTTACATGCTTTTGCTTGGTTGCTTTCGATTTGGGAAAAATCTCAGCTCTTTATATTTGTTTTGTCCTTATAAATACAAAAGGTAAAGGAAGCAAAAATAAATCTTGGACAAGCTATACATGTTAGTAGAACATTTTCTGGTTTCCTAAAGAAACTTGACCATGTTCAACACTTTCCAAAATAGCTTTTATTGAATTTGTTCTTGATAATCATATGCATACAAAAAGATATAAAGCACATTTGATTGCTCACATATCTCTCCCACCTCTATTTTCCTCTCTTCCTTACCAATACCTTGCCTACATTTATGTCCTTTAAAAAAGTATCATTACCCAATTCATCCACTTTCTCCTGGTCAATAATCATGCCCTTTTTCTAAAATTCTTCAAGAACAATTTGTGTCCAAATATTATTGAATCCCCTAATATCAGATTGATCAGCAAACCAGGGACTACACTCTTACCAAAAAAATACAAACAAACAAAAACAAAACAAAACAAAACAAAACAAACCCTTCTTTCCATTTCCCAGTAGCTAAATGATTACAAATAGCTCTTATTCTTGGGGTGGGATTAATTTCCTGACTCTTCCCTTTTGTGCTGGGATTTGGTTTATCTAGGGTTTTCAGAGGTTTATGTATGCTGTCCCAGTCACTGTGAGTGTGTGTGTGTGCAGTTGCCATGCTGTGTCTAGAATACACTGCCTCATGTTCTTATATTCTACTTGTCTTCTGCAATGATCTCTGAGCCTCGGGAGAAAGGGCAGTAATATATATGTTCTTTGTGGCAGAAAAATTTTCAGTCTCTTATTCTTCTAGTCCTTGATCACTTGTGGGTCACAGGGCTAATCATCATCATCCACTGAAAACCATAGCTTCTTAGATGAGGGATGAGAGAGGCTTTGATAATATGGTTGTAAAGATAAGTCATTAAAAATTGGGTTCAGACTTTTTATTTAATAGGATAATAGTAGTTCTCTCCTAGGACCAATATAACTTGACTAGAGATATATGTTTTTACCCTTATAATGGTTCCATGCATGGCTTTCATCCTCTGAAACTTGCTATAAATCCAAGCATGATAGGATTGTTTACTCCCTTGATTTTCACAGCACTATTGTATCAGCAGTTGTGCCTTGCCATGACAGTGTGTCATGACTTGAATAAAAACAACTCTAATAGACTAATAGGTAGTGGAATTATTAGGAGTTATGACCTTGTTGGAGGAGGTGTGGCTTTGTTGGAGAAGATGTGTCATTAGGGGGTTGGCTTCTAGGTCTCAGAATCTCAAGATTAACCAGTGTCTCACTGCCACTCACTGTTGCCTGCAAATAGAAATGAAGAATTCTTAGCTACCTCTATAGTACCATAGTACCTGCATGCTGCCATGTTTCCTGCCAAGATGATAATGGACTAAACCTCTGAAATGTAAGCCATCCCCAGTTAAATGGTTTCCTTTAGACAAGTTGCCAAGTTCATGGTGTATATTCACAGCAATAGAACCCAAGACAGAAGTTGGAACCCAGGACTGGGTTATTGCTTTTGTGTGAAAAAAAATGTAGATTTGGGGACTTTGGATTAGAAAAGCATTTGAATGTTTTAAGTGGGGTTTAATGGGCCATCCTTGTAGAAACAAGGGAGACAATGGTGCTGAGGGTATTTAAACTGTGGGATTCTGGCTCAAGAGCTTCCAGTGGATAAGAATATTAGTCTGTTGCCTAGAGACTATTCTTGTGATATTTTGTTATGGAATGTGGCTGAAGTTTTCCCTTGTTGAAAATCTGCCTGTGCTAAACTGGGGAGACTTTGATTAGTGTTACCACTTAGGAAGATCTATAATGAAAAAGAACAAACTAAATGAGTAAAATTGCAAGATGTACCATTTGAAGAAAAAAAGAAAGTGCCAAGTAGTGTAAATAGATTAAAGGAAAGCCTGATGCTAAGTGGAAAAAAGGAGTTGTGATCTTAGAACAAAAACCCCATTCAGGTAAGCTTCCAACTTGTGAAAATGAGTTAAAGAAAATGAAAGGGAATTAAAGAAATGTGCTACACACCTTTAATTCCAGCACTCAGAAGTCAGAGGATGGTGGGTTTCTGAGTTCAAGGCCAGACTGGTCCACAGAGTGTCTTCTAGGGCATCCAAGTTTAGGCAATGTAAGAAACCATCAAAAACAGAAAGCTGATGAAAATATATTTGAATGAGGGGGTCATGTTATAGCCATAGCAAGCAGCACAATTTAGTAACATCAGCTTCATCCGTGTGGTTCTGGCTTTAGAGTCTAGAATACATGAGTTATAAAAAATCCCTCCTGCAACTAAGGAAAGCCATCAAGGACAGGTGTCCATCAGGGGTATCCTCCAATGGAGGCATAAAGAGGCCATTGTGTGGAGCTATGAAGGTGAAACACGGATTGCTTTGGAGACCCCAAAATGTTGGAGGTGCTGAGAAGAGCTGCTAACTCATAGGCATACCAGGACTGGAAAAAATGCATGATTCAGTCAGCAAAGATGAAAAGCGTTGAAGGTCTGAAGAGATGCAGAGTTAGGAAATAACCAATCTGAGTTTTGGTCCTGTGTTAGTCCATTTTTTCCTTACTATACTCCCTTTCTTGCCTATTGGAGCAGTGATGCATATTCTATGCCAATGTATGTTGGAAGTATGTGATGTAATTTTCATTTTGATTTTACAGTGGTTACAGTTAAGAGATTGCTCTGAGTCCCAGAAGATACTGTGGACTTAGTGCTTTTAGTCAATTTGTGACAGTTATAGACTATGGGGACTTTTGAAATTGGATACATGTATTTGCATTATGATACAGTTACAAGCCTTTGAAGGCCAGAGTGTGGAATGTGGTGGTTTGAATAAAAATGACCCCATAGGAAGTGTCAATATTAAGAGCAATGACTTGTTGAAGGAGGTTTTTCTTTGTTGGAGGAAATGTGTCACTAAGGGTGAGGGCTTTTAAGTTTCAGAATCTCAAACTGCCATGTTTCTCACCATAATAATAATGGAATAAACCTCCAAACTCTAAGCCAGCCCCAGTTAAATGTTTTCCTTTATATGAGTTGCCATCATCTGGATACCTCTTCACAGCAATAAAACCCTAATTTAAGAAATGATGTTTTTGAGCATTGCAAGTTCATAGCTGACATATGAAAACTAGCCAATAGGAATTACATTTCTAAGCTAATTTCACCTTGGTCTCTCCAGTTCCGAAAACTCAATTCTGTGATATCTTCTTCATGGCATGGTAGCATTCATCTGTAATTACAGTACAAGGGAAAACTGGGAGGATCCCTGGAGCTAGCTAGTGAAATCAGTGGTTTCCATGTTCAAAGAGATATTCTTTCTAAAATATAAGCTGAAGTGATTGAAGAAGATATCTAAAACTGGCCTCTTGCCTCCACACAGATATAAACACTCCTTAACACACACACACACACACACACACACACACACACACACACACACACACACAGAAACATAAATGCAAACTTATTTTTATTTGTATTTTATACCATTTCTCATATAGATATAAAAACATCTGAGTTTGTAATCTGCCATGCTTTGTTGACTCCTCATGGGAGCCCTACTTGTTGGGAGGAGTAGATGGGGGATGGACTGCATTGAGGAAAGGGGGAGTAGGATGAAGGGTGGGAGAGAGAACTATTACTGGAATGAAAAATGAAATAAAAATAAATAAATATCCAACTTTGTAAACATCATAAAGGACAGAGACTTATTCATCTATTTCAAGGTATAAAATGCCAAAATTTAGTGGCTTCCTTTTTTGCCTTTGATAACAATTTGATGACCAAGAAAGGGCATGATAGTGAAAAAGCAATGGGGCTGACAACATAAAAGGATCTCTCATGGCAGATCATGAAAGCAGATGATTCTGTGTGCCAGGCTACCTCTTTTTGTAATTTACTCTTATATAAACTTACTGAGATCTTAAAGTAACTGTAGTAATCTGTTGGTAGAGTAATAAGAACCCCAATGTCTTAATCATATACCAATTTTAAATGTCCTGAAATGACCATAACCCTGTCCTTGAGATCTGTCTTCTAAGATACAATTCTTAGTGAAGAATGACTTAACCATAACCTAACCTTAAAATTTCTCAACTTGGTTAACTGGAACAAAACAATTATCTTTTGGTTATTTCTTCTCTCTGTACCCAAATCTCAGTAAATACAACTGTAACTAACTTTTCATATTAAATCTATAATGTGACATTTTCATGAATATGTAGAGATCATTTCATAGTCCTAATTTCAAACTCATTGTGTCTAAGGAAAGACAAGGCCAGAGGTGAGGAAAGAAGGAGGGAATATTATAGATACTGGAGTAACCAGAAAAAAATAGCATCTACTAGTTTAAGTCACTTTCTTTTTATAGGTTAATTGTATGAAATCCCCATGTAAATAATTATAAAGTAACACTAAAGGTATTGCATAATTAGTCATTCAATTTGGAGAAAAATGATTTTAAAAGTGTGAAGGTTAATCTTGTCTGTCAACTTCACTAAATTTGGAAATATTAAGACAAACTTCTGGCCTTCTCTGAGAAAATTTCCCAAGGGTTTAGTTTGGGAGAAATCCAATGTGGATCAATTTAGTGCTGGCAGCATCTTTCAATAGACTAGGACTTCTACACTAAAGGAAAAGAAGAGAATGAACAGGATACCAGCATTCTTAGCTTTCTTTTTGTTGGATACAGGTATCATGTAGTCAATAATTATTCCTAATGCTAATTAGGACTTGCTCATCATACTCTTAAACTGTGAGTGAAAATAGACTTCTCTTTTTATTTATACATTGTTTGTTTATATTAGAAACAATGTTATTTTACATATTGATCCCAGTTCCCTCTCCCTCCCATCTTCCCATGCCTCCCCCACACTCCCCCCACCCAGTCCCATTCACCATCCACGCCTCAGATAGATTGAGGCATTCCATGGGGGTGTTATCAAAGTCTGTCACATCATTTGAGGCAGGGCCTACGCATTAATAGGTGGAGCTGTTTTTAAAGATAAATCTGGTACTAGGGAAATGCCAGAAAAACAACAAGGATGACCTCAACAAAGAATCTGAAAAATAGTGGAGAGGCTACTTAAATGCCCTCCCCCTATAGAGATTCATGACTACTTTAAATGCCATCCTAGACCCTTCATCCAGTAGCTGATGGAAGCAGAAGCAGAGCTTCACAGCTAACTACTGAGCTGTTTTCAGGACGATAGATCTATAATAGACCTTGAAGTCAGGGATGGTGATGCCTCGAGAAAGTTCTGGAAGGAATACTCCAACACAGGGAAGTTAACTCCATCTAGAAATGCATAGGCAATAGATAATCCCACTTTACCAACAGCCAAAAGAAAAAAAATGGGATGGAAATACACACACAATTCCGCCACCACTACCAAATCCAAAGCAAAAAAAAAAAAATGAACAATCGATGGTCATTAGTATCCCTGAATATAAATGGTCTTAACTCGCCTATAAAAGGCACAGGCTAGCAGAATGGATAAGAAGACAGAATTCATCCTTCTGTTTCATACAAGAAACACACCTCAACTTCAAAGACAGACCTGGAGTAAAGGGTTGGGAAAATATTTTCCAATCAAATGGACCCAAGAAACAAGCAGGAGCTAGAATCTTAATATATAACAAATTAGACTTTGTATTAAGTCAACAAAAAGAGATGAAGGAGGTCAATTCCTGCTCATCACAGGTGAAATTCATCAAGATGAAGTCGAAATTCTAAGTCTAAGATGAATTCCCAAATACAAAGTCATCCACATTTGTAAAAGAAACATTACTAAAGCTCAAATCAAAAATAAAACCTCACACACTTACAGTGGGAGAATTCAAAATCCTACTCTCACCATTTGAGAGGAACACTAGACAGAAACTTAACAAAGAAACAAAGGAACTAACAGAAGTTATGGCCCAATTGGATTTAACAGATGTCTATAGAACATTCCATCCAAACACAAAAGAATATGCATTCTTTTCAGAGCCAAATGGAATGTTCTCTAAAATATACCAAATACTTGGCAACATAGCAAACCTCAACAGGTGCAAATAAATAAAAAATGCCCCTTTATCTTATCAGACCACCATGCTTTAGAGTTAGAATTCAACAACACAAATTGCAGAAAACCTACAAACTCATGCAACTTGAATGATGTTCAATTGCACCATTCCTGGGTCAAAAAAGAAATTAAATTTTTTTTAATTCAAAGAGAATGTGGACACAACATACCCAAACTTACCGGAAACTTTGAAAGCAGTGCTATGAGGAAAGTTCAAAGCACTAAGTGCCCACATGATGGAACTGGAGAATAGTCACCCTAGAGAATTAACAGCACAACTGAAAGCTCTAGAACACAAAGAAGCCAACACACCCTGCAGCAGTAGATTCTGGGAAATAATCAAATTGAGGGCTGAAATCAATAAAGTGGAAACTAGGAAAACAATACAAAGAATCAATATAACGAAGAGTTGGTTTTTGGAGAAAATCATCAAGAGAGACAAACTTTTGTCCAAACTTACCCAACATCAGAGAGTGAACATGCAAATTAATAAAATCAGAAATGAAAAGTGGGACATAACAACAGACACTTAGTAAATCCAGAGAATCATCAGATCATAATTTACAAATCTGTATTTCTCAAAATTTGAAAATCTAAAGGAAATGAACAATTTTCTGAATAGATTTCACTTACCAAAATTAAATCAAGAAGAGGTAAGAAATTTAAATAGGTCAATAACCCCTAGTAAAATAAAAACAGTCATCAAAAGTTTCTCAAAAAAAAAAAAAAAAAAAGCCCAGGGCATGATGGCTTCATTGCAGAAATCTACGAGAAATTCAAGGAACAGCTAATACTAATTCTCCTCAAAGTATTCCACAGAATAGAAACAGAAGTGTCATTGCCAAACTCTTTTTACAAGGTTTCAAAACCTTGATACCCAATGCACACAAAGACACAACTAAGAAAGAGAACTAAAGGACAATCCTTCATGAATATTGATGCAAAAATATTCAATAAAATACTGGCAAATCGACTGAAGAACAGATCAGATAAATCATCCACCATGATCAAGTAGGCTTCATCCTCCGGATGCAGGGTTGGTACAACATTCGAAAATCTATCAGTGTAATCCACCATATAAACCAACTGAAGGAGAAAAACCACATGATCCTCTCACTAGATGCTGAAAAAGCCTTTGACAAAATCCAATACACTTTCATTATGAAGGTGCAGGAGAGATCAGCTATAACAGGAACATAACTGATCATAATAAAAACAATACCCAGTAAACCAACAGCCAACCTAAATGGAGAGAAACTCAAAGCTATTCCTCTAAAATCAGGAACAAGACAACTGGCTGTCAACTCTCTCCATATCTCTTCAATATTGTCTTTGAAGTTTTAGCTAGAACAATAAGAAAACAAAAGGAGATCAAAGGATACAAATTGTAAAGGAAGAAGTCAACTTACACTGTTTTGAGATCATATGCTAGTCTACATAAGTGACCTGGAATACTCTACCAGGGATCTACTACAGTGGATCAACACCTTCAGCAAAGTTGCAGGGTACAAAATTAACTCAAAAAAATCAGTAGCCCTACTAAAAATTGAGGATAAGTGTGCTGAGAAAGAAATCAGAGAAACATCACTCTTTACAATTGCCACAAACATCATAAAATATGATGGGGTAATGCTAACCAAAAAAAGTGAAAGACCTGTATCCTAAGAATTTTGATGCTTTAAAGAAATAAGTTAAAGAAGATACTAGAAAACGGAAGGATCTCCCATGTTCTTGGATAGGTAGGATCAACATAGAAAAAATGGCAATCTTGCCAAAAGCAATCTTCAGATTCAGTGCAATCCCCATCAAAATCCCAGCAAATTTCTTCACAGACTTTGAAAAAGACAATTCTCAACTGTATATGGAAGCACACATGACCAAGGATATCCAAAACAATCCTGTACAATAAAGAAACCCCCTGAAGCATCACCATCCCTGACTTCAAGCTGTATTATAGAGCTATAGTCCTGAAAACAGTTTGGTGTTGGCACAAAAATAGACAGTATATCAAACGAATTGAGTTGAATACCCTGATATTAACCAACACATTCAGGAACACCTGAATTTTTACAATGAAGCTAAAGCTATACAATGGAATAAAGAAAGAATCTTCAACAAATGGTACTGCATAACTGGATCCTGGCATGTAGAAGACTGCAGATACATCCATGTCTTTCTCCATGTGCAAAACTTAAGTCCAAATGGATCAAAGACCTCAAAATGAATCCAGCTACACTGAACTTATTAGAAGATTAAGTAGGAAATACTCTTGAATGACTTGGTATAGAAGACTGCTTCCTGAATATTACACTGTTATCACAGACACTGAGATCAACAATTAATAAATAGGACTTCCTGAAACTGAGAAGTGTCTGTAAGCAAAGGACACAGTCAACAAGACAAAACGACAGCACGTGGATAGGGAAAAGATATTCACCAACCCCATATCTGACAGAGGGCTGATCTCCAAAATTTACAAAAAATCAAGAAACTAGTTTCCAAACTACCAAATAATCCAATTAAAATTGGGCAAAAGACAAACATCGTATTACTTACTCATATGTGGATTTTAGACATAGAGTCAAGGATTACCAAGTTACAATCCACACTGCCAGAGAAGCTAGTAAACAAGCAGGACCCTAAGAGAGACATACATGTGTGCTTGGAGAAGGGGAAAGAAACAAGATCTCCTCACCAAATTCGGGGCTTTCGGGGAGGGGAGAGGGAACTAGGAGAATGAGAAGGTGAGACGAAGACGTGTGAGGACATGATGGGGTAGGGAAGTTGAGTTGGGGGATGAACAGAAGAGAGAAAGCTAAGAGATACTATAATAGAGGGAGACATTAAAGGTTTAAAGAGAAATCAGGCTGTAGGGTAATGTCTGGAGAGCTACAAAAATGATACCTACTAACAATCTAAGCAACAGAGGAGAGGCTACCTTAAATGAGATTGATGACTAACTTATATGCCATCCTATAGCCTTCATCTAGCATCTGGAGAAAGTAGAACCAGACACACACAGATAAACCTTGAACTCAAATGAAATTCAGTTTCAGAGCAAGGGGGTCCAAACCAAGCTGGTGAAACCCTCAGAAACAGCTGACCTGAACAAGGGAGAGCTCTTGGTTCCCAAACTGATAGCTTGGAAGTCAGCATGTGACTTATCCAGACCCCCTGAACATGGGTGTCAGTGAGGAGACCTCGGAGTTGTAGGGACCCCTTGTAGTGGATCCATACTTATTTCTCGAGTAGGAATAGACTTTGGGAGCCCATCCCACATGGAGGGATACTCCCTGAGCCTAGACTCATGTGGGTGGGAGTAGGCCCTATTGCAAAGGATAGGACAGACTCTGAAGACTCACTACAGAAGGCTTCACCCTCCCTGGGAAGCAGAAAGGGTATGGGATTGGTAGGGTGTGAGTTGCAGGTGGGGGGGGCGACAAGGGTGGAGGGGATGGAGAGGGACCTGGGATTGACATGTAATATAATAGACAATTCTCAGTAGAAGAATCTAAAATGGCTGCAAGACACATAAGAACGTGGTCAACATCCACAACCATCAGAGAAATGCAAATCAAACCAACTCTGAGATACCATCTTACTCCTGTCAGAATGGCTAAAATCAAAAACACCAATGACTGTTTATGCTGGAGAGGATTGGAGAAAGGGGAATACTCCTCCACTGCTGGTGGGAGTGCTAGCTCCTTCAGCCTCTTTGCAAATCAGTATGATTATCACTCTGGAAAATGGGAATCAATCTAACACAAGATCCTGCAATTCAACTCTTAGGCATATACCCAAAAGAAGCACATTCATAAAACAAGGACATCTGTTCAATGATGTTCATAGAAGCATTATTTGTAATAGCAGAACCTGGAAGCAACCTAGATGTCCCTTACCTGAAGAATGGATAGAGAAAATGTGGTACATTTACACCATGGTGTTCTACTTAGTGAGGAAAAAAAATGGAATCTTGAAATTTGCAGGCAAATGGATGGAACTAGAAGAAACCATTCTGAGTTAGGAAACCCAGTTACAAAACGACAAACATGGTATGTACTCACTCATATATGAATTTTAGACTGAGCAAACGGTTACCAGTCTACAATCCACACTGCCAGAGGAGCAAGGAAATAAGGAGGACTCTAAGGAAAACATACATAATTCACTAGAGAAGGAGAAAGGGACAAGATCTCCTGAGCTAATTGGGACCATGGGGGAGGGGAGAGCGAGCTGGCAAAATGAGAAGAGGATAAAAGGAGGTTTGAGGAGCACATGAGGGAGCTGGACGTTTGAGTTGTGGGAAGAACAGAGGAGAGGTAGATAAAAGATACCAAAATAGATGGAGACATCATAGGTTTAAAGAGAAATCAGGCACATGGGAAATGTCTGGAGATGTAAAATATGACACCAACTAACAATCTAAGTAACAGAGGAGAGGCTACCTTAAATGCTCTTGCCTGATAATGACATTGATGACTAATTTATTTGCCATTCTATAGCCTTCATCAAGCAGCTGGTGGAAGTAGAAGCAAACACCCACATTTAAACCCTAAACTGAACTCGAATCCAGTTGCAGAAAAGGAGTGATGAGCAAAGGGGTCCAGACGAGGCTGCTGAAACCCAGAGAAACAGTTGACCTGAGCAAGGAAGTTCGTTTATTCCCCTGGCTGATATCTGGGAATCCAACATGGAACTGATACAGACCTCATTAATGTGGGTGTCTGTGAGGGACTTCAGAAATTTATGGGGCCTCTTGTAGTAGATCAGTACTTTGCAAGCCCATTCCACATAGAGGGATACTCTCTGAGCCTAGAAACATGGGGTTGGGCCTATCCCAAATGATATGACAGATTCTGAAGATCCCCTATGGAAAGCCTTAGCCTCCCTGGGAAGCAGAAAGGGTATGGGATAGGTAGGGTGTTAGTTGGAGGGGCAGGGGAGAATATTTGGAAGAGAAAACTGGTATTGACATGCAAAACTATATTGTTTCTAATTCAAATAAAAAACGGAGAAAAAATAAGGAATGAGAAAAAAATTATTATTCAAGAACTACATAAAAGTAAATCATGATAAACAAGGTATGTCTATTCCTTCAAGAGCAGAGTTATCTCTAGCATTGTATCCATGCACAAATAAACAGTGGTTAAAATCATCAAAGTGTCAGAGCCTGCTCCAGTGAGTCCTCTGGGTTACCTGAGTAGGGGCTTGAACATTGAGAATAAATGAGATAAAAGAAATAGAGATGGAAAGACAGGATAGATTCAGGAGAACTGTCTAGTTCATGCCTTTCAGCACACTGAACAGCCCTGAGTTTAATTTAGACCCTGATAATATAGAAATTAGAGGCAAAGCAGAACAAAGGATAGCATAGTCATTTAACCAGCTCTCTGAATTGTCCTTGAGTCGTGGAGCAGCCAGCTTTACTATCTATTACATGAGTCCTGCTAGCAGCAAGCAGCTTCATTCAGTGTCTCTTTGTGCCTTTCAACTGGAATCAGAAGCTTGCTAGTTAGATAATATTCCCTTTCCCATAGGCTTAATCAGAAATTTCTCACAGCTCTCAAGGATACTGAAACAAGCAAGCTTGAACTCTAATGTCTTATAAGTTAGAATAGATTCTAGAGGGAAACTGAGTCACTGTGGGCTCCTACATCACATCTCAGGTATAACAAAATGGAAACAAATGATTGAAAAAGACACACAACATTAACTTCTGCTCTCCACATGTACCGGAATGCATAAACCTACCAAAGAAAACACACATCTACACAAAAAGCAACAAGAAAAAAATAGTAAAAGATGATCTTAGAGGAAATATTCAGTTACTTCTAAAACAAACTCAAATGGATAAAAACTAGAACACTGAGTGTCTTAACTAAAGAGCAACATAGAAACAAGTCAGAGTTCCTTAATATGAAATTAATATAGAAGGGGAGGAGGAGAGGGAGAGGGACCTGTGATTGACATGTAAAATAATTTTCTTTCTAATTAAAATAAAAAAGAAATAAATATAGAATACAAAATGTGTCACATCCTGAGAAATTTCTTGGCCAAATATTCAAATGAAACCAGCTTTGACATTGCCATATACATTTCCCTTAAAAGTACACAGGACTTAACATTTGTGTTTACTTGTTCTTAATGTTTTAATATGTGACAATATTAGGTTAGAAAAATTATAACATTCACATCTGTGAAGAATTTGCATGTTTGAATGCTTCAAATGTTTATATTTACTTATAATACATCTTAAGTTTCATGCCTCACATAGCATACATTAAAATTATATATTACTAATAAAATTTGTAATCTACAGCATGGGAGTTCTTATATAATTCTAGTGGATAATGGAATTAGGGTGGGTAAGAGAGGAGCTGTAGAGATGTTTGCTCAGCCACTTATGTCAGTGTTAGTAAAGAGCACCTGTTATATTCAAACTCCAGAGTATTCAGATGTGGTGAGAGATGTCAAAGGGAATACTTCAAATTTTCTGTTCGCATTTGAAATATCATAAAATGTTTGCACAGAAGTCTGCATACACTTTATTAACTGCTCTTAGATTTTCTGTGTTGTTTTGTTTGCTTGTCTGGCTTGATATGAAATTCCATGTTTTAAGATACCTAACTATTTATGAAGGTAAGATTAGGAACTCTAAATTGTAAACAATTACCTTCTCAGAGTAAGCCCATGGTCTCATTAGTGATTCTCAGTAATGTTTACTCTATAACCAAACTTGGACTTTGGTTTCTGTCAGGAACTAGCTGATTCCCCCCAATTAATGTTTTAAAACGTATCATCTAATGTTCCTTGTTTCATTGGGAATATAAATATATATTCTATATCCATTATTGTATTGTCAGTTTCACATGTAAAATAATGATAATATTAAGTAAATATAGAGAAATTAAATCAATCTTATATTCAACATTGTACATGTAATTGAATGTTTCTTTGGAAATCTGTTTCACTATAATGCTTATTCTCTTAATTCCTCTTGGAGGAAATCATATATGTAAATTTGTGAGAATTGCAACCCCAAGGCAGGGGTAAACAAAATTTTCTCAATTTGGTATAAGTAGGACCTATAAATGTTTAGAACATTTCTGCAATTTTAAAAATATATAAATTTGTAGGAAACAAAGAGCTATAGAATTTGAGAATTTAAATAAATATGCTATAATATTTTGAACAGAAACCTTAGGCTGGATTAGAGGAAAGCATTGTGAGCCATGTAACACCCAAAAAAGTGTAATGAAAACAAATCAACACAACAAAATAAAAACATAAAACAGTTACAACAATGTGCAATTTTATGGTTTGTATGACTGCAAGTGAACATCTTAGATCCAGAATGATTGGAAAACAAAAGTGTACTTTACCCCCTCTGTTAACTGGGAGAAAATTCAGATTAAAGTACTTCCAGCTACAATTCTAGCTTCTTCCAAGGCAGGAGCTTGCTGCTGTGTACTCAGGCATAAATCCAGTTGTGATACACAGGACAGAAGGCAGAAGGCCAGAGAGGATGGATTCCTTTTACTACACTTTTTCATATTGGGCCTTAAATACTTTGCTCAAATGTTCTGACTGTAAATTATAATCTCCTGGGATGCTGCAATAGGAAAAATCATATTCATCAATAAAAAAGCATTTCCTATTGTCAATTTATTATATAAACAGGCCTAAATATCTTTTTCTTTTGTCAAGATCAAGTCACTTAGTTCAGTTTACTCTCTGAAGTGAAAATATTAAGCCAAAGTGTTCATCTTTGAGTTTTAGATGATCAAAGGAAGTGATTTAGATGATTTTATTGCTTACATTCCAACAAGATTACAGATTCCTTTTCCTAATTAGAAGATAGTAGCTTTGAGTTTTTCCCAAGTCAGTACAGTAAGGCTATGAGCAAATTTCCTGAAGGAAATAAGAAACATGGCCTGTTGGTCTGACATATTTACTGGTTTAGAATTCCACTGCATGGACCTGTAGGTCCTACTAAGCGCTGGCTAAACTGTGCAGAGAGATGGATCTTTAAGTAACCGTTGCAGAAACTAATGTCTAGACAGAATACACAAACATCTAAGATCATATGTCTCCTTTTTGTTGAAAAAGTAAGACCCTATCTTCCTATGCTCCCTAGAATAATGAAATTCCCACATAGATATGCATAGTGTTATGTTTGAATTCCTATCAAACTAATGTAAATGTGAGTGCCCATGCAAGTCGGCTCATCCAATGGAAAGCCAGACTATTTTGAGGCCTATCAGGATTCCTAGACCCTTGGGAAACCCTGCCCGGATTTTCACATCTAGGCTTTCTCTGATTTAAGATACCTTTCCCAGGTAAGGATCTTGCAAATGGGGTTTCTATTTCTCCACATAACAGCCTCTGTAAATTTCCCTGGAACTTCAGCAAGTTAATCATGGCTGCTGCCGCTTTCTGTGGTAGCCTCTCAAGTTCTGGATAGGTAATCTAGGATGATTCATTCTCCTCCAGCTTTCATGCTTTTTTATGTGATGAATGTTCAAGAAACACACTGATGTTCTGCCTTGATAATAAAGTTTTTTGACTGGTTTTGCAAACCTTTTCCTTTAAGCAAGGAAATGCCTTAATACTAAAATGCCAGAGAGCATCACAGTCAAATTATACGTGGTAGAGCTGGAAAGAAATTTTCCTAGCAAGGTATAGGTTGACATAAATGAGTTGAGAGACAAATGAAGATATGCATGATTTTTCTGTTTGAGACATCTATTGACTGTTTTTGATGTAGTGGCTTCTGTGAATGACTTTAAAAATGGACATTTTATGGTTTGAATCTAAATAGTTAAGATGGGGAGGGCCTAAGGCAGATGAAGACAAAACATGTGAGTAACTGAGTAATATTCAGACAAGCCTGAGCGGTGAATAAAGTAGAGAATTCTAGTCATCTGCAAGAGAAAACAGCATAAATCTCCAAGGCTTTTCATATAAATGTTCACTATTATGCCAAGTGCTATGTATGCTCTTGTGTCTGCATATGTAGCAAATGTCAAAAGTCCACAAACTAATCTTGAGAAAAATAAAACTACCAAGATTATATAAATACCAACATTTCAAAACTGCCTTTCTCAACTGAAGTTTTACTCAAATATTCTCTTTCCCATGTTATGTGTCTGTGATCCTTGGAATATAATCACTCAAATTTCTGTTGCCTTATTTATATGCAAGACCTCTTTTCTTTGTTCCTTGCCTTTCAAAGAAAAAACAAAAACAAAAGATTACTTACTAATAAGTTTATTTTCATGTCTAAAAGAAAATTTTCCCAACATGACGAATTTCCTTTAAAGGAAACTAACCTAAAACTATGAAACCAAAAGCAAAGCACAAACAAGTTTTGTTTTATTCTGAATATTGAATCTATGTATCAATGTCTGACTTTAGCAGGGCAGCTTAAAATGTTATTTATTATGTTATCTCTTTATTATTGTTAAATGTTTCAAACAGAAATATTTTGTAAATTATTTTAAAAATGAATTTTTATACTTTTGCTTCACTAGTAGAAAATCTTTCTTCATTTTGTATTTTAAGGAACTATAAAAGATTCATTCTAAATTCAACAAAATGTATTTAAGAAGAAAATGTGTAGTCATAATAAAAATGAGAGAATTTCAAAGTAATAGAAAAAACATTTCAAATTCCTTTACTTGCCTAGTAACTTCCTACATAAAATGATTGTAATACGTATGAAGCTCAATATTTTGCATACATGGTTAAAGGAAGGAATTAATTATGTCTTTCATTTACTTTTCATCAGTATCTTCTCATTATATTAATTGATGTTGCTACTACATACATTAGTTTTAATTTTATATTATAATCATATCACAGACTCAAATTAAAATGATTATCCTTTTTAAACAAAGTTTTAGACACATATGGATCATCATATGTGTGAATGGAGTTTGAGGTGATTTAAATGAAAATGCTCCTTTGTGTTCATATGTTTGATCCTTGCTCCCCAGACGGTAGAAAAGTTTGAGAAGGATTAGAAGGTGTGACTTTGTTGGAAGAGATGTATTATAGGCTGATTTAAGGTTTCAAAGGCTTGTTCCTGCCTCTGATGCAGATCAAGATGTGAGCTCTTAGCTGTGCCTGCCACTGTGCCTTCACTTCCCCATCATGAACCCTACACTTCTGAAACAATAACTCAGTTAAACACTCTCTTCTATAAGTTGCTTTGTTCATAATGTTTAATAGCAGGAAGAGTAAAGGAAATAATGTAGAGTTTCATATATAAAATTATAGTTTTATCCAGAAGCACAGTTTGCTTTTCCAAAATATGTCTACATATGGAAAACTACTACTTTCTTTATATTATAACACATATGAAAAGCTATGACTTTTTACAGCAAGATTAGCTGTAATTAATGGCATATTAATGCTATATTTTAAAATTTTTATTGAAGATACATTTTTCTATCATTTAATACACCCCAACTACAGTGTACCCACCCTTCTCTCCTCCAAGCTTTCTCTGACCTCCCATCTCCCCAAGACCTCTCCTCCTCAATTTCATCTGCAAAAAAAAAAAAAAAAAGAGCAGCTCTCCACTATACTAGAAGTATAGTTTCTCTTAACTTTACTATTTGAGCAGTGTGTTTGGAATCTTTTCAAAGTTTATGCTTTAGTTTTCCCTCTAGGTTTAAATTATTTCTAAAATCACAGAAAGTGCTGTTGTCACTCCATTCCTTAGCATTCCAAAAACTTCTGCCTTGTTTTACTAGTGGACCACATTACACTCAGTCCTTTCATAACATTAAACAGAACAACAGTTTACCTATGTTTTTGTGTAAGTTTTATTTTAGAGGAATGGTGTGTATATATTATTACATACACCCATACACACACATGCATACACACAATCAATTGTTTCTTCCTTTGTTTTCAATTCTGTGATGGAATTATAAATTGACAGATAGTTTTGGTGTTACATAATATTTAAGAACCTTTTTTAAGGTCATTAGTAGCAATCAACATTCCTGCCAAACATCATTTTATCTCTCATGGATGAATAATAAGTCTGCAAGCAGTGTTCTCTGGTGTGTGTGTGTGTGTGTGTGTGTGTGTGTGTGTGTGTGTGTGTGTGCATGTGTGTAGTTACACAAATATCTACCACTGTGATGGCTAACCTCCATGGTGAAAGTGATCGAAGAAGAGGAAACCTCAATTGAATGAACTACTATTGCCTTGTGGGCATGTCTTTGGGGAAACTTCCTTTATTAGTTATTGAGGTGATTAAGCCTAGCCTACAGTGGATAGTGCCATTCTTGGACATGTTGTCCTGGCTTGCATAAGAAAACAAACAGAGCAAGCTATGAAAAACAAACCAGTAAGTAGCTTTCTTCCATTGTCTCTGCTTTAGTTCCTGCCTATAGGTTATTGCTTTGAGCTCTTCCCTTGGCTGCACTTGATGATGGAATGTAACTTGAACAATTATATTAAACCATTTACTCCTCCTGAAGTTTGGGCTTCTTTTTTTTTTTTCCTGAGCAACAGAGATGCCCCAAAAGAAATACTGCTGTGATGAACCTGATCATGTTGCTTGGAGGGAGGATTCAGAAAGCTTTTAGAGATTTGGCCTTAGGAAAGACCTTTGAGTACTAGCACTTAATGAGCTTTTATGGAAGCCTGGAATACAGAAATGCCCAGAGACCTGCTACAGGAGGCTTAGCTTGTGAGGATTCAGAAGGAAGAAATAAATTCTATCAGGACAATTTATGTGATTATTTTATTATGAAACTTAGATTTACTAAGAACTTGATGTTGGCTCACTGGAACTTGAGTCAGTTGTGATTAATAAGATATCAGCCACATTGAGGTGAAATCTTCCAGGAAATACTTCCCCATGGTCAGTCAGAAATTTGTTACAGATTGGTCAAATTGGTAGCCAAACTTAGCAATGTTTGTCACACATGAGGTGATGGTTTTGGTGGCATTAGACCTACAAAATTGAAAAAGTCAGGAAGACAGCTTAGATTTGTCACTATGGGAAGCCAGGAAAGGTCACTGGTGACAATGTAACCTAAGTGGCAATAGAGACTACAATATTGAAGGGGTCAAGGCAAGAAGTTAGTTTTCACACCATGTGGCTGGACCAGAAGCCTAAAGAGGCCAGTGGCCAGTGGCAAAAGTAGTCTTCGTTACAGTTGAGAATATAGTTTATTGGAGATGCTAAGATCATAGTGTGGCCACCAAGGATAGTGACAGTTGTTACTGGGGGCAGTTTGATCCTTTTAGATAAATTGTATGCTTAGGTGAGTGGTTGACTGAGCAAGAGAATTAGAGCTGCTCAGAAGATCATGAGTAAGTTCCACATATCAGAGATTGAAATACATGCTTTGGATGGACTACAAAGGTCAACTTCACTCAAGTGTGATTCTTTCTCTTCCTTTTTCCTTTAGAGGGTGCTTAACCTGCTTTTTGATTTCACAGGTACCCACAGCTAAGAAATGTAGATATTATAATAAAATTTTAGAGCTTTAAATTATTTGAAATATGAAAGACTATATGGATTTTAAAATTGTACTATATTTTATATAATGATATTATGAGAGATCCTGAAGACAAACAAGAAAGAAAAGTTTATAGTTTAATGGTGGTGACTTTGTGTGTCAAGATAATGGCAGGAAACTGAAGTTGGATTGACTTATTTATGAACTTGACATACCTGGGGAAGGGAAGTCTCAACTAAGGAATATCTTTATTAGATAGGCTTGTAGGCATCCCTTTGATATGATTTATGTGGGCTGGCCTCACCCACTGTGGGAAATATTCATTGGCAGATTGTCATAGTGTTATCACAGTTTCAGAGAAGCCAACTAATACAATTACTTCAGAGGATCATGTTTCATTGTAGTTTAAATGTCTATTTTCAATAACAATAATGATTTTGAAAATATTTTCAGGTAATTACTGTCCTTTCCTGAATGCACTTGAATTGTTTTCTAATAATGTTTTGTTCATTTTATTGCCTTTTTAATATTTTAATTAATTACAAGCAAATGCTCTTTACATACCTTCTTTTTTCTTTTATCTTTTTAAATTTTAATTAGAAAGAAAATCATTTTTCATATCAAACCCATGTCCCTCTCCCTCCCTTCCTCCCTTGCCCCCCAAATTAACACCCTCTCCCATACCCTTTCTGCTCCTCAGGGAGGGTGAGGCCTTCCAAAGGGGTCTTCATAGTATGTCTTATTCTTTGGGATAGGGCCCAAACCACTTGTGTCTAGGCTCAAGGAGAATCCCTCCATGTAGGATGGGATCATACAACAAAGACATCTGTTCAACGATGTTCATCACAGCATTATTTGTGATAGCTAGAACCTGGAAACAACCTAGATGCCCCTCCACTGAAGAATGGATAGAAAAAATGTGGTACATTTACATAATGGAGTACTACTCAAAGGAAAAAAAATAAACAATGGGATCTTGAAATTCGCAGGCAAATGGAAGGAAATAGAAGAAACCATTCTGATCAAGGTAACTCAGTCACAAAAAGACAAAAATGGTATGAACTCATTCAAATATGGAGTTTAAACATAGAGGAAAGGATTACCAGCTGTCAATCTGACAATCCACACTGTCAGAGAAGCTAGTAAACAAGGAGACCCTAAGAGAGGCATACATGGTCCCCTGGAGAAGGGGAAAGGGACAAGATATCCTGAGCAAATTGGGAGCATGGGGGAGGGTAAAGGTAACTAGGAGAATGAAAAGGGGAGAAGAGGAAGGATGAGGAAGACATGATGGGGCAGGGATGTTGAGTTGGGAGAACAGAAGACAGCAAGAGATAATATAATAGAGAAAGAGATTATAGGTTCAAAGTGAAATTAGGCACTAGGGAAATGTTTGGAGAGCTACAAAGGTGACACCAACTAACAATCTAAGAAACATAGGAGAGGCTACCTTAAATGCCCTCTCCTGATAATGAAATTGATGACTAATTCATATGACATTGTATAGCCTTCATCCAACAGCTGGTGGAAGAAGAAGCAGACATCCACAGCCAAACCTTGAACTGAACTGAAATCCAGTTGCAGAGATGGAGGACTGAAGAGCATCTATACCAGGCTGGTAAAACCTACAGAAACAACTGACCTGAACAAGGGAGAGCTTTTGCTCCCCAGACTGTTAGCTGGGAAACCAGTATGGGACTGATCCAGACTCCCTAAATGTGGGTGTCAGTGAGGAGACCTTGGAAATCTATGGGATCCCTTGTAGTGGATCCCTCCTTATCCCTAGCATAGAAATGGACTTTACATACCTTCTTACAACTTAAACAATAACACAATGTGTAGAGTGGTTACTTAAATATACATGTATTTTACACTTTTATCTTCTCAAATAACATATAATCATTGAAATTTGATATTTTATGGAAGTAAAACTTACTGCTTCCTTTCCAGTATTTCACTGTCTGTGTAGTTTTATGAAAAGCCTGGTGATGCCTGTCTTGACATGTCTTCCTTTGGCTTCTATATCTGCTCTTCTTCTGGTATCTAACTGTCTTTCCATCTTAGTTGCCCTGACCCCACATTCACTCATTTGTCATTTGGAAAATTACTGTAGAAGTTAAATAATTTTAATGACTTCCTGTAAACCACACTGGTCAACATGCACTTCAGGACTCAGCTTAAAACAATAGGAAGGATTTTTCAATATATGACGTAAGTGGTAAAAAAACTATTAAAATATGACATTAATTTAGTTGGGGAGCAGAACACATTTTGAAGAGTCAACAAAAAATTGTTCTGCCTTGATATTTTGTAATGCATTTACCAAAAACGTTGTTTTAAACAGTCTATAACAAATATATATATCATTATTATTCAATAAGATATTCATTGTAAGTGTTTAACATGCTCAAATGGGACATAAATACTAGTATTCCAAATTTCATATTTAAGCTCCTCCCCAAATCATTTATCCACTTAGTGACCATCTAATGAGTGTGTAGAAGGTTCATAAATTCTATCAATGGAAACAATGAAATAGTAATGAAACAAAGCACTGCTTTCAAAGATTTCACACTCTATTGGGGAAGTGAGAAATTTCCAGATTTAATATTTTATA
Organism: Cricetulus griseus; assembly: GCF_003668045.3. Lineage (NCBI taxonomy): Eukaryota > Metazoa > Chordata > Mammalia > Rodentia > Cricetidae > Cricetulus > Cricetulus griseus. The sequence continues at coordinate 307,508,358 of NC_048595.1, read as the reverse complement.
TTACATATTAGAGTTATGTAATTTAAAATTACAAAATTTATTAGATTATACTTAATAAAAAAACTGGTTCCAGTACTTGAAAATTCTTCTAAATGTCTGCTTACCCTATCTATATTCCTGATACTTTAAACTCATATGTTAAACAATCTTGTCCTTTCTTCTTTTTGTCTACTTTGGTGCATTGCTTATCAACTATAATTTCACATGGGATTATATTTACTTCTAATGTTTAGAATTCTTTCTCCTAACATCCAATTGGTTGATTTGTGGCTATATTTATGTACCACCTTATTCCAGGTTTCCAATTTTATTCAACATAAAGGATCATATTCATAGATGCCTCTTCCTGTGTTCTGCTTGACACTTGTTGGGAGTCATGTGGCCTATGAATCAGCATATGAAACCTTTTCCCACATGTCTCCACCAGTCAAAACATGTGGGGATGGTTTCTCCCTTGGCAAGAACCAGTGGATGTCAGGACAGAATCGAACACTACTGAGACTGTGCATTCTGCATGTTCTCTTGTCTCTCATAATGTTGATGATTCTTTGGTTTTTATTTTCATTTTGTCTGTCATGCATGGGACAGTCACCCATGTTATCATTTTTAGAAACCCATTTTTTTCTCTAACACCCCTCCTAATTCCTTGAGAACTAATGCTTCTCTGCTTTTTGTTTTCTATAAATAGCAGCTGTCATCTTAGACCCTGAGAAATTTTTTGATTCAATGTGGGTAGGATCAGAGACAATAAAAGTTAGGGGGCACATGTGGTGATATATTTTTTTATGCTTTATTGAAGCTTGTCTGATTGTTCAGAAAGCAAAGCTACCTACAAGCCATAGATGTCAGACAATGATGATACACACCTTTAATTCCATAGCCATACTTGCAAGCCATAAAGGCAGGCAGTGGTTGCACACATCTTTAATCCCAGGACTCAGGAGACAGGAAAATGGATCTCTCTCTGAGTTCAAGGCCTCCTTGGCCTAAACAAGAGTGAATAGTAACAGACCTCATGCTTTTGATCCCATCACTAGGGAGATAGAGGCAAGAGTGATATGACTTGTTTGAGAAAGGAATGTAAGGCCAGAGGAGACAGGAACTCCTCTGAGTTCCTCCTCTTGTCCCTCAGGATTCATGGAGATAACATTGTCTCTGAGGATTCATGGAGACACAATAGCCAGTTCAGCTTGATAGAGGTAAGATCTACTGGCTTGACTTCTTTGTTTCTCTGATACTCGGGTTGAAGCTTGAACCCCAATATCTTCCTCTGGGTTTTAATTATTCATGTTACCAGCACATATAAGAAAAGGGGCATTAATTACATTTCCTAATTGTGGAGGAAAAAAAAAACATTAAAATGGAAAAAGAGAGACTTATCAAAGTTTTCCCTTTATAGAGAAGCTTATGCATGTAGGACACTTTTGTAAGACAAAGGAAGAGTTGGAAAAATGCAAACTAACTGTATATATGCAATTTACGGAAAATCACACTTATTTCTTTAAATATGGTTTGTTAGGCCTTGAACAATATTTTTGTTCTGGAAAATGTGTTCCTGTCTTTATCACCTGCTAACTTTGTAAGGACAGGATGTGACTGGCTTGGTATTAAGCCAAGCTAACACAATTTTGAGCATTGTTTTTGCTGTAAATATGTTTTGTTTTAAAAGGTGAGAAAAAGGATATTTGTTTTTTATGGAAATTAATCTTGGAGAGTCAGAAAACATGCTTGTTTTTGAAGTACAAATAATGATGTCTCAAGCTATTCAGGGTTGGCCACTTGTGTGAAACTCATCTAGTGGTAGAACACATTCCCTCATGCTGATACCTCTTCCCCATCTCAGGCCCTGAGCTTGGTTATGGTAGACAATGGCAGGACATATAATTCAGTCTCTCTCCTTCTGTTCTGTAAAGCCTAATTTAACTTCTATAAGTTTGATCAACTTCCCAAATTTATGGAATTCTCAGAGCAATTGATTTGGTAAATAGTCAAATAAAAATTAAGGGTATAAGTTTAAGTGTACAGAAACAAATTATTTCAGTTTAGGGAAGTGACAGGTTCTCTTCTCAGATCTGTGACATCTTAATCTGTGGGTAGTTGGCTAGCTCTACTAGAGGCATGATTGTTTTCTTATTAAGTGGATTTTAAGTTCAATTAAACTGCTGTTGATCACCCCAAGTTCAGTGTGCCGCTATTACACCACTGTGGATATCTTGATGGCTTAGTAATTATTGTGGTCCATATACTTTACAGCCCTGTATAACTATCATTGCTCCTCTAACTTGGCAGCTCCTACTGCAACTTCCAATACTATGAAAGCCAGTCCTCAGGGAGGAGGCTTCCAGATTAGATTTAGCTTGGTTCCTTTAAATCTTCGAACAGAAGTGTTTGGTGGTGTTGCAATAGAGTCTTACCTTAAATTTCAGGGAAGCAGACAGGATAAAGAAAGTACCCTATCTTGTTTGGGGAGTATATTGGACTCCATCGACCAACAACTTGAAGGGAAATTTCCCATAACAGGTACTGAGTTATTTTTAGTTAGGTAATAGCTTGTTGGGGGATAGGGAGATATTTTTGTCACAGATGGAGACTATTACAGAGATCCACACTTCTCCAAATACAAGTAATATATGCCTGTTGGGTGCAAACAACAAGTGGCATACCTCAAATGCAATCTTTACTCCCAAAGTCCACAGAAAATTGTGAGAAAGAAGTGATGGGAGGATTTATGTAGTCTAGAATACAGGCTCTGAGAAGTTGTGTTCTATATGTGACAGGAAAGCATCAACCCATAACTATCAACAATATGGTTGTCTGAATAAGATTAGTAAAATGACAAAACTACTTGATATGCCAATGAGTTCAGAGGGAATTCCGTGTTGTTATACACCTAAATGAAGACCCAAATGTTCTTAATGCCTTCTGAGACAGGGAGAATTAATCTTTTCAAAGACAAATTCCCACATAGGTTGTCCAATCCCCATTGGTCAGCCATTGATAAATGTACATATGACCAAAATTAAACTGACTCAGTAGGCGGTATATACATGTGTGAATATGCATATATACCTATATGTTACAAAAGAAATTAGAGAGGATATCATGAGTTTGGGAAATGGGGCTATAGGAGGAAGTGGAGATGAAAAGACTGGCAGAGGTGATGTATATATAGTGATCACATGAAATTTTACAATATAAAAGTATTCAAATCAAAACAGAAATTCTAGGGCTAATAGTGAACTAATAATTAGTATAATTGTTAGGATATGAAGATAATATCTCTATATTGGTATCTCAAGTACCTTGAAAGTTGCTAAGAAGAAATTTGTATAGTAGAGACATTTCTATTTTTAATAGAAATAAGTTGTCAGATAACCAACTGCCTGCATGTGCATTCTACTTAAAATGAGTGTCATATATTCTATTTATGAATAGTCTGGAACTATCAAACATCTTTACAAAATTTTATTCTTAAGAAAACAAGTATCATTGTTCATGCCTAGTATTATTTCTAATGCAAACTCTGTAATGTAAAGCAGAGTTTTACTGGACAATTCAGTCCAGTGAATTGTCAAAAGATTTAAATCTTCTGCTTTAAGTAGGACTCAGAAAAAATGTTAAATTGCAATGACTCCTAGGAGTTTTCTGTGAAATTTGGATAGATTTGATATCACTTTTCAGGAACTCTGCGAATTTATTTAGCTTTGTAAGTATATTTGGCTTGTGGAAAACCATAAACCTCAAGAGAACAGATGCCAAACTACACGTTGAATAAAAGATACAATGTGCTGATTTATTCTGCAGAATAGGAAGCCAGAACTTTGCCATTTCATTTTAGATTGTATTCTGCAAAAAAATAAAAATAAAAAACCTCTTTGCAGAATTTTTGTAATCCATATGCATATTTCACATAAAACATATATAACTTGTGCCTAGATATAAATGGTACATTTGAACATACATGTGCAATCTACTTTCCAGTTATCTGAGAATATGCAAATGAATGCAACCTTGAAAGTGGATTTTATCCTGTAATCTGAAAGGAAAATTCCAAAATATATTACATAACTTGTTACTCAAATAGAAAGAGTATGTGAGGTATAACTCTGATCCTTACAAAAGTTTCAAGAATTTATTTCAGTCAGAAAAGAAAATTGTCATCTTTGCTAGCCTGAGGCATATGAGAAGGTCTTCACAGGGTCATTTAAAAAAATTGAAATATAAAAGTATAGAAATAAAAGCAATTACATATAAATTTTATAAATGTGATATATCCTGAATAATATCATTGGTCATCTGAGCATCTGCAATTGACAGAAAAGAGTACTAACTACCAAACAGTATCATCTAATAGGCCATTGGCCTAGAAAAAGAAGCTAATACTACATTGTGCTTCTAAGGGACACAGAGATAAAATGACCCCTAATGACATTCTGCTACACTCATAGATTAGTTCCTTGAACAGTGATCATCAGAAAATCTTCCTTTCAAAGCAAATTGGCAGTAACACAGAGACACAGAAATGGACAATGTACAGAAGGTAAGTGGTTTTGGAGCATTCAGTCCTAAATGGGATGTCTTCAAGTCCCTCTCATCAGTCCTCATGGCTCAAAGAGCTAAGTGAAAGAGTAGTCAGAAAGATTTTAAGAGTAATGTATTACACATAGAAATAAGCAACAAAAATTTTTCCTTATTACCAGGAAAATGTTTACAAACTTTTAAAGAAGAAAGTATATCCAAAAAGGTACTCATAAGTGAGAGGTGATAAGAGAAGGAAAATCAGTTATCCAAATTTCAATGGGTCTGTCCACCACAATCCAGGGCAGGCCCCATGATACATAGTCAGGTAACACAATTTGAACTCCATGTTTTCTATTCATTCTTTTAAAAGAGAAAAAATAAAATTGTTTGTATAGGGAGGTGGAGGAGAATCAGGGAGGAGTTGGTGGCAAAAAGATGAAAGCATATTTCATGAAATTCTTTAACAATGTATTCATTATTAATGAGAAAGAAATCAAAACAAGTAGAATAGATATATATTATGATAAATCTTTCCGCCAAAAGTCGCCAAGCCCCACTGCCACATGTGTGCTTTATGCCAGGCGCCCGCCCGAGTTAGGCCCAAATGAATACACAGAAACTTGTATTAGGTTCAAAGCTGCTTGGACAATTACTAGGACTTCTCATCTGCTAGCTCAGACTTAATTATCATAAATCTATATATTTTATAAGACTTATCTTATCAGACACCTTATTGGCATCCCTCCTTGGTGGTGGATCACATTGTGCTGCTGGAGGAGCAAGGGGAAAAGAGGGAGCCTTCCTGTTTCTCCTTTGCTTAAATATGAGTCTCCTTGTTATGTCACTTCCTGCCTGGATCACCACTACTCTACTACATTTCCCAGAATCCTCTTTGACTCCTAGTCCTGTCTAACTTGCTGTCTCATTGGCCAAACAGTATTTTATTTAATAATCAATAAGATAAACATACACAGTACATTCTCCATCTGATATGATGACATTAGTGGTGGTTGAAGTGATGTGCAGAAGTGAAACTTTGGAATGTCTTTGCATGGCATGCATTCTGCAGCAGTGGGAAGGCAAGGACATGAATTATGCACAATGAATTCCTGTGATAAACCTTCACTTGGAAACGTAAGCCTTGTTTCAAGTTTCTGACCATTAGAACTATCAGTTTATAAGTTTAGGTTTTTAATGCTATTAAGTAAGGAAATTAAATAAGGATATAGTTGGAATTGATAACCATAGAACAAGGTGACTCTTAGTTGACAGCATACAGTTTTCAAAACTGCTAGAATATAGCTTATAATTTATATAGAAAATTTGTTGATTTTCAAAAATACTAATCCAGTTCTTAATGGGGAAATATGCTGTAGAGGGACTTTACTGCCTAATTATGTGGGACAAATGCAGTCACTACTAGCTATACATGGTTTGAAGCATCTGAAATTCCACTATGAAAACTCATAGTATGTATTTACAATAGACCAAAACCTTAGTAGGAGGAAGTAAATTAATGTAAATAATTTTCACAGTGTTGTCAGTTGAAATATGCACAGAGTTAAAAAACAAATTTTACTAAAGAAGAATTTATTATTTAAAATGGTTTAGGGAAAGACATGCATAAGGTTAAAAGGATATTCCAGGAAACAGACTCAGAAATGAGAAAGTAAAAAGCTCAATGCTTGTTTGAAGAATAATGAGCACACACCTAATGACACATAAGAAGTGGGACTAATTGAATTACATCATCACTTTATGTGAAGTAGCATGAATTCCCATAACCGTAAGAATCCATATTCAATGGTAAATATAAATAATTTGCAATGTTGAATTTAAAGAATGTTTCCATTGCTGGGCATGATATTTTACATTAATTGTGACTCTATTCCATTAACACTCATAGATTACAAAGATAACATCTTCCATTAGTGCAGACAGGGAATCAATTGTTTATGGAACTGATTTCTTTTGCAGTTTTGGGTTTAAGCTACTTGTTGTAGTGCAAAAATAAATAACTGTTTCCACCTATATTAAATGAAAAAGATCACAATCACTAATGCTTTTATTTTTCAAAATATAATTTAAATTTTATATCCTATTATATCAAATTTATGTGTCAATTAATATATGTGTGTATTAATTTTATTCTAAAATATTTATTTTCATTTTTTGTACTTTTACAATTTGTGAAGTAGAATAGTTTGAACCTCTAAAGGTATTTATGGGTATTAAGTGAAAGATGTGCTCCCTTTCAGTTACTATCCAGCTTATTCCTCCTGGAGTACCATTGTCTTATCAGCACTACATTTCTGTTAATTTTTATGGAATTATTTATTGTAGGTGAAATGATTCTCATTCATTTCTTATACAACTGGTATCATAGTTGTCTAGACAACTATGATATTTTAAAAATTGTTTTATTGCACATTTCTAGAAGATCTGCCTGTGTGTAAGTCTGGGTACCATATACAAGCCTGGTACCTATGAGGTCACTAAGGGTATCAAATACTCTGGAGATGAAATTACGGATGGTTTTGAGTTATGACATGTGAGCTGGGAATTGAAGCCAGGTCCTATGGAACAACAACACTCAGTGGCCTGATAGTGTACATTTTAAGGATTCCATTCCTAGTTTTTAATCAAGTATGATTCATCACAACCTAGTGATTAAATCTAGCCATCCCTTCTGTTTTGCCAGAACATAAACACTGTATAATTTATGGCTGTTTTTGTGACATGATAGCAAAGATGAATGGTTACTACAAATAACTTAACGCTATAAAGAAACTAAAAGTTGAGGGCAGCAGGATGAGAAATATCATAACATAGGGAGACATTATAGGTCCAAGGAGAAATCTGGGTCTATGGAGATTTCCAGAGATCTACAAAGATGACACCAACTGACAAAATAGGCAATAGTGGAGAGGCTACCCTAAATGCCCTTCCCCTATAATGAGACTGATGACTACTTCATATGCCATCCTAGAACCCTCATCTAGTGGCTGACAGAAGCAGAGGCAGACACTCATAACTATGCACTGAACTGAACTCTGGAACTCAGTTGCAGAGAGGGAGGAATGAAGATCAAAGGGGTCAGGGCCAGGCTGGTGAAAACCACAGAAACAGCTGGACTGAACAAGCGGGAGCACCTGAACTCCAGACTGAGGTCTGGTAGGGCAGCATGGGACTGATTCAGACCCCTGAACTTGGATGTCAATGGGGAGGTCTCGGCACTCTATGGGGCCCCAGGTAAAGGATCAGTATTTTTCGCTGGTGTAAGAAGGGAATTTGAGAGCACATCCCACGTCAAGGGATGCTCTGTTGCCCTGGACACAAGGGGGAGACTCTAGGCCCGGCCCAGGATGATGTGGTGGACTTTGGGTGCTCCCATGGAGCGCCCTACCCTCCCTGGGGAGCTGAGGGGCATGGGGTGAAGGGCTGATGGGGGGTTGGGGGAGTGGAGGGAGAGGGAGAAGGGATTGACATGAAGGAAGCTTGTTCCTAATTTGAACTAATAAAAAACGGAAACAATACTCTTTGTCCTTTACAATTATAAAACCTTGTTAATCATTAATCTAAATAGTATTTTAGACACTTTATAATGAGTCACCTAGCCCTTTAAAACCTTTCTAATAGTCCACTAAGGAAATAAGCCATGGGAACTGTGATGGCATCTTCAAAAATACAATGTTTTATAGTGCTCTCAGCAGACCACACATGGTCTTGACCCCATTGCTCATCACTCCTCCATCTCTATAACTGGATTCCATGAGTATTGTGCAGTGCATAGCTGTGGATCTCTGCTTCTGCTTTCTTCAGCTACTGGATGAAGGATCATGATGACATTTAAGGTAGTCATCAATCTCATTATAGAGGAAGGGCATTTAAGGTAGTCCCTCCACTATTGCTTAGGTTCTTAGATGGACTCATCTTTGTGCATTTCTGGACATTCCTCTAGTGTCTGATTTCTCTTTAAACCTATAATGGCTCCCTCTATTAAGATATCTCTTTTCTAGCTCTCTGATATTCTTCCCCCTACTCAATCTTCCTGATCCCTCATGTTCTCCTTTCCCCTCCTCTTCTGCCCTCATCTTTCTCCTACCTCTCTCCCCATACCCCCTCCCTCATGCTTCCAATTTTTTTTCAGGAACTTTTGTTGCTTTCCACTTTGCTGTGGCATTATGTATGTCTCTCTTAGGGTCCTACTTGTTTCTTGGCTTCCTTGGAGGTGTGGATTATAGCTGGAAATCCTTTGCTTTATTTCTAATATACATATAGGATTGAGTACATACCATTTTTGTCTTTCTGTGACTGGGTTACCGCACTGAGGATGGTTTCTTCTACTTCCATCCATTGTCTGCAAATTTCAAGATTTCATTGTTTTTTAATTTTGCTTTGTGTTTTTTTTTTCCTGCTGAGTATATTCCATTGTGTAAATGTACCACATTTTCTTTATCCATTGTTCAGTTGAGGGGCATCTAGGTTGATTCCAGGATCTGGCTATTACAAATAATGCTGCTATGAACATAGTTGAACAGAAGTCTTTGTTGTGTGAATGTGCACCCTTTGGATATATGGCTAAGAATGGAATTATTGTATCTTGAGGTAGACTGATTCCCATTTTCCTGAGAAACCACTATAGCCATAATGATTTCCAAAGTGGCTGTACAAGTTGGCACTCCCACCAGCAATGGAGGTGTGTTCCCCTTTCTCCTCATGCTCTCCAGCATAAATTGTTTTTGGTGTTTTTGATTTTAGCCATTCTAACAGATATGAGATGGTACCAGTTGTTTTGATATAAATTTCCCTGATGACTTAGGATGTTGAGCACTTTCTTCAGTATCTTTCAGCCATTTTCAAATCTTCTATTGAGAATACTCTATTTAATTGGATTATTTGGTGTTTTGATGACAAGCTTCTTGATGGGCCATGTTTCACAGGACTCAAACAGAGAAAGAGAGGCAGGAAACTGCCCTGCACTCACTTTTTCCTGTGTGTGTGGCTCCAAAACTGGGATGGCAGCAGATGCTGCATGGGTGGTTCTGCCTCCAGTTCTCTCAATATGTAAAAAGCCAATCACGGAGTCAAATTCCTGTAATCGAGTTATAGAGAGTAAGGAGTAATGAGGGAAGGGCTCAAAACCATGCTGAGTAAACCCACAAAAACAGCTGACCTGAACAAGGGGGAGCTCATGGGCCCCAGAATAATAGCTGGGAAACCAGCATAGGACCCAGCCAGGCCCCCTGTATGTGAGTGTCAGTTAGGAGGCCTAGCAGACTATGGGGCATCTGGTAATGGAACAGTATTTATCTGTAGTGCACAAATGGACTTTCGGAGCCCAACTCCCATTAAGTGATACTTTCTCAGCCTAGACACACAGGAGAGGGTCTAGGCCCTGCTCCAAAAGATATGACAGACTTTGAAGATTACCCCATGGAAGGCCTCGCCCTCTCTAGAGAGCAGAAGCAGATTGGGATGGGGTTGGTGAAGGGCATTCGAGAATGGGATGGAGAGGGAATAGGGATTTATATGTATATTGATAGGGTTTCTAATTTAAGTTAAAAAACTGGGAAAAATCTTGAGAAACTAAAATTCCATTGTATTCTCTGTAGTTTATATCTTGGTAAAATATTGATTCCAAGTTATTCACAGTTCTTCATATTTCAATGAGATACTGAATGACCTTGAAAACAATTTCAGTTAGTGTATGTATACTATGCTCTAAAATAAAAAAAAAAAACATTCTATGCTATAGTTCATTTCCTAGTGCAATATATTTTATGATTAAGTAAATAAGCAAAACTGTTATAGCACTGAAGTTTTGTAGTCCTATGTTCAAGGGTTCTTTATAGATACTCCTTCCCACATGGTTATAAAAATTACTTCTGAGAAATTTGCTGCCATACACAAAGAATATGTATTACCTAACGTAATTTTCTCTTTCCCTTATCTCTAAATATCACTGCTATTAAAGTATCTGGTTAGTTATTCAAACCTTATACATTTACCATCTTTTTCTAATGTCAAATATAAACCATAACTGATGTTCTTGATGTTGGCAGTCCATCCATAGCTCCACAACTGAAGCAGATGCTAGTTGGTGTTGCAGTAGCAGCAAATTAATTCTTGCCTCCTAGTGGTCACTATTTTATAATACACAGGTATGTGCTAAATTTTTAATATTTTCCCTATATTTTAAGAGACTATTTATGTATTTAGAAATTTGGTTATTCAATTAGGTTTGATCCTATGAGATTTCTCAAGGAAACACAACTTCTTTTTCTAGGTTTACTAACTTAAACCAAAATCAGGAAAACTGGCAGGTATCTCTTCTTTGAAAATCTCTGATTTGTTGCTTTTACTAGATCGTTAGATGGTTCATTATACATATCATGGAGCCATCCACAGCCTGAAAAGGTATTCTGATGGTTTATATGTAAGTTTCCTATTAAATAACAGCTATCTATCAAAATTTAATTTGGTATTCCATGAAAGGTTCAAAATTTGGTTGGATATTTGCAATATGGATAGAGTGAATATTTCTTCTAATTTTATTTAGTTGACCTTTTTTCCTTAAATGATGTAAAAGAGAAATCAGTCTAAGTCGGTTAATCATTAACTAGAAACTAGAGGGTGACTATAGATAGATAGATTTTATAGAATTAAGAAGATGCTACAATAAAAGCTACACCCTTTTAAATTAACATATGCTAATAAAACAGACAACATTTGATCCATGGCTATCTATGGAATATAAATAGTATGAAAAAGTATTTTTTTAAATAAATTACCAATATCTAATTAATTTATTTTACATGTCAGATATATTTAGAGTTATTGAGCTTTATTGGAATCTATCACTGACAACTGTAGTTGTAGAGTCAGGCAGGCAGCATACTACAACCTAGTTTCAAATCTCTGAAAACAAATGCCTTGAATATAAAATGAGGGCTTCAATGTGTAATTAGAATCACGAACATCACTCCTGCATGTCTGTGCTTTTCTCCTGCAGTGGAGGTCACGTTAGAATATAAACCACGTGCTTTACAATTGTTACTGAACAGATAACTTGTTCAAGCACTTCTCACGAATTTCAAAGAGCCAATTAAATAATAGTCTCATCCATTATGCTATGCTCTACTTTGGAAAGGCTGAAGAATTAAATCCTAGGAAACCACTGCATGCTCAACCTATTTGAGATTATGGTTTGGCTTGGAGTGGCTTCCATAAGTCAGCTTCTTGACAGAAAAATGGCATTTGTTTAATTTAAATGACACTCTCTGTGCTGTCTTTTGTCCTAAAGCACTGTGAGGTTAATTGAGCATATATGAAAAATTAGCCAGGGTAAAATTTTCTCAGCTTTAAATCAGAATTATTACCAAAGCATCCTCTATTTAGATTCCCAACATTTTTTCCTGTGCATGGAAGGAAGAAATAATAATAATAATAATAATAATAATAATAATAATAATACAATTCAAAGTTTTTATTACTAAGATTTTCAGCATAGTCCCATTTAATAGTCTTCAAATTCTAACTAAAGGAATATGGCTTTGCTATCTAACCTATTTATGCCATTATATGGAGAGGAAAATATGAGAGTAGGTCTTATCAGTACCTTTTAATTTGCAGGTTTGCTCATGACCTTCAAAACCATTCCACACTAAATGTAATCTTAGATTTCATGAATACACAGTGTCTTTCATTTTTACATAGATAACAATGCACCCTAGACTTGTATCTTATAGCATAGTAATTAAGGCCACATCCTTTGTGCTTCCATATAGTAAGTAATTACAGAAGTGATTGGAGAATTTCTGTAGAGGATTAGTTTAATTTATCAAGCAGTGACTATTGCAGAATAAATGAGTAGAGGCATCCTTTAGCTAATTTGCTCTACTTTCTACTGCAATTGTATACATAGAACAACTGGGATAACTTACTATGGTACAGTGAACCATGTGCCCCTTGATGAAGCACAGCTCTGAGAGAGACTGCCACAGTAGCCCAGAGACATGAGGAGACACAAAATCCCATTGTACTAACTCTACAACCTCATTCTTTCCCTACTAAAGTTCAGATTACATATGCAATTAGTCATTCCTTTAACACAAATTGGGTGTTATTCTTTCAGTCTCACAGTCTCTCAGTTATGTAGTGTGAATTCTGATTGCTCTTAATAATAAAAACTCCAAGAATGTTATAGGTTTAAATGCTGATAGATCAGAGAAGCAAATCAACCAGTCACTTATTCTTACCTCTACCAAATCCTCAGACAGAATGGGTGATCCTGTCTCTAGGAATCCTCAAAGTGAATGCCCTGAGCTCCTGTCTCCTTTGCCTTATATTCTTCTCTCTGTCCAGGCATATCACTCCTGTCTCCACTTCCCTAGTTCTGGGATCAAAGTCATGTGACTCTGAAGTTTTTGGGATTAAAGGTGTGAGGCACCATTGCCTTGCTCTGATTCTCTTTTAGACTGGATTGATTTCCTGTAACCCTGGATGGCCTTGAAATCACAGAGATCCAACTATCTCTGCTTCCAAAGTGCTAGGATTAAAGTGAGCAACTATTTCCTGGCCTTCATTGCTAGCCAGTGGCTAACTCCGCACTCTGATCTTCAGGCAAGCTTTATTTGATAAAGCACAAACAACATATCACCAAAATTTTATACTTATTATTATTATTAGAATGGCACCATAGAGTTATCTATTTGATGCTTAGGCACAGGAAGTAGATGCTTTGATAGGATTAGAAGGATTAGGAGTTATGGCATTTTGGAGAATGTGGGTCAGTGGGAATGGGCTTTGAGGTTTCAAAAGTCCATACCAGACCCATTCCCTTTCTTCCTGAAGATTAGGTTTTAGCTCTCAGCCATATTTCCAGCACTACACATGCCAACTGATTACTGGCACACTATCTGCCATGATGATAAAGGGCTAAGCCTCTGAAATTGTAAATAAGCCAATATTTAAAATTATTTTCTAAAAGTTATCTTGGTTATGGTGTCTCTTAACAGTAATAGAACTGTAACAAAGGCAGGCATCCCTTTGATAATATTTTATGTATTTATTTTATATTGAATCATGTTTAATAGTAAAAACCTGAAAATCACTCTAAATTTCCAAATAAAGAGATCAATTAAATAAATTATGAATACCCACATGGAAAACCATTGAAAGAGTATCTTCATAGCATAAGATTGTGATCAGGGTATATTAACTATAGGAGTTTGAAAACTGTATTGACAGTATGACTCCAATTTAGTAAATGAGATCCACAAGGACAACCCCAATTAGAAACATAGTAGTATATTTTTAAAGCAATGCTTAAATTGATTTCATGAGTACACACATTTTACTACTTAATAACAATTAATTGGTTTCTAGGAGAAAAGAATATCTGTAAGTACAACATACTGACAAGTAACCTTACTTCTTTTATTTAGTCCTAATTTAACAGATTACAGTTCCAGCTACTGAAGTTCTGTTGTAAATATAACCAATGAACAAGTTCGATGTTTAACCTAAGGACAACTTGAGGCTCTTGGCTTTAAATGTAGAAACAGAGTGAATTTCACAGCTTCCAAGTGCTGTTAGGAATAACAGTGATAATATGTCTATCAGTAAGGATAAGTCCAGTTCCTTAAAAATTATTGCGAATTCAGTTAAAGTATTCAATTGCAGGAATAGAAACCACAAGATAAAGGTATAGACAAATTTACAAATACCAACAGAAATACAATTTCCATAAATATGATTTCTTGATGCTTTGGAAGATTTAAAAATAGTTTTAAAAAAGGAGAAGAAAGAGAGAAATCTTCCACTTCAGAAATTTCTACTGATTTTGTTAATGAATCTCATCCCTAGGAAGCCCTGTCTTTTTATTAAAATTATTTTTTTTCTGATGTTTTAAACCTTATTTTTTAAAAAACTCATGTGCCTGTTCAATATGCCTTGATCATGTCTACCTCATCTTTCTCATTCTAAAGTTCCATAACTCCATACCAAACACATGTCCCTCTCAATTTTATGTACTGTTTTGTATCTTTTATAAAGAATAATCATCAGGATTCAATTAGTGCTACTTGTATAGTCAGGATTCTGAATCATTGACAGAGACATGCCAACCTACCAGTAGTTACTCACCTGCAAAAAGCTGCTCTCTTTCTCCCATTAACCACTGACTGAAGATGTCTCCTTTGCTAATAGTGGAAAACACTCATGAGTCCTTGTACACAATTTGTTCTTTTATAGGACGTGGCTGTGTAAGCATAGTTTCTTTGAGTTCCTGAGGATATTCACTGGAGGGTTTCTTTTTACAGGATTCATCTCTTCTACCTCTTAAATTCCTTCTGCTCCTTACATTCTTTACACTCCCTTGTCTGTGATATTCTCTGAGGCTTGGACAGAGAAGGTTGACCTAAACATCTTACCTATCACTCAGCACTCACAGTCCCTTATTCTCAGTCCTTTGACAAGTTTCTCATCTCTGTATTAATCACAACCCATAGCAATAAGTGTTTCTTTGCCCTAGGTTGACAGTGGCACAGTCATCAGATATAACCAGACATATGTGAAAGGCAATTTGACAATATGACCATTCAACAAAACAATATTCTTAAGTTGTTCTTTTGGCCTATTGTTTCACAACCATGTTTTTTTTTCTTATATTTTATGGTACCAGGCAGTTTATAGTTTGACAGTTTATATTACCATGCATGGGTTCCATGCATGTTTATCCTGAAAAGAGACTTGCCAGTGAGTCCCCAGAGACATTCAACCTGCTTAGCCTATTTCCATTGCTCTTTATTTCTCACTATAAGTAGATGAAAAAACCTTAATGCTGAAGACACAATTTTTTGGTTGCTGGAAATAGAGAAGTGAATCTTGAACTGACCATGGAGCTCTCTTGTTACCTACTTCTCACAGCGATGGAAGATGTTATTTGGGCTTCTAGAAGAATTAAATCATGAATAGTCATAATTTCAATGGACCAAGCATTCTGCAATATTGATCTACAAGAGTCATATTTTCTTAGAATTATTCTAGGTTTATCTAATTTGTGTAGTTAAATATTTTTATATGTGTCTGTAATATGATAATATTTTCTGATTGGTCAACAATGTAAAACTATGAACTGTCTGATCTTATTCATTATATATTTAATGAATTTGCCTAATAAATGTCAATTTGAAATAACATCCCAGAATAATATATACCAAAAAAATACTTAGGAACTTTAAAAATAATCCATGATATATTTTCCCAGCTTATTAGAAGATAAAAATCTTTACCCCCAAAATATCCAGTGGTATAGTGTGTAAAACTAGGATATTGTTCCTACTTTGAGGAATAGGATACTAGATAATTATTCTCAAAACACATCTTATCAACATAGTTGCTAAAAGCACAATGCAGTGCTTTTAGCACTGCAGTGGTTCACAAGGTAGAAAATTCTTTGCTCATGTGGAGATAGGAAAAAAAACTAATCACAGAAATAAATAGAAATCCTCAAAGATGGGAGGTTCCTCTGGACAGTAAACCACTGCACTACCCATTTTTCCTGTGCTGTAGCACAATGGCTTTGCTGAAAGTACTCAAGAGAAAAATACAGGCGTGCTGTGGACCAGATGCCATATCATGCATTAGTTTAACCAGTATTTTTTTTTGTCAGAAATGGAGAAATATTCTTAAAGAATTTCTCTTTTGCAGTACAGCAGTGATGATTTTTAACCTCTTGTAAATGATCGTTTCCAAGACCAATGTTCCATCTTATGTAGCCAAAATGGTGTTCAAAGAATACACCTAAGATTATTTTTTCTGTACATATTTATATTTCTAAAGATAATTTAATTTGATTTTTAAAAATAGGTATAATAAGGAAAAATTACAGGTCTAAAAACTTCAATACTCATATATGCTAGGTGGTAGTTATATATGATACAATATAATAACATGACTTTGATGTAAATCCAACTCTTATAAGCATTAATAGGACATTTCTTCCCTCCTATTTTTATTCTTATTCATACAATAAAATAAAGATTGAATAAATTGTCAGAGAAACTATCATGGAAAATTAATGACCAATTCATAGTGACAAAATTATTAATGTTCCACTAGCTTCATCTTATTCAGGTCATTTATAGATAGCCACAGCTACCATGAGTTCATGTGTACAACAGTCATGTGATGCCCAAAGGTCACCATTCAACAGCAAACTTTTCATCATCTCCTTTTTACAGTCTTTTCATTCCATCCTTCAATATATCTTTTTATCTTTGGAGGAAAGTAGGTGTCATTCATGTATAAAAATATCATAGAAATTGTGAGATTTTGCACTACATATTCAACAAATTATTAAGTTTATATAATTAGACATACAACGTATACACATGTACTAGCTTTATTTCTCAGCCAATTTAAAACAGAAATTATAGGCCTGGAGAGATGGCTCAGCTGTTAAAAGCTAGAGTAACAGCCAAAAATATAAAAAAGAAATTGCCAAAGATATTCTTGGAAAAAAATGAACATACTCTGAAAAAATCAAAAAAGCCTCAAATATTGCAATACACTATTTGGACAAGAATATATAAACATTGGAAAAGAGAAGGTTCAAAGATGACCTAAATTGTGAAGTCCAAATGAAAGGGGAGAGGAAAGGGAATATTTTAAGAAATAGTGCTAAAAACTTGTCCAACACAATTCTTCACAAGAACAGTTGAAAGAACAATTCTCAACTTTATATGGAGAAACAAAAGACCCAGGATAGCCAAAACAACCCTGTACAATATAGGAACTTCTGGCGGCATCACCATCACTGACTTCAAGATCTATTACAGAGCTATAGTCCTGAAAACAGCTTGGTATTGGCACAAAAGTAGACAGGTAGAATAATGGAATAGAGTTGAAAACCCTCATATTAACACACACACACACACACACACACACACACACACACACACACACACACCTATGACCACCTGATTTTTGATAAACAATCCAAATTTATATGATGGAATAAAGAGAACATCTTCAACAAATGGTGCTGGTATAACTGGTTGCGGACATGTAGAAGACTTAGTTAGACCCAAGCATATCACCTTGCACAAAACTTAAGTCAAAATGGATCAAAGACCTCAACATAAATCCAGCTACACTGAAGCTATTAGAAGAAAAAAAGTGGGAATCAGTCTACGAGAAGATCCAGCAATTCCACTCTTAGGCATATACCCAAAAGAAGCACATTCATATAACAACGACATCTGTTCAACGATGTTCATAGCAGCACTATTTGTAATAGACAGAAACTGGAAGCAGCCTAGATGCCCCTCAACTGAAGAATGGATAGAGAAAATGTGGAACATTTACACAGTGGAGTACTTACTACTCAGGAGAAAAAAAACAATGGAATCTTGAATTTTGCAGGAAAATGGATGGAACTCGAAAAAATGATGCTAGACCTGTGGGAAACTGTTGTTGGGTCCTAACATCCCTTGGTGGAGGGGTGAGCACAGAGCACCCAGGCATTCTGATATGTTGACATTGCTTTGTCACCCCTCATTTGCTGGGCAGGATCAGGACCATTGATAGCAACTGTCAGACTCCATATGGGCTCCTCTCTAGGCCTGGTAGGCCTTATCTTTATACAGGAACCCTGCTGAGGAGAATTACTAACAGGGACTGGAATCATCCTGAGAAAAGAATATGCTATAGTAAACAAAGTTGAAAGGAGTTTGAAATATGAAAAGCATTTTGATATCAGACAAGGACAGACAGAGCTTAGAATTTGTTGAGCTGGTTTTTGATCTAGCTTTTGTCCAGTATTTCCATACTATTCTCCTTTCCCTATAGTTTGGAATGGTAATGTATATACTGTACCATTGCATGTTTTAAGCATGTGATCTGATTTTTAATTTTGATTTCATAGGGAATTACAATTAAGAGATTAGATAAATATTACAAGAGATTTTGAATGTTTACTTTTAAATTTGTTTAAAAATTACAGGCTATATAGATTTTAAAGTTGGGCTGAATACATTTTTTTTTGCATTATGATATGGTTACAAGCATTTGGCAGCTAGGGAACTCCATGTGGTGTTTTGAAAGAAAGTGATCCACATAGGGAGCAGCACCATTAGGAGTTGTGGGTTTGTTGGAGTAGATGTGGCCCTAGTGGAGAAAGTGTGTCAATGTTTGGGTGGGCTTTGAGATCATACATGCTCAAGCTGTGTCCTCTGTGGGTCACTTCACTTTCTGCTTCAAATGTTGAACACTATCTGCCTGCATGCTGTCATGCTTTTCACACTGATGATAATTTACTAAAGCTCAGAAATTGTAAACCAACCAAATAAATTGTTTTCTTTATAAGAGTTAATATGTTCATTGTGTTGCTTCACAGCAATAGAAACCCTAAGACATACAATTTATCACATAAAGTTTTAATATTCTCAAAAATAAGATAATTTCTTCATGTAGAGAAGAAAAAAATAAACACTTGATGGGGAATATCCTTCTGTATATATGTTTTTCTTATTGGTTGATGAATAAAACACTGATTGACCAATATCCAGGAAGGAAACATAGGCAGGCCTACCAGACCAGGAAAAGGCTGGGAGGGAGAAGGCAGAGAGAGTTATGTGAAGAGAGGCCATGCTGTCCAAGGAGCAACATGATGGATTATGCATAAGTCACAGCCTTGTGGCAAGACACATATTAATATAAATGGGTTATTAATTAAGACAGACCTCACTGAGCAGGAACCCTAGCCATTTGTCAACAGTTTTATAATTAATATAGTGTCTGTGTGTTTATTTGGGGTGAATCATTTGCAGGACCAGGCTAGAAATAAACAGCAGCAACAAACAGTGAATATGTAGTTTATATACTCTCTTTAAGAATAGTAAAATATGCCCAATAAATTTTAACATGAATAGATATTATAACTATAAATATATTCCACATTTCATTTATAAATTGAAGTATCTCCTGGAGTGTGGTTGTAGGCTTGTAATTATTGAACATGAGATAGAGGCAGGAGTACCAGTAATTCAAAGTCAAGCAGGTTCAAGTGGAGCATGGGCCATATGATCCTGCCTTAAGTAAATAAACAAACAAACAAAAACTTAAGACAGAATATTTAGAAGTTTGATAATATATGATAGCTGTAAGTCTTGTCCCAAGGTGTAATAAACACTAAAGTTCCTGGCACAAATAAAATGTTGTTTGATCACATTTAAGTATGCAAAAATATAGCTAAATGAAAAATCACTTAAATATAATGAAAATAAAACATTTTATTAATGTGATCACATTTTGCAAGAAAATTTAATATCCAAAAGTTTAGCTATTAAATATAACCCATGAACAAATACAAGAAGATTTTAAATTTAGCTAATAAAACTATACTTAGCAATTATTTTTTCAATATTGATTATTACTAGTAAATTATAGCATGATTTAATTCAATCTTAAATGCCAGTATTTATACAGAAATGAAGAACCAAGCAGCAAAAATTTTGTATGAAACATATTTCTCCATCATAAGTAGTAGATGGTTCAAAACTTTTATATTCATATTTATATACAAAATTAAAACTTTGTATGATGCATGAATATATGATTAAAAAGTATGCATAAGCACATATATATGCAAATTTGAGGGTCAAGATATTAAAGAAACCATGATGTGTCTTTCTCATTCTGTCTTATTTGCTTAGTATGGGATTGTAGGCAGAGGTTGCATTTTCTTGCCAGAAATTAACAATTTCATTCATTAACTAAATAAAAACTCCATTGTGTACATATCCCACATTTCTTTATCCATTCATATATATACATGAATCTAAGTTAAATTCTGTGAATTGTGGTGCATTAAATATAGAAGAACATGTACCTCTGTTGTATGCTGACTATGATTTCTTTGAATATATTCCCAGTACCTGAATATTCAGATCATATGGTATTGCTATTTTCAGTTTTATGAACAACCTCCATACTTATCTCCATAGTAATAATACTAATGTCTTTTTTCACCAGCACTCTGTGAGGGTTCCTTCCCTGGAGTCTTTATCAATGGTTCTTTCTTTTATAAATATACCTATCAGGACTGGAGAGTGATTAAATATCAATATGTTTTGATTTATGTTTCCATGATGATTGATAATAATCATCATTCCTGCTTATGGAAAATAAGTATTTTATTCAATCTATTAATTTGTTGTCAGAATTTTTATATTAATTTTTTAACATTCTCCTGTTCTAAGGCTAGTCATATAACTGTTGTTATCTATCAAATGTGTTTTAATATCTATCTCTTTATATTTATCTTCATTATTGGTCTATTTGTTTTGTGTAAGTTTTAGATTTTTATACAGTCCTATATTCCAAGTCTTTCCTAAGTTATTTAAGTCCTTCACACAAAGTATTTGACACTGATTCATTATAAATCAAGTAGGATCTCTATTTCTCATTTAAAGTTTCATATTTCAATTGTCTTAAATCTTTAATCCATTTAAACAGATATTTGTAAGTCAATTAAATTAAACATAGGCAGATAGTTTGACTCATTTACATGAGTACATTAAGTTTTCTTAAAATCATTGTTTAGGCAGGCCATGCTTTCTA
Source organism: Cricetulus griseus (assembly GCF_003668045.3). Taxonomy (NCBI): domain Eukaryota; kingdom Metazoa; phylum Chordata; class Mammalia; order Rodentia; family Cricetidae; genus Cricetulus; species Cricetulus griseus. Next base: position 307,487,208 of record NC_048595.1, on the reverse strand, counting down.
ATGGGATACAGTTTTTACTGTTTTTTTGTTTTAACAAAGAATATCATTGTTTTTATCATTTCTTTCTCATGATGCTAATTATTGTAATATTAGAAAACTATTGATTTTTATAAATTCATTTTGAATATTTCTATACTGGTGAAAGAATTTATCAACTCTAGGAGTATTATAATGGAACTTTAGTCACTTTTACATAAGATGTTTCCATCTAAAAATATGTAATAATTGCCTTCTTCCTTTCCTAATTTTGTCCTTCTTCCTTATTTTTCTTATTTATTCTTCTGCAAAGATAAAAGTAATAAACTGAATAAAAGGAGTTAAAGTTGATTCACTTACCCTAATATTGACATAAATTTCTATTTAGTGTACCAATACATACAAATTCATCAAATATAGTCTATTACATTGAAATATGATCCTTTTATTTTTAATTTCTGGAAGAATGTTTAACTTTGAAGCAATATTGGACTTGGTTAAAGTAACTTTTGCATTTATTAAGATGGTCATATGATTTTTGCCCACTTGTCCAATTTTGTAATGTTATTTTTGTTTATTTTCATATGTTGGCTCCACATTAGGTGGATTATCAGGAATTAATTACTCATTGTTTAATCTTTTTTAATTCTCTTTTTTAGGATTTCTGGATTTGTGTGTATCATGAGGATTGGCTGATGATTTTATTTTCATAGATTTTATTGTTGTTCATTTATCTGATTTTGAAATGAGGATGCTAATGTCTATGTTGAGTGAAACTAGTTGTGTTTTGTGTAATTTCAATTTTGTAAAATATTTTAAGGAGATTTATAGCTTAATTTTCTTTAAAAGGCATTTAGTCACAAATCCATCTAGATATGGGCATTCTTTGTTGTAGCATGTGTTTTATTTTTATTTTTCTTCAATACTATTACTTACTACTTAAGTTTTTGCAAACCCTGAAATTGTGTTAGATCATGTGTGTCTAGAAATTAATGTTTCTTTTAGATTTTACTGTTTATTGAAATTTACATTATAAAGTATGTGTTAATGAGTGTATGGCTTTTATCTCTTATACTGAATTTCTTTTCACTCCTAGCTTTATTGAATTGAACTTTCTCATTTTAATTTTTTGTTACTTTGACAAGTGCTTATGAATCTTGCTTATTTTCTAAGAAACCACATTTTTCGTTGTTTCTTGGGGTTGTACTTCCTTCTAGTTGACTAAGCACTATCCTGATCTTACTTTCTCTCTCTACTGAGTTGGGATTCAGTTTGCCCTTGTTTCATTTTATACACATAATTTATTTATTTTGTAGATGGTGTTCAGCCTACATATGTGCCTGCAGACCAGAAGAGGGCACCGGATCTCATTGCAGATGTTTATGATCTACCATATGGTTGTTGGGAATTGAACTCACCATCTCTGGAAGATCAGCTCTTAGCTTCTGAGCCATCTCTCCAGCCCTGTACTTGTTTTATAAGCCCCTTGTATACCATGTTTTTTTTTTAATTCCTATCTGAGGTATTTACAGTAATAAACTGTTCTAAACACCTCTTATATATATCCAAATCTGGAATAAATTCCCAGATTTGTGAATTACACTACCCTGATTTCATTCAATGTTTTATATGCCATTTACTTGTATATCATTTTATCTATGCCCCTAAAACTTGAATCTGGCCTTTTGTGGTATACATACAGATATTTAACTTCCTGTTTAATGTTCTGATGTTATTTTCTGTTTTTAAACTGTTATAATTCAACCAGTAATATTCCATCTACTTTGAGTATCTTATTTGACTTTCTGAACTTCTAATTCTAAATTCCTATCTAGATATTTTTAAATGACCAAGTTCCAAATCATAACTACTACATACTAGAAACACACACACACACAGATAAATGCATACACATATGTACATATATTCTCATACACACATTGTTTTATATGTTTGACTTTCTAAATCCTCATTTGTATTCTGTGTTATTTTTGTTATTTAATTCAACTATTTTTATTTTTCAATTCAGTCAGTAAAATATTATATTCAAGATGCTAATTTCACTGAATATTTTTTGGGTTTAAAAATTTTAAGGTTGCCTTTATTTATTTATATATCATAGAAATCTATTTTATTACAATTGGTAATTTTATATTATTATTATTATTATTATTATTATTATTATTTGGTTTTTCAAGACAGGGTTTCTCTGTGTAGCTTTGGAGCCTATACTGGTACTCACTCTGTAGACCAGGCTGGCCTCCAACTCACAGACATCCTCCTGTCTCTGCCTCTGCCTCTGCCTCTGAGTACTGGGATTAAATGTGTGTGCCACCAACACCCAGCAGTAATCTTTTTTAAATGATGTATGTGTGTGTGTTTGTATATTGTTTCTGCTTTGCTTTATGAAATTTGTTTGTTTTTCTTTGCTACTCAAATGTCAGTCACTTTGACAGTCACTCTCAGAGGATGGCTCCTTTCTAATAATCCTGTATTCATTTTCTGGGAATTATTACAATTGTGATTCAGGTGTCATCTACCCATTAACTTCTGCCTTTTAAAGTATTTTTCTCTATCTTCTTTCGTTCCTTTCTTCCTTCTTCATTTTCTACTTCCTCCTTTCTCTCTCTCTCCTTCTCTTCTTCTCTCGTTCTTTCTTGATAGTCTATACCTATGGAATCCTCTGGCTTTAATCATCTCTGTGCTCAAATTGCAGTCATTTGCTACCTTGCCTATATGATAAATTCATTTTTTTCAATAAAAAAATCAAATTCCCATCTCTATGGCAGAGTACTTGCCTATAATGCATGTTAAATTCTCGTTAACACAAAACCACCCAACCAATTATGAATAAATTCGGTCATAAATAATGAAGGAAAAAGACAATATATACATTTTATGTATTTCCAGTACTAGAATAAATTGCTCATATCTGACAGAGTTTTACATTTCTAAATCTGAATCAAATATTCTGGTATGAAGGAGTAGCAAGTTACCAACTATAACATATTTTGTCTTTGGAGACTTCAATATGAATTTCATAACATTGAATCAATATGCTCTCTTAGAAAGAATATAGTGCAGAATCCAGTAATACTAAAGGACAAAGTAGATAATCAAAAAATAGCAAAGCAATAAACACACAACAGTAGTTAAGAATAATACAATATATTTTTTAATTTTCAATATTTTAAACCTAATTTTATTAATCAAATATGATCTATAGATCAGGTGAAGAACATAGATGGTCAGGCTAACATAAAAAATGTTTTGAAATTACTAGAAATGTTTGCACATTTTATAAGCATTAACAAACAAGAAACATTTAAAGCCAGTTTGTTAAGAGAGAAAAATATGGTGCATTCAGTGTATACAAATACTAATTTTAGAAATTTCATATTTTAAAGGGTTTTTAGAAGAAATATGTGAGTTTTGTTATAATAGTTCATCAGAGAATGTGCGAAACAGATAAAAGATTAGGAAGCATTGATGTGTTGAAACAGTGTGCTCAGCATGACTGTTAATTAATCTAGTCTTTCACCCTTTTATGCTTAAAATGAAGAAAATTCATATGCATATAACCAAGGCTGTTCTGGGGATTCACAATCTATCACTTTATGCCATGTTTGGAAGTTCAAGGAAAAGTACACAAAGGATATGAATCTCTTTGGAAAAGAAAAAAATCCCATTAGTAAATATTTGTATTTGTTTCTAACAGCATGGAGCTAATTAGAAATTTTTAGAATGACTACTGGTTTATCAGATATCAACACAACAGAGATTGGCTACTCTGGGAGTCAGATCAGCAGATGATATGGTCTCAATACTCATGACATATTCAGACCCCTGAAAAGAAAGTTCATGAAGTATGATGGGAAATTTACTGGGGGGCAAGTGAACAGTGAAAAGGTTTTGGGGTAGTGGACATCCATATCTCATTACTGGTATCAGTGGGATTGCTTAAATCTTTTCTCCATTTATAAATGATATTTTATTTATAAAATATTCTGTGTAGATTTCCATAAAGTATTTAATTTATTTCTGTTATGAGATTCAACTACATAGAAATGTCACATGTTTATTTGTTTTCCAACAACATAAAGCTTTCTCATTATTTTACAATGCAAATTTCATTTGCCTGGATTTAGTTCTTTAAAAGTCCTATGTGGTTGCGTAGTTTTTATGGCTGTGAAAAAATCACTAATAACAATGCAATTTTTTCCAACATAATATTTGTAATAATCATTTGGGAATTTTGTGAAACGGGTCCTGATCACATTTGCTTCCCTCCCAGGTCCACTCTCCTATCTTTCTTTCCACATTCTACCATAAATACCCCTTAAATCTCAACAAGTCCAACTTGTGTTGCCCATATACAAATGAACATGGTCAAATTTGCAGTTGGCAGACCCTTCAAGAATACTGAGTCCTTCCCCATTGCCCTGGAATAACCATCAATTGTGAATAGCCTCTTTAGCATCTGTATCACATTTTATAAAGATTCTCTTCAATGGCTTCCTGTCTGGACTGTTTCTTTTCTCTTTTTTGGGAGGTAGGTATGAAATCTTCCAAGGAAACTTAATTCAGAAAAATGAAACATTCTTCATCTCAGATATCTTGTTTTCAGTGTCAGTGTGGTTGGGCAGTGTGTTTGGAGGAAAGAACTGAATAAGCTCAAGGCTGCTGTGACAGGGAATGTCCTTCTGTATATACGGTTCTTTTATTGGTTGGTGAATATAACACTGATTAGCCACTAGCCAGGCAGGAAGTATAGGTGGGCTATAAGATGAGGACTATTCTGGGGAGAGGATGCAGAGAGTGAGCTGCCAGGGAGGTGCCATGTAGCTACTGGGAAGAGAGAATGCCAGGCATTCTCTGGTAATCTAAGGACATGTAAAATACATAAATTAATAGTATCAGTTAAGAGAGATCTAGCCAGTAAGAAGCCTAAGCCATTGGTTAAACAGTTTGTAATTAGTATAAGACTGTGTGTTTATTTGGGGCTAAACGGCAATGGGACCTGGTGGGACAGCAACTCTGTCTACAACTGCATACCAACCTGTCCTCAGTCCTCACCCTGCTTACAACCCAGCCATGACTACTGGCCCCACTAATTAACAACACTCTCCTTCGTCTAACATAGCTTTGCTTTTTACTTATATAAGGGGTATACACAAAGTATATACATAGACAATACATGTAAGACCACAAGATAATAAAGTATGAATATTAATTGCAATAATAGTAAAGGAGAATTATCTTAGAGAACTGATAAAAGAAAATATGCATTTCTCTGAATTTTGAATAGTTAATTTCTCCCAAATTCTTTCTTCTTGATTTTACTTGTATATGTCCAGCTTCTTGCCATAACTTCAAATAATATATTATTTAGCTTGATTTTTATTTCCATTTTCTCTTAGGTATTCTAGTCCTGTTAGATTAGAGACCACACTTGTAATTTCATTCTATCTTAATTATATCATTATGTTAGTATTAGTGTCTGCTCCTATGGTTCTAAGAAATTTTTTATTTTTCTATAAATACAGTCATATTTCCACATTCATTTTAGAGTTTCTACACATGAATAGGGAGATTCACCTTATCAGAAAACCTCTCTGGGTTTTCAACAGCAACAATAATCTATGATTTCAATAAACTGATCATAAGCATGACCCAACTGAAATCTCAAATAATTGCATTAAAATTAAATAAAAAATCTGTGAAAATATAAAGGTTGTTGTATATGTGCAAAATACAAATCAAACAATACACTTTTTACAAAGATGTAAAACAGAAATTTACAGAAAGTCTAGAAAAATGTAAAACAATAAAATTAATAATGAAATGAAACTTTATGGAAACATGTTTAATCAAAATAGAATTGATACACAAAATCACGACTTTAAAGGATAATTTACATACATGAATCAATAAATTTATAGAAGCATGAAACAGTTATTTACACATTACTGTATCACATTATATAGAGTAAGACACAAGTTAGAGCTGAAGTGAAAAATGGATTCAAAACTCTAAAAGAAATCTTTAGTTACTGATGGAGAGAAAATGTTTATAAAAAAGAAAATGCTTATATTGGAAAACACCATCCACAAATCAATTTATACATGCATAACTACATTCATAAGAAAAGCAAAAGCACATTCTTTTAACAAACATATGGGTTATTTTCAGAAATTACCAGATGCTAGCAAGTTTCAGCAAGAAAGACTGAATTATACAGAATATGTTCTTTAAATGCATTGTAATCAACTGAAAACTGAGTCTCCATATGTTTACAGATAAAGGAAGCTATTGCTATATAGCAAATGAATTTAAAAGAAAAAGTCACAGTAGAGACCAAAACACTTTTAGTTAAATTATAATGCAAACTCTAACTCAGACCTACACCTATAGTTATCCTTAGGAGAAAATGTACATTTAATTGGATATATAAGCATAGAAAATAATAAAATGAATGGGACACTCCAGGAAAATATTTAAATAGAATTATACAGCAACGATACAGAAAATAATCAAGATTAGGAATAACAAAATAGTAAAAAGATATACTCAGAAAAGAAAGATAAGTAAGAGAAAATGTGGGAGGGAAGAAGAAAAGGAAAGAGAGATTGAACAAACAATCATATTTGGGGATGAAAAGGGTATAAGAAAGTTATAAACATCATCCTTGACAAACTTATTTACTCAGACAACAGTCTGTGAATATCATACACACACACACACACACACACACACACACACACACACAGTCCTAAAAACACAATAACAAAACAAAATTTCGGTAATGTTTACAGAAATGACCAAATGTTAGCATGACTTTGTATTTTCAATGTTTCAAAAATTATGATTAAATACATGAAAAGTAAAAGTGGTTCTACCAGATAAATGAAATAAGCAAACGTCTCATTCTAAACTAGTGGATTCTGTCAAAACATTTATAAAAATAGGTATAATATACTAGTATAATTTATAATAATAAAAATATGATAAAATATCCTTGATTGAAACAGTACATGTTGATTAAGAATTTTATAGTTAAATGAAACATCATGAACAAATAATTCCAAACCAAATGAGATAGATGACTATATTTGCAAAGATTCCAATTCACAATGATCTATTAAAAAAAGAATATTCAGAGAGTTACATAATGTGATTCAAATTAATATTCTGAAATGGTTTGTGGAGGTAATTCACAATTAAGTATGATATTTAAATTAGACCCAATGATCAATTGGACTCAATGTTACAAAAGAGCAGAAGAAACAATGGTTGTATTTGAATTGTAATATTTCTTAGTAGTATTCTTATCAGTTGTACAAGAATTTCAAATTATGAGGTTTCATCATACTCATATCCAACTCCTCCAATATCCAACCCCTCCTTGTGCATCCAATGTTTTATCTTCTCCTCATCCACTGCTGTCACTTCCTCTTTCTTCTTTTGCCATCCAGAAAGTTCAAATTGTGCTGCCAATATATGCTCATATGCTCAGTCTTTTCCTGGAGAATGGTAAATTAATGAGGAGCTACACTCTTAAAGAAAAGTTTCTCCCATTCCCGGAGGATAGTAATCATCAATAGTTCCACAGCTAGGAGAGTGGGATGTTCTAATCATCTCCTTCCTCAATGTTGGGATTTGGTCTGTCTTGAATTTGCACTGATAATATGCATATTGTCACAAATAATGTGAGTTCATATATGTGCCTACCTGTTGTTCATGCAGTAATCTACCATTCTCACTTTTACACTGTTCATCTCTTTCTTCCATAATCATCTCTGAAGTTGGTGTGCTATAGATATTCCATTAAGGCTAAGCATCCACAGTTTCTTATTCACTGCTCCTTGACAGGTTGTGGGTCTTTGTATTAACCACACCTATTGCAATTAGAATAATCACTGATGAGGACTGAGAGATTCATTAACTATGGGACTAACAGTAAGTCGAAAAGACTTAGTTTAATTTATGTTCATTTAGCAAAATAACAGCAGTAGGTTCTCCACTAGTTTCTATAACTTACCTAGCCACAAGATATTTGTCCAGAAAATGATGAAAACTGTGCATGACATCTTGTGGAGGAAGACTGAATATATTATAAAAAAGAGAAAGTTGTGCATATATGCAATTTGTATTTTAAGAATGTTGACCCTCATAGACCCCTTGAAATTTTCATTGCACTAGGTTGCTAGCTTGTCCCGGAGATTGTCCCTGAATCCAATTGCCTTTACAAGTACTCTCTCCTTCCATCCTCAGTTGATCCTTCCTGTTTGCATTTCCATTCCCAATCCAGACCCCTCCATCTGTCCAGTGGTGATGTCTATTCTATTTTTAATTATTCCTTTGCATATAATCAGGAACTAAAATAAGTCAGGAACATTGGGTGTAGGACCTTCATTTTAAAACCAGAGCTGAGAACAGTTTAAAAGCTGACTTGGGACACTGTAAACTAAAATCTGAGCTAATCAGACTTGAAGGTCAGTGGTGATAACACACTGTGGCTACTCTTCAAATCTCAAAATGTAAGTGGTCATTTTAATTTAAAGATTTCAGTGGAGCTTGTATTTTCATGAATTATCAAAGTTAAACAATAAAAAAGGATCAGAAGTGACACCAGCTGCAATTAGAACCTTTTCTTGAGGGAATCCAGAAAGAAATCAATTAGCTAGTTCTAACATTGGAGGTGATTTGAGATCTTCATAATACAAGTCATTGCTGTTTAAAAAAATGGCAAATAATTGTGTAGTGTCAGATAAGACAATTGTTTAACCAAGTACTTTCTAAATGTGACTGGCTAAAGAGAAGGAAAAGTGGAATCTGGCTTTTAGAAGACTGAAGCTTCTTAGGCAGTCCCTTTTCTGGTCAATGTTGCCTTTGCACAGTGGAAGTGGTTTTCCTTGCTTACTTTCAATATATAATATTTAATAAATAATGATTGCACACATTAAATCCACTTAGCCCAAATAAGAAAAAGTTGTAAGTCAGTTTTCTGATAAATTTGCAAAATATTTCTAGGCTGTAATCAGGCCTAAAATTAACTTTCTAGAGCCAGTGATGTGTTGTGACATGATACAGACCCATTATTATATTTTCATTAATTTTATTCCAATATTTATTCATTTATTTATGAAAATAGTTATTAACTCTTTAAGAATTTCCTACAACATATAGTTAGATCATATCCACCCCCAACTCCAACTAATGCCAGGATCCTGACCCTTACCTACTCACTCAGTTTTGTGTCCTCTTCGCCCTTCTATTGACCAGTGGATTCCTATTTCCAAGACAGTAATTACTGCAGTCTTCAGAGTTCATGCCTGGGTACGGTTAGCAATTATTTTTCTATTCTAGTAGAACTTGCAGCACCTTTTAGCAGTGAAAGCATACATACTGGGTGGTTTACAATGACCTATAACTACAGGTTCAGGGTATCTGGCCTCTAAGGCCACCTGCACATATATGTTATAAACAAACTCACACAAAAACGCACACAAAACCAAATTAACAAAGTCATTCCCCAATTCTTCTTTTTGCTCCTATACAACAGTGAAAAGGTGTATATAATAAAGTGGTTATCATTAGTATAGGAAGAAACAGGATAGAGGAAAAAATATGAACAAATTCTGTTTTCAGCTATTGTTCAGAGCAGATTATAGATTTTTCTTTTCCATACTAATGTATTTGTACTATATTAATTGTTTGGAGAGTAATCATGAGGAGACATACACCAAGTTGACTGTAGTGTGTAAGATAAATTGATGAATCTGCAATTCATGAAAATTATTCAACTTCTTCCAAATAAAAATATAATGTGTGACCTGTCTGACATTGAGTTATATTCATTTGCTAAGATGCTAATTATTAAGTTATTACACTGTTTATTCACAAATATATCAAGCAATGATAAAAATAAAACTTTGTTTCCCCTCATGTGGCTTATTAATAACAGGTAAAAGTTGTATGTGGTTGAGTGTTCTCCCCCAACTGAGATGTTATTTCCTAATCTGCATTGAAAAGACCAAGTAGTACCAAGGTTATGCTTCAATCTGTTGAAAGAGAAAATTCAATTTTTAAAGGAACATTTATATATTATTTACTTTTCTGTTACTGTCATAAATGCCATGACCAAGAACTTGTTTATTTTGGTTTACTGTTTCAGAGTGAAAAGCTTTCATTAGATCTACATTGTATGCAAACATATGGCTTCTAGTGGAAGATAAGAGAGCATGTCTTCACATACAAACATGAATCAGAGGGACATCTGGATCAGGGAGGCATTATAAACCTTAAAGCCCTGGTAACTTACTTCATCCACCAAGGGTGTATTTCCCTGTAACATACCCAAGAAGCACCAACAACTAGAGATTTGATATTCAAATGCCTAAGCTTTTAGAAAACATTTATCATTCAAACTGTCACAAAATAGTAATTAGATGCATTTTCTGAGCAAAATTGATTGAGAGATGATGTGAAATCATTCTTCAGTCATCTATAAATGGTATTGTCATTTATATATGTAGTCATCAATAAATCTGTAGAGGGTATTAGCTAACTTATTACTTTTCTGTGCAACATGCCATAATAGACAATATTTCACATAGATAACTAGTCTATCTGAATATCTGGATGGGTATAATCCTGATTGCATTAGTTGATATTGGAAGACAGTCAAAGTGTGGACAGCACTACTCCATATTAGGGAACAGGTACTGTTTAAGTGGAGAAAGGAGGCTGACAACAGGATATATCACTGTTCTCTGCTTTCTGATTGTGGATGTGAAGTGAACAGCTATTTTAAGTTCCTATTGTGTTGTCATCCCTGTAGAGATGGGTTGTGCTTTTAAATTGTGAGCCAATAATATAGTTTTTGTTTATTAAGTGTTTTACAATTTTTTTTACTGCGAAGGAAAAGAAGGTATGAGAGTCTCCATTGCTATAAGAAAATGAAGTCTTTCTAGGGAACACAGGAAGCAGCATTTGGCTCATATGAACAATGGTTATAAAGGCTGTGACTCTGACTTCTTTGGCATTCTGTAGCTTATCATTTAGGTCCAGAATGAAACTTAATTTGTATTTCATACAATATTTTTAAAATCATAATTGATTTAGCTGCTGTAACAACCACAAAGTCTTAGTAGTTCATGAAGGTATTTGTTATTTGTAGGAAGACTAATATTCTTGTGAGTTCATTTATTATTTATCTATTTTGCTGAAAGTGTGTATCAGGTTTAGGAGTTTCCTGGTAGAATTTAGGATCATATATATATGATCAAGTCATATGCAAATGAAGATACTTTGAATGTTTCCTTCCCTATTTGTATCACCTCAGTCTTCCTAGATTTTTTTATTGCTCTGCATAAAACTAGAATAACTGGAGAGAGTGAACAACCTTGTCTTATTATTCCTGATTTTAGTGGAATTCTTTTGATTTCTGCACATTTCAGTTGAAGTTGGATATGGGCTTGCTGTAAACTGCCTTTATTAGATTTAGCTTGTATTTGTAATATCTTTAGGACATTTATCATGAAGAGGTGTTGAAATTTTGTCACAGGCTTTTTCTGTATCTAGTGGGATTATCATATGCTTTGTTTTGTTCATTTTTCCCACACTCAGAAATGGCGATAGGGTTTCACAGGAGGTAGGAGAGAAGAGTGTTCCACCAGGATTTACTTAGTTCTGTGACATGGGGACAGACTCAGAGCAAGTGATGATACTGCAGAATTGAATATGGAAAAAAGGAGTGGAATGAAGACCTGAAACTGGCCTACCTTTTTTCAGTAGACTACTTGCTTCTCTGAAAGACTTGGTTTAAGGGTTTCCAGGTAATGCCTGAAGGAGTTGGGAGATGAGATAAATGTATGTGTGAAGAGGACTAGTGAAGGAGATCTGTGTAAGCTGCTTGGATGTGGCAGGGAGGGAAAAGAGGCCACAGAAAATTGTCTCATACATCAATGGGAATGACACTGACGGACAGGATTTGTATGAGACCAGGGATAGGAGATGATCTGCAGTTAGTCTCCCTGTTTCCCTATCCAAAGAGTACTCCTAGTTCCAAAGTAATGCCTACTGGAGGTGGTTATGGGCTGAAGTAATTAGTGAGGAGGAAAAGGTAGAAGGGGATATCTATAGGATCTATAGGAGACAGGGCAGGGAAGAAAAGAGACCCCAGCTGGTGTTCTGCTATAGTGGGTTATGGGAATGGGAGATTGGATTTGGAAGAAGAGAGGGAATGTTAAAGATCTGAAGTTAGCCTACCTGTTTCCCTGCATGTATCAGCTTGCCAATTTTTTTTTTGTTTTATGGTCTTCATTGCTTTCTTTCTTCTTAACTTTATAAAAGCTTATTATAGAACTAATATTTCCAATGAAACAATTTGTATGCAAAATTTTCAATATGGTTTTGATATAATAATATGAAAATTCTCATCAAATGCTTCCACAAGGTATTATTACACAGAGCAAAGATATCATTAAATAAGTTACCATTATGTGCATACTATTTAAAATAACATTGATGATAAACATCTTTCTCAAAACTCTTTTTAGTGTAATTGGTAATTTTGCATATAATTTGAAAATAAAGTCTCTAAATGAAAAAAAGAACAAGTTTACAAAGTACTCCATATGAAAAACTAAATTGTATTCTTGATTGCTGAAATACAAAAGTGCTATGGATGTATTTTATTTTAGGTTTCAAGCAATAACAATAGGACTCCAAAGACAGTCTTGGGATTAATGTGGTTGCCATGCAAATAAGAGAAAAGAACTTCAGTTCTCTGACGTAAGTGCTGGGCTGAATTTGTGGTTCTTCTTTAATTTTTCTGAATCTATCTGCAGAAGGAGAAAGACATAGAAAGGCAATCCTAGCCAGCTAGGTAGCAAAGCTATCAATGATCTCTGGGTTGATTAAAGTATCTACCTCATGAGTATGTTGGGAAAGCAATGGATTTGGACCTCCATATACATGTGAACATCTTCATATTCATATACACATGGAAACAGGCATGTGCATATTCATGAAAAATAATAAAGCAAAAAGAAAAATACATAATCACAGAAATATCACTATAGTCATTTGTAGCAAACTTGTTGAATTCTAGTGCATTGGATGTGCAATATTTACTTTTGTTGCTGACTGTAGCAGTTTGTTCCAACTCATTAATTCAAGGAACAAGAAACATCAGGGACTATCAGGAACATCATTAATCCAAAGACCATTTCTGCTCATGCCTAAATGGTGAAGCTATTAAATATTTTTTTAAGATCTGAGTAAAATACTTATTAAAAAGTCTAACCACTATGTCTCAATTTATTTTCTTAGATTGCCATAACATCCCTGTCTTGGGTCATGAGCTGATACATGTTCTCTTGGATTCATTTGCTATATTATCTTCAGGACAATGTGGGGAGAAAATATACAACCCAAAATACTTTAAAACAAAGTTACTTAAAAATATCTTCTCATGTATCATACCACACTTGCATAAAATTCATGCTTCAAGTGACACCATTAGACAACATGGTGCACTTTCATTTGTTTTATGTGCTCTGTATTCTGCAGAAAATTCAGTTTTCCTCATTTTTTCTTTTAAGAGAATCAATTATATGTCAAAATTTCATTAGGAAATTTAGTAGCTGGGCACTGGTGGTTCATGCATTTAAACCCAGAACTTGGGAGTCATAGACAGTTAGATCTCTGAGTCTGAGGCCATCCTGGTATACAGAGCAAGTTCTAGGACATCCAGGAATACATAGAAAAGTTCTGTCTCAAAAAACCTAGTGGGTGGAGGGAAAGAAAGAAATTTAGTAACATGACAACCTGTGAGTTCTTACTTTTAAATATTTAAATGTAATGTATATTTATATAAATATCATAATTTTGATAATACATTGTAGAAAGGGTACCTCAATAAAATTTCCATACTTATTTCCTCATATAATTTTCATTTTAACAGTTTCTAAGTATTTGTTACTGTGTTCCTAACTATAGCTACACTGTACAAAGGGTATTGAAATATTTTCCTTTCTGCGCCTGATTGTTTTTACTTAATCAGAAATTCCTTATCTGTCAACAATGACAAGAATTTGCTTTCTTGGTGAGGATGAATAACATTTCACTTTTTATATACTCACTATCCATGAACACACTATAGATCAACACTGGTTGATCTATATTGTTAGTGTGTGTGTGTGTGTGTGTGTGTGTGTGTGTGTGTGTGTGTGAGTGTGTATGTATGTGAGCATGTGTGTGTATTGTTTTCTGTTTCTTTTCATTGAAAATATTGTTTTTTTTTTCTAGCCGGGCGTTGGTGGTGCACGTGAGGCAGAGGCATGAGAATATCCAGAGCAAGTGCCAGGATGGGCTCCAAAGCTACACAGAGAAACCCTGTCTCAAAAAACCAAGAAAAAAAAAAGAAAATGGTTTTTCTTTTCATATAATATATTCTCATTGGGGTTTCCTCTCCCCCAATATCTCCTAGATGCTTTCTACCTTCTACCCACCCAATATCATTTGCTCTTTTTCTCTCTTTAGAAAACAAACCAACATGCAAACAGAAAAGGCAAACAAACCAAAACATAAAAAAAAAAATAAATTAAGAGAAATCACAAGAATGATTGTTTTGTACTTAAATATTGTGGGAGAATGTATGTTATTTTGTTTACGCTCTGGAACATATGTTTAATGATGTAAAGATGTGATATTTTTGTTCATGCTGCATTTGTTTAACTCTGTGAAGCTGTGATTTTTAAAGCTGAATGACCAATAATGAGGCAGGAGCAAGGATAGGAGGTTGCTGGCAGACAGAGAGTATAAACAGAAAGAGAAATGAGGAAGAGAAAGAACAAGAAAACAAAGAGAGGAGGACATGAGGAGCCAGCCACCCAGCCAGTTACAGAGTAAGAGTGAATGTAAAATTTACAGAAGAGAAAGATAAAAGCCCAAAGGCAAAAGGAAGATAGGATAAGTTAAGAAAAGATGGTAAGAAAAGCTAAACAAACATGGGTCATTCATAACTAAGAATAAGTGTCTGTGTGTGATTTATTTGAGAGCTGGGTGGTGGGTCCTCCAAAAAGCCAAAAGAGCAAAAAACATCACACAACAAAATATTATAATTGATTCTAAAATATGTAAGAGGCATCTTTCAAACTATTTATTTTTTCAAATAAGATACACATGCATGAGAGCTTGGGTCTTTGGTAGTTTATATTTTTGAGGAGTCTCCATGTTTTAATTGTAAATATTCCATTTACTTATATTCCCACTAACAAAGGAAGTTTGATCACTTTTTCACACTGTACAAAACTCTGTTTTCACCTGCTTTTCCTTTTGATAGTTGTTATTCTTAAAAACAAGTGTGGGGTGCATCATGGTTTTGACTTTCATTATTCTTAAGATTAATGATGCTGAGATTCTTTAAATGCATCTGTTAAGCCCTAAGTTTAAAACTCCAAAAATAGCTATCTAGGTAAAGATGTTTTATATGTGACTATGAAAGCACTATAGCAAAACAAAGACTAAATAAATAAAATTACATCAAACTATAAACGATATTCCAGAGCAAATGTTTTATGTGATTACTAGCAAAAAGAGTATTGCCTGCATACAGTGGTAAAATACTGTCAACATCTATCTAGTATAGGGTTCGTGTCCAAAGAATGTATGGTTTCCAACAATAGCAAGAAAGCAACTTGATTATTCAAAATGGCAAAAGACCTAAACATTCACTTCTGGACAGATTAACATTAGTTCCGTCTGCCATAATTTTTCCTTAAATATGCTTCCTCTGGTTTCAGTATAAACTTACATCTTGTTCCTGTTTTATACTGAGCTTTGTGATAAATTATTTAGTGTATGTTTCTGACACAAGAATAAACTCATCTTGAGTGAATTCTTAGGTGTCTATTTCCCGACTGTATCTAAAACAGTTAGACTGATCACCAGAGCACAATAAATAAAAGAATTTTGGTTAGAAAAAATAAATCAGACACACTAACAGAAATATAATCTATAATATACATGTTGTTTTATTTCTGGGAAGTATTTTTTTTACCTAGTTTAATAATTGATTCATCCTACCAGGGTATCATAAAATGATATACAACTGCGCATACATGTAAACATACTCATATGATTTTAAGATTATCCAATATGGAATTAAATGAAAATAACTATATATAATATAGCAATAACTATTATAATAATACATTGAAATTTGAAATAAACACACTCTATTTTTTTCTGTTAAAACTGCTACTATTTAAATCCTTACTCATGTGAGTAAAGGAATAAACATTTCTGAAAGATAAATCAGGAAATGTAAAGAGTATATTTGTAAGCTGCATGGAACTTTTCATAGGTGATACTAAGTTACCCCTATTAGAACATAAGAGCAGAAGGATGTCTGTATATTAAGCTTAGATCATATATATCCATTGATAGTTCTTTGGACATTTTTAGACTATTCTTGGTTTGGGTCTTTTCAGATCACTTGTAAGTAATATCTTATTTCTTCCTAAAGTTTCACCATAAAAGTCACTGAGGCTCAATTCCCACCAAGTGCAGCAGTGGTAATTCTCTTCAGGAATCCCTACTCAATAGGAGGAAGACATTAAGGCATTTTGAACCTAAGTATATAAAATGCTGTTGTTAAAATACTTTTTTTCTTTTCTCCATTTTTATTTGAATTAAAAACAATATTGTTTTACATGTCAATCCCAGGTCCCTCTCCCTCCAATCCTCCACCCCCCCCACAACTAATACCCTACATTCCCCTACCCTTTCTGCTCCCCAGGGAGGGTAAGGCCTTCCATAGGGAGTCTCCAGAGTCTATCATATACTTTGGGATATGTGTCTGGCTCAGGGAGTATTCCTCTATGTGGAAAAGGCTCCCAAAGTCCATTCCTATGCTGGGGATAAGTACTGATCTACTACAAGAGGCCCCGTAGATTTCCAAGGTCTCCTCACTGACACCCACTTTCATAGGGTCTGGATCAATTCCATGCTGGTTTCCCAGCTATCAGTCTGGGGAGCAAGAGCTCCCTTGCTCAGGTCAACTGTTTCTGTGGGTTTCACCAGCCTGGTGTAGAACCCTTTTCTTACCACTCATCCTTTTCTGCAACTGGTTTCCATTCAGCTCAGTGTTTAACTGTGGGTGTCTGCTTCTACTTCCATCTGCTGCTGGATGAAGGCTATAGAATGACATGTAAGTTAGTCATCAATTTCATTACCAGGGGAGAACATTTAAGGTAACCTCTCCTCTGTTGCTTAGATTGTTTGTTGGTGTCATTTTTGTAGATCTCCAGACATTTCCCTAGTGCCTGATTTCTCTTTAAACCTACAATGTCTCCCTCTGTTATGGTATCTCATATCTTGCTCTCCTCTATTCTTCACCCAACTCAACCTTCCTGCTCCCTCATGGCCTTCTTACCCCTCCTCTTCTCCCCTTCTCATTCTCCTAGCTCCCTCTCACCTCCCCCTATGCTCCCAGTTTCCTCAGGAGATCTTGTCCCTTTCCCCTTCTCCAGGGGATGATGCATGTTTCTCTTAGACTCCTCCTTGTTTCCTAGCTTCTCTGGCAGTGTGGATTGTTGGCTGGTACTCCTTTGCTATATGTCTAAAATCCATATAAGAGTGAGTGCATACCATGTTTGCCTTTTTGTGACTGGGTTACTTTGCTCAGAATGGTTTCTCGTTAGATGACTTTGTTCAAAACTGCTCAATTTGTCCTCAGGTTTTTCAGTTGAGATGATAATCATTCCCTAAATAAATAGGTAACTGTTAATTATAAAAAAAGCCTAGTTGTGGAATCTGTTGCTTTTAAACGTAAAGTTTTAAATATTAAGGAAGAACATTAATGAAACAGAGATAATATTTACCTTATCAATGATAACATGTATATATCTGCAAGGTTTGTTTTTTGCTTTTTGTTTTTTTGTTTTTTTTGTTTTTTTTTTGGTTTTTCAAGACAGGGTTTCTGTGTGTAGCTTTGGAGCCTATCCTGGCCTTCATTCTGTAGACCAGGCTGGCCTCTAACTCACAGAGATCTGACTGCCTCTGCCTCCTGAGTGCTGGGATTAAAGGTGTATGCCACCAACGCCTGGCTTATCTGCAAGGTTTTAATAATGAAAATCAATTTTATTGAAAATCAAATTTTTTGCTTAATATTATTTTAATTAGTGCATTTCAAGAATCATATAAAATAATATAATGTCATCTAAGAAAGAAACTATTTAGAGGAAGATAAATAATTTTTCAAAACAAATATAAGTTAATCAAAGAGTTTCTTGGTATTTTTATGCCACCACTGTAGCATAACACTGCATCACATTCAATCATTAAACATTAATGATAGATGGACTACCTTATTCTTGTTTACAATAGAATTTGCTTTACTTAAACATCTCATTTAATTTTTGCATAGAATATAAATATTATATAAAATTTTTAAAGTCAATAAACTATTCAAATACCTACTTTCATTTTTTTAAAATACAGCACTAATTTAATAAAGGATATTTATGACTTTGTTATAGCCCGGTCAAAAGTCTCAAGTGAGAATAAAACTAAAACACTTCACTTTTCTAGAAGGCCAGAACTAATGATCTCAATGACCTGAGATCCCATTAAAAAACCCTCAAATGTAGACTAATTTTCAAATTGAGCTTTTAAATAGAATGATGGTTTTTCCATACCAGGAATGTATTAAGAGGGACAAGGCAAGTTTGATCAAGTGGTAGATATAGTTAAAGAAAATATGGTGTACTAGTATGTTTCAGGATGACTACAGAGAGCATCGATATGCTTTAGATTTAACAAACTTATTCTGGGAGTCATGTGACTACTTCAGGGGACAAGCCCTGAAAATACTATGAACAAGTTCGCCTCTTTGGAAGGCCTAGGAGAATTTAACCCATTCTTGGCAAGGCCAACATATAATTCTGGGCATGACCTCAGGACCATATGTGCTACCTGCTTTCCTTACACAAATCATATTGCTGACTACCTATAGTTTTACTTTCTTAAAGCCATACATGAAATGGCTATTGCATTAGGAAGACTTTCCCCTGATGACTCTCTTCTGGTTAAGTCAAAGGAATTGTTTTTAAAACAGTGGCTCTGATTCAGCTTCTAAAGCCTTTGATGTTTCACTTGTGACTACAAATTAAGGCTTCTCAAGAACAGGAAACTGCTTTTCCACCACACCTTCTGACTGACCTGAGTCACAGAAGTTTATCACAATATTACACATTTGCATAATTTCCTGGAGAGAATGATTCTTACCTCAGGAGTCCAATGGTAATGCCAATGAGTAGATGATATCAAGAGTTAATGGAAACAGTCTAAGCACAAGGAATGAAGAAGAATCATAGAAATCCACAATGCCCTCATTCCTATAACTGCAGGAGCCAACACTGTAGGAAGCTGAGAGGAAGGGGACATGAGAACAAGGGATAAGCATTGTCAACTATTAAGAGTAAGTTTTTAGTCATGTAGTTTACAGGATGATAGGAAAATGCTTGGTATGTACCCTATAGGAGATAGAGTGGTACAAAATGAAGAATGGATTGATTCAGCCTTGGCTGATTAATTGATTGTGAGAGTGTAGATTTGACCAGACAAAACTTAACTATTAGAGGCAAACCTTGCTTTGCATGATGATGTAACTGTAAATGCTCCCAAATGGGCACACTGTCCTATCTATAAGTGTGCCTAGTTGGAAAATGTCCTGTGTTGCTTGCAATATTGCTTGTGTTCCTGACATTAGATCTATGAATCAAGTAGGTAATGGATACTGGCAGCAAAATTGGAGTATGGAAGGAGGATGAGGTAAGGGAATAAACTGACAATTAATGTAAGTATTATTGGAAACTTAAGGAAGCAAATATGACTGTAAAACTGTTCATGCAAACTATTGAAATGGTATAAATAAAATCAGCTCAGGTTATTTGAGGCCACTTGTTTGAAACAGGTGGTCAAAGTTTTCTTTGTTTTGCTGACTTCACACATCTGTTCAAGTTCATCAGAACCATTAGGAGCAAGGCTGCCTGCAATGTTACAAGGCAAATTGAAAAGATGACCATAAGTTAGCAAGTATTCTAAAATACACACACACACACATAATGGATATATATATATATATATATATATATATTATATATATATATTATATATCCACAGACACAAATAATTTAGATCTTTATATATGTGTTAAAATTACTATAACAGTCTTACCAGCAATGTATTTTATAATTTTGACTGTACCTTTTACAAATTTAGAATCTTATGATAAATCCCTACATTTCTACTCATCTTTCTATTTTCTATTATTAGTTTGCATGGACTCAGCCGTTAATATTCCTCATTGGGGAAGTATTAAGAAAGTTTGAAGTGAAAGATCTTGCAAACAGGAGAAGATTAAAGTGCTTGAAGATGAACAGATATCCTCAAATTTGCAGAGGCCCAAGTATTTGGCAGCAGATCCCTGTAGTTTAGTATTTATAACCTAATCTTCAGGAGTTTATGAGGCAGAATAGTGAAATATGTGTGACACTGCTTAAGGCTAAAACAAAGAGGGAGTACTTCGTCTAACTTCTAAGACTTATAGACCAATAAACAGATGTGTGAAATATCACTGTTAAAGGACACAGATTTCAACTATGTGGATCTCTAAGAAATAATCTTATTTTAATAAACAGATTCAAACTATTTTGCAACTCATTTTCTTATTCTCCCTTCAATGTATTTATTTGATAATGGACCGAATAATTATCAAGATCATCATAAAATCTGGAGGTTGACAGTTGTTTAAAGACAGCTGTATTTGACACTATCAATTATTGAAGAGTTGACTCTAAACATCACAAATCTTCCCATTACAAAGAGATATTATTTTTGAACTTACATTTATTTTATTTTAGTATATGTGTGCATGCATGTTTTTGTGTGTGTCTGTGTGTGTGCCTGTGTGTGCAAGCACATGTGTGTGCAAGCATATGTATCTCTATGTGTTTATATTTGTATGTTTGTGTTTGTTTGAAATCTGTGTGTGTGTGGTTGTGTTCGTGTGTGTGTGTGTGTGTGTGTGTGTGTGTGTGTGTGTGTGTGTGTCGGTTACAGTGTAATTTACTCAGAAGAGATTTCTGTCCTAACGCAGTCTTGGGTCTGGGGATTAAACTCACATCATCAGGACTCTTGCAGCCATTTCTACCAGCCATGTCACCTCAGTGGCCTACTTAAAGGAAGAGTGTAGTTTAAATTCCTCTGTTACTGTCTGCCTTTAATCACAGCACTTAGGAGGCAGAGGCAGGTGGATCTCTGTGAGACCAGGCCAGCCTGGTCTACAGAGCTAGTGCCAAGATAGGCTCCAAAGCTACACAGAGAAACCCTGTCTTGAAAAACCAAAAAAAAAAAAAAAATTCCTCTGTTACTAACATGGATCCTAAACTAGGGAAATGTCTGGAGATCTACAAATATGACACCAGCTAACAATCTGAGCAACAGAGGAGAGGCTATCTTAAATGCCCTCCCCTGATAATGAGATTGATGACTGATTTATATGCCAACCGATAGCCCTCATCCAGCAGCTGGTGGAAGTAGAAGCAGACCACGAAAACTTGTCACTTACCTGAGCTAGAATTCAGATGCAGAGAAGGACGAGTGAAGAGCAAAGGGGTCCAGAGCAGGCTGGTGACACCCAAAGAAACAACTGACCTGAACATCGGTGAACTCTTGCTCCCCAGACTGATAGCTGGGATACCAGCATGGGACTGATCCAGACCCCAGGAACATGGGTTTCTGTGAGGAAACCTCAGAAATCTACAGGAGCTCCTGTAGTAGTTCAGTATTTTTCCCAAGCATAGGGACTTTGGGAGCACATTCCACATAGAGGAATACTCCGTGAGCCAAGACACACGAGAGTGGGCCTAGGCCCTATTCCAAAGGATATGATAGACTCTGATGACACCCTATGGAAGGCCTCACCATCCAGGGGGAGCAGAAAGGATATGTGATAGGTAGAGTGTTAGTTGGAGGGGTGATGGTAGGGGAGAAATGGAGGCAGAAGGTAACTGGGATTGTAAAACAATCTGGTTTCTAATTAAAATTTTAAAAAAATCTAAAAGAAAAAGAAATGTGAAGCCTAACTGTTCTGAGATTAGAGATACCTTACAGTGCTGAGATATTTCTCCTTATGTGTAAGAATCTCGGCAATGCATTAATGAATAAAATAAGAGAGTGAAAAATGTAAAAAGAAGAGTGAAAATTATCACTGGTTTAATGCATAGTTTAATAATCAGGGAGGATGTGGCAATATTCTCTTTTAAGAAGCAAAAATATCAAATATTTCAAGGTGAAATTGTATTTATATGAGACCAGATGTTGATTTTGTCTATTGATCAAACAGTACAGGGATAAAATTTTAACAATTTTAGAAACTGTAGAGTTCACATTTGTTTTCTAGTCTTCTTTGTCCTACATGAAATGCTATCATCTAGTTTTGACTGAGGTAGTGGCCACTAGGATGAAGTTAAAATGAAAAATTTTGTTCTTTAGTACACATGCAAAAGGATTAGAAACTTATGGCTATAAATTAATCTTACACTGGAAACCAAATGTATAACAAAAAGGCCAAATGTTTATTGATACGTGTTCGCTGACAGAAAAATTCTCATGCTGACTGTGGGATTTTCTAGGGTATGGGTAGCACAGAGATTGTGGGATTGTCCCAGCTATGACTGGTCCAGCCTGAATCCCATGTTATAACAGTGAACCCACCCGTGACACTGCCTGGGGTTCTCCCAGGACCCAGAGGCTGGATGACACAGAGACCTAGGATAGAACCAAACACAACTGGAGGAAAATGTCAATGTAATAATAATCTAATGATACTCTGCTATACTCATAGATTGAAGGCTAAACAGTCACCAAATAAGGGTTTTTAATGTTGTCTTTTGCCTTTGCTTTTTGTTGCCTCAACAGGATCACTGCCAATACTTTGGAAGTGTGAAATACTATAAGACATTTTATATAAAACTGTCAATGATTTAACTAGTAGGTAAGATATAACCAAGAGGACACATACCAAAACAGACATGACATTTGAAAGAAAATACTACTGATACGTAATCACTCTTCTAATTTTGATGCAACTGAGTGGGACATTTAAAAGTTGCCAATCTTAAAAAATAATCTCTTGGGGAAAAAATGTTGCCAATCTTCACATTTTCAATTGTTATAACGTGGATCTCTGTTACCACAGTCTTGAGTTAGTGAGCATAGTTTGACAGTTTTGTATGAACACTAGAACTGAAGTGAAAAATAATAAATAGTATCAAAAAGAGAGTTATTCAAGGTCCTTCTTTTATAAAACATCAAATTGGATGAAGGAATTTGAGCGAATAAGAGTTTGATATTTCTCCAAAGTCCTGAAATGGTTTTTGAGGAATTGCTGAAAAAGTGGAACACAGGCTATGAGACATAAAAAGTGTGAATTTTTGTGAAAGGTGGAAAGATATTTTTGTGAGTTCAGGCTGTTAAGATGAGCTAAGAACATTGTGTCTAGAGTCAAGAGTCCTCTAAAGCATTGCATTTTTCCATTATATGTGAAAAGAAATTGGGACGATTGCTTCAAATATCTAAATGATATCTGAGTATTTTTTAAAAATAAAGAAAAATCAGAGAGACTTTATCAGTGTTTCTAACACATGATTGAAGGCCCATTCCTGTGTGCAAGGGAGTCTAATAGGAAATTAAGATTTTCTTCACTACATAGCAGCAGATGAGGATATTAAGCCACCTAATAACCAAAGGCAACTTTATTTTATTACGTCATTTTTGGCTCACAAGCAGAGCCCCCCAAAGTGTCACAACGTAGTTGTTGTGATCCCTGAGGCTGAATTATAATTTGCATTGACTAGACATTTCTTACTAAATGACCTGAATAAGCTCAGATGGTTATATGACTAAATTCAGTTTTGCCTACAAGTACACATATAATAGAAACAAAATCATGTGTTATATCTTGTTGAAATCAATTTACAGTTCTCAAAGTCTTATGTCTTCTGAAGTTAAAATTGGCATGCAAGCTATGCTTGTGGAGTAATTATCCTTTACATTTCATTAGGGAGGGAGGTAGTCTGGGGGTGAGCCCACAGATTTGGTCTTCAGATTAATTTATTTTCAGTAGTCTTATTATATAGTTGACATGTGATATGTCTCTTTTTCCTTCCTCAAAATTATTTCAACTTGTTCCATTCATGTTTGTCACTTTTCTCATTTTTAAATGTTTGCATGAAAAAACACATGTGTAAGTGTTTGCACATATATGTGTAATTTAAGTGGTATCAAAAAGAAAAGTAAATAAAGCTCTCATGTTATCTTTTCATTACAAAAATAAAATTTCAAGTATAAACTTCAACAAAGACTAAATCTCACATGGGAGAAATATGCTGCAATTATCAAAAGAAATTCAAAGATTAAATCACCAACAACAAAAAAACCTAACAATGTCACAAAAGAAGATTCCATTCATTTAGAAATGATGTCCATAGAGTCTTGCCAGTTAATTTCTGCTTATGGCTCACTTTTTAGAACTTTTGGTTGTTTATTCTGACTGATAAATATTCAGAATATAATTAGTTTAATACTCTGTAGTATTGTAAGAAGAGAGAGGTAGGGTAATGGTTAGCATTGAATTGTCAACATGACATAACTTAGTTCCCTTATGGCCAAACCTATGGGAGCTATTCTTTTTTTTCTCCATTTTTTATTTAAATTAGAAACAAGATTGTTTTACATGTCAATCCCAGCTCCCTCTCCCTCACCTCCTCCCCTGGCACCCACTAACACCCTACCTATCCCATACTGTTTCTGCTCCCCAGGGAGGGTAAGGCCTTTCCTAGGGGTTCTTCAGAGTCTGTCATATCATTTGGGATAGAGCCTATGCCCTCCCCCTTGTGTCTAGACTAAGGGAGTATCCCTCTATGTGGAATAGGCTCACAAAGTCCATTCCTATGTTAGGGATAAGTACTGATCTATTACAAGAAGCCCCATAGATTTCTAAGGCCTCCTCACTGACACCCACGTTTCTGGGGTCTGGATCAGTCCCATGCTGGTTTCCCAGCTATCAGTCTTGGGAGCAAGAGCTCCCCCTTTTTCAGGTCAGCTATTTCTGTGTTTCACCAGGTCTTGAACGCTTTGCTCATCACCCCTCCTTTTCTGCAACTAGATACCAGTTCAGTTCAGTGTTTATCTGTGGGTGTCTGCTTCTACTTCAATCTGCTGCTGAATGAAGGCTCTAGGATGGCATATAAATTAGTTGTCAATCTCATTATCAGGGGAGAACATTTAAGGTAGCCTCTCCACTGTTGCTTATATGGTTAGTTGGTGTCATTCTTTTAGATATCTGGATATTTCCCTAGTGCCTAATTTCTCTTTAAACTTATACTGGCTCCCTCTCTGATTGTATCTCTTATTTTGCTCTCCTCTATTCTTCCCCCTACACAACCTTCCTGTTCCCTTATGTCCTCCTTTCCCCTCCTCTTGTTATGGAAGCTATTCTTAACTATCTTATTTGTAATGGGAAGAACCCTCTTAAATGTGGGTGGCCTCTGAGACATAAAGAAGTTCTCCTTGCCTTTGTAGCCCATTAGCCTGTTACTGCATCTTTTGTTGATATCAAATCCCAGCCTTCTCAGTATTCTAACACTGCCTGAAGATCACAGGCTCTCCAGGAAACATGTAGGACTTCAGAGACATTCTTGGACCACAGAGTAACCCATCATTGTAAACTGACCAGGTATCTCTTTTCACTCTCTTTAATGTGAAGGCAGCCACTGTCAGCCTTTCTGAATTATACCATGCAATATAATCTAATAAATACTCTCATTATATATACTAATTCTATTGATTCTGGTCCCCCAGAGAATCCAAATAACAGCTGTATCCTGAATAACTTTTGGCAGTGAATTGTCATCTTGGACATGATAAATCTATAGATAAGGTCATTTGTTATTCCATAGGCATTACATTATATATTCCTTGAGAAATAAAACATGCAAGAATTTGCTACAACTATTTTAATTCTGATATCAAATGAGCTAAAAGTAAATGGGAGGAAGAAAATAAAGACTTATTTATTCTTGAGTCCTACTTTTCAAAGTCCATTTGTAACAAACATTTACTATATGTCAAATAAGATCATTGTAAGCCACTCATTGAAATTTTAAAGAAATATGCTGATTATTTCCCTATTTCAGAAGTTTCTAATACCTTATAAAATTTACATATTTTCATTAAAATTATAATTATTGGACTTAGTAATTGTGGATTGTGTGATATATTGTTTATGGTGTAAATAAGCCACTGGAGATAAAAGCTATCCACAGCCATGGAGCCAGGCAATGGTGATACATACCTGTAATTCCACCAGACACAATAGTTAGATATAGAAGCTGGTGGCATATACCTTTAATCCCAGGAACCAGGAGATGAAAGAAGAAGGATATAGGCCACCCCGGGCTGCATTAGAGTGAATCAGTCTAAAAGAAAAACATCTCACACAAAGGAGATCTCAGCACTTGGGACCCCAAGCCTTTAATTCTTGCTCTAGAGAGGTGTATAAAATAAGAGCAGGGCATTCAGTATTAATCTCAGAGATTAATCTCTAGCCAAAATGGGGAAAGCACAGCAGTCTAGGATTCTGAGGTTTGGTGGACTGTAGTACAGTTTGGAGATGCAATCAGGGGACACAATTACCCCTTCAATGCAAGCATTGATAGAGGCGAGAACACTCTGGGGCTTGTTTTGTTTCTCTGATCTTCATTTTGTACCCAAATATCTTTCTCTGGGTTTTCATTATTAATGTTACACTGTATGACTCAGTTAGTTTTTCAATAGTGTCATTATCATTAATCATGTACATTTCCACTGCAATATAAAACTGAGTAATCTCTCCCTGCACACTACTACAGAAAAAAGCCATTCCAATACCCCCTCCTTTTAAACATTCTGAATGCTCAACAAAGATTTTTCAATTCTCCCTGATATTTCTTGGGTCATAATTATTCAAAGTGGGACAGAATTTACTTATTTTAGCATTATTTTCCACCTATAAAAGAAAAAAAAACAGCTGTGAATCTGTTATGCTATTTTCATTATTTGATTGCTTAAAAAATCTAACAGGATTTAAGGGAAGTTTATTTGGTACGGTTAAGGTTTGTACATTAAATTCATTGATAGTCTATGTTGAATTTTATTTTGAAAGATAGAATAGCTTTTTAGAAGGTCAGTGGAGAAGTGTATATTTTCCCATTTTTAGCTGGTAACAAAGAGGAATGATAACTTGAGAAACACTGAATGTGATAGACCTTGAAGTAGGAGATATGGACTCTTAGCTACAATTCTACATGTGAAGTGCTTGGTTTGAGTGGAGCTGTTTATGGGCATTGATTCAGAAAGATGAGTGTGTGACACAATAGTAAAGTGAGAAGAAGAGAAAAGCTAACAATACCAAAGAAAGTCAGATACAGAGTGTCAGCCCATAACTGGATAACAGATGCTTGAAGAAAATTGACTTGTAATGTTGAAATTATTTTCTTATAGTAGTCAACAAATTCTATGGTCTTAGTCTGAAAATAACACTTCATTGTGTATGGGGGGGAAACATGCTTCCTTATCCCACGACACACATTAAAAGTGCTGAATTGTTAAGCGTAACTTCAGATTCCACAAACATCAGTGATAGATGCTGAAGTTTCTTTCAATGCTCTATAGAAAATGCATGCCAGTAAATTAAAACACATTCTGTTTATTAATGAAATGATCCTAATTTCTTACTTAGTGGAGGAAACTGAATAACAGTCTCTAAAAATGCTCATGTCCTAATCCTCCAAACCCATGCATATATTGTATTAATTAATTTGCTAATGTGGTTACAAATGTTGAGAAAGGGAGACTCCCTCTTTTTTTCTCTTATTATTATTATTATTATTATTATTATTATTATTATTATTAATTCAAGTTAGGGAACAGGCTTGTTTCACATGTAATTCCCCTCTCCCTTCCCTCCCCTCACCCCTATTCTTCTCCCCCACCTCCAACCTACCTCCCACCCCATCCACCCACCACTCCCCAGGTGGGGTAGGGCCCCCAACCGGGGCTCCACCAAGTCCACCAAATCTTCCTGTGCTGGGCCTAGGCCCCTCCCCATGTGTCCAGAGACAGAGCGCATCCCTTCAATTGGGATGGGCTCTCAAAGTCCCCACACACACCAGGGCAAAATGCCAGTCCACCTCCAGAGGCTCCCAGGAGTGCAGGGGCCTCCCCATTGGCATCCATGATCAGGGGGCTGGATCAGTCCTGTACTGGCCTCCCAAAGAGCGTCTGGGGTCGATATGCTTTCCCTTTTTCAGGCCAACTGTTTCTGTGGGTTTCTCCAACCTGGTACAGACCCTTTCGTTCTTCATTCCTCCCTCTCTTCAACTAGGTTCCAGATTTCAGCTCAGTGTATTTCTGTGGATGTCTGTCTCTGCTTCCATCAGCCACTGGATGAGGACTCTAGGATAGCATAGAAAGTAGTCATAAATCTCATTCTAGGGGAAGGGCTTCTAGGCCATCCTCTCCTCCACTGCCCAGACTGTCAGATCGTGTCATCCTTGTAGTGGGAGACTACCTCTTTATTTTTTGAGTAGATACAACAATATTTTCAGAGTCCTTTTGGGAGGCTGGAATGAAAAAGTCAGAAAAATGGAGAGATGGAAGATCTTTATGAGTCAATTATGTTACTGAATATCATGCTGCTGCCCTTGCAAAAGAGAAAACAAATGTTAATGATTAAGAGATTGAGAAATGGAGGAGCTAAAGGCTCCTGCAATGCTAAGCAAAGCAAAGTCCTGCCACCCCCAGAAATGAAGATCTATAAGTGGGAAATTACCAATACGGAGTCAGGTAGAAGTACAAGGGTATTTAATAGGGAAAAGCCTTACTTCCAGAGCAACCTAGCCAGCCAGAGTTGCAGAGGTCTGTATGCAAGCCAAAAAGTGAAACCGAAAGAGAAATGCAATCTCCAAGCATGGTCAGGCACACCTGTAGCCAGCCCCTAAGTAGGCATGGCTACAACTTCCCCTATAATACCCCTTTTAGTCTAAAAGGGGATTAAAACTTAACAGTGTAAAGTATCCAAAAATAACAATCATAAAGGTAAAAAATAAGAAGATATGTTACATCCTATCTATTTTAACTAAACCCTAAAGTCATCTGAGAGAGGTGTCCAAGCCTGAACACCTCCTTCCAATCCCAACCATATACAATAGGAAGTTATCCCTAACTAGTTATATACACTGTCGTAAGTGACAACAATGGGGAAAGGGGGCGTAACATCCTCCAAGTTACTTCCTGCTGAAATGGGACGACGATAGTCATGTGGGGTCCTGTAGGAAGAAAATGTTAGTGCAGTAAAAGTCTTGAATGGATTGTATCCAGTCCATGTTAGATGGATTCTCTTGATAGAAGATCTCACTTGAAATCCTCAACTTGATTGAAGTCATTACCCGAACCTCTGACAGGAGTGTCAGTTGAAATGGAGCAAGTTGGATCCAGTGCAGTCGAGGGGGTGTGGCCCATTTTCTTTCCAGGGTGTCCAGGGATTGCTGACAGGCAGGTCTTCATTGGCTGTGTGGGACTCAAACATAAACAGTTAGCAGAGAAATGTTTGCTTGTGTATGTACACATGCTGCAAAAGGCAACCATCGGAGCACAACGATTATGAGAGGGTATACACCTTGAAAGAAAGAGCCAAGAAAAGACAAAGACAGTCCCCAAATTCTTTTTTTATTCTGTATTACATCAATTGGCTTCTTGATACAACACAGACACATTAAAGTTTAGTTAAATAACATGCTTGGATTTTAGAGGAGGAAAGCCAAATCCACCTCTAAATCCAGCATTGGTTTAATTAAATAGGGACTAGGAAATGAAGAAAAATAGAGTTCTCTGAGAGACAGCTGTAAAGTTTATCATATGGCATGCTCCTTTTGTTTGATGGTTATAGCTACCTTTTCTTCTTAAGCATCTACCCATGCAGTTTCCTTAGCCTTCTGGAGATGAGTTTTCCTGTGAAGATAAACGCAAAACACTTCCCTTTCCTTTGGGAGGTTTCTATTTAGTTTATGAGATAATACCTTAGTAGAATACCTGTCATTTGTCCTCGTCAAGAGGTTTTTCCTTTTCAACTCAAATCTTGATCAACTTTGATGGATTCCAAAGTTTTCCTTCTCCTGTAGAAACCAATGCAAAACCCCTACCCCAATGTAACACAAGTCCTGGTTTCCATACAGAGGTTAGTATATCTTTGAAGTATACCAGCTGATTCAGTTCAGCAGTTTTCTCCATAGTCCAGTGTCTTTCTGCAGCTGTTTGTCCTTTTTCATTGGCATTAAGAAAGTTTAGTGTTAATAAAGCATTATGCAACCTATGTTTGGGGGGTTTAGTCTTCCAAGCTTGTTTGTTGAGCATCTCCTTAAGTGTTCTATTAGATCTCTCAACCACTGCTTGTCCTGTAGGATTGTGTGGTATACCAGTAACATGCTTTATGTTATAATATTTGAAAAATTGTTCCAATTTCGTAGAGACATATGCTGGAGCATTGTCAGTTTTTATTTGTGCAGGTATACCCATAACTGCCATCACCTCTAGCAGGTATGTAATAACAGAATCAGCTTTTTCAGAGTTAAGAGCAGTAGTCCATTGGAACCCTGAGAATGTGTCTGTAGTATGACACACATATTTCAAATTTCCAAACTCTGCAAAGTGAAAGACATCCATCTGCCAAACCTCATTTCTCCAAATGCCCTTAGGATTACAACCTGCTGGCAATGGAGTTTGATTAGAAAAGGAACAAGTAGGATAGTTTTTCACTATCTGCTTGGCTTGTTGCCAAGTGAGGGAGAAGTCGTTTTTCAAACCTTTGCTATTTACATGATGTTTCTTATGAAATTCTGAGACTTCTAGCACACTTTCAATTAACAAATGATCAATCTCATCATTGCCTTGTGCTAGTGGGCCTGGCAGACCTGTATGGGATCTGATATGTGTAATGTATATAGGATTACTTCTGTTTCTGATTGTTTCCTGTAATTGTAAAGACAGAGAAGTTAATTCCGTATCAGGAATGAATTCTGCAGTCTCAATGTGTAACACAAGTCTCTCTGCATATTGGGAATCAGTAACTATATTAAGAGGCTTTGTAAAATCCATAAGTACCATGAGAATTGCATATAATTCTGCCTTCTGTACAGATGTATATGGACTTTGAACTACTTTAATTACCTCACCTGTGTTATAACCTGCCTTACCTGATTTGTTGGCATCAGTGTAGAAGGTAAGAACTCCAGAAATGGGAGTTTGTCTTACAATACATGGAAGAATCTAGACTGTATTTTTATGAATTTAATTTTGTCAGTTTGGGATAATGGTTGCTAATTGTTCCCAAAAAGTCAGTAAGAGCTAATTGCCAATATTCATTATCCTTCCACAAGGAGGACATTTCCTCATTAGTTAAAGGTACTGTAATTTCTGTTGGATCTTTTCCAGTCAGTTGATGAATTCTTAATTTTCCCTTTAAAATCAAATCAGAAATCTTTTCTATATATGTCTTTAACTTTTTATTCTGTTTATGTGGCAGAAATATCCATTCCAATATAGTGTCTTCCCTCTGCATCAGAATCCCAGAAGGGTATTCTCTGGATGCCAAGATAACCAGAATACAGTCTAAATTAAGGTTTATCTGATCTACAAGTGCATTCAATATTCTGTTTTCTACCCATTGTAACTCTTTTTCTGCCTCAGCAGATAATATTCTTGGACTGTTTAGGTACTTATCACCTTTAAGGGCCATTTTTAAATGCTCTAAGTCATGTCCTTCCACACCAATAATCGTCTGTAATTTCCCCTAATAATTTCTGAAGAGAATTAAGAGTTTGATAACGATCTCTCCTAATTTGTACCTTTTGAGGTCTGATTCTACGTAAGTCTATCTTGTAACCTAAATAGTTATTAGAATCTCCTCTTTGTATCTTTTCTGGGGCAATCTGTAAACCCCAACGAGGCAGAACTTCCTTCACCATTTCAAACATACGTTCCAAAGTTTCCTTATTAGAGTCTGATAAAAGAATGCCATCCATGTAATGATAAGCTACTTCAATGGCAGAGCATTTGAATCCTCTGAAGGTCCATCATTTATACGTAGTTTCTGTACAGCATGAATGGTTGGTAAACATTTTCCATAGCGTCTTACCAGATCTTTTCTACTATCTAAAGATTGTACATAATTTGTATCTGACATTGGAGGAATATTAACCTGAGTATTCCATTGCTGTAAGAGATCATGACCCCAGAGATTTATAGCTATATCTGCTACGTATGGTTTCAGTATCCCTTTCTGTCCTTCCAGTCCAATGCAGACCACTGAGTTAACACTCTGTTGAACTCTATCTAGAGTTCCAATTCCTAAAAATTGTACATTTGCCTCTCTAAGAGGCCATTTCTGAGGCCAAGATTTTTGGGTAATAATAGTTACATCTGCCCAGTGTCTACTAAGAGAGAAATAACTTCATTATTAATGTTCAATTCCAACTGAGGCCTTTTATCATTAATAGAAGCTTGACAAAATATGCGTTTCTCATTTTGTCAATTCATTCATACTTGATTCTTCATCACTATTTAAACTACCATCTAGAGCAGTATCATTTTTCAAAATAGGGAAAGAACTATCTATTAGCCCTGTGAGAGACTGTCTCCCACTGCTAGTGGGAATGACCCGACCTTTCTCGATGTGAGGGCCTTCTTGGTTCCCCCCTCGGGGTTTCCCGACCTTAACGGATTTCCTTGTATGTCCCTGGTCGATCTACATTCATTGGTCCAGTGTCTGCCCTTACCACATCTTCTACATAATCCAGAAGGCAGTGGCCTTTGGTATGAGGCATTGTTAGAATTTGTTTGTCTACAATTTCTCTTAGTATGTCCCATTTTACCACAGTTGAAACATCTAGGTTCCTGGTGCTTTCGTGGTCTCCATGGGAAGTCTCTTCCTACACAAGGTTCTGGTTCATAGTAGTAGTAACCTCTAGCCTCTTGGTATCTATGTTGACCTCTGTAAGGTGTTTCTCCTTGCCAAGCCCTTACATCCTCACCTCTAGGCCTTTTAATTTCCTGTTGCCATTTTAAACCTTTGGAGATGGCTTCTCCTACCCAAGCTCCAGTATCTTGCACATTATAATCAATGTTGGCTGCATACAAACCCATTCTTCTAGCGGAGCTGATCTAATCTTTAAAGGCAAAAATATTCTTTTGCATATTGGGTTTACATTTTCATAAGCTATTGTATATGTAATTGATTGCCTTGTTTCTGGATCTGTTAGCTGTAATTCTACTGCCCTAGTTAACCTTTGCAAGATGTCCTGGAACTGTTCTGTAGGTCCCTGTTCTATTCTGATATAAGCTTCTAGGTGTTCTCCTGGCTCACGAACCTTATCCCAGGCATTTAATGCTGCTTTCCTGCATAGAGACAGTATGTCGTCATCATAAACATCCTGAACCTGTGAGTCAGCATAAATACCCTGACCAAGAAGTTGTTCTAGAGAGTATTCATAACCATCTTTTATGCCCTGATGCTCAAGGAGCTTTGCCTATTCCCTTACTAATGACTTCCACTGGATTTGGCATAAATTCTCACATACTGCTGCTACCAATTGTTCCCAGTCTGTGGGTGTCACCCTGTTAAAGGTTGCCCATGAATGTAATAGCTGTTTTATGTATGGTCTATGGAGACCATATAAGACAACTGATTCTTTAATATTCTTAAGATCCTTCATCTGTATAGGTTGTCATTTATAAGCCATCCATCCATGAGGGTGTTTCTTAGAAGCTGGCTTTTCTACCACTAATGGTGTATGAGTAACAACCTTAGAAGAATAGTCACGATACCTGGGTGGAGTAGGTGCCTGGGATTGGAGTGATTCTGCTTCTGAGGCATCCCAATGATCTTTAAGCCTAGTGATGATAACCTTTTGAAAAGTTTCAATCCCCTTAATCATAAAAGATTACAAGCATGTTAGTGAATCTGTAAATTGCTCTAACTGCTCATTTACATGCTTTTCTAGGTCTTTAATATGATCATCCTTAGACAGCATCTGGATGGCATGGAAACTGCCTTCTAGGTACTGAAGTCTAGATTCGAGGTCATGATTTGTTGATTTTGAGTCCTCAGCAATTGACCTCTGGACCTATGTAATCTGTCAGCCCTGTACTGTAAATTATCTTCCAAACATTCAAATCTAGACTCAAATTTGTGATCTACATTGGATGCTTCAATAATTGATTGAATGGCATTGTAAAATTATTCAACCCTATCCCGGGTATCTTGCATTTTTGCATCTAATTTCTGGGTAACATTGCCTATCTGAGTTACTAGCTGGCTACAGATTTTCTTTAGCTCATCACAGTCTTCTGACAGCTTAGCCTCTAAGGCCTCAGACATGGCATAAATACACTGCATCTCATCTTGTGTAACAGACAGCTCTGTCTTTAGTGTATTGGACACAAAGCCAAGCTTATCATCCAATTTCTGTTCCACTTGCTGCAAAATTGTGGTCTGACCTAATCTGTTCTCCAAAACCTCATTGCGTAAAGCTGTTATTTCCTGCAAGCAGGTGGTGACGTTATCTCTGTCCCTGTTCCTGAGCTCTCTGGCTAATAGTATTATTTGTACCAGCAAGCTAATTGCCATTATGGCATATAGGCCAGTAATTGGTAAATTAGCATCCTCCTCAAACTGTGAATTCATGTAATAAGCAAAAATATTACCAATTTTAAATAATCATAAATATTCTGCCATAATTTTACCTGATTTCTACTCCAGATGCAGTAACTATCTTTGACCAATGGGTGGCACAGGTGTTCAGTTAGTCCAAGGCGTTTGGCAGTGGTGGGTGGCCGCTGTGGTGCTAGGTCACAAAAGCGTCTGTGCTTATTTTTGAGAGTATACGGTCTTGCAGCTGCAACCACTGAATGAGGCACAGTTTTAAGGCCACTGCAGGGACCCTGCTTAAAGCCAAATCCTACTC
Source organism: Cricetulus griseus (assembly GCF_003668045.3). NCBI lineage: Eukaryota > Metazoa > Chordata > Mammalia > Rodentia > Cricetidae > Cricetulus > Cricetulus griseus. Next base: position 307,452,097 of record NC_048595.1, on the reverse strand, counting down.
AAACACAGTGCAAGGGCTGGAGGCCTCCGGGTGCAGGTAGGCAGCACTCTGAGCTGGTCCTGAGCACATGGTGGTAAAACCGTAGGAGGTCTGTGTGAGTCTCCAAGCTGGGAGTTGCTCAGCAGCATTGGGTTGGCTGGGAGCTGGGAACACCTGTGAAGAGAGGGACCTTTCCCCGCTAAGGCCACAAGCCTGGTGGAACCCACAGCCTATCCCAAATGGGGTGTAGGTTTCCAATATCCTGCTCCTGACAACCAGATATAGTGGGAAATTACCAATACGGAGTCAGGTAGAAGTACAAGGGTATCTAATAGGGAAAAGCCTTACTTACAGAACAACCTAGCCAGCCTGAGTGGCAGAGGTCTGTAAGGAAGCCCAAAAGTGAAACTGAAAGAGAAATGCAGTCCCCAAGAGTGGTCAGGCACACCTGTAGCCAGCCCCTAAGTAGGCGTGGCTACAGCTTCCCCTACAAAGATCCTAATTCTAGAACTTAAATAATAAATTGTGTTTTCACACAACTAAGATTGTAGCCAGTATCGTTTTCTTTTAAGAGCAGCAAAATTATTAATAAATTGACATTTATAGTTATTCAGAGAAAGAGAATTAATGCTTATATATAGTGCATCTTTTCCTCCCTACTAATTCTTGGTAGACATGAAATAAATGACGTTTACTTATTGCATTTTACTGTAAGGAAACACCTGAGCAAAAGCATCATAGAGGACAAAAAGTTATTTGGTAGATTTACCAGGTTAGAATCTAACATTTAAGAAATCTCAAGTTAGCAACTTAAGCAGATAGTCATGTCCATAGACAAGAGCAAAGAGGGGGGTCAAAGAGATCAGTCTACATCATGGAGTATCACATATGAAGGTTAGACAGAGAGATTCTGGGAATTTATGATGGAAGACATAAAGGTGGGAACTCCATTGCAATAGATACAAAAGATACAGAAGATATCATGGGATAGCATGCCAAGAAAGCTTCAGATAGAGAGTGTAACTGGCCTAGTTTTAAGACAGAAGCTTTTTGATACAGGTGATGAGCTAGAGATGAGGGGCTTTCCCTGCCCTTTTCCAGCCAAGTAGTTTGCATTCTAAACCCCTGATAATAGCCAAAGGTTTGCAGATTTTGATTTTCACCTACTGGCTTTTGGTTTTGTTTATACGTGATAGTCCCTTGTGATTCCCCAATTCTTACCTCTTGTGATAAGAGTGTTTACTCCCTGATGTAATATGGTGGCCACATTACAGTTCTGTGAGTTATTAGGTACTCAAGTTTAAGAAACTGAAAACAAAAAGATTTTAGGGCCTAAAAATTGGGCCATATTTTACATTTAATGTAAATATGAGACACTTCATACAAGGGATGAGAAATTATGTTTTCAGAATAATGTGATTTTCTTCAAGTTGACCAGAAATAGAGTTGTGATAGTTAGCTTTGATTGGCAACTTGTCACAATCTAGGATTACCTACAACATAGGCTTGCAAGAGGCATTGTCTACACTGGGTTGGCCTGTAAGAATTATCTTGATAAATTTACTTAATAAAACAACCCAACACAGTCTATACCACAGCATTCCTAAGTTTATCTATATAACTGTATTCAAAGTGAGGTGAGTACAATAAGACACCTTCACAATCTTGTGTCCTTAATACCTTGGACACTACTACATGGACATTGCTTTCATTGTTAGGTTCTGGTATCAATTTGGCAGGCCTCCTTCAGTCTTAGCAATGTCAGTCTTGGTGTGCTGCCATTGTACAACACAGGAGGTTTTACTTTAGTGGTGGTAACTTCTCTATCAATTACAGCTTCCTATTCAGATTCAACCCAAATAACATCTTGTTCTGGAACTTCTTCTGCCAAACCAAACTGTGGCAGTGCACCAGTAAGGAAAACATCTAATTCTATATTCTGATCCTGTCATGAGCCAGGGCTGAGACTGAATTTAAAAAATTGAGTTAATTTTGTGAGAATGACATTTCCTGTAAAGGTGTGTTGTCAGCCTGCCTTTAGTAACTGAACTTTTGCTGAAAATTTATAACTAAATTAATAATATGGATTGCAACTAAAATTTACCCTCAATAAGTTTACCCCTTACATACTCAATCTGTTTAAATGTAAATTGCCCTCAAGAGAAAAGTGTAGCTAGTATCCTTATGCCTTGAAATCTACATGCAATCAGGTTTCATAAACTAATCTGTGTGAATAGTTTTAATTTTAAGCTATATTCCCTATTTCAACCTTGTGCCTTTTTTCATGACTCCAATTACCAACAACTTGTATGTGTGTCTCAGATGTGGTTAGATTAGATCTAATATCATCATCACCATACAGCAGCATTGAAAGCAAACTTAAAAACAAATGACTCAATACATATTGAAAGCAACAATGATCTATGTTGATATCTTTTGTTTATGGCTTCTTATCTTCCAGGCTCTCATGAGAATGGTTCCCTAAGCTCTGCCCACAAAATCAAATGTTTCTCCTGCACAAAGATTAAGTCCTTCCACATGACATTATTCAAGTAGCATAAGGACCTCTACAAAGGTTTGCCACTGCAACAGCTTCATTGATGTTAACAATTTTTGTTCTACTTTTATTTTTTATGTTATAGAACATCCCAAGGAAGGCAAAACCCAGCCTAAGGAAGAAGGGAATTATTTTTCTCATAGTTCCTATTTGATTATTGCAAGAAGTAAAATGCAGAAAATTAGAGCATTTAGTAATATCTACTGTAAAGAATAGAGAGATGATAAATAAATTATTTTACTTTTTCCACTTTTATACAGTCCAAGACCTAGTGAATGGCATCATCCACAGTGGGTAGAGTCTTCCAAAATACTTTGACATTAACAGGACAATCACATACATGCCAATAGCCAATGTAATTTAAGAAATTCTCTTTTTTTTTGTATTGTTTTTTCTGCCATTTTTAATTTGAATAAGAAACACTATTGTTTTACATGTCCATCCCAGTTCCCTTTCCAACCCCACCTCCCCTGCCCCCCCACAACTAACACCCTACCTATCCCATATCCTTTTATACTCCCCAGGGGGAGTGAGGCCTTCCATAGGGGTCTGTCATACACTTTGTGATAGGGCCTAGGCCCTCCCCCATGTGTGCAGGCTCAAGGAGTATCCATCTATGTTGGATGGGCTCCCAAAGTCTATTCCTGTGCTAGGGATAAGTACTGATCTACTACTAGGGGCCCATAGACTTCTGAGGTGTATTTACTGACACCCACATTCATGGGGTCTGGATCAGTCACATGAAGGTTTCCCAGTTAGTCTGGGAACCAAGAACCCCCACTTGTTCAAGTCAGCTGTTTCTGTGGGTTTTCACCAGACTTGTTTGGACCACTTTGCTCATCACTCCTCCTTTTCTGCAATGGCATTGAAATTCAGTTCAGTGTTTAGCTGTGGGTATGTGCTTCAAATTCCAACAGGTGTTGGATGAAGGCTTTACATATAAGTTAGTCATCAATCTCATTATCAGGGGAGGGCATTTAAGGTAAATTCTCCTCTGCTGCTTAGATTATTAGTTGGTGTCATCTTTGTAGATATCCAGATATTTCCCTAGTGCCTGATTTCTCATTAAACCTATAATATCTCCCTCGATTATGGTATCTCATATTTGCTCTCCTCTATTCTTCCTCCATCTCAAACTTATTGCTCCTTTTTGTCCTCCTCACCCCTCCTCTTCTCCCCTTCTCATTCTCATAGATACTTCTCCCCTCCCCCCCATGCTCTAAATTTTCTCAGGAGATCTTGTCCCTTTCCCCTTCTCCTGGGGACCACACACATCTCTCTTATAGTCCTCCTTGTTTCCTAGCATCTCTGGCAGTGTGGATTCCAAGTGGTAATCTTTGCTATATGTTTAAAATCCATATAAGAGTGAGTACATACCAGGTTTGTCCTTTTGTGACTGGGTTACCTTGCTCAGAATGGTTTCTTCTAGTTCCATTCATTTGCCTGCAGATTTCAAGATTCCATTATTTTTTTTCTGCTGAGTAGTACTCCATTGTGTAAATGTACCACATGTTTTCTATCCATTCTTCAGTTCAGGGGCATCTAGGTAGCTTCCAGGTTCTGGATATTATAAATAATGCTGCGATTAACATCGTTTAACAGATGTCTTTGTTGTGAGAATGTGCTTTTTTGGGGTTTATGCCTAAGAGTGGAATTGCTCCGTCTTGTGATAGATTAATTCCCAATTTACTGAGGAATCGCTATACTGATTTCCAAAGTGGCTATATGAGTTTACACTCCCACCAGAATTTGAGGAGTATACCCCTTTCTCCACATCCTCTCTAACATAAACTGTCATTGGTGTTTTTGATTTTAGCCATTCTGTCAGGAGTAAGATGGTATCTCAGTGTTGTTTTGATTTGCATTTCCCTGATGGTTAAGGATGTTGAACACTGTCTTATGTGTTTTTCAGCCATTTTAGATTCCTTATTGAGAATTGTCTATTTAGCTCTGTACCCCACTTTTTAATTGGATTATTTGCTATTTTGGAGACTAACTTCTTGAGTTCTTTGTAAATTTTGGAGATCAGCCCTGTGTTGGATGTGGGGTTGGTGAATATCTTTTCCCAATCTGTGGGCTACAGTTTTGTCTTGCTGACAGTGTCCTTTGCCTTACAGAAGCTTCTCAGTTTCAAGGGGCCCCATTTATTGATTGTTGATCTCAGTGTCTGTGCTACTGGCATAATGTTCAGGAAGCAGTCTCCTGTACCAAATCATTCAAGGGTATTTTATATTTCTCTTCTAAGAGGTTTGAGTGCAGCTGGATTTACATTGAAGTCTTTGATATATTTGGACTTAAGTTTTGTGCATGGTGATAGACATTTGTCTATCTGCAGTCTTCTACTGCCAGCATCCAGTTATACCAGCACCATTTGTTGATGATGCTTTCTTTTTTCCATTGTATAACTTTAGCTTTCTTGTCAAAAATTAGGTGTTCATAGGTGTTCGGGTTAATATCAATATTTTCAGTTCAATTCCATTGGTCTACCTGTCTATTTTTGTGCCAATACCAAGATGTTTTCAGGACTCTAGCTCTATAATACAGCTTGAAGTCAGGGATAGTGATGCCTCCGGGCTGATCCTTTATTGTACAGGGTAGTTTTGGCTATCCTGTGTCTTTTGTTTTTCCATATAAAGTTGAGAATTTTTCTTTTATGTTCTGTGAAGAATTATGCTGGGTTTTGATGGGGATTGCATTTGCAAGATTGCCATTTTTACTTTGTTGATCCTACCTCTTGAATAGGTAGGGCATAGGGGATCTTTCCATTTTCTGGTATCTTCTTTAATTTCTTTCTTTACCTGATTTGTTGACATTAGTGTAGAAGGTAAGAACTCTGGAAATGGGAGTTTGTCTTACAATACATGGAACAATCCAGATTGTCTTTTTTTTTATTCATTTAATTTTCTTAGTTTTGGGATAATTGTTGTTTATCATTCCCAAAATGTCAGTAAGAGCTAGTTGCCAATATTCATTGTCCTTCCATAAGGAGGAAATGTCCTCATTAGTTAAAGGTACTGTGATTTGTGCTGGATCATTTCCAGTCAGTTGATGGAGTCTTAATTTGTCCTTTAGATTCAAATCAGAAATCTTTTGTCTGCAAGTCTTTAGCTTTTTGTTTATGTAGCAGAAATATCCTCTCCAACATGGTGTCTTCTCTCTGTATCAGAATCCCAGATAGATTCTCTGGATGGCAAGATAACCAGAATACAGTGTATATCAGGGTTTATGTAATCTACATGGGCATCTAGGATTCTACTTTCAACCAATTGTAATGATCAATGGGTGCAAAACACACTGGAAAATCCCACAGAAACAGCTGATCTGACCAAATGAGAACACAGGACCCCAGTCATAAAGCTGTGCATACAGCATTGTCCTGAACCAAGTCCTTTGAATATGTGTGTCAGTTAGGAGGCCGAGGCAATCTGTGGGACCTCTGACATGGAATCAGTATTTATCCTTGGTGCAGAAATGGACTTTGGGAGCTCATTCCCCATGTGGGGGATACTCTATAAGCGACGATACATGGAAGATGGACTAAACGTTCCACCAAATAATGTGACAGTCTTTGGTGATTCCCATGGAAGGCCTCACCCTTTTTGCAGAGTAAGTGGGGGTAGGATGGGGACTTCATTTGGGGGCTTGGGTGGATTGAAGGGAGAGGGAACTGTGATTCATATGTAAAGTAATATTGTTTCTAAATTAAATAAATAAATTTTAAAAAGATAAAAATCTCATAGTTGTTTCAATTTGCATATCTACTACTAATCTGGATTATAAACATCTTTTGATATTTTCCTCATATACTTCTTTCATTCTTTTGAGAATTCCCTGTTGAGGTCCCAGGCTCACTATCTAATGGTTAATTCTTATATGGGTCTTAATTTTTTGAGGTGTGTGTGTGTGTGTGTGTGTGTGTGTGTGTGTGTCTTTGTGTTTTCAGTAATATTTCTCTGTCCCACATATCCAATTTTCTATTGTGTTGTCACCCTTTTTGTTCTTCTTCATTAAGCTGATTATTTCTATAACTGTACAGAAGTTTTTAGTTTTATGAAGTTCTTGTCAATTTTTTGTCTCAATTATTGAGCAAATAAAGTCCTAACCAGGATATCCAGTACTGTAATTTTATTATGTAGTGTGTTTTCTATGTCTTCTTTTGAAGTTACAGTTTTTAATGTTTCATGTTTTGGTCTCTGATCCATTTTGAATCAATTTATGGTTGATGGTTGATACATGTCTAATTTCATTCTTCTGAAAGTGAACCTCCATTTTACCCTGCACTATTTTTGAAGGTTATTGTTTTCTTGATAAATCAGTTTCCTACAAATATATTGAATTTAAAATAAATGGTTTGTGGTGCAGAAAGATAATATTTATATATATGTACATGTATGTGCTTGTATATACATACATACATTCAGAGTAATGGGGTGTGAATCCAGGGTCACATGCTTATTAGGCAAGTACTAAATTACTTAGCTGAATTCATAGCTACAGGCATTATATAGTTAATATCATATAAGTAATTGAAAAAATACAGTAAGCTATGTATAAGTAATGGGTATGTTCAGACCCTAATATGTACATATTTTCCTTTGTGGATAATTCCTTTCAGCTTATCACTAAATAGCATTTCATTTTCTTAATAAGAGTTTTGAGGATTTACAATCTGTTGCAGGAAAACTCTTGGCTCAGTCATCATATCTCCCCACAGGTAATAGACCAATCTTAGATGAGAGAATTCACAAACTTTGTTTTCTTTAACTGTTTAAGTAGATCATCACAGTAAAAGTTCAATATCACTGTCATGTTCACAATATAACTTCTTCATATGGACTCAAAACAGACATGGCCTCTTCTAGGCTGAGAAATGGGATTTTTGAACCAATAAAGAAAACTAGGTCATTGGAGTTATCCTACAGTGATTGCTTCTATATTTCACTGAAGCAATTTTACAGTAGTTACCAAATTTTAAACATTCTCTCTATGGAGGTTCACAGATTTGTGCCATAGTGTTCTAATCACAATAGGATGTGCAAGAATCTGGACTTGCCGTCAGTAACACATAAACAAGCACACACACACACACACACACACACACACACACACACACACACACATGCACACGCATGCACGCACACCTGTGTGGATTTCATTTTTTATGGAGTTAAAGTGCATTCAATATTTTTATAATATGTAAATATTATAAAATTTACATGAAATATAAAATATTTCAGAGAAATATAAAATTAACATGATGTACAAGTTACAGACCAAAATGAGACTCAAGTAAACTCTGTATCTTACTCTATGATAATTATTTTCCCAAAATTGTTTATAACACCAGGTTCATAAGCAGGTAACAGGCATGGTTTATTATGAGTGTCTTCCAAGATGTGTCCTTTGTCCTGTACTTCATCACATTTATTTTTCTCTCTTTAAGGTATTATAACACCACAAATCATATTACAAGTTGGCGTATTACCCCATAATCCTATAACAGGAACCATTTGATTTTGTTTATTGCATTTCAGCAGTTGTCTCCTGATGCATGGTATATATTTTATAGTTAAAAATTCGATTTCCCACTTTTAGTATCTTAAAATCATGCACTGATCAAACTTTCTGGACTATAGAATTGTCATTCTGATTTGTAGGTATTGAATGAAATCATCAGGAAAATGGTGGTAGACACACATTTTTTTTTTTTAGGAAAAGATAAAGGTGAATGCAAAAGGAGAGTTTTCTCCTGAAATGTGGTGAATTCAGCTATCCATTTGGACATATTTGCTAGTTTATGCCTCATTTAATGTACATAATTCATCTACATATATTTGCTATTGTGATAGTAGCTGTACATGATATGAGTTCAGGAAATGAAATCATGCCTATGACTTTGTCATTTTCAGAACAATGCATGTTTCACCTGGATTATTAAAATATACATCTTTCCATAGATTTACTGGCATACTTGTGGTTTTACCTTACTTGAACAAATAAAGCATTTCTGGGAGATCAGAATGGAGCTAGCCACTAGCTACCAATAGCAGTCTAGAGGACTGTAAAGAGAGACAGGAATTGAGTTAGCTGTGTAGAAACAGGATATAAGCAGGCAGAAACAGGAAACTGTTCTCTTCTCTGCTGAGATGCTAAGGAGGTAAGGTGTGATATAGATTTCTTCTTTTCTCTGATCTCTAAGCATTTCCTTCTTGCTATATATGACTCCAGCTTTTTATTATCTAGACCAATTAAAAACTCCATTTATATTTTAGCGACCAATATGTGGCTTGAACCCATGACACTGAATAATAACTACATTTACACATACCACATTTGTGAAAATAATATCATGTCAGTTGTAACACTGAAGCTTCTGTGTACTGGAAAAATTATAGTTAAGTTTGCCTAGTATCAAATTGCTGATAGTTGAGATAGTTTGATATTTGGAAAACCTGTTTGATTTTCTTATAAAATAATGTGTCAAAATTGAATAAAATGTAACATTATTAGAATGGTCTTATTTTATATGATTTTATTACTAATTTATTTAAAAAATTTTATTATGGATATGAATCTATTAAAACCAGTAATTTTACTTTTTTGAATTGTTCATTAAAAATCTATTCTCCTATCAACATTAGGCATATCATAAGATTTCTTAGTTTATATGCCTAGAATATCTCCATAGAGTATATCCACATATTGACAACATCATATGTTGGAGAATAATAATTCAGTGAGGGAGAGGAGGATGAGGTACAGAAGTGGGTGGTGAGTAGATTAACCAAGACAAAAATTGAAAAAAAATTATGTAACTCAACTAATTAGTAAGATTGTTTTGGAATATAATTAAAAAGTAAACTTTAACTGCAATTATCTTGCAGGAATTGGTAATGCTATTCTGAGATGTCGTTAATTTCTTGAAATCACAGTGCAAGGCATTGCATACTTCTCCAAGTATGCAAGGAAGCCTCAGAGTTATCCAAACTAACACAGCTGTTTGCATTTACCCCAGTTGCCCATCATAACTACACGATGAAGACATCACATAAGTTGGCTACAGGGTATAGAGGACCCAACCTGAAACTAAATAGGTAACTGTTTTTTCTGCTATCTACATTCCACAGTATCAGGAGATTTTATGGAGATAATTGGGGAGGGGGAAATCTCTTAATCTCATCAAAAAGTACACCTAACATACAGCTATGCTGAACTAATTGGATAGATGTGACCATAGGTGCAATAGTGGTATTTTTATTGTGTAGTAATAAACTGCTTTCAGATCATCTTAGAGGACTGCTATACTGTGTGGATTTCATATCTGATACTGTAAATTTATTTCTGTATTCTCCACTCATATAGTAGATCCCAACTAAAGCTTCGTTCCCTTCCACTCCTTTCAATCCATCAATCAACTCCCCTCTTACCCAGATTCACTCCTCTTCTATTCAGAAAAGAGCAGTCCTCCCAGGAATAACAACCAACATGATACAAAAAAATACATTAAGACTAGGCACGAATCCACATATCAAGGCTAGATGAAACAACCTACTAAAAGAAAAGAGACCCCAAGATCAGGTAAAAGAGTCAGTGACACCTCCAGTCATACTTTTAGGAGTCCCACAAAAATACCCAGCCAACGACTACAACATATACAAAGGACCTAAGGCAGAACCATGCAAGCTTCGCGATTGTCACTTCAGTCTCTGAGAGTTCCTGTGAGCCCTGCTTATTTGATTCTGTCGGCTGTGTTCTCCTGGTTTCCTTGATCCTTCTTTATCCTGTAATACATCCTTCCCTCTTTTGTGGGTATCTAAAGTAGCACAGGGAGGAACTGATAGAGATCTCCAATTTAAACTCCCCCTCCCTACCTAATGTTTGTCTGTGGACTCTACATCTCTTCCCATCAATTGTCCAAGGAAGTCTCTCTGATTGGCCTAACTTCTGAACACTAGGCAGAGTAGAATATAATTAGGAATAATTCCATTGACTTTTATTTCTATCCTAGCTCTCTGGGCTATCCATCCTCTGGCTCCTGGTCTTCTACACAATATTGGGAAAGAGCTCCCCCTTTTGGCTTGGGCCTCAAATTAGATCAGTCATTAACTGACCACTCCTACAAGTTCATTTCTTGCCTTGCTCCAGCGCATCTTGAAGACAGGATAGTCAAAGGTGTTTTGGCCTGGTTGGTTTATTAATTCCATCACTGGAAACCTTGCCGGAGCTGGCCATCCTCTGTATCCAAGCAAGGTTGGTAGCTTATCCCTTGCTCTTCATCCTTGCACATAGATACTATAACTTGTGTTATTGGTCTTAACTATTCTTAGAAGTCAAAAATGGAATTGCAAATTAGTTTTGATTTGTATTTCTCTGATGGCTACGGATATTTACATTTTTTAAAGTATTTCTTAGCCATTTGCGATTCCTCTTTTGAGAATTCTCTTTAGATCTGTGCCCTATTTTTGAATTGAATTATTTGGTTTGTCAATATTCAGTTTCTGAAATTCTTTACATATTTTGGATATTAGCTCTCTGTTTGATGAGGAGTTTATGAAAACTACCCATTTTGTTGGATGTCATTTTGAACTGTGGATGGTGTCCTTTACCCTACAGAAGCTTTTCAGTTACATGAGGTACCATTTGTTAATTACTGATCTTAGTGCCTATGCTATGGCTGTTCTATTCAAGAAGTCTTCTTTTGTGTCAATGAGTACATGCTATTCCCCATATTCTTCTCTGTCAGAATCATGTGTCTTGTTTAATGTTAAGGTCTTTGGTTCAATTGGACTTAAATTTTGTGCAGGTATGTGCATATAAGTCTGGATCTTTGATTGATTCCATTGGTCAGCATGTATGATTTTATTAATATCATGTGGATTTAATTATTACAGCTCTGTGGTACAGCTTGAAATCAGGGATGATGATATTTCCAGAAATTCTCTTACTGTATGGGACCATTTTAGCTACCCTGGGTTTTTTATTTTTCCATATGAATTTGAGTGTTGTCCTTTTAATATCTGTAAGGAGTTGTGTTGGACTTTTGATGGAGATTGCATTGAATCTCTAGGTTACTTTTTGTGTAATGGGCAGTGGTATTGTCTTTATCCATAAACATGGGAAATATGTCTATCTTCTGCTTTATTATTCAATTTCATTCTCCAAAGCCATTAAGTTTTTGCCATAAACATTTTCACTTCCTTGGTTAAAAGCTACCCCAAGATACTTTCTATTATTTATGGGCTATTGTAAATGGTGTCATTTCTGTTATTTCTTTCTCAGTCAGTTTGTCATATGCATGCAGGAGATCTACACACACACACACACACACACACACACACAGAGAGAGAGAGAGAGAGAGAGAGAGAGAGAGAGAGAGAGACAGAGACAGAGACAGAGACAGAGAGACAGAGAGAGACAGAGAGAGACAGGGAGAGAGAGACAGGAGAGAGAGAGAGAGAGAGAGAGAGAGAGAGAGAGAGAGAGAGGGTATCTTTTATCTTAAGTTAATCTTAATCTTCTTCCATTGTCTTATTCCTCTAGCTAGTGCTTCATGCCCCTAAACTGAAGAATGGATAGAAAAAAATGTGGTATATTTATGTTACAGTTTACTACTACTCAGCAGAAAAAAGCAATGGAATCTTGAAATACCCAGGCAAACGGAAGGAACTAGAAGAAACCATCCTGAGTGAGGTAACCCAGTCACAAAAAGACAAACATGGTATGTACTCAGTCATATATATATGAATTAAACATAGAGCATAGGATTAACAGCTGACAACCTTGTTCAACAAAGAAAATAGGAAACAAGAAGGACTCTAAGGGAAAAATGCATGGACTCCTTAGAATAGGAAGGGGCAAGAACTCCTGAGCTAATTGGGAGCATGAGTGTAGGGGAGTTGCCTGAATGAGAGGAGGAGAAGAGGAGAGGAGGAAATGGAGGAGCAGAAATACTGAGTTTGGAGAAGAATAGAGGAGAGCCATATTAGAGATATCATATTAAAGTAGCCATTATAGGTCTGAGGACAGATCTGGCACTAGGGAGATTTCCAGAGACCTATAAGGATGACACTAACTGACAATCTAGGCAATGGTGGAGAGCATAACCTACCTTCCCCTATAATGAGACTCATGACTACTTTTTATGCCATCTTAGAGCCTCATCCAGTGGCTGACTGAAACAGAGGCAGACACCCATAGATTTACACTGAACTGAACTCTGGAGCCTCGTTGCAGAGAGGGAGGAATGAGGATCAAAGGGGTCAGACCAGGCTGGTGAAACCCACAGAAACAGCTGCCTGTACAAGGTGGTGCACATGGAACCCAGACATCTGTCTGGGAGGCCAGTACAAGACTGATCAAGACCCCTGAAAATGGAGGTCAATTAGTAGGCCTCTGAACACTAGTGGACCCCTGGTATTGGATTAGTATTTTTCCCTGGTGTAAGAAGGGCCTTTGAGAGCCCATCCCTTGTGAAGGAATGCAGTCTTGGCCTGGACACATGGGGGAGGGCCTAGTCCCAGCATAGGATGATGTGGTGGACTTTGGGGAGCCTCTGTCGAGGGCCCTACCCTGCCTGGGGAGTGGAGGGTGGATAGGGTGGAGGGGAAGTGGTGGGGGAGTGGAAGGAGTGGGAGAGGGAGAAGGGTTTGACATATGAGGCAAGCTTGTTCCTAATTGGAACTAATAAAAAATTTTAAAAGTAATTTTGAATTCGAGGCGTGTTTCTTGTATGAAGCAGAAGGATGGATTCTTTGGGAGCCCATTCCACATAGAGGAATACTCTCTGAGCCAAGACACATGGGAGTGGGCCAAGGCCAGATCCCAAAGAATACAATAGACTCTGATGACACCCTATGGAAGGCCTCACCATCCAGGGTAAAAGAAAGTATATGTGATAGGTAGGGTTTTAGTTTCAGAGCGTGGTAGGGGAGGATGGGAATGAGAAGGGAACTGAGATTGTCATGCAAAACAATCTTGTTTCTAATTCAAATAAAAAAATCTGAAAAAACTATTAGAAATTTTTTTCTTTTGTAATTATTTTGAAAATATTTTCTGCATATTTGAGCTGGTTTCTACTCCATGTTTTCCCATTATAATTAGATTTGGTCTTTTCCTAGTTTCCCAGATTCCCTTCATGTTTTGTTTCTGGACATTCTTAAATTTAACATTTTATTTGACAAATCCATCTATTTATTCTATTGTGTCTTCAGTACCAGAGAATCTGTATTCCATAACTTGTCTTCTTTTGGTACCATTTGAATCTGTAGTTTCATTAAGGGATTTATTCATTGCCTCAATTTTTGTTTGTCTTTTCCTTGATTTCTTAAAGGGATTTGTTTAATGTGCTTTTTAAAGAACATAAAATCATCTTCATAAAATTAATTTTGATATATTTTACTAGTGCTTCTGCTATTTTGGAATATTTAAGGCTTGCTGTAGTATACTACCTAAACTCTGGTGTTGAACTCTTGCATTGGCTGTTGTTTATTTTCTTCTTACATTGCCAACTTGGCATCAGGGTTAGGGGTGATTATAGGTCTAAGTGCCATTTCTGCATTTGTCTTTGTTTGAAATGTGCTTTGTTTCTTGCTTTCTGTTTCTTTTCTAACATTCTGGCCAGTGTGCCATTTTGTTCAGGTACTGAGAAATGCCTCATTGTTCCACAGAATCATCAATCTTTCTTTTAGCAGGTACATAAACAAATGTATACACAGGTCAGTTATTAGTATAATAATAAATGTTCATAACTGAAACCAAATCTAAGAGATATTATTGTGTCATTAAAATATATAAACACTTTAGTATTTCAGTACAGTTGGTGTTAAAAATATTTGACTGTATTTACCAGGAGAACTCTACTGTACAGCCTTACATTTCTTTTTTTTTTTTTTTAAGGAGAGAGTTGTGTACAGGGTGTTAATTGTTTTATAGAAAAAAACTGCTCTAGAACCAACTTTTTATCATCATCTTCTTCATCTTCCTCTTCCTCGTCTTCTTCATCCTCCTCATCAATTTTCTATTTAGAATTAATTTAAGTCTACAGCCAAACAACCCTAAACGTATCTGATCTTGTCTGATCTCGAAGCTAAACATTGTCAGGCCTCATTTGTACTTGGGTGGGAGAATTAATTCAAATATCTTTTCTATGTAAGTTTTAAATATTTTCTTGGTTTCATGGTAAAAAGGATCCATTGAAGATGATATCTCCCCTCTGCATTAAAATTCCTGAAGTTGAATGATTGTACAGTTATATGACAAGAGCACAGTTAAAACCATCCACATGTGCAATCTGTAATTTCTCTTCCACCAAAGTCAGTTCTTTCTCAGATTCAGCTGCTAAGCTCCTGAGACTATGTAAGTCCTTGTCATTTTCTATGGTTTTCAATAAATTACTCAGTTTATCCCGACTTACAACAATAGACAGGAAATGTCTAGTAATCTTTGAAAGTCATTAAGAGTCTGTAATCCATCTTCCCTAACTTGCACTTTTATAATCTACTTTTATATAAACCCATTTTAAAGTCAAAATAATTAATAGAATAACCCCTTTGTATTTTTAAGGAAAAATATAATACCATAAAAGGAAAAGTTTTCTTTATTTCTTTAAACATTATTCCTAAATTACGTACATTTGAGTCAGATAGTAAGATATCACCCAGGTTTTGTAAAACTATTTGTTGAGGAAATTGCTTACAAATCATTTACAATGACTGCTGTCATTGGTACAGGTGGTGTTATTTAACATTCCCTGTGGAACAACCTTCCATTGATATCTCTTATCAGGATGAGAATTATAATAAATAGGCACTGTGAAAGCAATTTTTTTCTTTTTTTAATAAAGTTATAGTGAAGAAACAATTGTTAAAATCAATAGGTATGAGAGGCCATCCTTCAGGCAATAGAGAAGGCAAAAGAATTCCAGACTGTAAAGAGCACAATGGCTGAGTCACCTTATTAACCACTCTTAGATTTGTTACAATTTTCTGTTTTCCAGATTTCCTTTTAGTAACAATTACAGGAGAATTCCAAGAGCTGTTTGATTCTTCAATATCTGAATATTTAGTTGCTTCTGCATCAACTCTTCTAAAGGATATAGTTTCTATGTTGTTAATTATATTGTGCAACCCATACATGTTAGTCTGTCAATCATTTTCAAGGTAGGGCTGTTGGTGCCTTTGAAAGATCAACAGCTGCTGTGCCCTGTTCTTGTACAACATGAATGGTCAGTGACTCTTTTTATAATACCTTCTATTTTTTTTCCCTAGAAACATGTTAATTTATGATTTGTTTCTAATATTTGGGTAATGCTAATCTGACTATTCCATTGCTGTAAAAATCATATCCCCACAAATTCATTGCTATGTTAGTAACATATATGGCTTTAACTTTCCTCTCTGTCCTTCTGGCCCTATACATTTGACCCATCTTGTGTTCTTTTTTTTCACCTGAGATAAAGTTCCAGTTCCTAGAAGCTGAATATTTACCTCCTGAAGAGACAAATTTGGATGCCAAGATTTTCATGAAATTATTGTTACATCCACACCTGTCCCTATCACAGGTTTAAAGGCACCAACATTTATTCATATTTTAATTGTAGTCTTTGCTCATTTATAGAATTTTGTCAAAACACTTGACTTATCCGATTTCCTCCTCTATAGCTATTCTATCATCCAGAACAGCATGATTTCTTATAATAGGTATTAGGTTCTTTATTTGCTCTTTTAAGAAGTTTCCATGATGACAGGAAACAAGTGAACCAAGTTTAGCATATGGGCCTGAGAAAGGCTGCTCAATGGGGTTTCTAGGATTGCAAAGTGTAACCTTGAATGTCCCTTGTTGATCTAGTCCAATGCCTGTCTTTTCCATACCTTCTGCATAATCCTGAAGTGAGGGGAGTTCTGTTTGAATTAAGATTAGAAGAAACATAATTTCTAGCAACACCCTGTTTACAATCCCTTTGAAAGTAATCCCGTTTGTCTCAACTGAAACACTTGACATTTTGATTTTTCTTCAAACCTCTGTAAATCACTTTGCCTACCCAAGTATCCTCATGGTCTTGAGATTCAATATTGTTTATATCTAAGATCTTTTCCTCTAAGGGTACTGATCTTGCCTTTAAAGACCTAATCATCCTTTTGCATTGAGAATTAGCAGTTTCAAATCTAGAGATTCTATTATTGTTATTTCAGCATCTGAATTTGTTACCATTCTATTTACTGCTGATGTCAATCTTTGTAAGAAATCAGTGAATGTTTGTTTCAGGCCCTTTTTTGATTTAAGTAAATGACTCAATATTCTTTCCTATCTCTTCAATTATGTTCCAAGCATTCAAAGCTGCTGCATGGCATAAAGCCAGGGTATGGTTGTCATATGGAGATTACCTTTCTATGGTAGCATAATCTCTTTCTCCAAGAAGTTGATCTTTGGAGATTTCCATTCCCCTATCTATACTCTGTTTTTCAACTGTCAAGCAGCATCTTATTTCCATTATGTTCTCCATTGTAATTGTGGGCTAGGCTCCAAGACTGCTGTAACCAAGCTTCTCAGGGGTTTAGGAATAATTCTAATTGACCACGAGTTTAACATCTGCTTCACAAATGGTGAATACATGACATATGAGACTAACCCTTCCTTGAATCTCCTCAAATCTATCATTACCAAAGGAATCCAACCACATCTTATAGAGACTCTGTCTTTCAGCAATTCCTGTAAGCTTACTGGAGATATTAGGGTTGATTTTTGAAAACCTTATAAGAGAGCAATTAGATTGGTTCTCCATTAAATTCCTTTGTCTAGGTGAATTTCCTCCAGGATCTGTTTTATGAAGTTTTTCTAAGGCTTGTTTCTTGGCACTCATACAAAACAACTTTTAGGGGATAAATGGAGAATTATAAAAATGACAACTAGAATTATCAAAATGAAAATTAACATTATGTCATTCCCAGTTAATTTGATTATCTCTTCATTAATTGTTCCATTTTTAAAACATACATTGTGTAATCATACAGAGACTTAACTCTCTCCATTTTAATAGTGTTTCCCATTTTTTAATGTGGTAATAAACTCTCTTTTAGTTAATTTCTCCCTTTAAGAATTCCAAATTTTCTCACCAATTCTGCTGATGATAATGATGGAGATGTGAGACTGACTGCTTCTGATGCTGTGTAGAACAGTGAAAGGCTGACTGGATTTCAAGGCAGCTACCTAATTTGGCAGCAGCAGCCAAAGAGGGTCAGGCCAGAAAAAGCTCACCAGGAGAGAAAAAGTAGAATGATGACTCCAGCTGCATGTAGCTCTTCCTATGCTTGTGGCTGCAAAGCCACAGGTAAATGACCTTTTTTTGTGAATTCATGTGAAGTTGGGTGCCAGATGTTCCAAAAATTCTAATTGGCCTTAATAAAAACTCAGAATCAGCCATCAGGGGTTGAAAGCTGAAGTATCAGAGAAGTTATGCATCTAGGCACTGGAGTATTCTTACCTCTACCAATGCCCAGATCAAATGGTTACTCTGTATCCTTGAATCCTCAGACCGAATGCTTAGAGTGACTGCCTCAGACTGACTGACTCAGACTGACTGCTGCTCAGACTATCATGAGCTCTATCTCCCCATTGCTGGGATTAAAGGTGTAGTTTTGTACCACCACTGCCTGGCCTCCAAATCTAACTAGTCTGGCTCCTGAGATTAAAGTCATGGGTATGTGCAGCGATGCCTGACCTCCATAAATAACTAGCGTGGCTAGCTTTGCATTCTGATCTTCAGGCAAGCTTTATTTGTTAGATTATTTAAAAAAAATGTCACCACACACTTCTCCACTGCTGGTGGAAGTTCAAACTTGTACAGCCACTTTGGAAATCAATATGATGACAAATCTATTCCACTTCAGATATATCTAAAGGATGCTCCAACCTATCACAAGGACACTTTGTTCAACTATGTTTATAGCATCTTTACTCATTATACTCAGAAACTTAATAGAACCTAGATGACCCTCAATTGGAGAATGGATAAAGAGAATGGAGTATACTCAGCTGATAAAACAAGGACATCTTGAAAATTGTAGACAAATAGATGGAACTTGAAAAAAACATCCTGAATGGTAACCCAGACCCAGAAAGACAAACTTGGTGTGTATTTATGTATAAGTGAATCTGAGCTGTAGAGTAAAATGATATTGTGCTATCATCCACAGACTCAGAGAAGCTAGTAACATGGAGGGATTAAGAGAGAAGCAAGAAACTCCCATGAGAAGGTGTAATAGATTATATTTCAAGGAGGGGGAGCTAGGAGTGGGTGCTGTTGGGAACAGATGAAATTAACTTGGTTGGGAAGAAACAAGAATATATTGGGAGAAATGACTGAAACGGGGAGAGATTTCAGGGCTGAGGTAAAAACCTAGTATAAGGGAAACTCCTTGAAATCCAAGAGAATAACTGTAGCAAAGACTCCTAGTAATGGAGCCTGAACTGGTCATCTTTTGTAACCAGATAAGACAGCAAGTGGAAAGATTTGGATACCAACCCAGTCACAGAACCTACCTACAAGGTGCCCTGCCACCAGTGTTCTGGAACAAGAGAATCCTCATCAAAGGGACCAGAGAGACTTTATCCAGGAATGTATAAAATGATTCTGTGGAAGAGTGGAAAAGGATCAGCTGAACAAGAGGTATCAGGGATATCAAGAGAACATGACCCACAAACAGACTGGACTGGACTCATGGGGACTCACAGAGATCAGGGATCCTGTAGCGATCTGACCTAGATCTTCCACAAATATGTTGTTCTGACAGAGTAGGTTGTTGTTCTTATGAGATTCCTAACAGTGGGAGGAGTGATGGTCTTGGCTGCTTTTTGGGACCCTTTTCCTCCTAATGGGTCACCTTGTCCAGACTTAATATGATGGTATGTGCCTTGTATTATTGGAACACATTATGTCATATTTGGTTGATGCCCCTGAAGGCTTGCTCTTTTCTGGGGGTAAATAAGAGGTTGGGTCTTGAATAGAGATGAAGTGTGTGTCCAAAGGAAAAGAGTAGGGTAGGGAAGAGAGGAAACTGTGGTTGAGATCTAATATATGTGACAATAATAAAATATTAATAATATATTTAAAATTTTTTTAAAATGTGTTTTCTTATTTTTATTAAAATGAGAGTTAAGATCAATGACTCTGGTACTAAAAAAATTTTAAAAAAGTAAGTACTGTTGGTTTCCTAATTTCTTCTTTTTTAAATATTTCTCAATACACAGGCACTTTTAATATCAACACACAGGCTAAGGTACAGGATATTGAGGCCAAGGAAAAGCAGTGTACAAATCATTTTGATTTCAAGTGTATTTCAAAATAGCATGCTTAAATGTTTTCTGTACATATTAATATCATAGGTATAGAAAAACAGATGGGGATTTGGTAAATTGACTTGACTCATCATATCCATAGATGCATCTGAATTGTAAGATAGTGGAAGACATTACAAGAACTCAATTCACATGTGCGATTATTTCCATGTACAGACTACAGAGACTTGAAATGCTTTAAAAGATGATTTGCCTGTATCACAATAACTGGTTTTTATGCACAGTGTGATTCCTATTAAGTCTTTTCCCTAAAAGGAGCTGTATTTCAGCACAACAGCTTCCTGCTGCTTTTCCTATGGCTTGCTTTCCTGTACCATTATATCTGAAACTGCATCATTACTGTTGCAGAACAGAAACTCATGCTATGTGATGACGCCTTGAGAGAGAACTGCAAATGAGAGTTGAAAGTCATAACACATTCTTATTCTTGTTTTCAGTTTGGAGAAAAAAAGTATTATTTCTCATTTCCCTTGCATGCATGATTTCTATAGAAGACCTTTCTGTAATGAGCTCAGATATTTATGTTTAGCCAAGAACTGAATATTGTAAATAACATATATTCATTTTATTTCACTGCCAAGGTTCCTGCTGGCTGTAAAAATTTAGGGTTAACTTCTAGGTTTTGTGCAGTTTTTCACAGGAATAGAATAAATTAATATATTTAACTTATGTGACAAATATTCAGCAATTTTTTCAAAGCTTTCTTCTGTGGAAAGAGAATTTTCATAAGAGAAGAGATAGCAGGGAAATATTCTATACAGACCATATAAGAAAATAAAATTGAAGCATACAATATATCACCTCACCACTACAATATCCAAGAATGTCCCCACTAAACCTGTAAGGAATATTGCCAGAGTAGTACTGTAGTTTAGTTACTTTTACCATATGAGGTACTAAAAATCCTACAGGTGTTTGAAGTTGCATTCTACCTTCCTCTACTTCAATAGCATAATACACAATGAGCTTTTTTAAGAACAAAGTTTTATTTTATTTGCACTCACCAAAATATGCATTAAATCATAAAGTTATTTCTTACTTTACAATTATATAAAATATTTTCAGAAAATACATTTTTAATTTTCTCTCCCCACTACTTCCTTACTACACAGGATACTTGCTGTTTTTGTTGTTGTTGTTGTTTGTTTTGTTTTATGTTTGATCATTTTCTTTCTGTGTCACTGTCTCTCTCTTTCTCTCTCACACCCAAAACAAGAATCAAAACAATCAAACAAGAACCAAAAACAAAAACAAAAGAACAGTGCTTCAAAAACTACCAAACGAAACAAAAGGGCACACACACACACACACACACACACACACACACACACACACACACACACACACACACACACAAATATGGGGTTCATTTTGTGTTTAGTAACTTGTCTTGGACAGAGAGCCTACCTGAGTGTTGTTGCTATGCCCAGTGGTATTCTGTTTGGTAAGGGTGGGGGTAGTGTGTGATGAGTTCTTTTCTACCTCCCAGAAAGCATCAGTTGCAAACAGATTCATTGTTAAATGTTGGACAGTGAGTCAATGTCCAATTGTTAGTGGTGGGATATTCATTGGTTTCAATATGTGCAGGCCCTATGCATGCCACCACATTCACTGTACGTTCACATGTATACCAGTCCGGTTGTGTTTGAAAAACAGTGTTTAATTGGAGTCAATTGCCAAGCTTGGCAGCAATAATCTTTTCGCCTTGTGTTCCATATAGGTTTGTGAGTTTTGAGGGGATAACTGCGATAATGACATTTCATTTAGAGCTGAGGAATCAAAAGTTTCTTAATCTATTCCCATCAACTGCAAGAAGCTGCTTCTTGGATGAAGGTTGAATGAGGCACTGTTGTATGGGTGTAACAATGTATCATTAGTGGGCATTTCTTTATTTGCCATACTCCTTAGCATATTAGTAGTAGTGGGTTTAACCATAGGGTCCATGAATTATATAATCTCAGGTTCTTATACACTCAATAGGACAACATTTTTTTACTATATATTCAATTTACTGAAGAAGGTGAAGTAGTAACCTTAGAGGGTTGGAGTAGCTAATAGTAGCTAATATGTATTGAGGGCTCATTATACAATAAGCATTTATTAACAATATACCTGGAGTTTTATAATCAAAAAGCAAATGGATTTTTTAAACAAAATATTTAAATTTTAATATGTGGTACATAGCAAATAATGGCGTTTAAGTTATCTTCATCTGACTACATTTCATATATAAAATTAAATGAGAGAGTGATATTTATTGAGAGAGTACTCAAAGAAAAAATGCTTTAAAGAATATATTGGGATATAGGGGAATTTCTGCTATACGGAATTATTTTGAGATATCAAAATACTAATTTAACATGATCGATCACTGCAAATATGAAATATCAGTAAGTTTCTCCCTCTCACTCTATGGGTTTGTGTGTGTGTGTGTGTGTGTGTGTGTGTGTGTGTGTGAAAGAAAGGATGTTATTTAAGCTAAATATGAAAATTAACTTGTCATGCAGTCAGGGTTTCCTGTTGCCTTTTATGTTTTGCAATTTATGCAAAAGCATTAAACTGTAATATTAATAGGTAATTTCTGATAATTTGGAGCAATTTTATATTATGTAATATTTAAATCATGATAAGCATATTTATCTCCTCAAATATGCATAACTTCTAAATAATAAAACCTCTAAAATCATTTCATCTTATGCTGGTGGCCATGTCAGAGAAAAACAGCAAGTGGCAATTGACTTCAAGAGATTGCCTACCAAGAAACAAAACCAGGATGGATAAAGCTCAAATAGACAAGCCCCAAGACCATACACAAACCACAGAGTGTCTTTTATTTCTGCTGTGCCTTCACATGTTTTCTGCTGCCATCTTCCTCTGGTATCTGGCATGGAGTGAATGGATGTGGGGAGATCCCCACTACCTGCAATTTACTGTGATTGTCTCATGAAAATATGCTGTTCTACTGGGCAATTTTACACATGAATTATTATGAAGATGATCTGTTTTCCCAAAGCTGTAATGTATAATTGAAAATAACGATGTTAATTTAAGTAGAATTTTGATGTTAAAATATAAGCAAAGGTGTGTCACACAGCTAGAACACATGAGTTTCTACTGAGGAGCTGTATAGATTGAGATTTAGGTTAATGATGAAGAAAAACAACTGAGTCCCAGTAGCCCAGTTACCTTAAATTCTTTCAATCTTAATATTGGTAGCTGTATTCACTGGTTTCAAAGTGCATCAAAGCAGAAACAAAGCTTTGAATATAACTTAAAGTTATACTATGATTTTTTTGTTAAATAGCTTTGAGGTGAAAATGCAAGAAGGCATTCTAATTTTTAGAAAGGCACATAGTTGAATGAGCAACTTTTTAAGGTAGTACAAAGCAGCCCAATTATCATTAGCTGACATGCCTTTCTTGCTAGGCTTGGTTGAAGACCAAAAGTGATGATTGGCTCCATATACCTATATTGTCTTCAAATCTCCTGATATAAAAAACTATTGATGACTGGGTGTGCTTTCAAGTAGAGATGACTGGTTCTTTTTCATATATATAAGTTTAGATTTGTGACTCGACTCGTTTAAGATTTCTTATAAGATTACCTTTTAAGATAAGCAATAAAGTGATTAAACCCTTCTTTTTAACCAGAAAACACAGCCTGCCAGTAAAAGAATACCTTGATTGCTTAAGCTTACACTGTTAACCTATAACATGTTTCTTGGGTATGAATGTATATGGGTTCTTGGTATAATTTGTTTTTCACCTGTAATATGCAAAACATTTTATGATCCTAAGGATATGGAAAACATGCTGTTTTTTACTTATATTCATTGAAATTACTCTCTAGAAAAACAGAATGTAACTACATTGTAATATTTATATTGCCTGATTTTATATATATATTTTTATTAATTCAAGTTAGGGAACAGGCTTGTTTCACATGTAAGTCCCTTCTCCCTCTCCCTCCCCTCACCTCTGTCACTCCTCCCCCACCTCCAACCTACCCCCCACCCTATCCACCCACCACTCCCCAGGCAGGGTAGGGCCCTCAACAGGGTCTCTGCAAATCCTCCAAACTTCCTGTGCTGGGCCTAGGCCCTTCCCCATGTGTCCAGAGCCAGATTGTATCCCTTCACATGGGATGGGCTCTCAAAGTCCCTTCTTACACCAGGGAAAAATGCTAATCCATTATCAGAGGCTCCCTGGAGTGCAGAGGCCTCCTTATTGGCATCCATGTTCAGGGGGCTGGATCAATCTTGTACTAGCCTCCCAGATAGCATTTGTGGTTGATATGCTTTCCCTTGTTCAGGCTGACTGTTTCTGTGGGTTTCTCCAACCTGGTACAGAACCCTTCTATCTTCATTCCTCCATCACTTCAACTAGGTTCCAGATTTCAGCTCAGTGTATTTCTGTGGATGTCTGTCTCTGCTTCCATCCAGCCACTGGATGAGGGCTCTAGGATGGTATAAAGAGTAGTCATCAATCTCACTTTAGGGGAAGGGCTTTTAGGTTATCCTCTCTTCCATTGCCTGGGTTGTCAGATCATGTCATCCTTGTAGGTCTCTGAGATCTCCCTAGTTCCAGATCTCTTTTCGGACCTATAGTGGCTCCCTCTAGTATGGTATCTCTCATTCTGCTCTCTTTCCGCTATTCTTCCACCTACTCAGTGTCTCTGCTCCTCCATTTCCTCTCCTCTACTCTTCTTCTTGTGCTCTTATTGTGGCAGCACCGTCTCCCTTACCCTCATGCTCTCAATTAGCTTGGAAGTTTATGCCACTTCCTATTCCTGAGGTCTATTTATCCCTTAGAGTCTTTCATGATTCCTAGTTTCTTTGGTGAAGAGGATTATAGGCTGGTAAACCTTTGCTCTATGTCTAAAATTCATACATGAGTGAGTACATACCATGTTTGTCTTTTTGTGACTGGGTTACCTCACTCAGGATGGTTTCTTCTAGTTCCATCCATTTGCCTGCAATTTTCAAGATTCCATTGCTTTTTTCTGCTGAGTAGTACTCCATTGTATAAATGTACCACATTTTCTCTTTCCATTCTTCAGTTTAGGGGCATCTAGTTGCTTCCAGGTTCTGGCTATTACAAACAATGATGCTATGAATATGGTTGAACATATCTCCCTGTTGTTTGAATATGCACTATTTGGGTATATACCCAAGAGAGGAATGGCTGGATCTTGAGGTAGATTGATTCCCATTTTTCTGAGCAACCACCATACTGATTTCCAGAATGGTCTTACAAGTTCACACTCCCACCAGCAATGGAGGAGTGTTCCTTCTTCTCTGCATCCTCTCCAGCATAGGTTGTCATTGGTATTTTTGATTTTAGCCATTCTGACAAGTGTGAGGTGGTATCTAAGAGTTGTTTTGAGTTGCATTTCTCTGATGGCCAAGGATTTTGAGCACTTTCTTAAGTGTCTTTCAGCCATTTCAGATTCCTCTGTTGAAAATTCTCTATTTAGTTCTGCACACCACTTTTTAATTTCATTGTTTGGTGTTTTGATGGATAGTTTCTTGAGCTCCTTGCATATTTTGGAAATCAGTCCTCTGTCAGATGTGGGGTTGGTGAAGATCTTTTCCCATTCTGTGGGTGGTCGTTTTGTCTTACTGACTGTGTCCTTTGCCTTACAGAAGCTTCTCAGCTTCAGGAGGTCCCATTTATTAATTGCAGACCTCAGTGTCTGTGCTCCTGTTGTGATGTTCAGGAATTTGTCTCCTGTGCCAACTTGTTCAAGAGGAATTCCCACTTTCTCTTCTAGAAGATTCAGGGTGGCTAGATTTATGGAGAGATCTTTGATCCATTTGCACTTAAGTTTCTTGCATGGTGACAGGTATGGATCAATCTGCAATCTTCTGCTTGTCCAAACCCAATTGTGCCAGCACCATTTGTTGAAGATGCTATCTTTTTTCCATTGTATAGATTTAGCACCTTTGTCAAAAATAAGGTGTTCGTAGGTGCATGGGTTAATATCTGGGTCTTCAATTCGATTCCAGTGTTCTATCTGTCTATTCTTGTGCCAATACCAAGCTGTTTTCAGAACTATGGCTCTATAGTAGAGCTTGAAGTCAGGGATGGTGATGCCTCCAGAAGATCTTTTATTGTAAAGAGTTGTTTTGGCTATCCTGTGTTTTTTTTTCCATATAAAGTTGAGTATTGCTCTTTCAATGTCTGTGAAAAACTGTGTTGGGATTTTGTTGGGGATTGCATTGAATCTGTAGATTGCTTTTGGCAGGATTGCCATTTTTACTATGTTAATTCTACCTATCCAAGAGCATGGGAGATCTTTCCATTTTCTGGTATCTTCTTTAATTTCTTTCTTTAAAGTCTCAAAGTTCTTATTGTACAGGTCTTTCACTTTTTTGGTTAGTGTTACCCCCAGATATTTTATGTTGCTTGTGGATATTGTGAAAGGTGAGGTTTCCATCATTTCTTTCTCATTGGGTTTATCATCTGTAGACAGTAGGGCTACAGATTTGTTTTAGTTAATTTTGTATCTTGCCACCTTGCTGAATGTGTTTATCAGCTGTAGAAGTTTCCTGGTAGAGTTTTTCGGGTCACTAATGTAGACTATCATGTCATCTGCAAATAGTGAAAGTTTGACTTCTTCCTTTCTAATTTGTATCCCTTTGATCCCCTTTTCTTGTCTTATTGCTCTAGCTAGAACTTCAAGTACAATATTGAAGAGGTATGGAGAGAGTGGACAGCCTTGTCTTGTTCCTGATTTTAGAGGAAATGCTTTCAGTTTATCTCCATTTAGTTTGATTTTGGCTATTGGTTTGGTGTATATTGTGTTTATCATGTTTAGATATCCTGTTATTCCTGTTCTCTCCAAGACCTTTATCATGAAGGGATGTTGGATTATATTGCCTGATTTTTTTTAACTTGGGTATATAAGCTGTAAGGGAAAGAATACAAGTAGAGTTAAAAGAAATTAGAAGGAAAACATTAAGAATAAAGATAGAGTTAGAAAGAGTTAAAAGGAAAATATCAAAAATGAGAGAGTTAGGAAAACTAACAACTAGAAGAAAAACATCAAGAGATACAAAAAGGACATTTCTTTATAGAGATAAGAATAGAGGGAATGCAAAATAATAATAAATAAAGGGTCTGACATAAACTAAGGGTGTGAGTGTCTTTTCCCCTTACTCTTTCAGATAAAAAAAAAATGGATTCCCTTCCAGCCCTGTGCTGCTGGAGGCTGATCCCTCAGGCAATGAAAATTTAGCATTTTAATGTGTATATTGTATTCTTGTCTGCAGTTAGCCTCCTGTTGGTACACATAATGAAACTTTTTGTTCCCAACTATAACATAGTACCTACACACTTAGTCTGTCACCATACAAACTGTGATTTATCTCTTCATCACTTCTGGTATAAACTTTTGTGTTCAACATTTTTAGTTTCCATATATGAGTATTTCTTTTTCTGTGCCTAAGTAATATTTTAACACATTATTTTTGTTCATTCCACATTGACACACATGAAGAATTTGATTTTTGTCTGTATATGTAGTATAAATACTACACTATTCAGTATGTTCCATGTTTTCATTATCCTTCTCACAGACACCAAGGTGTTTGCTATATTAATAGTTCTGTGATGAACAGGAAAATCCATCTGACTCATCAACATACTGATGTCATTTGCTGTGGCTATAGCCCCATATAATTATTATGACATATCTCAAGGTATTACCTATTTTATTTATTTATTTATGTATTTATTTTTGGTTTTTCAAGACAGGGTTTCTCTGTGTAGCTTTGGAACCTATCCTGGAACTCACTCTGGAGACCAGGCTGGCCTCGAACTCATATAGATTTGCCTGCCTCTGCCTCCCGACTGCTGGGATTAAAGCCATGTGACACCAACGCCTGGCTAAATTTATTTATTTTAAAATATTAATTTTTAATTAAATTTAATTAAAAACCTTAATTAAAAAATTCCTTAATATCTATGTTAAATTTCTACAAACAATATAAAGGGACTCATTTTCTCCATATCTTTAGTAGTAGATCTAATCATTAATTCTATTAGTCATAGCTGTTATTATTCAGATGATGAAATACATCATTATAATTTTGTTTTTAATTTCTCTGATGACATTTCAGGAAGTTTAAATATTTTCTATGTGTTTGCTGACTGTGAGACATTTATAATTATTTGTTACCCCCAAGATCGGTTTATGTGTATTATTTCTGCTAACTGTATGGTAGCTGGCATTCATGTCTAAACTACAGCTAATCATATCTATATTTTTACTGCATATATCTACATAGGGAGGTTGGTATCACTCAATTAGCAAATAACCTGTGACTAGATAGGCCATAAGTGGGAAGGGAGATCTCAATATTATTACTCTGTTGAATAGTCACAGTATATATAAAACTTCTGATGGCCTATTGCTTCATAGCATCTCTCAATCTATATCAGGAAACTTTTTCTTGGAGTAGATGGCAGTTAGCACATGGATCCTCCAACTGGTCAATGTGCAGAAGAAAAAAGACTCTAGTTTGCTCAGTACCAGATTGAACATCCATATCTTGCCACAGGCCTGAGAATCTTTAGGGAAATTGGGACACATTGACTCTAAGAGCCAATGATGATAGATAACTTCAAGGGTATAATATTTTCCAGATGCAACATGACAGGTGACCATATGAGCTCACATCAATTGTGAATATACTCAAGACCTGTGAAAGTTCCAAAGAGACAAAAATCTCAGCCCAGAGTGCAAAAACGTGGATATTTGCCCCCCACTAACTGAGGAACTATTAACCTTTTTTGGCTGCTGGGAGATGAGTCATATTTGTTTTTGTTTGTTTGTTTGTTTTTATGATGTGACCCAGGATGTGACACTTCAGAGCAAGCCTCAATCCAAAGACTAGCTGGGCAATGGAAAGCAGGCTCAATGGGTATAGAGGAAAAACAAAACAAAACAAAAAAACAACTCATCTGAAAGTTGGGAGGAAAAGAATGAGGTTGAATGGGTGGTAAAGGGAGGGGTGGAAGAAGAGAAGTTGACTATGTTCAAAATGCATGGTATGAAATTATTGAAGAATGCAATTATTTTTTAAAAAACTAGCTGAAACTTTCAGGTAACTGACTAAAGGTACTTTAATGTTTAACAAACACTGCACAGTACTCAGATTGATGTTTTATGGTTATATTTTTATTTCTTCTTCCAATTTATGTTAGACTTTATTTTAATTCAGGGTAAATTTTAGGGATCCACAGGGATGACCCCAACTAAGAATCCAAGCAATGGTGGAGAAAATGCCATTGATACCCTTCCCTATAATGAGATTGGTATCTACCTTGTTTACCATTCCTAGAGCCTTCATCCAGTAGCTGTTCGAAGCAGAAACAGGCACCTGCAGCTAAGCACTGAACCATACTACTGGAACTCAGTTGTGGAGAGGGAGAATGGATGAGCAAAGGAGACATGACAGGGCTGGAAAGACCTGTGGAAACAGTGGACCAGACCTAGTGAGAGCACGGAGACCCCAGTCATAAAACTGTGGAAACAGCTTTGGACCAAACCAAGCCCTCTGAATGTGGATGCCAGCTGGGAGGCCAGGGCAGTCTATGGGACCTCTAACAGTGGAGCCAGTCTTCAACCCTAGAACCCAGTTGGACTTTGGGTGTCCATTTCCTATAGAGGGATACTGTAGCAGCCCAGATACAGCAAGGAGGCCCTGGGACCTCTCCCAAATGATATGAAAGACTTTAAAGGTTCCTGGTGGATGGCCTCACTATCCCTTGGGAGTAGTTGGGGGATAGATTGGGGGAGGTTGGTAGGGAACATGGAAGGATGGGGGGATGGATATATAAATATGAGTGGTAGTTAAAGAATTTAAATAAAGAAAGAAAAAATAAAACAAGAAAAATTAGTAAAAACTTAGAGAGGTAGAAATGCCTGAACAATTTTGCCATAAATATGCATTATTCTAATCCAGGATATAAACTAATTTCCCATTGTAAAAAAAACAACAAATAAGCTTTTAAACTGTAAGACTTCATCAGCACACATATGGACACACTGAAGATATTTTGAACAATGACTGCATTTCAATCACAGTGATTTCTATATTAATCCTTTTAATACTTCTGCAATTATAACTTGCCTGGATACATGTATAATATAAATTTAATTTATTTTCAGTATGTTTCCTACTAGGAAATATACTGGTGCAATAGTGAGATGAGTGTTATGGGTATAGTATATTGTTTTTTGGTTGGGTTACCCTACTGGAAAGCCCATACTATTGTTTTGATGAATTGTCATATTTTCCAAATACTCTTTAATTCCTAGTATCCATAATCATAGATTAACACCACAGAAAGTCTTCCTTGAGAATATTATTATAGCAGGCAAAGGTAAATTCTGAGACCTATAACTAGCCAAAAACAAATAATTAGTAATGGTGGAATGCTCCTCGAAGTTGCAACAACAATATCACCCAACAAGAGACAACATGGAAGAGGTATATATAAGAGTAAGAAGATAGAGAAATGTACTAGAGGAGATATCACTTGGACATGACAGAGACTGTCCATGAATGCATTCATTATATTTGATCTTACTGCAATAAAATATAACAAGACTGTGTCCCTTAATATTTCATTTTCCTCTTTTTGCTTTTTAAAATATTACCTTATTTATCATATATTGTATCTATCTAAATTTAAGTAAATTAGTAAATTTTTTCTTTTATTAAAAGACAGAATATACTAACTTCTATTAGTATATTTCATCAAACCTAGTTCAAATATGTTTTGCCATCATGTTTCTAAGCACTAGAAATTATTCTGAACTATGATTAAGACTCACATTTAGATATAAACATATTTGCTATATAAAAAATGCAAATCTATTATCTTAAACCATGGAAATCTATTTGTCTAAAGATTATATGAACAAAATACTCTCAGTAATATCAGAGAACTTCATAAATATTGGTTAACATCATTTGTTAATTAATATCAGGTTTTCAATTCTATTCCATTGGTCTATCAGTCTATTTTTGTGCCAATACCAAGCTGTTTTCAGGACTATAGGTCTGTAATAGAGTTTGAAGTCAGAGATGGTGATGCCTCCAGGAGTTCCTTTATTGTACAGGGATGTTTTGACTACCCTGCATCTTTTGTTTCTCCACATAAAGTTGAAAATTGTTCTTTCAAGGTCTGTGAAAAATTGTGTTGGGATTTTGATGGGGATTGCAATGAATCTGTAGATCACTTTTGGCAAGATTGTTATTTTACTATGTTGATTCTACTTATTCAGGAGCATGGGAGATCTTTCCATTTTCTGGTATCATCTTTAATTTCTTTCTTTAGAGACTCAAAATTCTTATGGTACAGGTCTTTCACATTTTTGGCTAGTGTTACCCCAAGGTATTTTATGTTGTTTGTGGCAATTTTAAAGGGATGTTTCTCTGATTTCGTTCTCCACCAATGTGTCATCAGTATATAGTAGGGCTATGGATTTTTTTTGAGTTAATCTTGTATCCTGCCACTTTGCTGAAGGTGTTTATCAGCTGTAGGAGTTCCCTGGTAGAGTTTTTTTGGGTCACTAATGTAGACTATCATATTGTCTGCAAATAGTGTGAGTTTGACTTCTTCCTTTTTGATTTGTATTCCCTTGATCTCCTTTTTTGATCTTATTGTTCTAGCTAGTACTTCAAGGACAATATTGAAAATGTATGGAGAGAGTGGATAGCCTTGTCTTGTCCCTGATTTTAGAGGAATTGAATTGAGTTTCTCTCTATTTAATTTGATGCTGGTTGTTGGCTTGCTGTATACTGCTTTTATTATGTTGAGGTATGTTCCTGTTATCCTTTATTTCTCCAAGACATTCATCATGAAGGGATTTTGGATTTTGTCAAAGGCTTTTTTGGCATCTAGTGAGATGATCATATGTTTTTTTTTTCCTCAGTCTGTTTTTATGGTAGATTACATTGATGGGATTTTGTATGTTGAACCATCCTTCCATCCCTGGGATAAAGCCTACTTGATCATGGTGGATGATTTCTCTGATATGATCTTGTATTCGATTTGCCAGGATTTTATTGAGATGTTTTGCATCAATGTTCTTGAGGGATATTGGTCTGTAGTTCTCTTTCTTAGTTGTGTCTTTGTGTGGCTTGGGTATCAAGGTTATTGTAGCCTCGTAAAAAGAGTTTGGCAATGTCCCTTCTGCTTCTATTTTGTGGAACAATTTGAGGAGTATTGGTGCTAGCATTTCTTTGAATTTCTGATAGAATTCTGCAGTGAATCCATCTGGCCCCATGATTTTTTGATTGGGAGACTTTTGATGACTGCTTCTATTTCCTTAGAGGTAATATATCTGTTTAAGTTGCTTATCTGTTCTTGATTCAATTTTGGTAAGTGATAAATTTCCAGAAAATTGTCCATTTCCTTTAAATTTTCCAATTTTGTGGTGTACAGGTTTTCAAAGTATGACTTGAAGATTCTCTGGATTTCCTCAGTGTCCATTGTTATGTCCCCCTTTTCATTTTTTATTTTGTTAATTTGCATGATCTATCGCTGCCTTTTGGTTAGTTTGGATAACAGTTTGTTTATCTTGTTAATTTTCTCAAGGAATTAACTCTTTGTTATATTGATTCTTTGAATTGTTTTTTTTTTATTTATTTGTTTCAACTTTATTGATTCCTGCCCTCAGTTTGATGATTTCCTGCCATCTGCTCCTCCAGGGTGAATTTGCTTCCATTTTTTTCTAGAGTTTTCAGCTGTGATGTCAAATCTCTGGTGTGGCTATTCTCTAGTTTCTTCATGTGAGCACTTAGAGTAATCCACATACCTATGAACACTTGTTTTTTGACAAACAATCCAAATTTATATGATGGAACAAAGAGAACATCTTCAACAAATGGTGCTGGCATAACTGGTTGCAGACATGTAGAAGACTGCAGTTAGACCCAAGTCTATCTATCGCCTTGCACAAAACTTAAGTCAAAATGGATCAAGATCTCAACATAAATCCAGCTACACTGATCTTTTAGAAAACAAAGTGGGAAATACCCTTGAATTAATTGCTACAGGAGACCACTTCCTGAACATTACACCAGTAACACAGATACTGAGGTCAACGATTGATAAATAGGACCTCCTGAAACTGAGAAGCTTCTGTAAATCAAAGAAGATAGTCAGCAAGACAAAACTGCAGCCAACAGACTGGAAAAAGATATTCACCAACCCCACATCTCACAGAGGTATGATCTCCAAAATATACAAAGAACTCAAGAAGCTAGTCCCCCAAACACCAAACAACCCAATTAAAAAGTGGGGTACAGAACTAAATAGACAATTTTCCATAGAAGAATCTAAAATGGCTGAAAGACACATAAGAAAGTGTTCAACATCTTTATCCATGAGGGAAATGCAAATCAAAACAACTCTGAGATACCATCTTACTCCTGTCAGAATGGCCAAAATAAAAAACACCAATGTCAGTTCATGTTGGAGAGAATTTGGAAAAAGGGGAACACTTCTCCACTGTTGCTGGGAGTGCCAACTTGTACAGCCACTTTGGAAATCAATATGTGGACTCCTCAAAAACTGGGAACTCAGTCTAATACAAGATCCAGCAATTCCACTCTTAGGCATATACTCCAAAGAAGCACATTTAATACAACAAGGACTTATGTTCAACGATGTTCATAGCAGCACTATTTGTAATTGCCAGAAAATGGAAGCAGCCTTGATGCCCCTCAACTGAAGACTGGATACAGAGAATGTGGTACATTACACAATGGAGTACTACTCAGTGGAAAAAAACAATGGAATCTTGAAATTTGCAGGAAAATGGATGGATCTAGAAGAAACCATTCTGAACGAGGTAACCCAATCGAAAAAAGACAAACGGTATGTACTCACTCATATGCGGGTTTTAGACATAAAGTATTACCAGCCTACAATCCATACTTACAAAGAAGCTAATAAACACGGAGATCCCTAAGAGAAACATACATGTTCCCCTGGAGAAAGGGAGAGCTTCAAGATCTGCTCAGCAAATTGGGAACACGGGAAGAGGTTGGAGGGAGCTAGGAGAATGAGAAGGGTAGAAGAAGAGGGATGCCGAGGACATGAGGGAGCAGAAAGTATGAGTCAGGGGAAGAATACACGATAACAAGAATGGAGATATCATAATAGAGGGAGACATTTTTGGTTCACAGAGAAATCAGGCACTAGGGAAATGTCTAGAGATCTACAAAGATGACACCAGCTAACTATCTTAGCAATGGAGGAGAGGCTACCTTAAATGCGCTCCTATGATTATGAGATTGATGACGTATGCCTTCATACAGCAGCTGGTGGAAGTAGAAGCAGACATCCATAACTAAGTACCGATCTGAACTGGAACCCAGATGCAGAGAAGGAACAGTGAAGGCCACAGACGTCTAGACCAGGCTGGTGAAACCCAAAGAAACAGCTAACCTGAACATCCTGGAACTCTTGCTCCCCGGTCTAATAGCTGGAATACCTGCATGGGACTGATCCAGACCCCAGGGACATGGATTTCTGTGAGGAAACCTCAGAAATCAATGGGACCTCCTGTAGAAGCCCAGTATTTATCCCTGGCATAGGTGTAGAATTTGGGAGCCCATTCCATTTAGAGGAATATTCCCTGAGCCAAGACACATGGGGGTGGGCCTAGGCCCTATCCCAAAGAATATAAAAGACTCTGATGACAGCCTATGGGAGGCCTCACCATCCAGGGGGAGCAGAAAAGATATATGACAGATAAGGTTTTAGTTGGGGGCGGCAGGCAGGTGAGGACCGGTGGGAGAAGGGAACTGGTATTGTCATGTAAAACAATACTGTTTCTAATTCAAATAAAACAGTTGGAGAAAAAAAAACATCATTTGTTAATATTAGAAGGCACTTTACAAGAAAAATTAAAGTTTCATACAATACTGTCCTATCTTATCACAAGACATACTTCTGTAACAACCCCCCTCAATGGGTTGAGGCAAAATGAGTTCAAGGAAGACAGTGCTACATATTTACACTATTTCAAAAGGAAAATCAGATGAAAGCATTAAATTGAATATATTTATAATCACCTTCAAAATTATAATGAAGTGGTTAACATAAGATACACTTCATGCCTTTGAAAACAGGAGGATTATTCCTCTTCATTTCACAATACAATTCCACCATACTCTTCTTTTTTTCTCCATATTTTATTTAAATTAGAAACATGATTGTTTTACATGTCAATCCCCGTTTCCTCTCCCTCCCCTCCTACCCTGACCCCACTAACACCCTACCTATCCCATACCCTTTCTGCTCCCCAGGGAAGGTGAGGCCTTCTATAGGGGATCTTCAGAGTCTGTCATATCCTTTGGAATAGTGCCTAGTCCCTCCCCTATAAGTCTAGTCTGAGAGAGTATCCCTCTATGTGAAATGGGATCATAAGTCCATCCCATATGCTAGGGATAAGTCCTGATCTACTACAATTGGCCTCATAGTTTTGGGAGGCTTCCTCACTGACAGGAACATTCATGCGGTCCATGCTGTTTTCCCAGTGATCATCATGGGGGCCAAAAGCTCCCTCTTGTTCAGGTCAGCTGTTTCTGTGGGTTTCACTAGCATGGTATTGACCACTTTTCTCATCACTCCTCTTTCTCTGCAATTGGATTCCAATTCAGCTAAGTTCTTAGCTGTGGGTATCTCATTATACTTTCATCAGCTGTGGGAGGAGGAAGGCTCTAGGATGATACATAACATAGTCATGAATCTCATTATCAGGGGAGGGCATTTAAGGTAGCCTCTCCACTGTTGCTTTGATGGTTAGTTGGTGTCATACTCGTAGCTCTCTGGACATTTTCCTAGTGCCTGATTTCACTTGAAACCTATACTGGCTCCATCTTTCATGATATCTCTTATTTTGCTCTCCTCTATTCTTCACATACACAACCTTCCTGCTCCCTTATGTCTCCTCACCCCTCCTCTATTGACCTTCTCATTATCCTTGTTCCCTCTCCCCTCCCCCCATGCTCCCAATTTGCTCAGGAGATCTTGTCCCTTTCCCCTTCTCTGGAAACAATGTATGTCTCTTTTAGAGTTTTCCTTGTTGCCTAGCTTCTCTAGTGGTATGTATTATATGCTGGTAATCCTTTGCTCTATGTGTAAAATCCATATCTGAGTGAGTGCATGCCATGTTTGTCTTTTTGTTACTGGGTTACATTGCTCGTAATGGTTTCTTCTATTTCCATTCATTTTCCTGCAAGTTTCAAGATTCCATTGTGTTTTTTTTTTCTCCCACTGAGTAGTAATCCATTGTGTTAATGTAACACATCTTCTGTATCCATTCTTCATTTGAGGGCCAGCTAGGTTGCTTCCAGGGTCTGGCTATTTCAAATAATGCTGCTATGAACATAGTTGAACATATGTCCTTGTTGTATGTCCTTGTTGTGCTTCTTTTGGATATTTGCCTAAGAGTAGGATTGCTGGTTCTTGTAGGCTGATTCCCATTTTCCTGAACAAACACCATACCAATTTCCAAAGTGGCTGTACAAGTTTGCACTACCACCAGCAGTAGAAAAGTGTTCCCCTTTTTCCACGTCATGTCCAGCATAAGTTTTCATTGGTGTTTTTGATTTTCTCATTCTCACTGTATTAAGATGATATCTCAGAGATGTTTTGATTTGCATTTCCCTGATTTCTAAGGATGATGAGCAATTTCTTATGTGTCTTTCAGCCATTTTAGATTTCTCTGTTGAGAATTCTCTATTTAGTTCTGTACCCCATTTTTTAATTGAATTATTAAGGATTCTGGAAACTAGCTTCTTGAGTTCATTGTAAAATTTGGAGATCAGCTCTCTGTCAGAAATTGGGATTGGTGAATATCTTTTCCCAATCTATGAGCTGCGGTTCTGTATTGTTGACTTTGTCCTTTTCCTTACAAAAGCTTCTCAGTTTCAGGAGGTCCCATTTATTAATTGTTGGTCTGAGTGTCTGTGTTACAGGTGTAATGTACAGGAAGCTGTCTCCTGTACCAATTCATGCAAGGGTACTTCAAACTTTCTCTTCTAAGAGGTTCATTTTTGCTGGTTTTATGTTGAGTTCTTTGATCCATTTTGGACTTAAGTTTTTGCATAGTGATAGACATGGGTCTAACTGCAGTCTTCTACATGCCAGCATCCAGTATGCCAGCACCATCTGTTGAAGATGCTTTCTTTATTTCATTGCATACTTTTAACGTCTTTGTCAAAAATCAGGTGTTCTTAGGTATGTGTTTTAGTATCAGGGTTTTCAATTAGATTCCATTTGTCTACCTGTCTATTTTTGTTCCAGGACCAAGCTGTTTTCAGGACTATAGCTCTATAATAGAGCTTGAAGTCAGGGAGGGTGATGCCTCTGGAAGTTACTTTACTCTACAGGGTTGTTTTGGCTATCCTGGGTCTTTTGTTTCTCCATGTAAAGTTGAGTATTGTTCTTTCAAAGTCTGTGAAGAATTCTGCCAGTATTTTGATGTGGATTGCATTGAATATGTAGATCACTTTTGGCAAGATTGCAATTTTTTTACTACGTTGATCCTACCTATCCAAGAGCATGGGAGATCTTTCCATTTTTCCGTATCTTCTTTAATTTCTCTCTTTAAAGACTCAAAGTACTTGCTATATAGGTTTTTCACTTGTTTGATTAGTGTTACCCAGACATTTTATGTTATTTGTAGATATTGTAAAGGGTGATGTTTCTCTGATTTCTTTCTCAGACCTCTAATCGTCTGTATATAGTAGGGCTACTGATTTATTTTAATCTTGTAACCTACCACTTTGCTGAATGTGAGTTCCTAGGTACAGTTTTTTTATTAACTTATGTAAATTATGATATCATCTGCAAACAGTGAAAGTTTGACTTCTTCCTTTCAAATTTTTATCCCTTTGATCTCACTTTGTTGTCTTATTGCTCTATAGAGAACTTCAAGTACAATAATGAAGAGATATGGAGAGAGTGGGCAGCATTCTCTTGTTCCTGATTTTAGAGGAATAGCATTGAGTTTCTCTCCATTCAGTTTGATGTTGGCTGTTGGCTTACTTTATATAGTTTTTATTATGTTCAGGTACGTTCCTGTTATTCCTGATCTCTCCAGGCCTTTATCATGAACTGGTGTTGGAAATTTTCAAAGACATTTTCAGCATCTAGTGTGATGATCATGTGGTTTTTCTTCTTCAGTTTGTTTATATTGTGGATTACATTGATGGATTTTTGTGTGTTGAACCAATCCTGCATCCAGGGTATGAAACCAACTTGATCATGGTGGATGATTTTTCTAATATGTTCTTGTATTCGGTTTGCCAGTATTTTATTGAGTATTTTTGCATCAATATTCATGAGAGATATTGCTCTATAGTTCTCTTTCTTTGTGTGACTTTGGTACCTAGGTAATTGTAGCCACATTAAAAACAAACAGTTTGACAATGAACTTTCTGCTTCTATTGTGTAGAACAATTTGAGGAATATTGGTATTAGCTCTTCCTTGAATGTCTGGTAGAATTCTCCACTGAAAAAATCTGGCCCTGGGCTTTTTTTGGTTGGGAGACTTTTGATAACTGCTTCAATTTCCTTAGGGGACATAGGCTTGTTTAAGTTGCTTATCTCTTCTTGATTCAATGTTGGTAAGTGATATCTGTCCAGAAAATTGTCCATTTTCTGAAATTTTCCAATTGTGTGGAGTACATGTTTTCAAATATGACCTGAAGATTCTCTGGATTTCCTCAATGTTCGCTGTTATGTCCCTCTTTCATTTCTGATTTTGATAATTTGCATGTTCCCTTACTGCCTTTTGGTTAGTTTGGATAAAGGTTTGTCTATCTTCTTGATTTCTCAAAAAAAAAAAAAAACCTCTTTGTTACATTGATTCTTTAAATAGTTTTCTTTGTTTCCCCTTTATTGATTTCTGCCCTCAGTTTGATTATTTCCTGGTGTCTACTCCTTCTGAGGTGAATTTGCTACCATTTGTTTTAGAGCTTTCAATTGTGATGGCAACTCTCTTGTGTGACTATTATTTTGATTCTTCATGTGAGCACTTAGAGCTATGAACTTTCCTCTTAGTACTGCTTTCAAAGTGTTCCCTAAGTTTGGGTATGCTGTATCTTCATTTTCATTGAATTCTATGATGTCTTTAATTTCTTTCTTTATTTCTTCATTGACCCAGGAGTGGTTCAATTGCACGTTGTTCAATTTCCATGAATTGGTTGTTTTTTTGCAATTAGTGTTGTTTTTGAATTCTAACTTTAAAGCATGGTTTTCCGATAAGACACAGGGTTTTTTTTTTTTTTTTTTTTTTTTTTTTTTTGTATCTGTTGAGGTTTGCTATGTTTCCAAGCATGTGGTTGATTTGATTTTAGAGAAGGTTCCATGTTGTGTTGAATGGAAGGTATATTCATTTGTGTTTGAATGGAATGTTCTATAGATGTTTGTTAATCCCAATTGGGTCATAACTTCTGTTATTTCCTTTGTCACTTTGTTAAGTTTCAGTCTGGTGTTTCTGTCAAGTGGTGAAAAGGGGTATTGAAGTCTCCCACTATAACTGTGTGAGTTCTTATTTGTGATTTGAGTTTTAATAATGTTTCTTTTATGAATGTTTGTTCCTTTGTATTTGGGGCATAGATGTTTATAATTGAGACTTCTTCCTGATGCATTTTTCCTGTGATGAATATGAAATGACCTTCTTTATCTCTTTTGATTGATTTTAGTTTCAAGTCTCATTTGTTAGATACTAGGAAAGCTACCCCAGCTTGTTTCTTGGGTCTATTTGATTGGAATATCTTATCCCAACCCTTTACTCTGAGGTAATGTCTGTCTTTGAAGATGAAGTGTGTTTCTTGTATGCAGCAGATGGATGGATTTTGTCTTTGTATCCATTCGTTAGCCTGTGTCTTTTCATAAGCAAGTTAAGACCATTAATATTGAGGAAAATTAAGGACCATTGAGTGCTCATTCTTGTTTGTTTTTATTTGTTGTTGTTAGTGGTGTTCTGTGTGGATTTACCCTGCTTTTTCTTTTGGCTGTTGGTAAAGTGGGATTATCTATTGCCTATATTTTTGTGAATTTCCTTAGGTTTATGTTTTCCTTCTAGTACTTTTTGTAGGGCTAGATTAGTTGTTACATATTGTTTGAATCTGATTTTATTGTGGAAAATCTTCTTTCCTCCATCTATAGTGATAGAAAGCATTGCTGGGTATAGTAGTCTGATTTGACATCCATGTTCTCTTAGAGTTGGTAGAATATCTATACAGGATCTTCTGGCTCTCAGATTTTCAATGGAGAAATCCAGTGTAATTCTGATAGGTATGCCTTATATGTTACTTGGCTTTTTTCCTTTGCTGCTCTTAATATTCTTTCTTTATTCTGTATGTTTGGTGTTTTCATCATTACATGATGAGGGGACTTTTTTGTGGTCCAATCTATTTGGTGTTCTGTAGATTTCTTATACTTTCAGTGGCATGTCTTACTTTAGGTTGGGGAAGTTTTCTTTTATGATTTTGTTGAATATGTTTTCTGCACATTTGAGTAGGGTTTCCTCACCTTCTTCTGTACCTATTATCCTTAGATTTGGTCTTTTCATGGTGTCCATATTTCCTGGATATTTTGTGTTAAGGGTTTATTGGACTTAAGATATTCTTTGCTTGATGAATCTATTTCCTCTAGTTTATCCACAGCATCTGAGATTCTGTCTTCCATGTCTTGTACTCTGTTGATTACACTTGAATCTGTGGTTCTTGATTGTTTACTCAGGAACTATTTCCAACATTCCCTCAGTTTGTGTTTTGTTTATTGGCTCTATTTCACTTTTTAGGT
The DNA here is from genome assembly GCF_003668045.3 of Cricetulus griseus. NCBI lineage: Eukaryota > Metazoa > Chordata > Mammalia > Rodentia > Cricetidae > Cricetulus > Cricetulus griseus. Next base: position 307,411,363 of record NC_048595.1, on the reverse strand, counting down.
CTTGAACTGTTTCCCTCTGTTGTTTAATTGTATTTCCTTGGCTTTTCTTGATTTCTTGGATCTTTTGGTTTGTCTTTTCTTCCATTTCTCTGAAGGATTTTCTCATTTCTTCTCTTAGGGTCTCTATCATCTGCATGAATTTGTTTTTAAGGTTTCTCTTTTCTGCTTCATCTATGTTGGGATGTTCAGGTCTTTCTGGTGTTGAGTCTCTTGACTCTGGTGGCATCATATTGGTTTTTCTGTTGTATATGTGTTCTTATATTGTCCTCTTCCCATCACATCTTCCAGTGGGTGCAGGTGGTATCTCTTCCTTTCCTGGTATGTAGGGGAACAAGGTTCTCTTCAATTGACTTCAAGAGGGTTTTTTACTCTGATGGGTCTCAAGGTGGATGCAGGTGGGTCTGAGGCACTCACTGTCCAGGTGGGTGGGAGCAACAGTAGCACAGAGATGTCAGCAGACTCAGGGTTTCTTGGTCCTCAGGGGCTGAGTTTGCCTGCTTGCAGATCCCAGGATGGGAATTCCCAGAGTGGGCAAGCAGACATTGGGGCCAAGGCAAATTCTCTCTCTCTCTGTCTCTTTGTGTTCACTTATGCTGATAATATCATATTAGTATGCACTTTGTAATAATGTCTATTATTTTTCGAGTGTTTGCAAGTTGTTAGTCTTTGGGTAGAATGTTGTTCTTCATTGTTTTCTATTGTGATATCAAAAACTGACAGGTAGGAACAATTATTAATACATTTTTTTCTAGTTATGATAATTTAGCTTAGAAAGTTTCAATAATACTTTCAAGTTCTGAGACTTATGTAATAGAATCTGGATTCAAACCGAGGTACTTGTACTTCATTTATAACAGCTTCATATTTTTCTTTAAAATATTTTTATTTTTCTGTTTATATGGTATGTTCTACAAAGGTTTTGAAGCATGTAGATGGTTGTTTATTTTTCCATTTTATAGCTAAGTTTTAGCACAGAAATATTCCTTTAGTGAGAATAGTGAAAATAATACAGTGCTTGCTGAAAAATTAATATGCTATAGTGTTTGTTTTGTTTTGTAAGAAGGGTAGCAAGTCAGATGCTACCATAGTTATCTCCTAGCCTGGGTTTCCAAATGAGGAATGTCTAATTAGATTATAAATATGTAAAACCTGTTTAATTTGTATAAAATTAGCATTTTGAAAACTAGAATGGCTATAACTGTATTGATTTCCAAATGGATTCATCTACTTAGTTTTTTATAATTCCATATGTAAATGAAAACATTATATGCTATTTATTTCCTGGAGAATAAATAGAAAAATAATATAGAGAACTACATAAAATTATTAAAAGGAAAACATATGGTTTGTTCTGTCTCTTGACTGTTGCAAAGGTAAAATGGTTTTCTGATATGTCATATTCTGTTCTTCAGGTATGAATTTTTGTTTTGTTTCTGGACAGGGTTTCTCTGTATCTTAATGATATTGGTTTTAATATGGAAATTTAAACTTTTATAAATCATCCCCCCCAAAAAAAACTTAAAAGAAATCACTATGGATGCCTACATTTTAGCAAGAAAATAAGTAAATATTTTATTTTATTTAAATGGGAGTTATATGTCTGAAAGAACCACAAATTTAAACCAAAGTTAACTCAACTGATATTATAGGTCATTACAGAGACAGTAGGTTTGGTCTGGGAAAGCTAAAGATGAGCTGATTCATTCTAAAGTCTATATTTAGGGAGTTGCCCAAGTTAGATGCCTACAAATTAAACAGTTGGCAAAATTCCTTAGTTGATCAAGAAAGGTCATTTTGAAAATTTATTTTCATGGATTTTACAGCTGCACTTTTAACTCTAATTACAGTTTAAGCAACCTCCATTGACACTTAGCCACCTTCTCCTGTCATCCCTCAGTGACTACACGAAAGGAACAAGTATAATTTCATAAATACTAGGGAAATATCCTCAATTATTGATTGACTCCAAGATCATTGCAACCTATGACTGACTGAAATGTCAAAGGTGGTTCAAATTTTGTCAAAATACACTTCTAAATCATGATAATAAGACTAAGTTCCTAAGGTACTCAACTCATGTTAACTGACAGCTCAATGAAACTTAGGCTTTCTAAAGGAAAACTGTAAGTTCATGTATTTTCAGATTGTTTTTCCCTATGATATCAACAAATGTTAACATTTTATAGTGGATTATAACTTTTTAAAGATGTAGCATTATATTTATTTTTAAATATTTATATCATATTATCATTTTTATACTAGAATAAGAACTAATGCCAACACATACCTTAGGCAGATATGACAGAACCACACCTCTGGCTTTAATAATTATTTTAGAATTATAAATTTATGTAAGCCTTTTCTGAATAGAGCTTGGAATACCAAAGATATTAACTTGTAGTTATAATACTTGACAGCAAAAGTAGATATTTAAAATGTGTGTCTTTTTAAAATGTGCTAACATTTTAACAGTTCACATGTCTCAAAAATTGTCAAAGAATATTGAAATTTAAATAGGTAGTTGGAGAGATGGTTTAGCTTTTAAGTGTGTATACATGTTTAGAGAGTATCTGAGTTTATTTCCCAATACAAAATTCTGATGGCTTACAACCTAAGCTTACAAGACACAAACACACACATACCTATAAAATCATAAACCTTAAAATAAGAAATTTTAAAACACAGCAGACGTCAGCACTGGCTGTTCTCCCAAAGGACATGGGTTCTAGTCCAGCACCCACATGAATGCTTACAACTTATGTAACTTCAGTTGTAGGATATCCAATTGCCTCTTCTGGCCTCTGTGGACAACAGCAAGCACACAAATGTACAGATATTCTTTCAGGGAAAACATATGTTCATATTTTTAAAAGTGAAAATTAAAATACAAATGTAAAGCTAAATAAACATTCACAAGGTAGTTAAATGTTTCCATATTTTTGTGTTTTCTTTTACTATTTCCTTCCAGTTTCATCTTAACTTGAAAATATCTATTTGTAAAAACAAATAACAAAGAAAAAAATACACTTTCATGAATTGGCCAGTTGTATCCTAAGAAACACAGAGACACTCATATTTAACCCCAAATCCAAATGGCATTAGTAGCCAATGTTGCTAATGGTGCATGATGCTTCTGTTGTGTTATCTTCCCAACACTCTATTTTCAAATGTTTTAAATGCAATTGAACTTCATTTTAGTTGCCAGATCACTGTTTTTCTAAGTTTTTATTTGTTTTCTGATTTAACATTTTACTATTTAGTTTTAGTATCTCTGATTCCTTGTGAGTTGTTTTCCTTATGTCTTTGAGGGGTTCTCAGTTGGAATGCAAGTTCAAGGCTTCAGCTAGACTTGCTGATCAACAAGGCCCTACCCCAACCCCTCCCCAGAACTGGAATTACAAGAATTTACTACACTTGGCTTTTTCTGGATGCTCTGGGTTTGAAACTCACATACTTATGCTTGTCTTACAACCACATTCTGGACTATCCTACTGCCTCCTCTAGTATTTGACTCTTTTTACTAGTATTTGACACTTTTTACATTGTTTTTCTTTTTTTTATTCTACCCTATTTTGGTATTTTTCCATTATTTTCCAACTTTAACTTCATTATTGCCTTTTAATCTCTGCTAGAGGTATTTCCATTTTTACTTGGAAATTAGGATACTTTCAAATTTCTCTTATCCACAAACACAATTAGATATCAATTTATAAATAAAAAATAAGGCATTTTAAAATATCAATTACTTTACTTTTTGGATAGGAAATTATAGTCAGTCTTCTTTTGGTTCTTATTTAGCCAGCTAGTAGGTAAATTCAATTTTTAAATATCTTAGTATAAACAAAATATAATAGCATTTCCATTGTACTGAGACCTCTTTCTTCACTTTTTAGTGTAATTATGTCATCTATATTTTTCTAAACCAATTGATAAAGACAGTGAACTATGTATGTCCAGCCTTTGTGTTGATTATAACTTTATGATACCTGGGTGGTCTATAGGTAAATAAAAGCTAGCTCTATACCTAAGTGACTTTCTTGAGGGTAGCATCCAGAGGTAGTTCAGTGTCAGGGCCTGAAGATTGATTATGATACTTTTTATTTAAACCTCAGCTTGATTACAGGAGCTTGAATCTCCCATTGTCTTTCAGATGTCAGCTGGTTACCTCTGGTGGATGCACACCCATCATGCCAAGAGATTTGTATTGGACTAGTGAGGACTGCAGTTTTAGGGGTGTCTCTGGGATTAAAGTAACTATTTATATCAGCTTTGCATATGATAATAGATGTCTTCCAATATCACCCCCATAGTTTGAAAGCTATTTAAGAGGATGCTTGAATAAACTACCTGTGTTGTGGCATAAGTTTTCATTCCTATTGCATCATAATAATTTCACATTGGATTCTTATCTTTTGTTGAAGATTGGAAATAGTGACTCAAGTTTTTCAGATCTGTATGTTTTATCAAGATATTATGGAAACTATCTGAACTTTAATACTGATAAACTCACCAAAATTTTTCTCTTTTGTCATGTTACCCATTTCATTCATTTAAGGTTGACTTAATGGACTATTCTCTAAGACTGAGTTTAGATGAGGAACTGCATGATTTATTTTCTGTTACTGTAATAAAACACTATGACCAGAAACAACTTATAAGAGAAACAGTTTATTTTGGCTTAAGGCTTCAGAGGGAGTGTCCATAATGGTGAAAGCCATGGCAACTAGTGAACCGAGCAGAAAACTGAACAATCATATCTTCAACCACACATAAAGAAACAGAATAAACTGAGAGTAGGACAAAGTTATAAACAGGCAAAGTCTACCTGTACTAGCGATGTACTACCTCCTACAAGGCTCTACTTTGTAAGAGTCCCATAACCTTCCCAAATAGCACCATCATTTGGGGACCAAGTACTTATATAAAAGTATAAATGGAGTTTATACTAAAAATTCTGTTTTATGAGGGCAAAGAAAAGATAGCCAAATTAATAAAGTCGTATTGGGAAAAATAAACTGCAATCTCTACATTCTCATGATTATCCTTCAGAACCAGTTGGGACACAAGCAATCTCATATGTGAATTCTGTTCTGTACATGGATAAAGCACACAGCACTGTGTGTTTATTCTAGAAGAAACCAAAATCCACTGATGCTATTAATCCTTAACTATAAAATTTAGCATAGATACTAGGGATGTGGAAGGTAATGAAAAGAAAAGAAAAAAATAATTCTGTTACAACTCAAATTTCCCAATGTTTCAGTGTAATTGGAGGTCTCTCATCCTACCCAGCAGTTCCCAAATAACCATTCTAAGGCTTAACATTAATTGCAACTGTTTGGCCAATGGCGTAGTTATATTACTATCTCTCACAATTAGATTAGCCCATTTCTATTATTCTGTCTTTTACCAGGAAGCTTGTGGCTTGTTACCTCACATCATTCTTTCCCAGTGGCTATGTGGCTTCTCATTTGGGCCTATAGTTAGAAGGAAGACTTAGGTTTGTTAAGAGTGTATGGAGATGTGATGGGAGACATTTTTTTTTTACAAGAAATAATATGAAACATCTTGAGATAATTATCCTTGAACAACTGTGTCTTCAGTGGGATTAGGAAATCAATCTTCTTCCCTCAGTAGTTAGAGGCCAGGACCTGATAGCAGTCCTCTTTAGGACACTATTAAATTTATGTCACACCTCTTCCTCCATCTCGATACAAGTGTTTATTTTTTTTTAAGCTTTTCCCTTCAAGACATTTTCCTTATTCTTAAAAATCCCAACCTCATTACTAAAACATTGCCTCCCAAACTGTCCAGATCCTGACCAACCATAGCTGGGATGCTATTCCTATTTGCTTGATTATACCCATTCCACAACTCAGGACCAGTTGGCACACAAGAAAACTCATATGTGAATTCTGTTCTGTACATGGATAAAGGACAGAACACTGTGTCATTATTTTACAAGAATCCAAAATTCATGGATGCTATTAATCCTTAGCCATAGAGTGCATTCAAAATCCCTAACACTCTCAGTTATGTCCTACTTGGCAGCTGAGGATCCACTGCAATCTGCAGGTGATCATTCAAATGTACATCATTTGCATTTTTAAAAGAGGGAGTGTTAGCAAGAGGGAGATAGAGGAGGAAAGAAAACAGAAGATGGGGATGTTAACCATCCACAGAACAAAAGAAAGACACACAATATAATTTAAAGTGATAATAATTGTAGGATAAACATTCTTTAGAAACACACATCAGAGGGCTTAGATTCTGCCCAGGACCTCACTCTGACCTCTATCAGAGACAAAGATCTACATCACTGTTACAGGAAATGGAAGAGATAAGAGAGAACATCAGGAGAACACATAACAGCAGTGTGAAATAAAGGGGAGGTGGCAGGGAAAGCCTGCTTTTGTTGTTGTTTGTATCTATTTTTGTCTTCTGTTTTTTTCTGTTTGCTTTCCTTGTATGGTAGTCATCAGTACAGGTACGCATGCAAAGGAATTTAGGGACAACAGGAGAACTGGCTAAAGACTTCAAGGATGGGCAGGACAAGTGAAGCAGGCATTATTTCTGTAAACTGAAGAACTGAGATATAGACAAGGGAGCGATCGTGTCTAAAACGTATTCACACTGCTTGTCTGCCAAAATAGGGGCTTTGTGTTCTCTGAAGCCAGTGTTCAAATATGCAGTGTTGACACCTGGAATACCAAGGAGTCCACCTGGTAAAAACAATTGGCATACCATAGAGGCCACTTGGCACAAACAACAGGGTTTGAAAGCATGGAGCTGTCAGATGTGGGTATACCATGCTGGTGGCTGTTCTGAGGCTGTGGATCCTGCCGAAGTTTATGATGGCTAATGATGGTCTCCTGTTTACTGACACTTGGTAACGCTGGAGCTGTAGTAGGGGAAAGAGCTGCCTGCCGCTGTAATCAATGTTCAATTCCGTATTCCTGCTGTAGAGCTTTAACAAAAGCATTTTTTCAACTAGATGGTGTGTTCACATTTTAGAACCTTTTCCCATTTGGAAGTCATACACAGAGGATCTTACCATTCTTTTCTTGCTTCCAGGGAGGTGTGAATTCTGTTTGGTACTGGCCCATACAAAAGGTTTGACCATCAGAAGTGAGGCACCATTCTTGCTTTGGCTGTCAATGACACTGCGACTTCTTCTATGTGTACCATGCAGATGAGCTCTCTTTTGACTGCCCTAGGTAGGAAGTAAAACAAGGGAACACCATGATTCGGAGGCATTATCTCCAAGAGCATCTTTTCCAGCTGGATTCAAAGAGCCAGTTTGGCTACAGCCTGTGAGTTGGCAGCTTCACTCATAGCACTGGGGCAAGGAAGTGGTGAAGATACTCTCTTCACAGTCCACAGCTGAATATGGGAGGCAAGGTTCACATAGATGGCAGCAGACACTGCACACTTACAGGGAACAAAAGAACTTGACTGTGGGTGGTAACTGATGCTGGGATTCATGTTAGGTGGTATGTCAGGTACAATGCCAAGCTATGGTAGTCCCTGCTGTCCCTGATGTTGGGCTGGATTTGGTGCAATAAGAAGTTGAGATATTAACATGGGTAGAAGGGTGGTATTTGTTGCTGAATTGATGACACTGTGACCCTGTAATGTTCTAATGTTTTGCTGTTCAATCTCTTGAGCTTCAGGCTGGGAGAGAAGCTTAGATAAGCTTTGCTGTCCCACACATGCAGGAGATAGCTGAACAATAGATGGTGCATTCTGCACAACTGGAATCTTTTGTATCACATTCTGTTTCTGGAGCTGACTATGCCTCAGTTTCTTTAACAGCACCAAACAAGCTTCTTATAATTGTAGCTCATCTTTCAGGTGCTTGGTAACTTGTTGCTGTTCCTCAATGCCTTCCCCATAAACATCTCTAGGTTGGCTGCTTTGAGGTTTTCTTCAATCCGGGAGCTAGAGTGGGGACTGGAAGCCTCATTGTCAGATGAAACAATTATGTCTGGCTAAGGACTAGCCTTCCTCAGCCTGTCTCACTCCATCTGTATTCATATCCACAGACTTATCATTGACGTTTACTTTGCCTAGCCTTTCAACAGTCCTGTTGACTCCGTGGGGCTTGAGAATGCTGTTGAGTTTCTCTTCATAACTCTTGACACCAGTGCTGTCTTCTTTGGTCAGTAACTCATGTGGCACCTCATGAGTTACTTATTTGCCAAGTCTTTCCTTTTCAGCAGTGCCAACAGTCATTTGAGTCATTTTGACAGGACATCTCCCTCATCTGCTGGGTCAAACTCCTCTTCAAAAGGTTCAAGTGAAGAGTATCTTCCGTCATTGTATTCATCTTGGTAGCAGCAGAACTCCCGACCGACTAGGTCGCCTGCTCAGGCTGAGGCAAAGGTCTCGTAAAGAGTCAGGCATGGCACAGTGGCATACAGACCCCACTGGCAGGTGCAGAAGTCCGTTTAGGAGAGGGGGCAGGCCGAGTCAGGGAGGAAGGACAGGCCAAGCCACTTTGGTAGAGACAGGGACAGCAAGATTTAAGCTTGAAACAATCTGGTGCCCTGGAAAGTGTTTGAAAAACCCTGAGAGGTGCTGGATTTGGACATTTAATTAGGCATAAAGCTGTTTTATATTTTTAATACTGACAAGTAAAACAACAGATCCAATCACTCTCCTATAGATAAATCATAAGAGACCTCAGTTCTCTATCAACACCTCAACTCCCTCATTAGATGTGACTGTGATACTTTATATTGGCTACAGAAAAGTATAATCCATCTAATTCTTTCAGAATCATACAAACATAAAAGGATTTTGTAATTCAATACATTTATGTAAATTAACTTACAAGGTCACTATTTCTTTGACTTGAATATTGCTATTTTATTGGCAGCTTACTGGGTAGACCTATGGAATGCCATTTAAGGGAAAAATATTTTGTAGTATTCATTCCAAGCTTCAAAAACTTGCAACCTATATTCAAGATCTTTCAGGCATTGTTTCTCCACTGACGACTCCAATTTCTTGTAAAGCATGGCCTACCAACAAGCTGATCAAATATGAGAATGAGAAGCATACCTTAATTCCTGGAATGGAATCATGAAAATAATGTTGAATATATTTTAGTTATTTTACTTTTTCCTCTCTTAGGCTTTTAATATTTGACCAGTTAGGGGATGAAGATATATTTGTAGTGAGCTTGCTTAGCATGCTCAAGGTGTGTTTTGCCAAGTACCACCAAAAAACCACATAGAACTTCTTTAAAAAACATCCAAATTATGTCACATATAAATTGTTTATAAATTAGTGCCCCATGGATTAGAAGACATTCCGCATTATTTTATCATAGAATATTTATTAACATTGGGATTGAATTACTTAAATTTATTAATATTATATAATCCTGTAATTGGACAACACCTAGAATTAATCTCAGGGTATCCTTTGCATTTGGTTTGGAATTCAGTAATTAGCATGTTTTTAAACTTCTGATAACAATTTATTTTCTGATTTTCCCATTTTAAAATTGCATTTATTTTATTATTTTGTAAATGGTGGTCTATAATGTAATATACAAAGGAATTTTAATAAAATATTCCAAAATCATTCACTTACACTATTTGCAATACCATGTTATAAATGGTACCTGTAGTTGTTCACCCTAGTGTCCTTGCTTATGCTCTTTTCCCTCTATGGCAGTATGCTGTGGTTTAGTACTAAATGTGGAAATAATTCATATGTTTAACACTTGTTTTTTAAGACTTTTCTTCAGAAACTCAATTCCATAATACCTTTCCTCCATTTAATTATTTTTCATCACCTTTAAATATCTGAATTAAGATCTAATTTAAAAATATTTTAGATATACCATAAGCTACCCCAAGTTATTCATCTATGTGTCACCTGGTATGTTTTTGTGTTTTTATATATTAAACCATGTAAGTTGATTTGTTAAAATCTAGTGAACAAAACATTAAAAAAAACTTTGGTTGTATCATGAAAATCACCTTATTAACAAGATACCCTACTTCTCTAGTTTTTGCTTCCATGAAGGATACTAATGTTTCAGATAAAATGAAGCTACTTTTAACACAGCAGTATAATTTAATTCAGAAATGATGCTAATAAGTTACCTTTAATCGTATAATCAAATGAAGATTAGTCATCTAAAAATACAACCAAAATAGTCTAGGTATACTTTACTTATGTGTACATTTAAAGCAAATTAAAAGGCCATCTGTTTCATCCCCCAACATGTGGAAGTTCTATCACTAATCAGAAAGTCAGGTAGTAGTTTTACACTTTGTCTCAGTCTTCCAATTCTGGTTCCTATCTTACCCACAGCTTTGCAGCAGAAAACAACATGAAACATTTCACCAACAGAATACAGTAAATTGAAGAAAATATCTGAGGCATTAAAGACAATCTAGAAGACCTTTGTCACAGAAAATGTTAAATCTAAAGTAGTCTAGGCGTAAAACCTTCAGAATATCTGGGACAATATAAAAAGTACAAATTTGCAAATAATAGGAATAAAAATAAAAACGAAATCAAACAAAAGGTACAGAAAATATTTTCAACAAAATCATAGAAGAAAATTTCCCTAAACTAAAGGAGGTGCCCATCAATGTACAATAAGTATATTGAACAACAAGTAGACCATAAAAGAAAAATTTCACATCACATAATAATCAAAGCACTAAAAGAAATAATATTAAAAGCTGCAAAGAAATAAATGAAGTATGATACAAATGCAGATTCAATAAAATAACACCTCACTTCGAAATGGAGACTCTAAAAATCATAATGTTTGGACAATGTTCTAAAGAGTCAAAGAGACACAATATCTAACTTCAAATATGGATGTACAGAAAGTGCTACAAGAGAAACTTCAATCCAAAGGGATTAACTATAGCCAATAAGAAAATACAAAGAATAAAAAATGCAAGGTAAGTAAATAAGAAGGAAAAACATACAGCACATGCACACATCACTACCACCATCACCATCACCATCACAGCAGCAAAATAAAATACCAGGAATCAATGAGAATTAACTTGTAGAACAATCCATTTGTACATCATGAAAACACATAAATCAGATTGGTGTAATAAATTTGAAATGGCCAATAGCTAGGCAGGATTTTCAGGGCAGAGAGAATGCAGGTAAGAAAAAGGCACAGAAGCCAGCAGACACAGAACAAGTTGTACAGGTAAAATGTAATGGAGGTAAAAGCCACAATGTAGAATGTAGATGAATAAAAACATGAGTTAATATAAGTTACAAGAACTAGTTAGAAACAAGCCTGAGCTATCTGCTGAGCATTCATAATTAATAAGAAGTCTCCAGGTGGTTATTTAGGAGCTTTCTGGTAGGACAGAAAGGTCTACCTACATATACTGTCCAATATCTGGCCAAATATATCCACATAAGCTCTGAAAAAAATTAAAAAATATAGTTTGTGTACAGAGTCAAACTCAGCTTTATGGTGACACATTATCTTGGGTAGGCTCAGTGCTAGTGCCATATAGAGGCATCAATCTTTTAAGAGGCTCAATAATTAACTAGAGTTTATGAGCAGTGGGCAGTGTTCCATTGTGGCATGAGACTAGGTAGAAATGCTTACTGCAGCATGGACTCAGAAACCTCCCAGATCTGAGCCAATAAATGTGACTCCCATCAGTACCTATACTATGAGGCTAGACTCTCAGTGCACACAGGGGGATTAGAGCCAGGCACCAGACCACCATGAGCTAAACTGTTCAGGGATTAAGATTTTCCTCATGTAGAAAGAAAAATTTACAGATATGCAGTAAAGCAGCTTCAGACAGGATAAACAAACAAACAATCAAACAAAAACATGTTTGTTACAGTGTGTTTAAAAATGTGTATAAAATTAAGGAAGAAAGGAAATAGGATATAAATATCCATAAAAATACAAATTATTTATAAATAACAAAAAAGAATTGGCCACATAAAGATGGGAAATACACAGGGAATCTGGCTCCTGTACGGTATTGTATTGTCTTTAAAGTTTTTGTTTACAGATGAGCATACAATAGTTGCTAACAGATATTGGATTATAGAACCTACTAAATTATACCAACCTATATGTTTTAAAAATGTCTTACCTTCGAAATGGAAGTCAAAATATGTTATGTTAAAGAAGAAGTGATTTTTTTCCACACAGATGGAGAAGCTAGGAAATAAGGAGGACCATAAGAGAGATATTTGTGGTATCCAAGAGAAGGGGAATGGACAAGATCTCCTGAGATAATGGAAAGCATGGGGGGAGGGGAGAAGGAGTTAGGAGAAAGATAAGGGGAGAAGAGGAGAGGAGAGGAGGACATGAGAGAGCAGGATGATCAAGTAATGGGAAGAATAAAGAAGAGCCAAAAAAGAGATACCATAATAGAGGAAGCCAATATTGGATTAAAGAGAAATGTGGCACTAGGAAAATGTCAAGAGATCTACAATTGATCCCAACTAACAATCTAAGCAATAGTGGAGAGGCTACCTTAAATGCCCTTCTCCAACAATTTGATTGATGACTACCATATATGCCATCCTAGAGCCTTCATCCAGTAGTTGATGGAAGCTGAAGCAGAAACCCACTAAACACTGAACTGAACTCCTGGAATACAGTTTCAGAGAGAGAGGATTGATGGGCAAATTGGTCAAGACCAGGCTGGAGAAACCTACAGAAACTGCTGATCTGAACAAGTGTGAGCTCATGGACCCCAGACTGATAGCTGGGGACTGTTCCAGAACCCCTGAACAAGGATGTCAGTTTAGAGGCCTAGGCAATCTGCGGGGCCTCTGGTAGTGGATCAGTATTTACCCCTAGTACATGAATGGACTTTGGGAGCTCACTCCACATAGAGAGGTACTCTCTCAGCCTAGACACACAGGGGAGGGTCTTGGCCCTGCTCCAAATGATATAGCAGACTTTGAAGATCCCACATCGAAGGCCTCACCCTCCTTGAGAAGCAAAAAAAGGGATGAGATAAGCAGTCAGTGGAGCCTGGCAGTGGTGGCACATGCCTTTAATCCCAGCAGGAGGCAGAGGAAGGCAGATCTATGAGAGTTTGAGACCAGTGTGGGTCGGTGGAGAACAGGGGAGGAGGAGAGAGAGGGGGAACTGGAATTGACATGTAAAACAAGCTTGTTTCTAATTTAAATTAAAAACAGAAAAAAGAAGGAGAGATTTTTTATTTCCATAGAAAATGATAGACTGTGGATTCATTCAAGGTTGGTAGAGATCAGATTTGATAAAGGAATGCACCCTGAAAATCCTGGCCAGAGATATAAAGAAATAAAATAATAAAAGCTGCAATCCATATGACATATATTTTACCTGATCAAACATGAATCAAAAAGTTATCTTTGGGTGGCTTAAATACAACACAGACCATTCTTATATTGATACAGATATGTATGCTACCTTAGGAAGCTTTTGTTTTTTAAGGAGACAGGACCAGAAACAACAAAATTGGGTGGATCAGTTGATCCAACCTCTCAGACTTCCTCTGTTTCAGTTTCCCCAGAGTTGTGCATCCAGAACAGCTTCCAGGTTGCTGGCTGAGATAGTCCAGCCTCACATATGATTCCACATAGGACATGATAATTATCCTAATTTTCTCAGATTCCACCAAAATGCCAGTGTCCCCAGACAACATCTAGAGAACACAATGACCACATTCCCAAGAGATGGGGGTAGGTGATATTTGCTTATATGCTGGGTTCTGGATGGTTGTCAGCATATGGGGGGGGCTAGTTAAAGTTGTTATTGGCCATGATCAGAGAACAACTAAATGAAGTAGATTAATCTCAGTAATTTTTTTATAAAGGGAGAAAGGAGGTATACAATTGACAGGAAATGTGTACATTATGAATCTTCTTTTAACCTACAAAACAACCACTAGATGTAAATATTTTACATAGATGTCAATTTTTGTATATTGATTCTAATTCAAGGCTATTTTTGTTATACTGTATATGTATATATGTTTCTTTTCTTATTTGGGCTATTGTGCTTATGCAGCTCATTTAAAATTGTAATATATAGCTGGGCAGTGGTAGCATATGACTTTAGTCCCAGCACTCAGGAGGCAGAGTCAGGTAATCTCTGTGAGTATTAGACCAGCCTGGGCTACAGAGCTAGTTGGCTACAGAGCTAGTTCCAGGACAGCCTCTAAAGCCACAGAGAAACCTTGTCTCGAAACAAAACAAAACAAATATGTAATGTATAATTAGAAGTTAAGTTTTGTAACTGGATGGTTGTCTCCCACCTGCTACTTTGAGAATAACCACTCTGAGGCTTAATATTAATTAGTAATGTTTGGCCAATAGCTCAGGCTTATTACTAACTATCTCTTACATTAAAATAAACCCAGTTTTAGTAATCTAAGTATTACCACTTGGCCATGGCATTACCAGTCTGCCTTTGTGTTGTTCCTTGTGTGTCTGGATGTTTTCTCTCAGACTCTTCCTCATTTCTCCTGTATCTATGCTTTGATTTCCCTCTATCCTATCTTTTCATAGTCCAAAGTAGCTTTATCAATCAACCAATGAGAGCAACACTTATTTGCAGCATACAGTAAGACAACCCACAGCTCAGGGTAGTGTGTATTCATCTATAACAATCAAATTGTACTCATACTATAAATGTTTACAATTTTAAACATATATTTTTATGTAGAAAGATGGTATTCAAATACTTCAAAGACCTATAGAATATGGCATTTAAAAGGTTTTGCTGACATAGGGTTTTTCATGAAAATGAGATACTTCTGCTCCTCTGGTGCTAATCTATTTAAAAAAGAAAGATGATGAGCGTCAAAGGACCTCCGTATTGAGTGTACTTTCCTTATGGCAAAGCTAGACATTTGCATAAGAAACTATCCCTGCTTTGATTGCTAACAGTATGCTGATCAAACTGAACATACAGGACACACAGGAAAATGACTGCTAAACATTGAAAAAACAATATGGGAGAGTCTTTCAAAATTCCTGCTTCACAGAAAAGTCTGTCAAATATTCTATGCCTGTAGGCTGAGATTGTTTTCTAAATGTTGCAGAGGAATCTTGGGGTGACAGTTCAGGTACTCAGATGCCTCTGTCATTTCTTAGTTTTGGAAGTGGCTCACACTGTACTTCTGGTTAATTCAAGTATTATATCCTTCTGGGGTCTTTGACAGAACTGGAGACGAGATAGTTATAGTTTTCCATAGTTATGATAAAAGATCAATTAGGTATAAGAGTTTGGTCTCATCAAGAGAGGATAGGTAATGGAATATTTCCTCTAAATTTGGCAAATACAAACAGACTAGACATTGTAATATAATCCCTACCAGATTATTGTTCTTATTGTATATAATTTTAGTATGTTAGAGTTAAAAATCTGTCTTTTTTATTTAGATATAAAGGGAGAAATGTTTTGAAATAATCATTTTGTACACTGTGAAGATATGTCACTATGATTGGTTTAATAAAAAGCTAAATGGCTAATAGCTAGGAAAGATTTTGTAGGTTAAGAGAATGCCAAGGTGAAGGCAGAGAGACCTGAGAAATGTGGAATGAGTCAGACACACAAATGGGATAGAGGTAAAACCCATAATGTAGGACACAAATTAATAAAATGTAGGTTAATTTAAAGTATAAGAGATATTTTGAAACAAGGCTAACCTATCTGCTGAGATTTCAAAATTAATAAGTCTCTGTGTGGTTATTTGGGAGCTGGATGGAAGGATATGAAGAGTCTGACTACAGAATTACTCATAGGTAAGTGAACATCAACAGTACATAATCCCCTATAGAAAGGCATAGATTAGAGTATTTTATAAAAGAAAAAGAGCATCCTTCCTTCTGCTACATCCAAAAAACACACATTAAAATCAAGGACAGACATACCCTTGTGGTAAAAAGAAGCAAAAATATATTCCAAGAAAATGCCCAATAAACAAGGCACTGTAGCCATTTTAATATCTGACAAAATATACTTGGATCCAAGTGAGTCAAAGAGATATGCAATCACTATATTCCCATGAAAGTAAAAACACACCCAGAAGATATATCAATTCTAAACATCTACGCACAAACCCATAGAACCCAAATATGTAAAAGAGTGAATTACAGTTTAAATCACATATTGAACTGACCATCACACAATGATAGTGGATGATGTTAGTAACCCACTGTTACCAATACACAGGTCATCAAGTTAAAATTTAATCAAAAATGCTGAGGTTATATGATGCCATAAACCAAATGAACTGAATAGATATTTAAAGAATATTTCTCTCAAACACAATGATAGTGGATGATGTTAGTAACCCACTGTTACCAATACACAGGTCATCAAGTTAAAATTTAATCAAAAATGCTGAGGTTATATGATACCATAAACCAAATGAACTGAATAGATATTTAAAGAATATTTCTCTCAAACAATAAAAAAACACATGATTTTCTCAGACACTCTTGGAATATTTTCCACCATTGACCTATGCTTGTACACACAGCAAGTTTCAAGAGATACAAGACAATTAGAATGACATCCCTTATCTTATTCATACCACAGAGAGTTAAAACTGGATATCAACAAAAACAAACACACCAGACAGCTTAGTAAGAAAAGCAACAAACTACTGAATTAAAAATTAGTTTATACAAAAAATAAGAAAGTATGAGTGAGTACATAACATGTTTGTCTGTTGGTGACTCGGTTACCATTCATTCAGGAGGGTTTCTTCTAGTTCCATCTATTTGGCTTCGAATTTTAAGATTCCATTGTTTTTCTCAACTGAGTAGTATTCCATGGTGTAAATATGCCACATTTTCTCTATCCATTCTTCAGTTGAGGGGCATCTGGGTTGCTTCCAGTTTCTGGCCATTACAAACAATGCTACTATGAACATATTTGAACATATGCCCTTATTGTATGAATGTGCATTCCTTGGGTAAATGCCCAAGAGAGGATTTGCTGGATCTTGAGGTAGACTCATTGCCATTTTCCTGAGCAATCACCATACTGATTTCCAAAGTGGTCTTACAAGCTTTCACTCCCACCAGCAATGGAACAGTGTTCCTCTTTCTCTACATCCTCTCAAGCACAGACTGTCATTGGTGTTTTTGGTATCTCAGAGTTGTTTTTAGTTGCATTTCCCTAATTGGCTAAGGATGTTGAGCACTTTCATAAGTGTCTTTCAGCCCTTTTAGATTCCTCTGTTGAGAATTCTCTATATAAGTTCTGTAACCCACTTTTTAATTGGATTGTTTGGTGTTTTGGAGACTAGCTTCGTGAGTTTAATATATATTTTGGAAATCAGCCCTTTGTCAGATGTGAGATTGGTGAAGATCTTGTCCCATTCTGTGTGCTGCCTTTGTTTCTTGCTGACTGTGTCCTTTGCCTTACAGAAGCTTCTCAGTTTCAGGGGGTCCCATTTATTAATTGTTGATCTCAATGTTTGTGCTACTAGTGTTATGTTCAGGAAGCAAAGGATGACCAGACTACAATCCACATCACCAGAAGAACTAGAAACCAAAGGGGATCCCTAGAGAAGAATGCATTGTCCTCCAGAGAAGGGGAAGAGGACGGGATCTCCTGAGCTATTTGGGAGCATTGGGGTAGGGGAGAGGGAGCTGGGAGAAAGAGAGAGGGAGAAGAGGTGGGGAAAGGAGGAAATAGATGAGCAAGAAGTTTGAGTCAGTGGAAGAATAGAGGAGAGCAGGATGAGAGATATCATAATGGAGAGAGCCATTATAGGTTTGAGGAGAGATCTGGCACTAGAGAGATTTCCAGAGATCTACAATGATGACACCAATTGGCAATCTAAGCAATAGTGGATAGGTTACCCAGGTGCCCTTACCTATAATGTGTCTGATGACTACCTTATATGCCATCCTAGAGCCTTTATCTAGTGGCTGATGGAAGTAAAGCTAAAAACTGAACTGAACTCTGGAACCCATTTGCAGAGATTGAGTAGTGATAAGCAAAGAGGTCAAGGTCAGGCTGGTAAAACCCACAGAAACAGCTGACCTGAACAAAGGGAAGTGCATGAACCCCAGACTGATGGCTGGGAGGCCAGCATAGGGTTGATCCAGACCCCTGAATGTATGTGTCAGTGAAGAGGCCTTGGCACTCTACAGGGCCTCTGGTTGTAGATCAGTATTTATCCCTGGGTTAGGAAAGGAATTTGGGAGCCCATCCCATGTGGAGGGATGCTCTCTCATCCTGGACAAATGGGGGAGGGTGTAGGACATGCACAAGATAATATGACAGTCTTGGGGGATCCCCCATGGAGGGCCTTACCCCCCCTGGAGACCAGAGGGGGAATGGGGTAGGTGGTTTGTGGAGGACAGGGGAGGGGAGTGGGAGGGATCATGGATTGACATGTGAAGCAGGCTTGTTTCTAATTTGAACTAATAAAAATTATAAAATGATTTAAAACATTTTAGAATAAAATGAAAATGAAAATATCACACCCAAAATTATTGGACAAAAAGAAGTCAGTTCTAAGAGATAATTTTATAGCATTAATTATCAATACAAAAAATGGTTAAAATTTTATTAGTATCTTAACAGTACAAATGAACAATCTAGAACACAAAGAAGAAAGCTCACCCAAAAGTGGGGTTTTTATTTCTTGATTGCAAGAAATAATCAAATTCTTGGCTGAAATAAAAGAAACAATGAATAAGAAAAAAAACACATAAAAATCAATGAAACAACCAGTTGACTCTTTGAAAAAATACTTAAGATTCAGAAATCCTCATCAAAATTAACGAAACAGTTAAGAGAGAAGATCCAAATTACATAAATATAGACAAAAATGTGGTTATGATAGCACACACTTGATGGGGAATATTCTTCTGTATATGTTTATCTTATTGTTTGATGAATAAAATACTGATTGTCCAGGCAGAATAGGTAGGACAAGGAGACAAGGAGGATTCTGAGAAGTGTAGGCAAAGAGGAGTTGTAATGTGATCCCAGGAAGTGACATAACTGGGTAACCATAGATGTCTGGAGGTCTGTACAGACAGGCAGGAAGTGAGGTATTTGGGCAGAATCAGAATATAACCATGAACAAACAGGAATTTTTTCTTTTCTCTTCTCTGAGGAGATGCAGAACAGTCACAATGTAGGACATGAGAGGATTAACTGGTCTGGACTCATTCTCTGGTAAGGGAAGATCATGTAGATATACACATATTAACATTTATGGGCCAATAATTAAGACTGCTAATCAATAAGAATCCCTAGTCACAGACAAATCATTTCATAATTAATATAGCCTCTGTGTGTTTCTTTGGGGCTGATAAGGATGGTGGGAACTCACAGGCCAGAAGTTCACAATGCATACACTGAGAGAATCCACATAATCATAATGAAAATATTTAAAAAGCATATATGCCAACAAATTGGAAAATCAAAAAGAAATGGATAATTTACTAGACACATATCACTTAGCAATGGCAAATCACGATAACATAAGTGATTTAAACAAACCCATAACCTGCAGGGAAATAGAATCAGCAATAAAAAAAATCTACCAACTATAAATTGCCCAGGGCCAGATGATTTTGTCACAGAATTCTACCATACTTTCAAGAAGAGTTAACTCCAATATTTCCAAATTAATCCACAAAATATAAATAAAAGTTTTATCGCCCAACGGTTTCACAAGGCCACAGTTGCCTTGATACATAAGCCATATAATGATAAGATTCCAACTTTCCTTATGAATGTACATGTGAAAATTCTCATGCAAATGATTTCAAAATTCCCACTTTTTACCTATGTTTTCTTAGATTTTTTTTAAAGGGGCTTTCTCTCTTATCTTCATAAGACTGCTTGAAAGTCTTTTCCTTGTTTGTCAGCTATGTTGACATCTTGTGGGCCAGGGTAGGTTTGCTGGACTCTATTGGAGATATATTATTCTTACTGTTATTGAGTGTGTTTATATGCTGGCTTCTAGATATGTTTTTGTTGGGTGGGCATTTGTGTTTCTTGCTTTCTGTTTCCTCTCTGGATTTTAGGAGAGTGTGATGGCTGTATGTTGCCTGGTAGAAAATTTTTTGTGGAAATGTTTCCCCATCCTGGTTAGCTGTTGTGTTCCCTAGAAATGTGTGCTGTTGTTGAAGGATGGTTGTGTGGTAGGAGCCTTAAGAAAATCCTGGAAAACACAAACACTGCAAGGAAATGAATAAAACTGTTCAATATCTGACAATAGAAAATGTAATCAATAAAGAAAACAAAAATGGAGGGAATTCTGTAACTAAAAAGGAATTTGAACAGGAGCTAAAGAGGTAATCTTTATTGAAAGAATAAAAAGGAATCTCAGGCATTGCAGATATGATAGAACAAATTGATACATGAGTTAAAGAAAAGATTAAATCTAAAACAACTGCTGACACAGAATATCCAAGATATCTGAAACATTACAAAAGACTAAATCTAATAATTGTAGGAATATCAGAAGAAACAAGAAGCATAGCAGGCACAAATTCAGAGATTAGAACAGAAAGAATGTACCTTCATCACATAATAATAAAAATCACTAAGTATACCAAATAAAAGAAGATAATTAAAAGTTGAAAGGAAAGAGACAAAGTAATATGTAAACCCAGTCTGATTGGAGTTACACCAGACTTGTCAATACAGACTCTAAAAGCACCTAAGGCCTGAAGAGATATGTTGCAAAATTTAAGACAAGACACATGTCACCCAGATTACTATAGCAAACAAAAATTTCAATCACTGTGGATGCATAAAATAAGACATTCTATGATAAAACAAAATTTAAGCAATATTTATATGCAAATCCATCCCCACAGGAGGAAAATTCCAACCTATGAAGGCTAAATACAACCATGGAAACACAGAACTGTCTTAATTAGGGTTTCTATTTCTGGGAAGCAACACCATGACCACAGCAATTCTTACAAGGAAAACATTGAATTAAGGTGGCAGCTTACAGTTTCAGAGTTTCAGCCTATTATCATCATGACAGGGAGCATGGGATCATGCAGGCAGACATGTTGCTAGAGAAATAGCTGTGATTCCTACATCTTTCAGGCAATAAAAATCTAGTGAGACACTGGGTTGTATCCTCAGCATAGAACGCCTCAAAGCTCATATTTGACACACTTCCTCCAATTAGGCTATACCCACTCCAACAAAACCACACCTCCTAGTAGTGCCACTTCCTATGAGGTTATAGGTGCCAATTACATCCAAACTACTACACAGACTAAATAACTTCAGACCAGAAATATCAAAATAATGGAAACACACACACACACACACACACACACACACACACACACACAGGCACAGAAAAACTAACACATAACTACACATATTCACACATACACAAACATGCCACCACCACAAAAAAATAATAGAAATCAAATATCATTGGTTATTTGCTCTCAATATCAATGGTCTCAATTTTTCAACAAAATGGCACAGACTAACAGAGTGGATTTGAAAGCAGGATCCATCTTTCTGATACATACAAGAAACATATTAGGAGAGATATTATCTTTGGATAAATGCTTGGGAAAAGATTTTCCAAGCAAATGGACCCAAGAAACAGGCTGCTGTAGCCATTTCAATAACTTAGCAAACTGACTTAAAACAAAAACTAATCAGAAGAGATAGGGCAGGACACTACATGCTTATCAAAGTCTAAATCCACCACGGTGACATTTCAATTCTTTATATTGATGTCTCAAACAAAAGCACATCCTCCACATTTGTAAAAGAAACACTACTACAGGTTAAATCACATATTGACTTTAACACTCATAGTTGGGAGACTTCAAACGTCATGTTACAATGGTCAGGATAGCACATGAAAGCTGTACAAAAATGCTGGATTTACCAAATGTTATAAAACAAATGAACAAAAATACTTACAGAATATTTCACTCAAACAATAAAGAATATACTTTCTTCTCTTCACCCCATAGAACTTTCTCCCAAAGTAACCACATTCTTAGACACAAAGCATGTCTCAGTAGATACAAGGAATATTTGTTTCTTATCTAACCACCACAGATTTGAGCTTAATATCATCAACAACAACAGAAACAAGAGTAAGCTTAAAATCTCATGGAAAGTGAACAAATTTCTACTCAATGAAAAAATGGGTCAACAAAATAATTAAACTTTTGAGAACAGACTGAAAATAAATGCAGAGATAAGGGACTAGAGAATGAGTGGGGGAAGAGGTGGAGGGAAGGGGAAAGAAACAAAGAAAAAACCTGGAATAATACCTTATAGGTCACTTAAAGGAACACATGAAAGCATCAGGATAAAGAAAATAAATCACACACCAAATCAGTAGAAGGTAAAAAAAAAAATCATCAATCTAATGGCTGAAATAAATAAAATAGAAACAAAGAAAGCAATATGAAGAATCAATGAAACAAAGAGTTGGGTTTTCTTTTGAGAAAATCAGTAAGATTGATAAAGTTTTAGCCAGTTGAGTAAAAGGCATCCAAACTCACAAAACCAGAATGAGTAGGGGAATAAGACAGCAAACACCAAAGATACCCAGAGAATCAAAAGTCATACATTAAAATCTGCACCTGACCAAATTGAAACATCTAAAAGAAATGGATAATTTTCTCTAAAGTTACCACTTACAAAGTTTAATTTAGATCAGATATGCAATTGAAATAAAAGTATGCTTTATAGAGAGATAGAAGCACAAACCCTAAAAAAAAGGCCATGTCTAGATGATTTTAGCAGAGATGTCTTCCAGAAATTCAAAGAGTTAAGGGCAATACTCCTTAAACTATTTGACAAAATAGTCATAGGAAGTCACAGTTACCTTGATACCCAAACCACATAAAGACCTAACAAAGAAAGATAATCACAGACCAATTTCTCTGCTTAATATAGATTAAAAAATACTCACGTTCAATAATTCCTTGCAAGCTGAATTGAAGAACATATTAAAAAGTTCACCTACTATCCACCATGATCAGGTAGCCTTCATCTGAGAAACAGGGATGATTTAATATATGAAAATATCAAAATGCAATCCCTATACAAGCAAAATGAAAGAAGAAACACACATATACTCTCAGAAGATGGGGAAAGGCTTTTTGACAAAATTAATCACCCATTCATGAAAAGAATGCTGGAGAAATTAGGGATATAGGGAACATTCCTCAACATCATAAAGGCAGGTTACCAAATGTACATAGCCAACATTAACTTAAATGTAGAGAAACTTAAAGCAATTAAATTAAAATCAGAAAAGAAACTGGATTGTCCATTTTTACATTCATGTTCAATATAGTACTTGAAGTCTTACCAATAAGGCAGTGGAAGGAGATTAAGGAACTAGACATTGGAAAAGAAGATTTCAACATATCTTTATTTGCTAATGATATGATAGTATACATAAGTGACCCTAAAATTCCTCTGTAGTATTACTGAAACTGTTAAAATAATCAGTGAAGTAGTGAGATATAAAATTAGCTCATTAAACAATGAGTAGCCCTCCTGCACAGAAATGTAAATCGACTAAGAAATAAATCAGGTAAACAGTAGACTCAAACAATATAAAAGATTTTGGGGTAACTTTAATCAAGCAAATAAGAGGCTTGAAAAAACCTAGATGTCTCCCAAATAAAGAATGAATAAAAAAGACTGGATGCATTCACATTATGGAGTATTTCTTAGCTGTTAAGAAGTGATATCATGAAATTTGAACATAAATGGATGAAACAAAAAATATACTAAATAAGGTAACACAGACCCAGTAAGACAAATATGGTATTTATTTATTTATTTATAGGTAGATATTATATTCTAAATAAATTATAATCATGATATATTTTACGGACCAAGATTTAGATAGAGGGAGCGACTATGGGCAGGGGGAACACAAGGATCTCACTAAAATGGGAAACAGAATGTATTTTATGTGTATAATGGAGCCCTACTGGTGGGGAAGGTGAGGAGAGATGAGGATGAAGGATGGAGTATGGGCAGAGACTGGTATAATTGAGGACCATTTTAGTGGTGGAATGGAAACCTAGAACAGCAGAAACTTCCTAAAATATATGAAGGTTATTATAATGAAATTTCAACATATTAAGGGAAATGGCATTACAAGTATTCTCTTGTCATCAAATGAAGGTTCCACTAATGAGATTTAGTTACATCCAATTGAGTTATTGGTCATAGGGATCTATGGAAGCCTCTAA
The DNA here is from genome assembly GCF_003668045.3 of Cricetulus griseus. Lineage (NCBI taxonomy): Eukaryota > Metazoa > Chordata > Mammalia > Rodentia > Cricetidae > Cricetulus > Cricetulus griseus. The sequence goes on along the minus strand of NC_048595.1, from coordinate 307,387,141 downwards.
ACAACCCATACTGTTGTCAAAACAGTATGCAGCCATCCACAAACTTACAACAAGACTCTCTTGTTGAAGATAATACCCACAAAACTCTTTGAAAATGGAAGAGAAGAGCATGTGCCTAAATAGAGCATTCACTTCATATTCTAGTTTCTTAGGTTTGGACTCTAAAAGATAATGCAGGCTACCGACGAGAAACGCAAACACCAACCAGCCACAAAACTGTGGATCTACAATCAGTTCTCAGTACAAAATATGCTAGGGCAATGTGACAAAAGCTTATGGAAGTAAGCAACCAATGCCTTATTTGATTGAAGGCCCACTCCAGGAGATGTATCTAATATGTACCACAGCTTGGGTAACCAAGACCCAGAGACTAGGGATCACTGAGACCTACAGTAAAACCAAATACTACTGGTCTTAAAGAAAAATATATAGTAAAATGACTCTTTTTTCAAATTTTTTATTAATTAATTATTTATTTTATATCTTGACTGCAGTTTCCTTTATCTTCTCTCCTCCAACTCTCTCCACCTTCCCCTCCACAACTTGCCAATCCATGACTCCTCTGTATTTGTTCCCAAAAATCTCTGATGGGCATCAGTAAAGTATGTCATATCAAGCTGCCAGAAGACCAATCACTTCCCACTGTATTAGGTCTGGGTAAGACAATCCAGAATGATGTTTTCCAAGAGACAGACAAAGCATCAAGTACAGCATGGCTCACATTGCCAGAAGTCCCACAAATAGACCAAGCTACATAACTGTCACATATATGCAGAGGGCCTATTTAAGTCTCCTGTAGGATTACTGGTTGTAAGTTCAGACTCTGTGAGTTCCCATGAACCAGGCTAGCCATTTCTGTGGTTTTACCTCTGAAGTCCCTGATACCCTGGTTCTTACAATTCCTTATTCCTCTCCTCAGTAGGGTCATCTAAACAAGAACATCATCCTGAATGAGGTAACTCAGACCCAGAAAGACAAACATGATGTGTACTCACTCATAAGTGTGTATTTTCTGTAAAGTAAGGGATAACCATATCTCAATACACAGACCCAGAGAGGCTAGGTAACAAGAAGGGTCCAAGAAGGGACAAATAACTCTACTAGGGAATGGGAAATAGAAGAGATCTTCTGGTTGGACAGGGTTCAGATGTGAATGGAAACATGAGGAATTGGGTTGGAGTGGGCAGATGGAGAGAATGCTGAGAAAGATGACTGGAATGGGGTCTTAAGAGAGTCATGTGGAAGCATCATGCAAGGGAAACAGTCCCAGGATGAGCCCAACTAAGACTCCTGGCAACAGTAGATGCTTACCCAGAGCCAGCCACCACCTTGTATAGGATTGGTGACTACCCCATTTGTCAATGGAGAGGCATTATCCAGTGACTGACAGAGGCAGCTAGAGAGACTCAAGGCTTGTTTCTAGCTAGCTCTTTTTTGTTAAATCAAATAAACCCATTTCTATTAATCTATGTGCTGCCTCAAGTTTCATTTACCTCATCTACGTACTGTCTAACCAATTTTCCTGCTTCCTCTATGGTCTGGCTGACTGATTCCCAGCTAGCTGGCTGTCTGGTTGGCATGCCTTTCCTCTCTGCCTACCAGCCACACCTATCCCTCCATTGAGTAGCTATTATTCATTCATCTTTTTATTAGATCAATCAGTTGCATTAAGCAGGCAAGGTAAAAAAGCAACACATCTTTATGAAGATGAACAATTTTTATGCAAAACAAACACATGCAACACATTTTACATAGTTAAAAAAATATTCTATTCCACAACACAACGAAGACACTGTCTAAAGTTTTACATACATATTGTGTATAGGAAAGCCTTATTGGTTTATCTTAAATTATCTCATAAATAAATGCATAGTTTATACAAAGAAACTACTGACACACCTGGATCTTTGATAGCTGATTGTGTTGCCTTGTGTGTATCAGGAAAAGAAATTTTATATGATAGTACAATTTTTGGATATATACATTGTTGTTGATAAAAATTACATGTATTTATAGAGTTATTTTAAAGTTTTAGAGGTACAATAAAAGTTTATTTACAGACACAACTGTAAAATTCATGAAGAAATAAACTCTAGTCACAATCAGTTCTAGGAAAGACAAAAGCCAAGGACTCATGAGGAGTGTTTAAACTATTTAATGTGAACAAAGTAGACTTGCCTAACTCTCTGATTAAAAAATCATTAATAGGTATATATTCTCAACAAGCTTCAGACAAAGAGCTATCAGATATCACATATTCTCTTTGATATATGAAATTATTAGCATAAAAGGTGTGAGGACCTTTTGGAGGAGTGGAAGAAATACACATAGAGTAGAATATCAAAGAGGAACTGAATAAAATCAAAGCATGTTACATGTATGAAAAGACATTGTTTTGTACATAGTAAAATACATACATAGTAAAACATTCATATTGTAATCTTGTAAAATGAGTGAAGGAAAGAAGCAGATAGTTGTACAATGAATCAGAAAATTTAGGTAAGAGGAATAGAAGGAGACAAGGATCCAGAATCTGGGCTGAGAAGATCTATCTATGCTCCTGACTCTGAAGTGGATGTCAAACTCTAGTCCTGTCTCAATTTCTTCAAACCTTGCTGACCCTAAGATAATTTTCTTTCTATTCACCTCATAGCATTTCATTTATTCTGAAAATTAAATGCAACTTTGTTTATTAAAGCCAAGGAACAGTGAATAGGCCAAGAAACTAACGCTATTAAAAAACAGAAAATCTGTGGCAAAGTAAGTGGATGACTGCTTTGAACAAATAGTCCTCATGGCTTACTCATCATAGGTCCCTATCTTCATTTTTGTGAAAGAAATCCTAGATTCTTTCTATTTTTGTGATGACATGGAAAGAATTCTGTTTCTTTCTTTTCCTTCTGCATTGTCAAATAAAGTTATATTAGAAACCTGTCTTGGAACATAAATCAAGCCTTCCTTAGTATTCTGAAGATTAATTTCCATCTTTCTACTATCACTTCAAGCATTATGATTGTTTTGATCATCTGATATCTCTTTTCCTTGTATTTGCACCAAGAAAAAACCATCCTGACAAAGTTGCTCATGCAATTATAGTAATTTTCTTAATGCTCTAAACTTGTAGCAGTAGATCCAGCAGAAATTATTAATGACAGCAGTCAAATGTTGTGTAAGTTAAATTAGATGTTTAGCTGCACTGATTTGATTTGTGCTAAATTATGTATTAAACAGAAGCAAGCAACAGCCAGAAACAGACTCACAGACATCACTGGATCCTGGTAAATGAGAATACACTTATAGGAAATTGTACTGCCTGGTTTAGTGTATCAACTTACACAAGCTAAAGTCATCATAAAGGAAAGAGTCTCAATAGGGGAAATGCCTCCATGAGATCCATCTGTAAGGAATTTTCTTAATTAATTATCAGTTGTGAAAGGTCCAGCACATTGTGGGTGGTGCCATCTTTTGGCTTGTGGTGCTGAGTTCTATAAGAATGCAGGTAGAACCAGCCAGGGATAGCAAGTCAGTAAGTTGTACTCTTCCATGGCCTCTGCATCAGCTCCTGTCTCCATGCCCCTGCCCTGTCTGAATTCCTGTCCTGACATCCTTCAGTAATGTAAAGCAATATGGAAATGTTGTCAAATACACTATTTCCTGCTCAACTTGCATTTTGGTCAACATGTCTTGTCACATCAATAGAAACCCTAACTAAGACAGAAGGAAATAGATGGTCCTTCTAATTTTAAAATGTTAGAGAAATAATTAAAGGAAAAAAAATCTCACAGTAACTTATGATTTCCTTCCAAAAAGCTGTAGGTGATTCATCAAGAACATAACAGAAACTGATCTGGGAAGATTTGGGACCATAATTTTGAAAGTGTGTTACATACATGGAATTCTTGAGTATTCACTTGCAGTTACAATAGCCATTTCACTATTCCGGTATTCCAAGGTCAAAGTAAAATGAGTACTGTCACAACCTGCTTGCTCTCGCCTCTTTAGATATAAAGAGGATTATAAAGTAATGTGGATATTTTACAAATTCAACTTTACAACTTTCAAAATCAAATTCCCTTATCTATTATTTTAATCAGATTTTGTGTTCTAGAATCAAGATTCATTAAATACCTAATTACAGGATTTGAATGATGAGCTACAGAAAATATCAGAAATATCAGCATCAGTGAATCTTTTTACAATTTACTTTGTGTAGATTAATGCAACTTAAATTCTGTATATTAATTTTTAAATGTATTTTGAATGCCATAGGATCCTGGGTTTTCTTTTAACAAATGTTCTATGTCATTCTAAAAATTGTGCCCAAATATATATACATATAGTGTGGATTTTTGTATGTTTGATATTACTGAGGTAGGATCAAACTGCAGAGCATCCAATTCTTCTCCTTATGACATATTATAATTGTGCCTCCACATTAAGTACAAAAGATTCTAAACAATCCAATATATACATACAGAGAAGAATCCTATTCTGTGGATTGAATTCTTACATTCAAAATGATTTTTGTTTGCTGTTTTTTTCCCCTGTTAGGGCTAGTAGAAGTTTTGAGACTTACCACAGACTAAATCTCAAAAATAAAAATGTCCAGTTAAACACAGACCTCAGAGGAAAAATAAAAAAAAAAAACTTTTGTTTTCAGAATCTATTTTATGCTAATATCTCATCAGGAGTCCTCATATTAAAAAAGGATTCTCAGCTTCTTTGAAATTCAATGTAAATTAGTCTCATATATCTTATGTGTTTTCTAGAAAGTATTTTGCATATTTCTGTTGTCTTTTATTTTTGTCAGCTTCCAATTTTTCCCACTCAATATCATTATTCAGTATCTTACTGTACTACAGCAGACAATCAAAGTTAAACATATCAGAGACTATCAATGTTAATCAGACAATAATCTTTTGAAAAGATTTTCTCATGAAAACACAAATATACAATTACTTGCATAGTAAAATCATTGTTGAAATTTGCTGTCTATATAAATAAATTTTCAGATTAATAATAATATGATACAACTATTACTCCCATAAAAGAAATTTTACAAAATTAGGCTATGGAAAATAGATAACATGATAAAATTGATGTAACTAATATGTTACATGCCAAGACTATGATTTAGTCCTCACAATACTTACTTCTCAATCCAGTTATTAAAGAATTATTATTTTATATGTATAATACTATTCTTGTATCTAGCTTATATGTGACCTATGAAATGAGGTAATATTACAGTTTTCTTCTCCTCAAACCAAATTGGTCTTTGCATTTTCAGCAAGCTAACTCTAATATTTTTATAAAAATTTAATATATAAGGAAATATATTTACATTATGAGTCAACAAAAGTATTTAAACAACATCAATTGTGACTTTTAAAACCCAAACAGTTGATCTGTTTCAACTTTCATATTTGCTCACCTTTTCCTTCTCTCATAAGGCACAGATAGATATTATGTATTCACATACACATGTTTATATTATGAACACAAGCACGGTTGTTGCTAATGCCTCAAAAGATTTTTACTTGGCATGAAACCTCACTCTGAACATGTGCTTAGTATGCCTTCATAGGTGCTTTATTTTAAAAGCACTTACCTCCTCACATCATTTGGGAACACGTTGTGAATGTGATTCCTTTAGTCTTGAGAGCTACCATACTTCAAACTCAGGTATCAACCTTGAAAATAGAGAATATCTTACTGTATTTCCTTGGGTATGTCAGCTAGAACTATTTGGCTTTAAAACTATTAGGGAGCTGAATAATAAATTTAGTAATATTTAGAAGGAAAAAAATGCTTCTAAATAATTATCCTGAACTAAAGTCTGATATGAAAATGAACATTCTTTTTTTTTCTACCCAGTATGAATCATTTTAAGGTCTCAGTTTCCTATGCTACTATACTCTGTGATATTCCCTTTAATTATCAGGAGAATGAATTTAAATTCTATATGCCATTTCACAAAGAACTCTCAATATCAATGCTTAACAGCAAAAGATAAGTCAAATCAAATCTATATGAAGTCTTATTTAACAAAAGGACTTAGGGTTGCTTAATTAGTAGAATAAAGTATGTAATTTACAGAATATTTTAGTTCACTAAATGAATGAAAATAAATGTAAAGTCAAAAACTTCAAATTCTTTTTATGTCATTGTCTTCTTTGACAATTTTATACATGTATAAAGCATTTTCTCATTTCTGTCACTATCACATTAACTCTAGTCTTTCCTCCACTAATATTATAATTCCTCCTCTCTAAATGTATCTTTCATGCACACATGTCTTCCTTTTCTTTTTTGTCTTTATATTTTTCCTTTGAGACACTGAGTTAAAACAGGAAAGTCTCTAAAATTATGTATTTGAGACTCTTCATTGAGCCTGTGGGTTTCTTGGTGGGTACCCAACAGAGGAAAATGGCTACCCCTCTCCTAGAATTCCTCAGCAGATAATATTTAAATGGAACAGGAAGGGAATCCATGAGCTTCTCCTGATCCATTATTATTAGGAATTACTTGTATAGGCCTCTTGTAGGCATCCACAACAATAGAATGGACATGAGTACATTGTTTATGAATATGAAAAGACAATATTTCATAGCTTTCTTTCACTTGCTATCAAACTCTTTCTGTTGCTTCCTATGCAATGATCCCTGTACCTTAGAGTGAGTGACATGTATGCCATCTATGACAGAATACTCAATCACCTATTCTTACTACCTTAAGCAGTCATCTTTTTCTGCATTCCCCTATGATAATTGTAAATATAGACTTCTTTGGTTTAGGCTGAGATTAGTTTTTATTTGCATGTTTGTTTGTTTTTTTGTGGGTATGATCCATAGGCCCTAAATCTTCTTAGACATTTTCCAGGATTTTACTTTTATTTATATTTGTTTGTGTGACTGTGTTAATCTTTTATGTTCAAGTGAACTCAGAGACCAGAATAGGGCTTTAGATTTTTTACAGTGAGAAGTAGAGGTGTTGTAGGTTACCGAATGTGGTTGGTGGGAATAGAATTCTATTCCTCCTCAAAATCAGCAGTTGCACTCAAATTCTGAACCTTTATTTTTTATTTTTTAATTTTAGCTTCTTTTTCTAAAATGAAATGGAGGTAGACTGGATCTGGGTGATAGGGAAGGTGAGGGGGACCATTGAGGGAAGTGGAGAAGGGGAGATTCCAGTTGGATGGAATATATCCTGTGTTTAGATTAGATGCTTACCTCCATACTAGTTGTGCTAGTAATACTTTGGGGGACACACTTCTTCCCTGGAACAGCTGGTATTGTCATTCATAGGATCACAACTAGGTAAGATCTTTGAAGTCTTTTCCCCCTTTTCACCCTGTATTTACAGAATAATGGAATTTAGCTAAAAGAAAACTCTACCTCATTTACAACTTTATTTCTTTACACTTGGCAATGAAATGTTTGACATCTTCATAAATATGGTCTTTTAAAGTCTTTCTAGTGTATAACAAAAAGAAATGGCAAACTCCTGCATTGTTTTTTGCTTGGGGTATTTCCTGATCAAAACTCAACAGGTCTTTCACACCTGTACCTGGGGTTAGAGTTTAATAACATTCTCTAAATGTTAATGATGACAAGAAAGTTCAATGCCATGGCAATGCTTTTAGATGGAGTCACTGAGGTGCTACCGCCATTAGAAGGTAAACCATGTAATATTAACATTTTTCACCTATTGATTCTTTGGGTCAAGACATTTTATGAGTCTGGGGGGGAATATATTACTTAGCCATCATACAGCCATGTCTTCACAATTCTTGTTTTCATTTATAAATGGCGAATCACTTGAGATTTTTATCAAGATTAAAGATATAGACCGCATGAGTCTGACAGTCTGTGACCTTTAAAACTACAGATGTGCTTGCAGAACCTGGAATTATAAGACATATTTGTGAAGGGCCACAGGGGGCAAATGTTTAAATGACGTAGAAGCATGATGGATATTATTGATTTTCAGAAAAATGACACTTTCTTTCTAATTTAAATTTTATACAATAATAATTTAATTGTTAACAATAATCTTATTTCATTAAAAAAATAAAACCTGTATATTTATTCTCTGATTTTTGTAGTCCAACTATGCATCTTAGATACAAATATTTTTAAAAATATTAAAATGAAGATTGGTCACGTTTGAATTAATTCTGGAAAATGTAATGAACAGAATGATTTATAAACGAATGTTGTCATTCTCTTATGTTATAGCTTCAATAGTATTGTGGCTTATTCTCTGTCTGTATTCCTAACCTGTAGAAGAATGACTGCATCATACTACTATGCATCTACACTTTAATGTCAATAATAAACTCATACTCTACTTTTTATTACCGTTGGCTGCAACACAGGACACTTTAGTTTCTCCCTCGCTCACTTTATTGTTTATACTCTACCCCATGAACAATAAACATATCCAACAGAATACCAGCCATCTTAGCTGATATTCAACATCATGATGCACATAATCAAAATAACAATATAGATGCAATTGTGCAATCTTAAACCAAGGATCATATGTTACCAATCCAAACACTGTCTTCTTTCAAATGAAGAATGTTTCTTGTCAAATAATTTGTACTATTTGTACTCATTTCTTTCTCACATGAAGGTTGGTGATAAGATGAATATAGCCTACATGTCCTTTGTATAAGGTCACAGTATGCATTTATCGATTATTTTACATGTTCATACATCTAAAATAGCATCTTAATATTCAATGGAGCTATGAAAGTCTCCCTTTTTAAAGTTGATAATCAAAGAAGTGATTTCTTAAAGATATTGTAAAATTTTATAATTCTAAAAATTTATTACAAACATTAATAGTTCATTTTGCTGCAATTAATATTGTCTTTATCGCAGAATACATTGATTGCATGCAAATATTCATTTTCTTTCTTTATGTATATACGTACTTACACATATATGATTTTCATTATTTTTCATTGCATTGGCATGGCATTTGAAAATTTGTGTTATGTACAAGTTTTCTAAAAATTATGAATACCTAGAAGCTTCTAAAATTAATTTAGGAATATATATTACTTTGGTAGTACAAACTCTACATTTGAAAGGATATCAAATGATTTACATTTTAAAAGCATTACTGAGACATCTTTTTTATTTTAAGTGTTTCATTCATTTTACATACGAAACACAGATCCTTTTCTCTCCCTTCTTCCTGCTCCCACCTTCCTCCCAGCAGCCCACCCCTTATCTACTCCTCAGAAAGAGTAAGGCCTCCCATGGGCAGTGAACAAACTGCCACATTAAGTAGAGGCAGGACAAAGCTCCACTGCATCAAGAATTCTTAAGGAAATAGATATATGTTTTCTGTTTTAATGTAGAATTCTCCACCCAATTTGATTTAGATATGAAACAAACATTTAGGAATTTGCATGTATACCAAATAATTGGATTTTATATATGCATTTAATTTTGAAAATTTGCTTCTTTTAGTACATCCCCAAACTAATAATTGGATGGTTACTTGTAGATGTGTTCTCTTTTAACTGGAAAGGATCACTTCAAGTAAAAGTTTGAGAGATTTATAAATGAGAATTTCCACATCACCCTATCAATTTGTCTTGTTAAACAATGATTTATGAGACAGATGTTCCTTGGATGAATAAAGGGAGGAGTAGAACTCAACTAATACAATCCATAAAACCCAGTATGGAGTCTATTAGGGCTCAAAGCTGTGTTAGTAGTCTGAGAAATGAGGCAGATGTTTCACTAAACAGGAGACCATAAAGAGAACACAAAAATATGCAGTAGCACAGCTGCATCTGTGCCGATTCTTCTAACCCAGCATTGGTGAGAAAATGAAGTCAATGCTCTTTTTCTGTTTGCTTTAATTATGTTCTGTGTAACTATGTCAGTGAATTTAAATTCATAAATCATAAGAGTGTTACTTGCTATTCTGAATCAAATGTGATAAGTTAGATTTTTATAACTTAATTAATAAATTAAACACAAAAATAAGATGAAAAATGACAAAATAATTTTCTTGCTACTAAAATTTATATAAGAAATCAAGTGAGATACATCTAAAAACAATAAAATTTTTGTAAAAGAAATGTTAGAAAAATTTAAGTATTTCTAGCCATGATATAATTGATGATATAAACTTGCCCCTAGAAATTAGAGTAATCATAATTTTCACATATGGTCAATGCTTCCCTAGCATACATATCTTCTTATATATCATTTCATATAAAACAAACAGTTGCAAGTTGGTTAAGCTGATTATTTAAAAAAGATTTTACATGATCTCCTGTGCAAATTGGGAGCAAGGGAGGAGGGGGAGAGATCTAGGAGAATGAGAAGGGGAGAAGAGGAGGGGTGAGGAGGTCATGATGGAGCAAAAATGTTGAGTTGGGGCAAGAATAGAAGAATACAAGAAAGGAGATACCATAATAGAGGGAGACATTTTAGGTTTACAGAGAAATCAGGCACTAGGGAAATGTCTGGAGATCTACAAAGATGATACCAACTAACAATCTAAGAAACAGAGGAGAGGCTGCCTGACAATGAGATTTAAGGTCATAAATGTCATCCTAAAGCCTTCATCCAGCAACTGGTGGAAGTAGAAGCAGACACCCATAACTAATCACTGAACTGTACTGGAATCCAGTTGCAGAGAAGAATGAGTGATGAGCAAAGGTGTCCAGAGCAGGCTGGTGAAACCCACAGAAACAGCTGACCTGAACAACGGGGAGCTCTTGGTCCCCAGACTGATAGCTGGGATATCAGCATGGGACTAATCCAGACCCCAGGAATGTGGGTTTCATTGAGCAGACCTCGGAAATCTACGGGACCTCCTGTAGTAGATCAGTACTTATGCCTAGCACAGGTGTGGACTTTGGGAGCCCAATCCACATAGAGGGATACTCCTTGAGCCAAGGCACACGGGGTGGGTCTAGGCCCTATCCCAAAGGATATAATAGACTCAGATGACACCCTATGGAAGGCCTCACCCTCCCTTGGGAGCAGAAAGTATAGGTGATATGTAGGGTTTTAATTGGGGAAGGGTGGTAGGGGAGGAGGTCAGGGAGTGGGAACTGGATTGACATGAAAAACAATATTGTTTCTAATTCAAATATATATTATATATATATATATATATATATATATATAAAGATTTTACAATGATTGTATGTAACATGAAGAATAAAAGACCCAGATATAGATATTTGGGTTCAACCTTCAAACTGAAGATCAGAAAAGCAAAGTAGCCAAGCCAGTAAATCTTATCTCCTCAAAACAGAAATTGCAATCCTGTCTACATGAATCCTCAGAGGCAAAATCTCTAAGTTCCTGTCTCCTTCTCCTTACATTTCCTTCTCTGCCCAGCCATATCACTCCTCCACCTCCACAGTGTTGGGATTATAGGAGTGTAATTCCAAGTACTGGGATCAAAGGCATGAGATATGTTACTGTTACTCTTCAGTCTTCTGTAGGCTAGGGTGGCCTTGAACTCATAGAGATCCATCTGCCTGTCTCCTGTGTCCTGGGATTATAGGTGTGTGCACCACTGCCTGGCTAGCTATTGTGCCTGCTGAGATTAAAAGTGTTTATCACCATTGCCTGATAGCTTTGCTTTCTGAATCCTCAGGCAAGATGTAATAAACCATAAAAAATAAATAATATATCCCCACAATTGTCTATTGTCACCAGTTACATAAAACACTCCTGATGCTTTATGTTTTTAACAAAAGTCCTTTGTAGTTGAAATGTCTATCTAAACAAGAAAGGAATTCAAGTATGTAAATACAAAATGAGCAATAATTGCACATTAAGACAGGTCAAGGTTTGCATTTACTACAGTGTGTTTTGCTATCAGAGTTTCTCTTTTTAAACATCTAAGCATGTGTGTGTGTGTGTGTGTGTGTGTGTGTATGTGTGTTTGTGATCATGGACATGTTTGTATATATGCTCTTGTGATGGGGAGTTCAAAAATGACCTCCAAGAATCTGTTCCCTTCCTCCATGATGTGGGTTCTGGAAGCAGAACTGCAGATATGAGGCTCAGTAGCAGTTCTATCAAAGAAACTTAGATACTTGAATTGTAAATGAAAGTTTTGGTATCATTCATACAACATACACTGATTTCTGTATTCTTACATTTCAATCGCTTTTTAATGATATGTGTAAAATTTCCTTGGTTCCATATTTTTGGCTATAACTATAAGTATCATTCTTTGTAGAGACTAGTGGAAGTAGATTATTCAAATTATTTAAATATTATAATTATCAGAAACAAATGTAATAAGTGTTTATGCGCGTGCACACACACACACACACACACACACACACTCACACGCATACACACACACACACACAAAAATATCATGGAAAAATACCCTATTTATATATGTTAGAGAATACAAATCCCAGATGAAAATTGGTCAAATGTATTTTCTTTTATTTATTTATCGATGTATTTATTATGTATACAGTGTTATGCCTGCATATATTCCTGCAGGTCAGAACAGGGCGCCAGATCTCATTATAGATGGTTGTGAGCCACAATGTGGTTGCTGGGAATAGAACTCAGTACCTCTGGAAGAGCAGCGAGTGCTCTTAACCTCTGAGCCATCTCTCCAGCCCTCAAATACATTTTCATTGTATTCATTACTTCATTACCTATTTCATTTGTCTATTCTGAGATAAGGTCTGTCTGTGGGAACCAGGTTGGCTTAATGCTAACATAGCTCTTACTTCAATTTCCCAATTTTAGGAAATTATTCCTAGCTTAAACTTAGCTATTGTATTCAGAGCTTCTAATAATTATTTTAAGAATTCTGATGTAGTTTTTCCCATAAACATTTATTTTATTGAAATTCACGACATTATCTTTCTTATCTGTGTGATTATAGATTATCTAAACAGATCAGTACAGCTTGCTGTTATGAATTATGGATCTAGGTAGTGAATAAAATGCTATCCATCTTCTGTTCTATCCTATTATATAATCTTATATCACTTCAATCCAAATGAAAATGATAAGAATTTATTTTGTCTGTTTTTTTTCAGAAAATTTAAATATCAATGGGTTCATATTTACATAAATAAAACACAAAAGAAAAGATGAGAAATTTTTCTTACAGTCTAAGATCAATATGTTTTTCTTTGTGTACTCAAAAATACAACAGAATCATATGAGTTAATGACCACAAGATGGAGAACACCCATTTTAGCTATGTAAATTAGGAGAAGCTGTGACAAGTACAGAAGAGTTCCCAAGACAGCCAATGCTCATGGACGCTAAAGGGTTTACTAGTATAGTGACAGATAAAGAGCCATACTGATCAATGGTATTACTCCAATTCTTCTAAACTGTGCTACATTAGAAGTATTAGAGCTCTTTTATCCTTAATAGGTTTACAGAACTCTGAATATTTAAATGGGAAAGTTGGCCTGGTATATGACTTCAGGCCAGAACACCCTACAAGCACATGTGATGAATCCTGTAACTTTATAAGTGTTGGATTATAATTGTTTCTTTCACTCCCACATTTGGGATATTGTGAAGCTCTGAAAATAGTTTATATTTCATTTTCATTTATATCTCACTACAATTTTGGAAAGTTACCATTTCATGAATGAAAAGGAGATAAAGTGGCAACTAGCTGAATACCATACATGTTCTTATACAGTTAAGAGAGAACCTCAAACCCATTCTTTAATGACAGCCTTTGTTCCATTTTTTTCTAATTTAATGAATATCTCAAAATGCACACTGTGTCGAGAAGACTTGTTTATTACTTCAACATACCATGTCTCTACTAAATCAGGGAATCATAGATGATTTACTTAAATCTAATATACAAGATACCATTTTACTATAAGTTTCTTACATAATAAATGAGTGAATAATAAAGTTAAATGGCTGAAATTAATGTCCTGACCTAGAATACTCTATTTTCACTTTTAGAAACATTACAAAATAGAATCCCTGTGTTTTGTTTCTGTAACATGCTTGAGAACTATACTTTCATACCTGCCATGTTATTCATAAGCTGTTTCTACACCTCAGAGTTAAAGGAATATCTTTCAAACTGATAAATTTTAGAATTTTGCTATGAACTGGGATGAAATGAATGACCTGTCAGTTTCGATATCTCTGTTCCACTTGGAAAATATGTGCTGGCTTTCTGAGGCATAAAAGGAGAAAGCATAGTGCAGAGATGCCAACTAACTACATAAACAAGAGAAACAGTTTGTCCCTGAAAAGAAGATTAAGAATTTTCTTATATCATTTAAGCCTTTTAAAATTTTCTACAATAGAGAAATGCTTTGCTAGAAAAACAAAAAGTGGGAAAAACAGATTGAATTTTAGTGATTTTTGTACTTTAAAATCTTTGAGATGTAGCATTTGGATATTATTCAAAATTTTTTTCTTTTGGTTTGTCTATCTGTTACACGAGCTGTCTGAAAGGTTGTATACAACACAATGAATTTAACTGATGTAATTTAAAGACACTTAACTATTGGAATTTTTATTCACAAATTTTTTTCCGAGGTTTAAGATATTTTATCAAATAGTAAGAGTTGATATTCATAGCACTTTCATTAGACAGTGAGATGGAGAATTCATTGAAAGATAAAAATTTGAACATAAAATCAATATTTTGAGATATGTCATGAGATTTCATTATTTATCTCATTCTCAAATAAAGTTATAATAGAGAAATTTGGAAAAATAATTATTTACTTCTCAAGAACAATTGCATACCTTGTTGAGGACAGCTTATTTTCATTGTTTCATCCGAATTCATATTTATATAGGAGGTGTAGTGGATTGAGTTCAGAAACTCATTTATTTTACTTAATTGATAGCCACAGTAAGGGAAAATTCCATCAAATTATTTAAATTTAATAATTTTATACTTGATCATCATGTGCCCATCTGGTGTCTATGGAGGTCAACAGAAAGTGCCTGGAACTGACATTACAGACAATTGTTAATTTCTAGGTCAGTGCTGGGAACTGAGCCAGGACCTTTCAAGAGCAGCAAGTACTCTTATCCTCAAAACCATCTACACAAGGTTGTGGATATCTATTTTTGCAATATTGCTTTTGTTTATGTTGTTTAGTTTTATTTAGTGTGTTTTGTGTTGAGATAAGATCTTACTTTGAATCTCATTATACATTGACAAGGCCATGATGGAAAAGGCTTGTAGATTCAGGATACCTTTATTCAGCCAAATGCAAGCCAGAGCATACCAGGGGCACCCAAGCAGCGAGGCCAGGGAAAATGGGAAGAGGAAGCAGAAGAGGGGGTTCCATGTGCTCGTGGTTGCTTAAGAGCCCATCTGAGTCTAACAATCATATTCAGGGCTGTTATAAATATGGGTGATTCAGCATTTCATAAACTAACTCTGCCTTATATTTTCTAGGATAATTGCCCCGAATTTCAACTCTGCCATATGATTTTTTTTTACACAGACAGGTCATGACATCTACAAGTGTTTTGCAAAAAGAGCAATTAAGGTTTCTGAATTCAGGCATCCTAAAAACTGGGAAAAGTTATATTTATGGAATATGTCTATTGGAGTTTTGCTTCCTGAAAGTTCATTTCGATGATCAGCCACAGGCTGAAAATCCAAATGGAATATCCCTATAAAAATTTTGTGTGTTCAAAATTGTGTAAGCTTTTGACTAGCAATAAGAAATTCTGGGTTTTCCACTTTGATCAGACAGGAACATGAATTTACTTTTGCCTCTACATCTATGCTAGATAGAAAAATTGCAAACTACTAACATACATGATGACTTGATAATCAGATCAACTCATATTATTGTTTTGTTTTATCACAAATAACATTTATTTTTCTTAATAATGTACTGAAAGCACAAAATGGGGATACTGATAATTGTCATAAATCAAATAAAAATCTATAGTGTGCTTCTCTTAAAGAAAAAAATGTGAAAATTCTCCATTTAGGAAGAACAGAATCAGTAGAATTCTAAGGTTGCTTAGTACTTCCACTAGACAACTTTTTAAAAAAAGTATATACCAGCAAAATGAATTGGAGTTTAAAGTTTAAACTATAAGATACTGTATATTCAAGGTGCTTAGGTGAAATGGAAAAAAACTTTGCATATAATTATGACTGGAAGAATGAACTTAGTGTTCTGAATGGTACTATGGTGCTGTTCTACAGGACATTACCCTATAAGAAAAGGATCCTTGGAAGAAGTGTCACAAAGATATTTGCTGTAAATAAAGACACTAGAGAAAAATGCTTAGCTGCACAAAATAAAAATCCCAAGTGAAGAAGCTTGATATGCTCTGAAGAATCTTCTGACACATTGTCTATGCAGCTGAAGAATTTGACAAAGGAGTCGGCATTTTCCAAAGCAAATCTTCAGCTCCAACAAAGCTGGTAACACTGTAAGAAGCTAGCACATTTAAGTATAACAAACAAATACACACATGTGAACATGTGCATATACACACACACATACTCACAAAGAAAGAAAGGAAAAACAAAGAAAGAAGGAGAAAACAAATAAAGTAAAAATAATATCATGACATGAAAGATCAGATAAATCCTGTTACTAGGCAGAAACACTTAGAGACATTTACTAACCAAGCCTAACCAGACAAAACCCTCTCATGCTTTCAAATAAAATTCCAAAGGTGTATTGCCCAGGGTCTGAAGACATAATGGCAGAGGTTAGTTGACAGGTTATCCTTTTTTAAATAGTTGAACTTAGTAGTTTTTTTCCAGATATGAAACAAAATTAACACAGAAGCTACTTAGAGGAGGAAAAATATGATCTTCCTACCTATCATGAATCTGTTCACTATGGGAAAAAGCAACAACAACAACAAAACATAAAAAAAACACTTAAAGTGGTGTTTTTTTAGTTTGTTTGATTTTTTTCTTTTTCCTTTCCTTTTTGTGTATGTGAGTGCTGTATTAGTACTTGGAACTGAATCTCTTTCTTTGTTCATTCTAGACAAACAATTGGCATGTGACCTATATTTCTAGAGGTAGACTTGCATTTTTAGCTAATAAGCATGACTTAATTGCTTAATAATCCTAGAAGAACTTGATTAAGATTATTCAACCACATAGAACTGACAAGTATTTTTTCACATTCAGTACAGACACAAATCAGAAAAAAAATTGTGTTGATTGAAAACCATTCAAAAGGTCTGAAGTTGCAATAATACACAGAAGACAAATTATAACAAACTTATACATGCCTAGATATTTAAAATGTGTAAAGCTGTCATTGCAATAAAAGGTTATGACATCATTTAAGAAGTTGGAAAAGGTTACTCATTTGGTAAGCCTGGAAATTAAAAGAATCTGTAGGCACATCTGATGACATAAGAGAAGAGGATAAAGTGAAGGTCACTAAAAAGTATGAGTGCATGAGAATTAGAAGGGCTTGCTGTATCAGCCTATAAGATGGAGAAAGACAAGAAGGAACTAACACAGAAGGAGCATTGTAGAAATCACGAACACTAATGTATAAACTATAATAATTACTAGATGGGAATAATCCACAATTATATGTAAACATAAAAGACACAGTTTAACTAAAGAAATGCTTAGGGGAAAATAAAAGAAAGAAAAGGAAAGTATATGGCATCATACTATCAGATACCAAAATATTATATAAGGTTATCAGATTATTTTACTGCACCAGTAGGATACTGAGAATGGAACTGGCATATAGAATAATAGAACATAATAGACAATCACAAAATAAACCCATCTAAATATATTAAACTGATGCTTGAGAAAGCAAAAGAACATAATTCAGAAGCAATATAGTTTAGTCTACACACTGGTGGCAAAACTAGACATGTGTATGCAAAAGAAGAAAACATATTTTGTACATCAAAGGCAACTAAAAGTAGATCAAGTGTTATATCATAGACCAAAAAATTGTGAGGTTTATTTAATATGCAGGTACAATATTTCAAGACATTAGAGTAAACAACATTTTGAATTGCCATTATCATATCTAACAAAATAGATTTCAAATCAAAATTATCCTGAAAAAAAAGCGAAGAACATTATATATTCATCAAAGGAAAAATCCACCAAGAGAACAATTCTTAACGTTTGTTCCCCAAACACAAGAGAACTGGAATATTTGTAATTTTTTTATTAGTTCAAATTAGAAACAAGCTTGTTTCACATGTCAAACACATCTCCCTCACCCCACTCCTTTCCCCCACCACCAAAATACCCCCACCCCATCTACCCTCCACTCCCCCGGCAGGGTAGTGCCTTCAATGAGAACCAGAATTTTTGAAAGAAACTTTTCCATAGCTTCATATATACATTATGGGAAACTTAAACATTCTCACTAATAGACATGTCATTCAGATAAAATTCTAAGTAGAAATACTGGAGCTATCAAATTTTATAAAGCAAACGGACCTAATGGATATTTACAGAACATTTTATACAAACCCAAAAGAATTTAACATCTATTCTGCACCTCATGAATCTTTCTCCAAAACTTACCAAACACTCAGACACAAAGCAAGCCTCAACAGATACAAGAAAATTGAAATAATACTCAGCATCTTATCTGATCATCACAGACAGATTAAAGCTAGATATCATCAATAACAGAAATATCAGAAAGATTACAAACTAATGGAAAATGAACAACTCTCTATATAATGAAAAAATAATATAAAGTACCCTAGGATATCTCTAACGAAGAAAGTGAAATGTGCCTCCATTCCTGGTGGGACTGCAAACTTACAAGCCACTTTGAAACAGTTTCTCTGGAAAATGGGAACTAGTCTATCTTAAGATCCAGCAATTCCACTCTTAGGAATACCCACAAAGTATGCACATTCATACAGTAAGGTCATCTGTTCAACTATGTTCATAGCACCATTATTTATAATACATAGAACCAGGAAATCACCTAGATGCCCCTCGTCCAAAGAATGGGTAGAGAAAATGTGGTACATTTACAGAAGGGAGTACTACTCAGTGAAAAAAACAATGGAATCTTGAAGTTTTCAGGCAAATGGATGGAACTAGAATAAGCCATTCTAAGTTAGGTAACCCAAAAGAAATACCCATAAAAATTCCAAAACAATTATTCACATATCTTTAAAGGGCAATTTTCAGTTTCAAAGGGAAACACAAAAGTACCCAGGGAAGCTAGACAAACCTTAATGGTAAAAGAACTGTTAGATATATTACCATTCCTAATATCAAGTTGTATTTCAAAGCTCTAATAATAAAAACAGCATGGTATTGACACATAATCAGTCAAGTTGATCAATAGAATCAAATTGAAGACCCAGATATATATCCATTTATTATGGACAGCAAATTTTTGATAAAGTAGCCACAAAGACAACATCCTTAACAAATTGTGTTGTCTAACTGAAGGATTACATGTAGATGAATTGAAATAGATTCATTCTTATCATTCTTCACAAAACTCCACACCAGTGTCTCAGAGACCTGAACCTAAACCAGATACTGCAAACCTGATAAGAGAGAAAGTGGGAAATAGTCTTGAACTTAAGATCAAAAATTAGCAAATGTGACCTCATAAAACCAAAAAGTTTCTCCAAAGAAAAGGTAAATGTCATTGGGATAAAGCAGAAACATACAAAATTCGAAAAGTAGTTCATCAATAGCCATCCAATAGATGGCTAATAATCAAATGTATTAACAACTCCAGAAACTAGATATCAAGAAAACAACTGTTTTAGGGTTTATATTGCTGTGATGAAACAGCATGACCAAAAACCGAGTTGGGAGGGAAAAGTCTGTTCATCACTGAAGGAAGTCAGGATAGGAATTGTAATAGGGCAGTGTAGTTGGTGTTTTCTTTGAACTTCCAGCCAGCTCTCAATTAAAGACATGAAGACTTACTATTAATTACTATTAATTCTGAATGTTTTTAGGCTTTTTCCTCTAGCTCTTTTAACTTAATTTTACCCATTTCTATTCATCAACATTTTGTTTCAGGGCTTTTTACCTTTTATTCTATATATCCTACTTTCCTGCTTTCTTAGTGTCTTGGCTGGCTGGCCTGTTCTGTCTCCTTGGTGTCTCCCTGGCAATTCCCTTGCAGTTCCCTGGATTATCCCTGGCATCTCTTTTCTTTCTTTCAGTAAATCCTAAATCCTTCCTCCATCTTACTTTCCCTGCCCAGAAGTCCCACCTATCCATCCTCCCTCACTGTTGGCCATTCAGATTTTATTATACCAAACAGGTGCCATAGCAGGCAAAGTAAAACAGCAACACATATTTCTATATTTAAACAAATGCAACACATCTTTACATAATTAAACAAATAATCCACAATATAAACAAGTGCAACACATATTTGCATAGTGAAGGAAAATATTCCACAACATGGCTGTATCTAGGAGTTAGGAGCTGATGTAGGAAGAAATGAATGGGGGCTGCTTATTGGCTTTCTTCCATGGCTTGATCAGCCTTCCTTCTTATATAACCCAGCACCAATACTCCAGGGATGGAACCAGGTACCCTAGGCTAAGCTCCCTGCCATTGTTCACTAAATGAGTAAATGCATTACAGCTAGATCTCATGGAGGCATTTCTCCAAGTGAGTCTCCTTCCTTTGATGATGCTAGCTTGTGTGTCAAGTTGGCACACAAGTTCAGCCAGTAAAACAATCTAATTATTTACAAGGTGCATATATAAAAAGATAATTTTCAATAGAGGAACCACAAATAAGTGAGAAACATTTAAAGCATGTTCAATATCTTTAGGCATCAGGGAAATGTAAATGAAAACTACTTTGATGCTGTCATTTTGCACCTGTCAGATTGACTAAGATTACCAGAACAAGTGATACCTCCTGGTCTCAATTGTTGCAGAATATTTGCACACTGTGAAGATATGTCTTTTCCAAGATGCCCTCTGATTGATTTGATAAAAATGAATGGCCAATATCTAAACAGGAGAGAATAGGCAGGACTTCTGGCAAAAGATATGGAGTCAGCAAGAAACATCTAGGAATGTAGAGATGTTAGCAAGACTTGGAACAAGTCAGGCATACAAATGGGAGAGGGGTCAAAACCACATGGCAGAAACAAGTTAATTTAGATTTATATGAACTAGTTGGGGAAAAGCCTAAGCTAAAGCTGAGCTTTCATAATTAATAACATGTCTTCATGTTGTTATTTGAGAACCAGTGTTCCTAATGAGAAAGTGCGGCTACACTCAAAGGTATGAAGAATGAGGAAGATTTATGCATTGTTAGTAGAAGTAAAATCTTGCACAGTCACTGTGGAAATCATTGTGGTGGTTCCCCAGGAAAAAATAGGAATTGATCTAACTCAAGATACAGCAATACAACTCTTGAGCATATACACAAAGGATTCTTCATCCTACCACAAATACCCTGCTCAATTATGTTCATTGCTCATTTACTCTAAATAGTCATGAAATGAAACAACTTAGCTATTCCTCAAACTAAGAATGAATAAAGAAAATGTACATTTGCAGAAGGGAGTATTACTAAGTACTTAAAAATTAGCTTAAGAAAATTTGCAGGCAATTGGATGAAACTAAAAATAGTCCCTCTGATTTAGGTGGCCCAGACACTTAAAGACAAATATGATATGTGGTCCCCTATTTGTAGATATCAGCTGTGAAATCAATGGTAGCCAATCTACCATCCACAGAAACACAGAGGATTAATTTCTTGTTCATCTATTATAAGAGAAGCTTCCTCTGGCAGATGATGATAACAAATATAGGGATCTTTATTCAGACTTATCACAGAAAATGAGAGATCTTGGAATAGTCATCTCTAAATAGGATGTCTCCATCAAACCACTTCTCTCAGATCTCAGGAAAACCAGAGGAAGAGGAGTCAGAAATAGTTTCAGATACAAAGGGAATAAAGAACAACAAGAAGTCAAGCACTTCTATAGCTCATTTGAACCCACAGAGACTGAAGCAGAATGCACAGTGCCTTCATGTGTCTCTATTAGATCCTCTGTGAATATATTATGGCTTGTTTAGTGTGTGTGTTGGATTCCTTAGTGTGCAAATGAATGGGTCTTTTATTAATGTCCTATCTTGAACTCTTTTCCTCCTGTTTTGTCAAAAATCAATGTGATAGTTTTTGTTGTATGTTATCATGTGTTATTTTGTTACATTAAGAGAAAAAAAACTAATGAACTAATGAATGAAAACTTAGCCAATAGGGTAAAGGATAACAAGTGAACTATCATTGATACATGCTATTAGATGGAAAATCAATTTTCTCCAATAGACTAAATTAAGAACATCAACTATCCCAGGACAGGTCTTAGGTTCAGGAGAAAGAGACCAATATATAATGAACTTCCTGTGTGTGTGTGTGTGTGTGTGTGTGTGTGTGTGTGTGTGTGTGTGTGTCATTTTTGTTTACAATTTTCTGTTTTCCTTTCCTTTTGTTTCTTTTTGGTTCATGTTTATGGTTTTCTTGGTTTGGGGGGTAATGTTGTATTGGGATTTTGTTTTTTCATAAAGAACTTGAAGTGGGTAGGTAGAGAAGAAGAGCAATCAGGAAAGAGTTGGGGGAGAGAAGATGATCACAATATTTTTAGTTTAAAAATTGTTTGTAATAGTAAAGGTATATAATAATTTTAAAAAGAAAATACCTCAATTCACAGACTACAAAAAATAAACAAATAAGATTACATTAAACAAAAAGTTTCTACTGTATAGGAAAGGAAATATCTATTATCTTCATAGCAAACTATAGGAAGGAACAATTTGTTTGCCAATATGTAGGTGGCATGTTATCCTCAAGATTGTTAAGGAACTCAGAAATGTAAACAAAAATAATGACAAATAAATCCAATTTAAAAGTGCCTAAAGAAATAAATGGAGACTTTCTAAAGTATACATACAACAAAACAAAACACACCCCTGAAAAAAGAGAGCAATTTCTCTTACTATTGAAGAATGTGTATCAAAACTTCAATTAGAATTAACTTCACCCATATTAGGAGTGCTGTCAATGAATGGAAAAATACAGTTTTCTTTATAAAAAGAAATATTGTTTTTAATTAAATTTTTTCATACCATATATTTTCATGATGCTTTTCCTATTCCACAACTCCTTGTAGACAATCTGTGCCCACTAAAATTTACTTTCTGTTATTCTCAATTAACTAAATAAAAAGACAAAATCATCAAACAACAACAAAAGAAAACCACAGAAACAAAATTCAAGGAAAACCTACAAATGAAAAATACGGCCCAAAAGCAAAGAAAACAGAAACAAAATATCCACAAAAAGCACCATTGAATTTGTTTTGCATTTCCCCACTGTCCCTAGATAAGTGATTGACAGTAGTTCACTAAGAATCATTTTATTGCTGTGTGCTTTTAGCAGAATAATAATATTAGTCTTTTTCCCCTTTGCCTCATGACCTATTTAGTCTCAGGGTCTTGAACATTTTAACAGTGTCAGGTGGAAATTCCATGTAATAGTGTGGATCTTTAATCCAAAGAGAAGTTGTTTGGTTTCTCTGAAAACATTTGTCCCACTAATTCACTAGCATACCTTAGGCAGGTTGCTGTTGTAGGTCTCGGTGTTTATAGGTAGGTGATATTCATGATTACTTTTCTTTTCCAGTAGTGTGCAGTGTACATTCTGGCACCGTAAATGTTCATCAATAGTTTCTGTTAGGAACCAGTTTGACTTCTCAATGCTTGATGGCATAAGGAAAAATGTATCCCAGTTTACCGTGTTGAGTTGGCATTGTACAAAAATTAACAGCCATATTGGTCTAGAATGTTGAACTTAATCTTTTTCCCTTTTGTACAGGGGTATCGAACTGTATTAAATATGTAAGTTATTTAAAAAAAGGGATTTTGAGAGCCCATCCCTTATGAAGGGATGCTCTTTTGACCTGAACACATGGGGAAGGGCCTAGGCCTGGCCCAGGATGACGTGGTAGACTTTGGGGAGTCCCTTTTGAGGGCCTTTCCCTGCCTGGGGAGTGGAGGGGAGATGACTAGGGGCAGGTGGGATATTGGGGGGGAGGGGAAGGAGAGAGAGAAAGAATTGACATCTGAAGCAAGCTTGTTCCTAATTTGAACTAATAAAATAAAAATAAAAAAAAAAATAAATAAATAAATAAATAAATAATAAGTGTTGTTTTCATATGACCTTAACATCAGATTGTGGCGAATAACCAGTAATCTTGGCCTATGATGTTTGGTGAGTTCCATGGAGTGTTTTGGCCAACAACTCAGCAAGATGCAACTCATGTTTGGCACTGAAGAATTTACTTGGTATGACAAGATGTCTAATTCAGGCATTATCTCTTCTATTACTTGGTGGTGTCATTTTCTAAATGATATACATATATGAAAATATAGTTTTATTTTAAGGGTGCAGAGTACAGACCATTTAGCTATTTCTTGGGAAGCACATGTTAGTAGCCATTATTTAAAACCTTGTCTCATGTAGGTTTCCTCTGAATTGAAACAGCCTAGCCTCTAAGGCCTCAGACATGGAGGATCTCTCTGTGTTTATCTTATCATAAATACGCTGTATCTCATCAGATAGCTCTGTCTTTAGTGTATTGGACACAGAGCCAAGCTTATCATCCAATTTCTGTTCCACTTGCTGCACAATTGTGGTCTGACCTAATCGTAAAGCTGTTATTTCCTGCAAGCAGGTGGTGAGGTTATCCTTATCCCTATTCCTGTGTCCTCTGGCTAGTAATACTATTTGTACCAGCAAGCTAACTGCCATTATGGCATATAGGCCAGTAATTGGCACATTAACATCCTCCTCAAACAGTGAATTCACGTAATAAGCAAAAATATTACCAATTTTAGCAAATGATAAATATTCCGCCATAATTTTACCTGATTTCTACTCCAGATGCAGTAAATATATTTGATCAGCAGGTAGCACAGGCGTTCAGTTATTCCGAGGCGTTTGGCAGCAGTCGGTCAGCGGTGGAGAGAGGTCACAAAAGCGGCTGCGCTTATCTTAGAGAGTATACGGCCTTGCGGCTACAACCACTGAAACAGATTCGGGCTTTCCCGCAGGCCAGGGGAAGCCACAGCTGAAAGCGGAGGCCTACCTGGACTCTAGGCAGCTAGAAACTGTCTCTGAGCTGGGTGGATGGTTCTGAGCAGCTCAGCAGCAGTGGGTCGGCTGCTAGCCGGGAACGCCTGTGGAGAGTGGGTGCTTTCCGGGCCTAGGCGGCGGGCCCGATGGAACCCACAGCCTGTCCCAAATGGGGTGTGGGTTTCCAATATCCCGCTTCTGACACCAGATATAGTAAGAAATTACCAATACGGAGTCAGGTAGAAATATAAGGGTATTTAATAGGGAAAAGCCTTACTTACAGAGCGAACCAGCCAGCCGGTGGTAGTCTGTACAGCAAGAAGCAAAGAGAAACCGAAACCGAAAACGCAGTCCCCCTACTCACTCTGACCACGCCCTCACAAGCCCTCAGGTACTCTTGTAGCCAGCCCCTAAGAAGGCGTGGCTACAGCTTCCCCTACAGATCGAGGTGGAACTTTTTGCAATGCAGCCTTTTTCGAGACACCATTGCCCTTTTAAGTAAGCTGTCACACACTCTACTGTTATGGGCCCCAATAAACATACCATGTGGTGATATATTATTTATGATCTATTAAAGTTTGTCTGAGGGTTCAGAAATCAAAGTTAGTGACAAGCCTAGAGGCCAGGAAAAGATGATATAAACCTTTAATCCCAGTACTCAGGAGACAGGCTAATGGATCTCTCTGATTTCAAGGCCACCCTGGCCTAGGAAAGAGTGAAGATTAACTGAGCTCATGCCTTTGATCCAACCACTTGAGATCGCATTCCTTTAATCTCAGCACTAGGGAGGTGGAGACACAAGTGATATGACAGGGGGTAGAAAGGAATATAAGGTAGGAGGAGACAGAAACGCAAAGCTTTTTCTTCTGAAGATTCGTGGAAACAGGATTGACATTTCATCTTGGTAGAGGTGAGATCTACTGGCTTGGCTGCTTTGCTTTTCTGTTCTTCAGCTGGAAGCTTAACCCCAAATATCAGTCTCTGGCTTTTTATTATTAATGCTACAATATCCCTCTACCCAGTTACATTTTGTTGAAATTGTTACTTTGGGCTTTTGTGGGTTCCTTATTTGAGAACCATTTTGAGATGAGGTAGGTAGTAGATATGTATGAATTTTGTTTCTCCTTGGAAAATTCATAGTCTAACAGTTATAGATTTTCCAACAAAACCCAAAAATTAGATGTAGAAACTACATTAGTTAGTATTTATTTCCTAGGGTGATAGAATCTTTATACAGAAACACAACAAAACAAATAAACAAATCTAAACTATACTTCCACCATGTTTATTACAAACATGGTAAGTTTATTACAAACTTATTACAAAGTAGGAGCAATCCAAATACCTTTCAGTAAAAAAAATAGTTACAGAAAGTGTAACATAGTTAAGTAGTGAAATATTAGCAAAAAATGAAAGCATGTCATTGGGGAAATATGGATATTAATAAAAAATAGCAAACTCAGTGAACCAGGGTAGATATTGGAGTTAAAATGCCACTTGTTCCTATACATATGTGAGAGCTGGTAAAACAATCTAGTAGAAATACAGAATGATATTTATTGTGTGTGTTAAATATGAGGAGAGGGAAAAAGACAAAATCACCTGAGGATTTATAAAACAGTCCTTTCATGTCTTATTCATTCTCTGAATTCTGACTGTTATAACCTAGTCTCCCACTCATGCTATGTTGTGTTTCCTGCCATGTCAGAAATATTGTGAAAGAATGCATCACTTTGGAACTCTAAACATAGACAGTTGCTTTCTGTGAGAGTATTTTCTCACAGAAAATGTGAAGTAGCTAGGACAGAAAAAATCCTATCAAGAAGTGCAGCCACTGCTTTGATAAATCTGAGTGAATGATACCTAAGTCTGTGGTTTAACATTATGGCAGGTATGTGGGATATTTTGGAATACTGAATTTGAAAAACCTTTGAATGCTTTTGAAAGCTTGTAAATTGTAGGAATTGAGTAAAGGAGAAGGCAGAAAATTGTGAGGAATGAAGACTTGGCTCAGGAGATTTCAGGGTCAGTGATGACTTTCTTGGTAACAGGGATGGTGCCATTCTGGTTGTTTTCTGGGAAATTTAACTATGACCTAAGAAATTAAGTGAAGTTGCATTCAAAAGCCATAATCTAATTTGTTTTATGGAAAAATATAAAGGGAGAGCAACATTAAGACTTGCCCTGGTTATGTAAACCATTCAGATTTACAGCACAAGGAACTAAGAAGTTGGGCAAAAAAATAAATTAGTATTTATCTACATATTACATTGAAAATAGGTTTTTTTCATACAATATATTCTCCAAATTCAAATTTATTTTAAATAGAAAGTTTGGTGTGGAAGTTTGTGTGTGCAAATTTCAAGTTTTAAATAGGAGAATAACAAAGGCTCCATAATTCTTAAAGAGATTAATTTGATTAAAGAGAATTATCCTGAATTTTACTAGTACATAAGCTCTGAGGGAAAGGACTACTCATCAAATACTTCAGTTTGGGAAAACAGAATGTCATGAAAGGGGAGAACCTGAGATCAGGATTCTGCAAAAGATTCCAGTTCCTGGAAAGCATCTGCCCGGTGAAGTGTTCCCTTAGGTCTCACACAGAGCTTGCACAGCTCTGATACAATAGGGAAAGCTCATTCCCAAAGTGGCAACAAACTTTGGAAATTTTGTACACATATTACTAGGTTTATAGTCATGAAAGGTGCATGACAAAGTGGGTCATAAATGTTTTTTTCCACCATTTCAGAGATGTATTGACGCCAGGATTAATGTAGCCCAGAAAGAATACTGTGTGAATAAATGAATATTCATAACCCCATATTAAAAATAACCCAAAAATCCATAGACATACTCTTATCTGTGATTTCTACATACATAGGAGATCTTGAGATATAAAACATCCAGAGGTAGGAAGGCTTCTTTTGTTGTACTTTATCTGGAAACACCATATTTATTCACTGTAATTACTGCATTTGCACTTATACTTCTTTATTATATCTTAATTTCTTCTGTAACAACTCAACCCTATACTGTGATTTCCCCATAACTGATAGCAGGCTTTTACAATTTCCCCACAACCACTAGCAGGCTTCCACATTTTTACTGAATATATACAAATAGCAGCTTGTATTTTCTTTCAAAATTTCAATTTTTGTTCAAACAGTAAATTTTTATTACATTTCTTCCAATTGTAAGTTCTTCCCAAATGAACTCCAGCTCATTGATTCACTTTATCATGGTCATCTGCCTAATATGTCAGCATTATTTGATGCCTTCTAATTTGTAAACATCTAATCACCATTTTTTCACCATTGTCCATGTTCAATGAAAAATATTCAAGTGGTTATTTTGTGTTAATGAGTCAGCTGCCTATATGGTATATTTCAAAGTTTTAGTTTAAGTCTTTGAGCAAAGAGGTTTGATTACTGACAAGTATATTATAGTAGTGCTATTATATAACAGTTGATTACCCGTATTTGCCTCAATAATTAAAAAAATTCTTTCTATGCCATAAAGTGTTGATAACATAGATGTGCTGTGAAAAACTACTGAACAAAATCATGGCTGAATTAATTAAAGCAAACAATCAATTAAAGCAACTTTCTTATATTTATGTACACAGGCTGTTTCTCCCTAAAGTCAGGGTTTAAGAGATCAGCATTGTACATGGATGACCTAAGGGTCCTTATAGATCAGGAATAGGGGGATTCCAAATATGGAATTTGACAGACAAATAGTATAACTACAGACGTAGAACATAAGCATAACAAATTGGCAATAATAACATTCTGAAACAAAGGCATGGTTGCAAGATGGTCATAATAAGACAGTAACAAGTGGTCATAACAAGATACGAACAATAACCTTTGTAAACAAAAAAATAGTCATGGTTGCCGATTCATGCAGCAGTCATTACAGCTCCATTTGCAGTTAAGGTTACAGGGGAGACTTGACCCAATGCTTGAGAAATAGAGATTTAATCATAAATACGAATGGATCTAGTTTGTCTTTATTGTAAGATGACTTTCAAGCCTACAATGGAGGATGGTTAATTTATCAAAAGAATACTCAGAGTATAATTTGAAATATGCAATCTAGATGATACAGATGAAATAGAAATCATAGAAAGTTTATGTTGAATATATTCTATTTTATTCACATTGACTTATTTGGTGGAGATAGCTCCTGACTTACTTCCAATCTGTTTGTCTCACATTCTTCTCACACCCTTACTGTTTCCCTCTTTGCTTTCTTTCATACCTTATTTCCTCATGAGTATTCCTATTTCATTCCTACTTCCTAAATTGCTCATACCACATATTTATTCCAATGTCATGGAAAGATATTGTTCATTGTATATTTCATATGCAAGCACTCACACTCATAGCTAAACTTGATACATTTAAAGAGACTTTGCTATAGAAGTGTTACAGATTCCATTTCTGTTGCAAAGATAGAACACTCTGACACTCTGAATAATAGCAGCTTACAGAGAAAAGAGTTTATTTGGCTTATACTTATAGTTCTCAATCCATCTTTCAGTGATGTTGGAGAAATAAAGCAATGTATGTACATGAAAGCAGGACTGTTTGTCATTCTATGTAGTATTTCCTCTGGCCAGCGAACTCCCTCAGACCCATCGAAGTAAAACAGGGACAGCAGAGAATGCTGCTTGGTTGCCTGGTTTTCTCACTATTTGTTTCTTACATAACTTAGGACTAAATGTCTGAGGTATGATGATTCTCACAGCTGGATGGATCCTTCTACAGAAATTAATAATCAAAATACTTCCTCACAGATATGCATTCATAGTAACCCAATAAAAACAGCTACTCTAATTGGCTTCTCTTTTCAGGTGATTATAGGCTTGACAAGTTGACAGCTAAAGTAAAATAGCACATAAAGGTAGAATGTATACAAATAGAAGCCAGAGTACTCAAAGATGCCAGGTCAACATCATAGAGTAGCCAGTAGTTTCAGTAGGATTTAATTCAAATTCAAACAAAGGAGAGTAACAATAGGAATCAAGAGAAAACTCTAGGCAGAAAGTTAGATATAACAGAAGTATAAAGAGAATTGTTTCTCAATTATTAGAATGAACTTAGCTCTTCAATTAACTAGTCAGTAATAGTCATAAACTAGGTTGCTTACCTCTTACTTGTTTCTCTATTATGTCCTTTAGTGGTTAAACAAATGTTCACCAAAGTCAATCAATACATCCTCCTGCATTAGAGGCTCCCTTTTTAAGCTTGGAATCCTTGAATCTTATGCACATATTCATAGCTTCTGAATATTTAATTACTTTATACATATTAAGCATTTTACTTACCTAATAAGCATTTAGAATAGAAACTTATATTAAAAAGAATTTATTTGATGAAATTATCTAATGCTTGCAGCAATCATTTTTGAGGAAAACAATATGCATCTTAAAGTAAGGACTAATACCAGAATGAAATCTATACATTCAGGAAAGGAGTTTCGTGGGCCTCCTGGTCAAGCATGAATCCACTGAGCACTTTGAGGGGAAATAATAATTAGAATGTAAACGTTGGAATAAATCCTGCTGTTTGGTATTTATTGTTGTTTCTGTTTTTCTCACTGTATAGCCAGACTGGACTTAAATTCATGATAATCTTCCAGGATTAAACCCCTGAATTCTAGCATTACACATCCTTGTGATCTAACTTTAGTATTAGGTTATCTCAAATATCCATTTAATTAAGATATGTGTTGGACACCTCTAAGCATCACCATGAAGGTTTTTCCACATCATAAGAGTTCTTCATCACTCAGTATTACCATCTTATGTATTGATTTGTAATTTAATAATATTATCAGAAGTGGTAGAACTCTGGCATCTGGCAATGACTTTAGAAGTCAGATCACTAGGAATGTATTTGAAGGACACTTTGGTTCTGACCCTCTCCAGGTATTGGTCTTTGCATTCTGGCTACAAGGTATGAAAGAATTTCTCTGGCTAGGAATTGGTTCCATTATGGGTATATATTACAATAGACCTAAAAGCATTGTAGCCAGTCAACTGTGGACTGATATTGAAGCTGAGTCAGATAAATACACTCCTTCTTAAATTGGTTTCATAAGATTTTACTACACTGGAAAAAAATCAAACAAAATATTGCTCAAAAAAAGAATTGAAAGTGTGTCAAAATGGTATTTTTCACATTTGCTGTTTTCCTTAGGTCCCTTATGTGAAATACAAACATTTGTATGCATTGTAATAGCATTTCATAGGTAATCCCAATCAAAGTAGCATAGGTTAGATTTTTGTCTACTGCTTGTGTGGTTGGAATCCCATGCAGTTGTTACTAGAAATAAAATGTCTTCCCTAATTTTATTCAGCAAGAATTTCCTGCATGAGATTTCTGACTCTCCTGGTCTTCCATGCCAGTGTACCTCTTCTAGAATTATATTATGATTCTTTAGCATGTCACAAGTAATCAATACACAAAAGGCAGATAACATATTTTAAATGCATACATTACTAAATAAATAATCAAATATACAACAATGTCATTCAAAAAAATAAGAAAGTCTACCACAAGATCCAGCAGTTCCAGTCTTAGGCATATACACAAAAGATATCTGTTTAACTATGTTCATAGCAGCATTATGTGTAATGGCCAGGACCTGGAAGCAACCTAGATGCCCCTGAACTGAAGATTGGATGGAGAAAATGTGATATATTTAAAGAATGAAATACTACTCAACAGACAAAAAAAAAAAAATGGAATCTTGAAATTCACAGGCAAATGGATGGAACTAGAAGAAACAATCCTGAGTGAGGTAACCCAGTCACAAAATGACAAACATTGTATGTACCTTCTCATGGGAGACCATTTCACATAGAGGAATACTCCCTCAGCCTAGAAACATAGAGGAGGGCCTAGGCCCTATCCCAAATAATATGACAGACTCTGAAGAGCCCCATGGAAGGCCTCACTATCCATGTGGTGCAGAAATAGTATTAGATACGTAAAGTGTTAGTGGGGGGCAGGGGCAAGGGAGGAGGGGAGGGAAAGGGAATAGGGATTGACATGTAAAACAATCTTGTTTCTAATTTAAATCTAAAAAATTAAAAATAATAGAGATTCTGTCAAAACAATTGGAAAAGCATTTTTTTTGGAGTAAGTACAAACAATAGAATTGGAATTCACTTTTATTAACTCAGAAATTTTCTCTTGTTCTTTCCAACCTTCACTCCAAAATAAAGTTTCCCATGATAGGAATAGCAACTGCTGTTTTCAAACAATTTACAAAACAAATAGCTTCTGATTTCAGCGTCAGAGAATGCTGCATTTTCTACAGACTAACTAGAACTCAGAACAATTGGATGAGGGTGACAATGCATGAGAGAACCCTATAAAAATACATATATGTGTGAGAGAGCAAATGATTACCAGACTACAATTCACACCACCATAGAAGCTAGGAAACAAGGAGGACCCTAAGAGAGACATACATAATCCCCTGGAGAAGGGGAAATGGAAAGATGTCCTGAGCAAATTGAGAGCATGGGGTGAGGGAAGAGGGAGTTAGGAGAAAGAAGGGGAGAAGAAGAGGGGAGATGAGAACATGAGGGAGCAGGAAGATTGAGTCAGGGGAAGAATAGAAGAGAGCAAGAAAAAAGATACTATAATAGAGGGCACCATTATAGGTTTAAAGAGAAATTTGGCACTAGCAAAATGTCCAGAGATCTATAAGGATGACACCAACTAATAATCTAAGCCATAGTGAAGAGGCTACCTTAAATGCCTATCCCAATAATGAGATTGATAACTACCTTTATGCCATCTTAGAGCCTTCATCTAGTAAGTAGCTGATTGAAGCAGAAGCAGACACCCACAGCTAAATACTGAGCTGAACTACTGGAATACAGTTGCAGAGAGGGAGGAATGATGAGCAAACTGGTCAAGACCAGGCTGGAGAAACCCACAGAACCAGCTGACCTGAACAAGGGGGAGCTCATGGACCCCAGACTGGTAGCTGAGAAACCACCATAGGACCAACCCAGACCCCCTGAACGTGGGTGTCAGTTCGGAGGCCTGGCCAATCTACAGGGCTTCTGGCAGTGGATCAGTATGTATCTCTAGTATACAAATGGACTTTGGGATCACATTCCACATAGATGAATACTCTCTCAGCCTAGACACATGTGGGTGGGCCTAAGTCCTGCTCCAAATGATACAACAGATTTTTGAAGATTCCCCATGGAAGGCCTCACCCTCCCTGGGGAACAGAAAGGGAATAGAATAGGGGGTTGATGGTGGGCAGTGGAGGAGGGAAGGGAGAGGGAACTAGGATTAACCTGTAAAACAAGCTTTTATCTAATTTAAATTAAAAAATAAGGAAGAATGAAACTTCCCATTAATTTACATATTAAGGTCTGAGAGTGGCTAAAAGGTAATTACTGCTGTCATTTCTGAACATATTATCTGTCCCCCAAAATATTTAACTAACTTCAGTGATAACCCCTGCCACAAAAAATTACTAGTTTTATTCTATTAAACACCAAGATATCTTTTATTTTTATAATGATCACTAATGTTAGCTACTAAGCTGACAGGATCTTCAATACCATAGGAGGTAGTTTTTCAGTAATACCAGCGAAGTATTATTTGCTATCTGGTAATGACTATGACAGGGTACTTTGCTCACTTAAAAGTTCTAACCCATGTGAGTAAAATCATTCCCTGTGCAAGAAATCAAGACTTAATAAAAGGAAAAATATAAACTGTATACTCGTATTCATTTGTCTCCTCTTTTTAATTGTGGATAAATGTGACCATCTGCTTTAAACTTCTGATGACTTGATTTCCTCCAAGAGGCATTTATTCTTACTTTTGGGTAACCCCATGCTCATTACCTTTTCACAGCTCAGTCAGAATTACATTTTCTGTTGTTGCATGTTCATGTCAAATAACAACTCAGTAGACATCTTGTACTGTGAATTATTCTGCATAGTATTTTTCTTTAGTACATTGAATTATACCATAAAAATTGAAAAGATCACTAACCTCATCAAATGCTTGGGCAGATACAGAAGTAACATAAATTCTTGCTTAACACATAAGAACAATCCATATTTGAATAAAAGGGTGGTAGTGGGCAAAATAGTAATAATATTTATGCATTTTTGTAGAATTTTAAATCCTTAGACTATGTTACGTGATTAAGGCCCATGGCCTTCCTATTCACCTATGTGTAATTATTAAAAATGCACCATTCTCAGTGGAATCCTTGTCTGTGATAAATTACAGTGTCAACAAGGTTGAGAGGAAAGGGTTTTTTTTTCCTTGCTTGTGTCAATGTAGGGGTGAACAGTGGTGCCACTGTTTTTCTTCACTTTTCTTCATTCCAGGATTTAAGCCAAAGAAGCATATGCCAAAGAGAACTGTGACTCCTGTGGGAGAGAAGAGAGAACAAAAAAAGGCACTAAAAGCATGATGACTCTGCAAGCTGCAGCAGATGGAAGGAGTCACACTGCTGCTTCTGTATTGGTGATGATGGAGGCAAAGCCATCATACACCAATGTGGGAAATTTAGTCGCTGAGAAAGAAGGGAATGGGAACAAGGTGGCTAGTAAAACCATATTTCATATTTTTGTTTGTGAGGCTAGCCTTTAACAGCTGAGCCATCTCTCTGCCATAAAACCATCTTTCATAAAACATAACTAAAACAATACCCAAAAAACCACTAGGTACCATATCAATAACCACAAATAAAGGGTAGGGGGATGTTATGAAATAGTAACACATGGTATTTACATAATGCTTTTAATTTTTTACTTAGTCACTCTATTAAAAAAATCACATTTGAATCTTATATCAACTATCAGAGTTATTACTCTGTCCATCTAAGAAGGAAAATTACCGTGAAATTTTATATAGCTTGACAGACTGATATGAGTATTTAGTATTCTAGACTCAATCTCTGACTACAAATTTTATCTTATCTCTGTGTAGAAAACATTTTCTTGGTAAAGACTATCCAAGTTTATTTTATGGCATTTGTAATACTTGTTGATTATTTAATTGTTTAGGTGCTATTTGCAGTTGAACTACCTTGTGATATGCTCAGTGTGTGGAGAGACTCTCTCTCTCTCTCTCTCTCTCTCTCTCTCTCTCTTCCTCTCTCTCTCTCTCTCTTTCTCTCTGTGTGTTGTGTGTGTGTGTGTGTGTGTGTGTGTGTGTGTGTGTGTGTTAAAGAACCACAGAAAAGCAAACTGTTCTTAAAGATGACTGAATCTGTGCGTGTTTTTGTGGTGAACTACTAGCATTTCATTGACTGAGAGGTTTTGTCTTAAAACAACAACAACATATATAATTATTAACATAATACATAAGTTAATATAATATAAATTCAACTACAATATAGATAAGCTGCTATTTCACATTCTAAAGAGAAATGTGACTCTATTAAAATAATTTGGTAGATGAATGTTTAGAAAAATATCTGACATGACTATGTGAAATTTTGTTTTATTAGGTAATCCAAGAACTTAGTTTAAGTCTCAGTGATAAAAAAACATTTGAATGAAATATCCCAAAACATTGGTTTTCTACAGCAGAAAAGTGTACTATTATATAATGAATATTTTGTGATATATAAAGAGCAATTGTACAATTTCCACTCCATAATTTTATTCTCAAACTGAATTTTGATCTTTATTTATTCAACCAATTATTCACTTATTAACAATGTTTTAACAATTAGTTATGGCAGTGTGAATTTTTCTTCTAATAAGTGCTCAAATCATGTGAAGGATGCATTAATTTAACTATATAACAACCCAGAACTGAAGTAAGTGTTAACAGAGGTGTGTGAAAAAAACTAAAATAGTTCTTACAATATATGGGCACATTTCCAGCATTTTGATCAGCAGAGAGTAAGAGTGTGAATCTACCATGTTTCTAGAGGAAAAGAGGAGGAGGTGATTGTGAATAAAAGCCTATGCTCCTTAAGGAATTATGGTCAGTGAGAAAAATGATCTCAATTTCCTGAAATATATAGGGTTAAGTTGATAGGTGTTTAATATTTTGTGATTATAATTTAATTACATTTTCCCTTACCTTTCTTTCCTCTAAGCACTCCCATATTCCCTCCTTCTCCCTCTCAAATGTATGACCTCATTTGCTACTATTTGTTATTGCATACACATATTTATATGTATATGTATGGATATTTCCAAATATAACAAGTTTAATCTATATAATGTTAAATGTATGTATGTTTTTGGAGTTGACTTTTGGGACAAATGTGCTCTTTCCTTGTAATGATGAGCCTTCTCCTTTCCAGCTATCCTCTGTTGTCTAGAGTTGGGGACTCCTGGTGTTTTCTCCCTCCACTTTGGAATGTTCCTTGGTTTCTTCCTTGTTCTGCTCATGTTTGAGCGCTCAAGATGGTGAGAATTTATGTGCATAGTTTATGATGTTACTAAAAGATGTGATCTCAGGGCAGAAACACTGATCCTCTAGCTCTAACAATCTTTGTTCCCCCTTCCAAAATTTTCCCTAAACCTTAGGTGCAGGAATGATTTTTAGTGTATCCATTGGCAGTGAGCTCCCCAGCTCTGCATTTTGATTGGTTATGATATCTTCCAATTGTCTCTGTCTATTGCAAAGAGAAGCTATCTTGATGAGTCTTCACTACACTTATCTATGGGTTGAAAGAAAGATATTTATATATTGGTGTTGGAGATTATGATGGTTTTGCTATTCCAGAGTTGAAAGATAAATCTGTATTGCTGAAGACAATATGTATTTCAAAAACAAGGCCCACAGACCCATATGCTAAAATTGATCTTAATGCTCTCTCCCTGAGTGAGGACAAACTTTCATGGTATTATCAGGTTCCTTGTAAGCTTCCAAATGAGGGAAACAACAAAATGTCCCACTCTGTTATGATGCCTAAGAATCATAGCAATAACCAGCATGGCATAGTAACCCTACAGGTGCAGTAGTGGCATATATACATTGGTCGTAACCAACAGCTA
Source organism: Cricetulus griseus (assembly GCF_003668045.3). Taxonomy (NCBI): domain Eukaryota; kingdom Metazoa; phylum Chordata; class Mammalia; order Rodentia; family Cricetidae; genus Cricetulus; species Cricetulus griseus. The sequence continues at coordinate 307,350,024 of NC_048595.1, read as the reverse complement.
TCTAATTGGACTTAAGAACCATCCAACAAGAAGGAGACCACACATGGTTATTGTATAAGACTCTAAGAACACTAATTGGCTAAACTAGCATAATCCTGATTTCTTCTTTAATTTATTCTTTGAAAATTTTATAAAATCTAGTTGGTATTAACTCCTTTAAAAAAAATAACTCCCCACAGATGCCCCCAACTCTATCCACCCAACTCTGTATGATTTAAAAGATAGCTCATGTTATTTGTGCTTTCTGTATATTCATGGATATGTGACTGTCCAGTGGAGCATGGTTGACCTATCTGGTGCCACACCCTAAGGAAAATTGACTGTCCATATCCCACAATTACCAATTTCCAATGGTTTCTCTACTAGAAATGGGACATCTTACTTATATTTTGTGTGGATTAAGCTTTTGCTGCTCTTGTGCATGCTGTGAAGGCTTCTGTGAATTCATATGTATAACTTCCAAGGTGTCTTTGGAAAATACTTACTGCTAAAAATCTTTCCACTCTCCATTCCCTAAACCTTGGATTGGGTTATCATATTGAGATCTCATTTGGAGCTGAGAACTACGGACTCTCATTCGCTTCTTCTTTTTACCAGTTCTGGGACTCTGTGATAATTGGCATTTACTGCAGAAAAAGCTTCTTTGATGTGAGTTAAGAATTGCACTCATCTTTGTGTAAACTAATAATTCATTGTGTTATAATTTAGTACTATGTACACTTAGGTATAATAATAATTGTAGGTTTTTTTCTTAGTACCTATGATCTGTCTGGCAACATATTCTTGGCGCTGATATTGGGCCAATGCATGGCTTTTGTCTTGTGGAGATGGTGGTAAATCTAATGAACAATTTTTACTTACTATAGTAACATTCTTGCCACTATTACACTGAAGTGCATGTCTTTCCAGACCAGTCATTATTGTTGTGAAAGTGTTCACAGCTGAGTAAGATTTATGATTCCTTTTCTACTTCAGTAGCATTCATAGTACCTTCTAGTACTATGAAAGTTAAGTACTAGGAATGAAGTTTACTGGAAATTGCCAACTGGTTTCTCAATTTTATATGAATATCTTTAATAGTAGGATTTGGTGTATAATCAAGAGCACTAAAAATAGCCTATAATGTCTAGAGGTCCATGAGAACACATTGGCCATCAACTCCAAAAGACATAGCCAATTCCTGGCAGTGGACTTTTTCCTATTAACCTCTGTTTTAAACTGGGGGCATTCTCACCATTTTAAAGGGTATTTTTTCAAATATTTACATATATGTATGTATAAATTTTAGGATTCATATTCAGTAGTAGGTTTCCATCTAACTTCTTAAAAAGATCTTAAAACTGTTCATTGCTTTATCTCTATTTAGACCCTGTTTAAATCTTCATGTTCCATTATTCACCTTTAATTTTTACACTGATTGATTTGTAGCTTCACAAAAGGGATATTATTCAAAAATAATCAGTGCAAAAATTATCTTCTATGAAACTATTTTTCTTTATTACTGCTCACATTATTGTACCCCCAAAGTTTTTTTTTCCTTGATAACTACAGTTTTGAATAGCTTAGTTCTTGCAAGCTCAAAGGGTAGGTTCAGGATGCTTGTCCTGAGATAGAAGCCTTAGGTCTTGGGTTTGAGGTCACAGAGGTAAAGGGAAGGTGTTATAATGAAAACAGAGCAATGCATGGACTTATGTATCCTGAAGATTTCTCTAAACAGATATTTAAAGATTGGAAGCTGTGCTTGTGGACATTTTAAATCCATTACCTTTATTCTTTTCTTTCAAATGTTAGTAAAGTCTATTCTTAGATAATCAATACTTAAATTTACCATAGCAAATGATGGTTATAGATTTGTTATACAATGAACAGAGAGCACTGAAGATTCTTGATGTTTGATATGCAAGGAATAAAAATTTCAAACTAGACATAGAGTAATTGAATTAAAGATGGCTGAAAACTCTCTGCAGTGAAGCCATTGGAAAGCAACAGAACCAACCACAGTAAAGATTTCAGTGGGAGAAGGGAGAAGTTTTTATTTAATCAAGAGAGCATCTTGAGTAGTGGGGAAGCACAGGCTTTATTGAGTTAGATTGAATCTCCTGTGGACTCCCTCAACTCACTCTTCCCAAATGAGTTGAAGATTTTGCAGCATTGTGAAAGTGTCCATTTGTACAGTAGTCTCTGGAGGAAGATCTGTGATCTAGCTGCCAATGTAAACAATGAAAACATTTTGGTGGTTACTACATGTAAGGTTTATGTACATTGATTAGCTGGAGATCAGTCTACTTTAGAGTCACTAAGCTCAATTACTGATTTCTGGATGACATAACAATCTTTAAGAGTTGTATGACTCTTGTTAAAAAAAGTGATGGTCACATTAAATATAAGTAAATAATGCACCTAAATATTAATACACATAATTTGAGTAATATGGGTTTATAATACACACAAAATACATAAGGAATAATGGACACAATCATTCATATTAAATGATGGAATATTAAACTATTTTGTTACGCAATTTAGAATGTCACTTTTATGCCTATGTCTTCATTAGCTTTGAATTAGTATAAAAGTACACTTTTCTGATATTCTTTTTATAATTTTTCTTTCTTTATGACTTGCAGCTTTCAATTAAAAGTAGACATAGAAAAGCCTAGTAGTTAGTACCAGCAGGTGATAATTTCCCGATTAAAACAGAAAGTTGTGGGCAACTTGAATAATACGTTATTTGAAAAAAGTCTTTGCATAATCTGGTGCTGTAAAAGACTGGGCATAATATTCCTTTTCTGGTTTGATGAAGATAATTTGATAGTCTGACCATATGCTCTGCCCCAGTAGTTGATGATGTGACTATGTGTACTAACCTTCACACAGACTTAGCAAATGTCTTTAAAAGTTCAAAATCTTTTTGTTTAACTATGCTTTCATTGAGAAAGTCTTTGCAAACAGCACGATTTTTTTTTTTTTACTAACAACACTATAGTGTACTAGAGATAGGAAGTAAAAAAATTATTATGATGATTACTGTCTTTTAAACAAAGGTTTCTCTTTGGAGTCTTGGCTAGTCCAAAATGTTCAACAATGCAGCCATTGTGTATTGCTGTTTGTTTCATCTCTACGTTTTATTAACACATTAATGCTGTTTTGATATTATATTTGTTTTTAATCATACTTAATATGAATAAGTAACTATTTTAAGTCAAAGATGTCATCCTATTATAATGGGGAATGTACTGTGTATGTTTATCTTATTGATTGTTAAATAAAATACTGTTTGGCCAATGAGACAGCAAGTTAGATGGGACTAGGATTCATAGAGGATTCTGGGAAATGTAGTAGAGAAGCGATGATCCAGGCAGGAAATGATATAGCAAGGAAACTCCTATTTAAGCGATGGAGAAACAGGAAGGGTCCCTTTTCCCCTTGCTCCTCCAGCAGCACAATGTGATCCACTGGCAAGGCAAGGAGGGATGCCAATAAGGTGTCCGATAAGATAAGTCCTTATAAATATATAGATTAATAATTATGGTTGATACTTAGGACAGAGATAGCAGATAAGGAATCCTAGTCATTGTCCAAGCAGCTTTGAACCTAATACAAGTTTCTGTGTATTCATTTGGGCCTAACTCGAGTGGGCGGCTAGCATAAAGCACACATGTGGCAGTGGGGCTTGACAGCTTTTGGCAGAAAGATTTATGGTAACACTATTACCATCTAGAGGTATGGATCTGGTTCATTTTTCTCTAAAACACTGTTTCTCTTTGAGGACTGGAATTAAAAATAACTTTGAAGGGTCTTCCTTCCTAATCTAGGGTTACTCAATTTAAACACAGGCAAGATTGACCCACAGATGTTGCAAAATTGTTTGTTGATTTGATCTTAAACTCAGCTGCTCCTTCAGCAAAAGTGCTCCAATAGTGACAGGGCAGGTAGGGCTGAAAGGCCAGGAAGCACCCAAGGCCTGCATTTTAAGCAACCAGGCTTTTGCATTAGATAAGGAAATGTCACCTATCATGGAAATTCTCCATCTTTACTCACTAGTCATGCCCTCTTTCCCTAACTGTCAACATATCAGGAAGCTGTCTGACTCCCTGTTCTAGAACTTTTGAACAATGTTTTCCTTCCTCCTTCTCTTTTTAATCTTTCTCCTTTCTCCTGCCTTACTTATGTGTTTTCTGCCTTCCTTATTTTCAGCTTTCATTTGACCTGAGACTGCACAACTAAAGTTCATTAATATATTAACACATAAAATCTATAAAATATATATTTAATACCTGTTATTCCCAGTCCACAAGACCCCCAAAAAGACCACCAAGGAACCAGCTCACTGATGAAAAAGCACAAGGTTTCCTTTAAAGGGATACAAGCAGCATCAGGGAACTGGTCCAGCAAGCTGATGCAACACCTGCAGAGGAGGCCCCAACCCTGTATGGCAGGAAGTTTATAAAGGCAAAATGAAAAGAAAAACAAAACAAAACCAAACAAAGCACACAGTTGGCCAAGGTTAAACAAGGTTAAGAAGGGGCATGGGGTCACAAGTTGGTTAGTCATTTATCTTGGGAGAGGATAGATTGAGGAATTTTTATCCCCTTATCTCCAGGTGTGCTCTCACAATCAGGCAGTTACAGTTATCTATTCTTTCCAGGACAAAGAGCTAACATTTGGTTGGTGATATAGCTTGGGGGTGAATTTCCTTTTCAGAGAACTGGGGGTTTAGGCATGAACCATTTGCAGAACAAGGGCCCAGGTTCCTCTAGCCATCCTTTGTACTAAGTAGGCAGCAGTTCTGGCCTTTCAATAACAACTATACACAACAAATATACATTGGTATAATTACATGTCCAACTTTACCCTTTATATAAACAGTTTAATATTCTAAATCTAATAGACCAATGTTAAATGTTAACCTGAAACACATATGGTCCGATCAGCAATTGTATATGTGTTCAAACAAAATTTTGCATAGTAACTTCATCACAAAACAACAAATATTTTCTTAACTTGAGCTTTGTAATGAGAATGTTAACAACTTTTATCCATTTTCAGCATGAAAGAGTCTTGATTTTTGAAAACACTTTAAGTTTACTCTATAGAGTTTGAGAATATTTTGTGGTCAATGAATCCACATTTTATAAACAATGAAGAAATCTCAGCTAACAATCTAGCTGTAACACTTTTCTCACAACAAGCAAGGCCGTGGAATGTGAGCTTACACCTTTTATTTGTCTCAGGGGAGTGAATCATTTGATGATGGATTAACGGAGTTACATTCCACATTTGCTGGTTAATTTTTATTTCATTCAGAAATGTTTTAATGTGCCTGATCATATTCGAGTGATTTTAATATCATTTGCAAAAATTTTTAGAGGTAATTGCCTTGTTACAGAAACACAAACAAACAAGCAAGAACAGAAAGAACGTACCAGCCACACATAAAAAATTTAAGTACACACAATAAGGAAATATATGGGAACTTAATAGAACAGGTGTTTATATGAAGTAAGAATATTTTAATGTGATTTTGTGTAACTAATGATTTACATTAATGTCACAGAGGCACTGACTGCTTTTATATCTAATTATTATGTTATACACTGAACACATTTGTTTTTTTTTCATTTACTAACCTCATTATAAAGTAAACCAGCTTATTTTCATGATATGCAGTTATGCAGTAATTCAGCAGTCAGTTGTTTATTACATATTTGGTTGATGGTTTATGCTTATTTTCTTCATTATTAGGTCAAGTCTTAATGCTGGTATGTTTTAGAAATAAATACTCAGTTTTCTATATGTTTTTAATATAACATGCTAAGATTTTTCTTGCTTATTGAATTATTTATTAATTGGTAGTCAAATACATTCATCTCAATTTATTTATTTATTTATTTATTTATTTATTTATTTATTTGGATTTTTGAGTCAGGGTTTCTCTGTGGCTTTGGAGGCTGTCCTGGAACTTGCTCTTGTAAACTAGGCTGGTCTCGCAAAGATCTGCCTGCCTCTGCCTTCCGAGTGCTGGGATCAAAGGTATGCACCACCAATCCACCCCCCCCCGCAGCTTGTTGATCAAATTTTAATGGAAATTTCAGTTCATGTAATACTAATTATGTAGATGGCATATCAATTTTGTAAAAATTTCATTAAATATATCTGACATACAGAAGAGGAATACACAGCTCTCATTACCACTATAGACCAGAGCCCAAAGTCCATTGAAATTTACTAAAGAAGACTTTGCTATTATGATGTATAGATGTGTACTTTAACTTTGTCAAAAGGAAGTGACAGATCAAGTACAACTCAATCATACTGCTGAGATATTTTAGTCAGTTTCCCTAGGATTAACCTTGAGGAAATGCCTAATACTGTACTACCAGAATGAAAACTGGCCTACTTCAATATATGCATTTAAAAGTATATTTTAGAGGGGGATAAACTTTACATTTAATTACTCAAGATATGTAGAAGTATATTCCTCTAGAATGTTTAATGTATATATTTCAAATAATTAAATTTTGGTTTTGGGGTTTTTTTGGGGGGGCAATTTAAATTCTGAGACTCACCCATGATAGGAAAGAATGCTATATCACATTTATTAATTTCTAAAGTATTTCTCCAAATGAATATTAATGAAAAATACAAGAATGTTTTACTTGAATATTAATAATATTATCTATTGTGGTAATTGTTGTGCATGTATGTTTTATGTATAATTGCCTACTTTTAAAATAATATTCTTACTAACTTCATGTTAATTTCATGCAATATTATTTTTATCATTCTCTTGTCTTTAACACCATCAAGATTCACCCCACCTCCCCACCAACCAAATTTTACTTTTAGATTTCTAATGTGTCTATATCTATATTTATGTTTATTTATATATTTATGTATCTAGACAGATGGAAAGAGAGACAGTGATTGAATGCAGGGATCCAGTTACTCTCCAGTGTGGATACATTCCTACCTAGACATCTCATGCCTCATAATGGCAAATAAAAACTCCAGGTCCAAGAAAAGATCACATCTTTTTAGTTGTTAGCTGTAGGTTTTAATATAGCACCAGTGTTTGAATTTACCATCATTGTTCTTTTTACCCTCCAGACCCAGATGTTAAAACCTTATGGTTTCAAATTATATTTCTCTATAATACCACTCTTCAGGAAGATAAAATAATCCATATTTTCACAAAAAATTGTACAAATAATTATTCCCTTGTCCATCCTATATTAAAACCTACAGGATATCTGGTAATATGAAAATACAGAAGCAGATAAATTGATAGAGTATTATTTCTTTTCTTTTTATTTAAAATTGATTTCTCTAGCACACAATATATCCTGACATGATTTCCCTTCCCTTTACTCCTTCCAATATTCCCTATTTCCCCTTCCATCCAGACCCATCCCCTTTCTGTCTCCTATTAGGAAATAAAGAGGCTTTGTGTGAAAATAATGAAGTACAATATAATAAAATAAAACAAAACTATCACAATGGAATTGCCCAAAACAAACAAGAGAAGGAAAAGAGCCCAAGAGAAAGGCACAAGAAACAGAGACACCCTAGTTTACACACTCAGGAATCCCATAAACACACTAAACTGGAAGCCATAATATATATGCACACAACCTACAGAGTAAAAAGAAAGAAGAAAACATATATTAATAAAATATAACAAATAAAATAATAAAATAAAATTTATTTTTTAAAAGGAAGAGCCTTGACATAACATTATGCAAAAAGAAACCTCTAAAGTTGATGTTGAGTTTGTTTCTGTTGGGTCATCTTCTGCTGGTCCTACATCCTACCTTTAAAAGAAGTCTGTTTCTACAGTAAGATTCCTTTGGGAGAAACATTTTTCTTTGCAATGGTTATAAATCAGAAATTGTTTCTAGTTTAAGGATGGGACATTTGTTCACTTCCCCTTTTAGAAGCTCTAGGACCCCATCTGGTGAAGTTGCATGCATGCTGTCTCAGTCCCTGTGAGTTGATATATGTGTCAATCCTTCTAGCCTATACATTTTCTGCCTCCTCTTATGGGATTCCATAAGAGGATTTGATGGAGACATCTCATTTAGGGCTGAATATTCTATTCTAGAAAAATAAGTATTTATAATACTTTAGTTTGTTTAAAGTGTCCACAATACACTGTGTGAATAAGCTAGTGTCCAATAAAAGTAACATAATAATTTGTGCGAATACAAAATCTAGAAGAATTGAAATAGTGTCAGTCATTTTACAGACACGGTAAATCATATTTCCCTCTTGAAAGTGACAAAAATACTGAGGTAAGGAACACAGGGAGATAGAGGACAGAAATCTGATGCAATAAATGAAGAATACCTGGAAGACAGGAAAACCTGAGTTCTAACTGAAGACTTACCTAATGTCCTGAACAAACTTCACCAAGTTATCTACATTCTGTTAATGTTGATTTTTGTCTCATCTGTAATATGATTAAATTAATATAATTTCACTATTATTATATTGATTGAACAAAGTAATTTCTATAAACATCTCCCTGTAATTCCAGTAAGATTTTAATAAATTGATGCTTTGTTTTTCTTTCCTGTTCTCTAATTTATTTCTCTCCTTTTCTCACCCTTCATCCTTTTCATCTTTTCTCCACACGTTTGACTCCATCTGTTTCTTTTATCTTCAGGATCTTTGTTCTGTCCTCTCTCACACCATTGTAATTGCAAAAGGGAAAAGATGTGACCTCAACTCCTGCTGAATTGTGCTTCTGCTGATAGGTGGTTTGTCTTTCAGACAAACTTGCAAAGTTCAGACTTGTGCAAGCAGGATATTTTATTTTGGATATTTTTTGGAGGAAAGGAAAATTGATAAATAATAGTGCTTGCATCTGTGTCCAATAATTGTAAGTACTTCTAAGATAATGATTTCAAAATGTAAATCATAATGAGATATACAATTCATGGTGTGTAAATGATAGTCAAATATGTTACTTATGCCTTTGGCTAAGATTTAGCTAGTGGAGCACTTGTCTGCAACACTATGTTCAATAAGAAGTAGAAAGAAAAATAATCTTATAGTTAATGGGATATGTTATAGCTAAAGTGCATCAGATTTGCTAACCGCATCGTAATAGTTTGCCTAACAGGAAACACTTGATTTTAAAAAGTATTATCTATCAAATTTTATTTTCTGTTTTTAACCTGTTTTTTTTTTGGGGGGGCAGTCTGAAATAAAGCCAGTTGTTTTCTCTACATTAATGTTAAAATGCTACTGATAACCTGGTTCATATATATATTTGCCAAATACCTGACAAGAAATAATTAAGGGAAGTGGGTTTATTTTAGATTACCCATGGAGGCTATACTTCATAATGGCAAGGCAGCCCTGGTGATGGGAGGTCCTTCACTGTCATCTGCACACATAACGTAGGAAAGAGGAATGAAGGCAGATGTTTGCTGACTTCCTCTTACCTGGGGATTTACTCCAGGACCTCAGCCCATGTGGTAATGCTCCATGTTTTTGCTGGATTCTTATCACTCATTTAAGCTCCTCTAGAAAATCACTCACAGATATGCACAGAATTGTGTCTTCTAACTGATTCTAAATTGAGTCAAATTGTTTAATCATCCCAATATGGCTTTTCATGCCAAAATCAGAGGAGACATAAAAAGTCATGTGTGATTTCATTTAAATGTCACAAATGACCATAAATCTAAAATGCTGATACTTCATTAAGAAGAAAATATAGCTAAAATATGGACTACAATACTATTAAATAATTTTTCTGAACGTAATTATAGTTAGATTAATATTTCTTTGGAAAATGAAACAGAATTTCCTGTGAAAATATAATCAAATTCAAAATAGTAAGACTATATTATAAAATGGAAGATGTAAGAAATATATATTAAAATAGATATGTATTATGTCCAATATGAATACTCAAATGATTTGAGAACACAAGTTCAAAAGGACTATGCAATCTGTACCTGCATATTTAGAAATGTTGTATTATATGTATCATTGTTTTAAAAAAGGCTTATTTATTTTTATTTTATGTCTGTTGATGCTTGGCCTTTATACATGTTTGTGCAACACATTTGTGCAATGACTGAAGAGGTCTGAACATGACACCAGATCCTCTGGAACTGGAGCTATAGGTATTTTTCATTGACATTTGGGTCCTGGGAAATGTATGTATGTCCTCTGGAAGAACAGTCAGTACCCTTAACCTGTGATCCATCTTTCTAACCTCTATACATTTCATTATTATACCGAATTTACTATAATATTATGTCATATTATTTACAAAGTTATGTTGACTGAAAATACAGGAATACTATTTATATAACAAAACATTTACAAGAATTAATCATTTATTTTTCTAAGTTGCTCAGGTCTGTACACTGTTTTCAGGTGTGTGTGTGTGCGCGCGCGTGCGTGCTTGCGTGCGTGCGTGCATGCCTGCGTGCATACGTGCGTGTGTGCATGCGTGTGTGTGTGTGTGTGTGTGTGTGTGTGTGTATGTGTGTGTGTGTGTATGTGTGTACACATGGGTGCATGTGCACATATAAGGTTAAAGGTACTGGAGAGATCAGTGATAACAGGAACATACCTGAACATAATAAAAACAATAAACAGTAAACCAACAGCTAACATCTAACTAAATGGAGAAAAACTCAACATATCTCTAAAATCAGAAACAAGACAAGGCTGCCCACTCTCTCCATATCTCTTCAATATTGTTCTTGAAGTTCTAGCTAGAGCAATAAGTCCACAAAGGAGATCAAGAGGATACAAAATGGAAAAGAAGAAGTAAAAGTTTAACTATTTGCAGATGATAAGATAGTTCACATAAGTGACCTGAAAAACTCTACCAGGGAACTACTCCAGCTGAGACATACCATCAGCAAAGTGGCAGAATACAAGATTAACTAAAAAAAATCAGTAACCCTACTATATACAGATGATAAATCCAATAAGAAAGAAATCAGAGAAATGTCACCCTTTACAATAGCCACAAACAACATAAGACATCTTGGGGTAACACTAACCAAACAAGTGAAAGACCTGTACAGTAAGAACTTTGAGTCTTAAAAGAAAGAAATTAAAGAAGATCATAGAAATTGGGTAGATAGGATCAACATAGTAAAAATGGCAATCTTGCCAAAAGCAATCTACAGCATCAATGTACTGGCAGAATTCTTCACAGACCTTGAAAGAACAGTACACAACTTTATATGGAGAAATAAAAGACCCAGGATATAATGTGTCTTCTATAATATTCTGAATTATTTTAGAGTGACTGTCAATCTCTCAATGAATCAGCATCTCACCAACTGGGCTAGACTAGTTAACTTTGGAATTCTAGTTGCCACTGTCTCCTTACTTCAACAAGATACTTGGATTGTAAGTAAGTCTCCATGCCTTAATGTGGGTCTTATTATCTGAGCTCAAATACTGTTGCTTGTATAGTGATCTCTTGCCAAATAAGCCATCACTCAAGCACTCTTCCACTTCCGAAATTCAAAAGATGCCTAGTGAGAAGGATGACTAGTCATTTCAATACAGATGATAGCTGCACCTATACACAGAAGAAAATTTTATCCACAGGTTAATGTATTTAGTGTAGTTAAGTCTATTTCAGAATACCAAAATTACAGTTTCAAATGCTGTAAATCTGCAGTTCAGTGAAAATCATGTTTAATATTTCTATTATTTTGCTTACTGCATTGTCTAAAGAAAAGTTTTATTTTTCAGAATTTGTGAAGAGTTCACATTTTATATAAAATCAAATCTAATAATTGTTTTGATTTTATTTTTCTTACTTTTGAAAGAAAGGTGTTGCCTTAAAAACTTGAGCATGCTTTGTAAATTATTAATACCACTATGTACTTTAGTGAAGCAGCCACACTAATAGATCCAGACATCACATCTCTGGATAGTAACTTTGTGCTTTCCTTCAGGTAAAGAAAATGAAAAATATTGATTCTGTGAAGGCAAGTGAGTATAGAAAAGGTTAGTTTTTGACCCTTTGTGTCATTATGTTTCTTATTTCGGTCTGCAGATGTTCCACTCCTGTAAACATCTATTTATAGGAAATAATCCATTTACAGGTTTTCCACTTCAGTTATGGACTCTTGCTTAAAATAAGCCCACAGTTCAGCAAATTCTTTACATGTGTCATTAAAATTATCTCCTTAACCTTACATGAGCTATACCAGGCAGAGTTAAGATAACAAAAATATACACAAGAAAATCAAAAGTGAATAAAGTGTGGAGATTTGAAATTAAAAGCTTGTCAAATCATTCTAACACATTATGTAATATAAACCTGGTTTCAGTTAGGAGTGACACATTTTAATTTTGCCTGATGTAGCATTTCTGAGTGACTGTCTTTGTTATTTCTCTCTAATCAAAATTTTCCATCTTAAAGTTCCATCTCAGTGATTGACATTGTCTTTATTGACAGATACTGCCTTTCCAAATGAAATGACTTAGTTCTTCTGACTACACCTGTCTCTCTCTAGATCCTTTTGCTGTAGTTGATTATTAACAGTTTGAGAAGAAAGTCAGCTTATGTTGTGGACCTTTACAGATGTACCTGATTTCTCTTATTCCTGTGGTCCATGTGGCCCATGGGATGATCATGTCTCTGTCCTCCCTTAACATTCTGCTCCCACTGTGTGTTCCAGCTGATCTCTGACTCCTGCGCTTTCCAGGTACCAATCAGATGCCACATGACTATGATCTCAAACTGCATGAGATATATTTTAATGTTTTGTTGTTGTGGTATTTGATTAAATATTGTCATTACACTACATCAATTTCCTCCAAATACCTTACATTTACTGATTATTAAACACAAAAAATATTGTATAGACTATACTGGATATAGTTACCTAGGTAATATTTGCAAAAATAGTAGATGAAAATGTTTTTAAGTCATTTAATTTTCTCTGCAGATAATCAATTCTTCTACTTGTACAACATGGAGCTATTATGTTTTCATCTTAGATTCATATTTTGAAGTATTTTACAAGAAATAATGCTACTTTTTAAAATATGGCTTTAGAATTTCATTAAATAAAGCAAACTAAAGAAATCTCTACTTCAAATGTTCAAGCCTTGACTGGACAGGTAGTGTTCATGTGCCAAAGAGGTACTGTTGTGATCAAAGGTCTTATTCTACATAACATATACCTATCATTCACACTGGAATTAACTCTAAACAAACTTAAGTTTTAAGAGTTTCTGTTATGGAGTGCATTGCTTGAAAAGCTAATTGTTCTTCTTGATGAGAAATTCAGAGAAAGCACACTATTATCACTACCCTCTAGTTCATTTTTTTCTGTGTAAAATAGAGTTTTATAAAGCCATGGATTAAACTGGATCGGTTGACTATTACAATGATGTCTCTAAGATGCTTAACAACACCACCCCCACAAAAATATTATGTTCAAATAAATTTGACATACCTTTATCAAAAAGTACAGGTGGAAATATGTTTGTACATTCTCATTATTTGTTAACCTTGTAACTGGCTATATCATATATTTTATCTCTTTCTGACCATTTATAACCTCACAGAATTGACTAGAGTGGCTGGAAACTAAAATTTGATATTAAAATCCACTAAAATATGTTTAGATCCTTTAAATACAAAGTAAATGCCAATGATAGTTTAGACAAATTCTATCTACAGAACTTGGATTTTTAAATACAGGACAAAGTTAAAACCACTTGTCTTACAGATCCCACCTAAATTAACATATGTAGCATGTATTCCACATATATGTAATTTCATGTAATTTTTACTGTACTACAACATGTCTGAAAATAAAGCTTTTGAAAGCAATGAATGCTTACTACCTTACAGTCTTATTTTTTTTATTATTTATTAGTTCAGGTTAGGGAACAAGCTTGTTTCACATGTAAGTCCCTTCTCCCTCTCCCTCTCCCTCTCCCTCTCTCCTCACCACCATCCCTCCTCCCCCACCCCCAACATACCCCCCACCCCATCCACTCACCACTCCCCAGGCAGGGTAGGGCCCTTAACGGGGGCTTTGCAGTGTCCACCAAATCTTCCTGTGCTGGGCCTGGGCCCTTCCCCATGTGTCCAGGGCCAGAGTGTAACCCTTCATGTGGGATGGGCTTTCAAAGTACCTTCTTGCACCAGGGAAAAATACTAATCCACTACCAGAGGCTCCCTGGAATGCAGAGGCCTCCTTATTTACATCTATGATCAGGGGTCTGGATCAGTCTGAAGCGTTTCGGTATTGCTGAACTGGGTAATCTCAGTGTTTTTCATCAGACTGCTGTTAAAAGCTTGCAAACAATTAGAATCATATCAATATTTGCTACAAGATCTAGCTGCCATAGGTAGTGAGAGAAAATGGTGAAAACTCTTACTTGTTTAGATAAGTTGCAGTAAGAAGAGATGTTGGGATTTTAAAAAAATGATAAAAGTTTAAAATGATAAAGTCTGGAACACTGAGGAAGATAAATAAAAGAGTTCCTAGCTGGGTATTAAATAACTGCTATAAAGTATAAGAGAAACAAAAGAGCCCTGGAATAGTAATATCTGGTGTGCTGGTTTGTGTAAGACTTTGACGAACACATTTAAAGCACAATTGTGCTTTTATATACCTTGCTTCTAATGTAGCATGTATCAGTGTAAATATAGCTTCTAAGGTGGGCCCAATTGTTTTAGAAAATAAATGTCCAGATTATGCAATGAATAAATAATTAATGACAACTGAAGCTACTTGTCAGCTTTGAGAACAAAGGTATGTATAATTAACATATGATCCATCAGCTCTGGTGTATCTAACAGTGGGTAGGTTTTCAAATTCAACAGCTAACAAATAGAGTTGAACAGAACCCAAAGAACTGTCTTCAACTACCTCTAATTGGGGAGGTAGCCAAGAAGCAACTTATGGTGATACTCAGGTGGATGCCAAGTCCCTACCCCATTGGCTCCACGAACAAGTCATTGATATAATTAACCATTGCCCTAGTAATCATCCTAACACTAGTTCAGTTTCTGCCATGGTCCTTGAGCAATCCCTAGACAAGGCATGCCATTGGCATTTTCTTTATTAAAAACACATTTTACTATTGGAAAATAGCCCCACTCTTTTTATTTTCTCATTAATTCCTATTTTTTCACGTTGCTTTAATTATTTTTAATCAAGTTTGCGCTGCATTGCTTGTTTGGATATACATATCCACCTTTAATGTACACTGATATCAGAAAAAATTAACTCAGGAGACACTTTTTCAAGCCAGATTTTCATCTAGTTTTTATTTGGGGGGTGGCTAGTACTTTGTGCCATGATTACTTGGCAGAGAAATTTCCCATGTCATTGTAAAGCCCCACCTGTTTAGCCTAAATTTCATTTCTTTTACAGTTAGACTTGTATATATGGAAGATACTGATATATCAATTAACTTTTCTTAAAAAAATTGGTTGGTGTGAAGACAAATCCCATCTTACTTGTTTTTGACATTTCTATTGATCAGAAGTAGATAATTGGGCTTCTTCTAACCAGTCCACAGAATTACCTAATCTGATGTTATTAGAAGATGATGATGGCCAGATCAAATGTTATGTGAAGGGCAAATAACAGTGTAAGATTTTGCCGAGGGGAAGTCAGGAGAGTAAGTGCTGAGATGTTTACAAAAAGGGGTGATTGGTTGCCAATATCTAGCCAGATGAAGTCACTGCATGAACAGCTCATGTTCACTAGGTAAAGCATCAGGCACCTAGGCTCAGGTTAGCTGACCTTTAAAACCATTGGCTGGCTGTTTTCCTGCTCTGGGTTTTATTTATTTATTTATTTATTTATTTATTTATTTATTTATTTATTTTTGCTTTAAAAGGTGCGTGCTGTGGGCAATAAATTAGTTCATGCTTGCCTAGACTCCATGCTTCCTTTGATCATCTCTGGGATACTGGGATACTGGGAAACAGGTGAGCAGCACACTCTACCCTTCCTCAGAACCAGCTCAGCCTTCCATGTTTTGGCTAAGACCCTGCAGTTATGTACCAGTGTTTTCCATTCATTATCCATCAGTCTTCAAAAGGTTGGTGTTTTAAAGTTGTTAATGATAGTTTTGGAGCATTGCAAACTTTGATTAATCTCCATCAATTTGTTTCACAACATTTGCTTAATATTTAATCTGTTAGATGTTGAATGATTTATTCTTCTTTTAGATGAAGTATGTGGAATGACTGATGGAAATGTGAAAACTCTTTCTATTAAAAATTTTATCTTAAATATTTTGACATTGTGATACTATTTCTTTAATGTCACCTATAATTAGTTTTTATGTGTGTGTGCTTCAATGCAATCTAAGTAAAATATTTTTTTTATACTCTTCCATTCTCAGATCTGTAGTTTATGGCAGAGGATGACCATGCTCATAACCTATAGACTTTTGTTAATATCTGGCAATTTAGTCTTTCTCATTTTCCATCCAATTTTTTAAACCTCATGTATTTCACCCCTTTATTTCCATCACCACATTCAAGGAATATTAAGTTTCATTATTTTTTCTACTAAACTTTTTTCTTCTTCCTTCCTTGCTTTTCACCTGTACATCAACATATTTCATCTCAAAACTATGTCAACACTTGTGTCTCTGCCTCCACAGCATAGGAATTATAAGAATGTGAAATTAGGTCTGGCTGCTTAAAACATTCAAGCATTTTGTTGTATAAATTTCTGGCTTAAAATAGTTAGAAACATTTGAGGATCCTTCATGTGTTTTTCTTTGCCACTCTTAAAAACAGAGTAATGTAGAATAGGGTAATACAAGATAAGAATTTTAGAGGATAGTGGTTTTCTATTTTGTCTTTTTAAAATAATTTTTGGAATGTCAGGTAATCTGAATGTCCTATCAGCAGGAAATGATATATAAAGATTTCATTATTAAGTTCTATCATCTATGCATCTATCTATCTAGCTATCATCTATCTATATTGTAACTATAATCTACATTTTTTTCTTTTGCTTTGAGGGCTGTGAATTGAATTTGAAAGCCTTGGTATGCTAGGTAATTCAGTTGTATCTCCAACATACATTGTACTTTGTTCTTATCACCCCCACTGAGTTCTCCTATCTTTCTTCTACTTCTTTACAAGTAATATTTTTAAATCACAGTAACCATTTTTTCTATTGAAGATTTGGATTTAGAATTCAAATAAATTAAAGAGTTATTGACTTCCTTTAATTTTCAGATTATACTTTAACTACTTTTTTTCCCTTCTCTTTCCTTCCTCAATGACTCCCATATACCATTCACTGTTCTTATTCAATGGGCTTTACAATTTCTGCATTTAAATAGGTTGAAGTTTTCTGTACTGGTCTCTACATCTTATAGGGGAAGCTGTAGCCATGCCTACTTAGGAGCTGGCTACAGTTGTGTCTCACCACGCTTGCAAGGGTATGGTCATGGTGACATAGAGTGACTGCGTTTTCTCTTTCGGTTTCACTTTGGTACTTGCTGGACAGACTGCTGCCACACCAGCTGGCTAGGTCTCTCTGTAAGTAAGGCTTTTCCCTATTTAAAACACTTATATTTATTTATACCTGACTCCGTATTGGTAATTTCCCACTATATCTGGTGTAGCCACGCCTACTTAGGGGCTGGCTACAACATCTTATATGGATTATTTTCATATCCATATTACATAATCCTAAATTAATCTAATTATTAAGTCAGCTGTTCTGATAGCACATAATTGGAAGGCACCTCAGATGACAAATGAAGGCTTTATTGATAATTGATGTGAAACCCTAAAACTAATATATATGAATTTCACAGAACACGTATTTAACTTGAATGCTTATGACAACAATACTAGAAGGATGTTTGTATAATTAGTTTATTTGCAAAGGGGACATGCTGTTTACTAGAGCTTTGGCATATTAGTGGACTATTGTGGTAATTCTTTTATAGTATGTATACAGAATAATACATTGGATTTTCAAATTCTTGGTATTCAAATAGACTTTGTTATCAATATTTTAAGGCATATTGAATAGAATGTAATAATAGTCTATATGACTACTGAAATTCCTGGAGAGAGTTGTGTCACTAAACTATTTAGATTTGTTGTAGTTTCTCTAATTAGAATCCTGGCTTGCTATACCTGGCATTTTGGATATAAAAGTAATGTGTTCTGATCTTTAAGTCACTATTACTTAGTGCCATAAGGCCTTAAAAATTAATATAATCATAAAATATTGTTTACAAGCAGGTCCTGGGTTTAATTCCTAGAACCATCATTGCTGCTACTATTACTACTACGACTCTGATAATCAATTCTCAACATAACTTTAAAATAATTTTATATTTATAGAAAATTTTGTTTCTAAGCTCATGATCAGGACACACACACACACACACACACACACACACACACACACACACACACACACAAGGTTTTACATAGACTGTGTAAAAGTTCCCCTTTACTAGTGATGGGAAAGCCCCATTTCATTTGATCAGGGTAGTCTAAAAGCCTCCCAAATAAATACAGGTTACTGCTGTGGCCCTTGATTGCCTCATAGAGGGTGAAGGTAAGTGTGATAGTGTCAATTTAATTGAACCCATTAATCTCATAGGGAGTGACACTATTAAGAAGTGTGGCTTTGTCAGAGTGGTTATGGTCTTGTTGGAGGAGTAAGTCTGTCACTGTGGCAGTAGGATTTGAGGCTTCCTGAGCTCAGGATACTATCCAGTGTCTCAATCAACTTCCTATTGCCTGCAAGATATAGCATTTTCTGTTCAAACACCATGTCTGCTTGCTCACCCCAACACCCACCTCTTGCATAAACTGTTGGAACATGACGGGGAGAAACTTACAAATTCATAATTGCTAGATCACTATGACACAGGACAACAATGGGGTATCCAAGAGAATTCTCAGTGAGAGCCCATTATAGATAGTGTAGCAAAGTCAGAGACATGGAACCAAGCCAATGACTCATAGCAATGAACACTTACAAATAAACATGAATGGACTAAAGAACATATTGCATGACTCACTGGGCCACACTACAACTTCCATAATAAGAATCCTTTTGTTGTTGTTGTTCACTTGGTTTATTTATTTTTGTTTTTATTTTATTGTTTTTCTTTTGTATGTTGGAGGTTGCAAGGGCATAGGGCATATGCAAGGGGACAGGGAGACGATTGGGTTTGAAATGAATGATATGAAGTCCACAAAGAATCAATAATAAGTTAAACATTTTCCCAAAAATAATGTAAAGTTCCTTTTCCAAATGTTTAAGCTACATGTGATCTCTATCATGGGAATATTCACAGAGAACAATTGTACAGAATTTTGTATTTCTTTTTGTTTTTTCATCTATGTTCATTGTATCTTTATTTATAACATCCAGAACCTGGAAATAACCTAGATGTCCCTCAACTGAGTAATGGATAAATAAACTGTCTTACATTTACACAATGGAGTATTACTCAGCTGTTAAAAACCAACAACATCATGAAATTTGCAGGCAAATGAATGGACATAAGAAAAAAAATCCTTTTTGAGGCAACCCAACCCCAGAAATACAAGCATGTTATATTCTCACTCATAAATGGATATAAGGTATAAAATAGAAGATTACTAAGATACAAGCCACAGACATAGAGAAACTAGCTAACAAGGAGAGTTCCTTGAGGTAAGCTTTGATCTCCCTGAGAAAAGGAAATAAGTAAGATTTCATAAGTAGACTAAGGGCAGTTGGGGATGGGATCCTGAACAATCAGGTTGTGGAGGGGTGGGAGAATACTGAATTAGGGGAGCAGAAAGGTGAATGAATTTCTGTGTAAGGTAGAAAACTGGTGAAAAAGAATCTTAAGAATGATGCTAGATGTGACACCTAGCAATAGTGGATATTCATCCTGAACTAGCTATCTCCCTGTAACCAGCCAAGACTTCCAGTGGAGAGATATGGAGACTAATCTGGGCACCTTCTACATACAGTCTGCCCTGTCTGTGGAATGTGTTGGGGTAAGGTTGGCTTACCCCGAGAGACTGAGGGCAAGGCCAACCAAAGAATGTTCTAGCCTAAGACCCATACTCCAAGAGTACTGATACTAGTGGTAATAATCAGTTGAAATATCTATTCAATAGCTTGCTTTGCTATCCTATTCCAATGAGACACATTTTAGAGTAGCTTCTAAACAGAGTATGTAAGCATACATAAGATGACCTACATGGATATAACTTGCAAATTTTTTAATAGAAAGATCTTGGAACTGCAAAAATAGTCTTTGTTTTTTGTCATGGGCAATGTGGGTTCCTTCTTTGAACACTGTTCAAATCTTGAAGTAATATTCAACACTCATGAGGGGGAAATATGCTCAAAACTAGAATCACAATTTTTAGAATAGGATAACTAAGTAAGATTAAGTAGTATTTTAAATACTGACCCATCATCACAGTTTTATGCATCCTTATGCAAGTTCTCCATAAAAAAACCCTTATTTTATTCCTCAATTTGTTGTTCTATAAAATGACAGCAGAATTCAGAAGTGCATAAATTACACTCAAAATAAATGTTTAAAAAGTGGTGAATGTATATTTTATATTCTTTAATGAGAAGATGAATACAGCTCAGTTTGTGTATTTTGCATTCATATCATATATCCCTGTGCCATATATTATTTAAGCATTCAAAGATTACACTTAGTAATTCTTTTCTGAGGACTGTTGTTAAATACAAATGTGGAGTATATTTTAAAACCTGAGAAAGAATAGAGAAAACTACATTTTTAGAGTGAGAAAGAATGTGTTAAGTAACTAGGATTATATAGATATATTTATAGGTTTACAAATACATCTGAAAAATTATTAGTAAGATTCAAATTTTATATAATTTTCAGAAAATATATTTGTTTATTTTATTAGTTTTATCTTGAAATGTAGGGGATAAAATGTATTAAATAATTATTCACTTAGAATAACTATAGTCTTTTTATGTGATGTGTATTTAATGTTTATTGTGAGATGACAAATGTTCAAAGTTTTATTGTTGTTTCAAGTAACCATATCTACTCAGGAAGAAGAAGCTAAATTAAATATAGAGGTTGTTAATCAAAGTGACATGAATATATTACTCAAGAAAGTACCTTTATTACATCATTGGGGGTGATTTTAGAATCGTAATGAACTTTTCTGCCATGGTGACTTCAGCACTATTGTTAGAGACAATCCTATTTCCACCTCAATTTGCATACTACTTAAAATATTAAATCTCATTTCTTTTGGAAAATGCTAGTTTACAATGTTTTTAAGACATAAAATATTCCCAAATATAAGACTGTATTAGCTTTTATTTCTCTAACTGTGAAATGCAGGTGCTGGTATAACAATAAATAAACACAAAAAGACTTTTTTGTACCAGGATTTTTTAAAGGGTTTCAATAGATTATATAATGTTTTTCTTAATGGTGATAATATTATTAACAATACAAACAGACAAAGCCCTTTGCTCCCAAGATAATAATTAATATACAATATTTTATTTATTTCTACTGACAATCTTTTTTAGGGACATGTCAATATTAGATCTGTGTAACACAAATTGAGTTACACTACGTCAAAATGCTTTACAGAATTTGTTCCTATGAGGAAAAGTAGTAATAAGACTTGAACTCAATTTACTATGTTGGACCAGATAATTTCTTAAAATTTAATAGTCTTCTCTTATATAATCATATTAAATAATTCTTAAGGTATTTGTGGATGCCTACACTGTGAAAACCTAAAGGAAAATGAATTTTTAAAATAAGTAATAAAATAGATATTCCTAGAAATGCAGTTGGCAAATGAGTTTGGATAGGAAATTATAAAATTAATTTAAAATGGTAAAGATATCAACTAACTAATCCTGAGTGGTAGAAAGCAATGGGTATGATTTATGATTCCACTGTGGGAATTGTCAGGAGACAGGAGCAGCTGTCTCCTGTCTCCTGATTTTTGTGTTGTATCTACAAATGTTTTTAATGATCATAATTCCTGTAAGTATAATGATTTGATAATTCATAACAAATAAACGAGAATTTCTGAACCATCCCAGGATTTCTCTGTATATGGTGAGTTGCATATAATATGTGAGCTGCAGCTCCTGCTGTATGCATGTGGAAGCTAAAAGCTATTCTCAGATATTGTTCCTTGGGTTATATTCACCTTTTCTCTCTTAGATAGAGTTTCTGGACAGCTAGAACCTTGCCAAGTAGAAAATGCAAGACCATTGATTTCAGGATTTATCTCCCTCTACTTCCTCAGAATTATGTCTATTAAGTTTAGGTCACAACACCCAGCACTTTAAAAAATTATTAAACATGGATAATGGAGGTAAATGTCAGGTTTCTGTGATTACATGGCAAGCAATATGATGACTGAGCTCTCTTTTCCAACCAGTGTCTGTATACTCCTTACTTTTATCCCATGTAGTTTTTTTTTTCTGAGAATTTCATACAACATGCTTTTATCATTTTCTTTTTGATCCACCAATTCCTCCTATATCCCTTGTCCCTACTCAGCAAAATTCATCTCCTCCAAAAAAGGAAGGGAAGAAAAAAATGAAGGAAGGGAGAAAGAACAAAAGAAAGAAAGAAAGAAAGAAAGAAAGAAAGAAAGAAAGAAAGAAAGGAGAAAAGAGCTTCAAAAAAGCATAGATTCCCTATGCATGGGACCTTCAATGGAGTGTGATAGATATACCAGTATCAGAATTGAAGAAGCCTAATTTTCCCTCTCACAAAAGTTATCATTTGCAAATAGCTTCTTCAATAGAATGTCTTTTTGCCTCCTTTCCCCACCCTCTGCTGGGATTTTATCTGGGTTGAGCTCATGCAGACCACATGCATAATGTCACACTTTATTTGAGTGAGTTCATATGTGTGTCTTCTAGGTCTCTCTCTCTCTCTCTCTCTCTCTCTCTCTCTCTCTCTCTCTGGATGCTGTCAAGTTGTGGGTCTCTATATCAGTTACCATTTACTTCAAGAACAAGGTTATGTTACATGAATTGAACAATGCTCTGATCTTTCAGGAAGGAAGAGATTGTGTAAAGAGGGGGATGAAGAATTCAGCTTTATAACAAGATAAAGTAAATTAGAACAGGAGGGTTAAATGTGGAAGATGAGGGGAAGACAAAGTAAGGGAGGAAATATGGGGAAGGATAGCTAACACCAAAATTTTTGTGGGAAGACATGAAATCTTACTAATGTAGAAGTTTCCTAAAACATAAACTTATATAAATTTTTAAAAATGGAATCACCAATTGAGGAGGTAAGATAATACCTTAACCAGACATCATCATCTAATGAATAAAATCCCAAGTACTAGGAGTTGTTTGCAACTTTTATTCATTGTCCAAAGGCATCGCATAGAAACCTTAAAAGACTATCAATTATTGCCAATGCTACTGGTTAACATCTATAACTTGATAGTAATCACCTGTTGCTAAGAATAACACATGCTCGTAACATAAAAAATGAGAAAATATTTCAGGAACTTATCTGGAAACTTCACTCCAATGTCAAGTCTTCCAAATGCTCTCAGGTGTTTTAAATAATAACAGAAAAGAAAAATAACCTTCATTCTGATGTAGCTACAAATATTATGAACTACAGTTATGACTTATCAGCAAGTTATGCTTACTCTTGCAATAGTAACACAAGTGTTAGGGGTATATAAAACTAAATTTTAAAAAATTATATTTAATGTCTATACCATTGTTTAACAACAATTCTAAGAATCTTAGACTAGATATGTCACTAGCCCATGGAAAACCAATTATTATTCTGGTAAAAGAATTTAGACATAAAATTATTCCTAACAATATTAAGTATTGTATAATTTTGAGCTTTCTCTATTAAACTCAGGTTCTTGTGATTGTTTGGCAACTACTTTAGCAAATGATTCATCTCTCCAGGCAAAGTTGGGCAATTTTAAGTTTCAGAGAAGCACTCCAACCTCACACCAGCAATCACTATCTTTTGTTTCTTATTTTGGGTGTATTAAGGAAAACAAACAAACAAAAATATTTAGTACCCCCAAATACTTTTGTTTTTAGATTTTGTGAGTATTTAAGAACATCCTGTTTTCCTTTCATGATAGCAGATTTTCCAAGAGGTGGGAAGTTATAGTTCATTTGTACATCAAGCATTTTATACATGTGCTATATAGCTATACAATGTTACATTGCTGTTTAATGACAGAATTTGACTTAGAAATTATGCTCTTTCTACTATGGTTAAAAATATAGTTAGTACTATAGCTAACATTAAAATTAGGTTACTTATTAATGAAAACTAGCATGAGTACTTTCAGAGGTTTCACTACAAATGGACAAAACAATCATAACAAATGATAAAATAGTAATAAAATGAAATGTCACTGTAAGAAATTGATGCTTTTCTTACTATCGATAATGACCTTGCAGATTCAAAGCAAGTATTCAACCACAAGACTGCATCTCCAGCCCCAAGTTAAAGATTTTTATAATCAAACAACCAACCAACAGTTACATGTAATGTCTTATTCACCATAAAGTTAATAATATTGGGAGTGTAAATTAATTTATATTTTTGAAAACTGGCTATAGTTTTAAGTTAAATTAATGCAATATTATTATGAGCTTATATTAATAAAATCTACATTAATAATTGTGAAAAATATGTCAGTGAACTACATAAAATTACTTTAACTTTATTTTATTGAATTCAGTAATTTATTCTTTAATTGAACAAATAGTTACAATCATGTACTTTATCTCATAATTGTCCTACCTACTGAGCATATGTTTTAGAAAATCAACTTTTCTGAATTAACTTTTGTTTTAGTGGAGTCATAAACAAGTAAAGATTGTATGTAGATAAAATGAAGTTGACATTTTGTATAAGGTAATAGCTTACCTGGAATGGCCACTTAGAAGCTGATATTTTACGGAGTTAAATATGAGAAATAACACTATAGGCAAAGATGGTTGAAGATATTTTTCTGTAAATAAAGTGTCGCAACTCCTTGTAAAAAATAACAACTTATGGTGTAGGAAAAAGAGGGCTGAGGATTGTTGTTGTACATAAAGGAAGATAAAATATTGCATAGGGTGTGCCTTGGGAAAATCAATCACCTTGTCACATTGAGATATTTCGATAAAATTTAAAAGTGTGAAGAGATGCCAGTGGCATGTTGTCTGTAGGAAAGTTCTGTATTTTAGAAACTTAACTGTATACTTTATGGATAGTGAATTATGGAGAGTGGAAAATAATGGAGTAAAATTTGGAAGATGGGGTGACCAGTTCAGGGTCTTTTTTTCTTTTAAATATTTACTTTTAAAACAATCTTATTATACATACTAATCTCAGTTACCTCTTCCTCCCGTCAGAATCTATTTTAATAATGTTTTGCCAAGCATTATAATAACAAATTTACACATAATTGTATTCTTTTTTGAAACCTGTTTAATTTGTTTCTATAGGTTTTAAGATAATGATAAACACCAGTTTTGCAGAATCTCTGCTTGCCTAACTTCTGTTTAGCATATGCTGGCTGAATGGTTTTGCTTAGTTCTTTAGATTCAATGACTAGCTTTGACAGTAAGTTTGTATCATGGATTTATATCTTTTTCTTTTAAGTTTTTCTTTTAATTTTTTTAGTATTTATTTCATTTTACATTCCAACCAAAGTTCTCCCTCACATTATTCCTCCTGCCCTCCCACCTCCCACCCACCCCATCCACTACTCCCAATAGGTAACAGCTCCCAAGGGGAATCAACAAAGTCTGTCACCTTAAATGGGGGCAGATCCAAGTAGTTCCCCACTGAGTTAAGGCTGAGCATGACATTCCCTCATAGGGAATGAGGGAATGAGCTCCAAAAATCTAGCTCATGCCCTAGGGATAGATCCTGGACCTACTGCTAGGGTCCCCTCAGATAGCCCAAGCTTCATACCTGCCTAACATATTCGGAGTGCCTAGTTGTGTTCCTTGGAGGCTCCACAGTTGTCTGTCCAGAGTTCATGATTTTCCACCACCTTGGTTCTGCTGTCTCTGTAAATTTCTCTATCATGATCTTGACCTCACTTGATATTTATTCTCTCCTCCCTCTTATCAACTGAATTCCCTCAGTTTGGTTTGGAGGTTGGTTGTGGATCTCTAGATCTAGTTCCATCAGTTACTGGATGAAGGCTCTATGATGTTATTTGGGGTATTCACCCTCTGATTATAGGGAAACTCCAGGCCAGGCACCTTCTCTGCTATTGCTAAGAGTCTTAGCTGGTGTCACACTTGTGGATTCTTGGGAATTTCCCTAGTACTAGGTTTCTCCCTAATAACATATTGGCTCCTTCTATCAAGGTATCTCTTTCCTTGCTCTTCCTTTCCATCCTCCCCCCTTTGATCATCCAGTTCCCTTATGTTCTCATCCCCATCCCCTCCCCTTTATTGACCCCCTGGCTCCACGTTTACCCAGAAGATCTCATCTAATTCCCCTTCCCAGGGTGATCCATGTGTCCCTCTTAGGGTTTTCCTTGTCTCTGGAGCTGAGTATTGTAGTGCGGTTATCTATTGCTTTACATCTAATATCCACTTATGAGTGAATACATGCTATGTTTGTATTTCTGAATCTGAGTTACCTCACTCAATTTTTTTTCTACTTCCAACTTTTGCCTGTGAATTATGTGATGTCATTGTTTTTCACAGCTGAGTAATACTCAAATCCATAAGTGTACTACATTTTCTTTATCTATTCTTTGGTGGAGAGGCATCAAGATTGTTTCTAGATTCATGCTAGTATGAATAATGTTGCTATCAATATTGTTGAGCAAGTGATATTGTGGTATGATTGAGTAAGTATCCTTTGGGTATATGCCCAAGAGTGATATCACTGGGTATCAAGTTAGATTGATTCTTAACTTTCTGAAAAACTGCCATAGTGATTTCCAAAATGGCTGTACAAGTGTGCACTCCCACCAGTAGTGGAGGAGTGTTCCTGTGACTCCACATCCTCTCCAACATAAGTTGTCCTCTGTATTTTTTATCTTAGCCATTCTTCAGGTGTAAGATATGATCTCAGAGATTTGATTTGCATTTCCTTGATGATTAATGATGTTGAGGAATTCCTTTTATGTCTTTCAGCCTTTTAAGTTTCTTCTGTTGTGAGTTCTCTGTTTAGCTGTATACCCCATGTTTTAATTGGGTTATTTTGTATTTTGATGTCTAGTTTCTTGACTTCTTAATATATTTTGGAGATCAGGCATCTGTAAAATTTTGGGTCAGTGAAGAAAAGTTCCCATTCCATAGGCTAACATTTTGTCTTATTAACAGTGTCATTTGACTTACAGAAGCTATCAGTTTAAGGAGGTCCCACTTATTGATTGATGCTTCATTGTCTGTGCTACTGGTGTTATATTTAAGAAGTGGTTTCCTGTGCCAAAGTATTCCAGGCTACTTCCCACTTTTGCTTATAACAGTTTCAATTTATCTGGATTTATTTTGAGGTCTTAGATACACTTGGATTTGAGTTTTGTGCATGGTGATAGATAATGGATCTATTTGCAGTCTTCAACATGTTGACATCCAGCTATGCCATCACCATTTGTTAAAGATGCTTTCCTTTTTGCATTGTAACTTTTGGGTTATTTGTCAAAAATCAAATGTTCATAGTTGTGTGGATTAATGTCAGTGTCTTTGATGCAATTACATTGGTGTGTTTTTATGCCACTACCAAGCTGATTTTATTACTATAGTTCTATAGTAGAGTTTGAAATCATAGATGGTGATGTCTTCAGAAATTCCTTTATTGTATAGGATTGCTTTAGCTATTCTGTTCTTTGTTTGTTTCTGTTTTTGTTTTTCAGACATGGTTTCTCTGTATTGTTTTGGAGCCTGTTTTGGAACTCACTCTGTAAGCCAGTCTGGCCTCAAACACACAGAGATCTGCCTGCCTCTGCCTCATGAGTGCTGGGATTAAAAGCATGCACCACTATCGCTTACTTGAGTAATATTCTCTCAATGTCTATGAAGAATTGTGTTGGGATTTTGATGGGGATTTCATTGAATCTGTAGATTTCTTTTGGTAAGTTTGCCAGTTGTATTATGTAGATCATATGTATCCAAGAACATGGGAGATCTTTCTGTTTCCTGTATCTTTTTCAGTTTATTTCTTTAGAGACTTAAGTTCTTTTCATACAGGTCTTTCATTTGTTTGGTTAGAGTAACCCCTAGATATTTTATAATTGTGGCTATTACAAAGGGTGATGTTTCTCTGATTTATTCCTCAACCTATTTGTCATTTGTATATTCTAGGGCAACTGATTTTATTCTGAGTTAATCTTGTATCTGGCAATATTTCTGAAGGTAGTTATCAGGTGTAAGGGTTCCCGGGTCAAATTTTTTTTTTAAGTAAGGAAATTTATGACTTTGAAGTGATTTTTTTCTTTTTTATTTTTTTATTCGAATTAGAAACAAAATTGTTTTACATGTCCATCCCAGTTCCCACTCCCCTCCTCCTTCCCTACCATCCCCCACAACTAAAACACTACCTATCACATATCATTTCTGCTCCCCAGGTAGGATGAGACCTTCCATAGGGGGTCATCAGAGTCTATCATATCCTTTGGGATAGTGCCTAGGCCCAGCCCCGTGTGTCTTGGATCAGGGAGTATCCCTCTATGTGGATTGTATCCCAAAGTCCACACCCATGCTAGGGATAAGTACTGAACTACTACAGAAGGTCCCGTACATTTCCGAGGTTTCCTCATTGAAATCCACATTCCTGGGGTCTGGATCAGTCCCATGCTGGTATCACAGCTATCAGTCTGTGGACCAAGAGCTACCCATTGTTCAGGTCAGCTGTTTCTGCTGGATCGAGTTTTTGGCACCACTTATGTAACTATCATATCATACACAAAAAGCGATACTTTGACTTCTTTCAGATTTGTAATCCCCTTGATTTCCTTCTGTCTTATTGTTCCAGCTAGAACTTCAGGTACTGTATTGAACAGCTATGGAGAGAGTAAACAGCCTTGTCTTGTTCTTAATTTTAGTGGAATATCTTTGAATTTCTCTGCATTTAATTTGATGTTGACTGCAGGCTTCATTATGTTATGTCTTTGTGTGTCAGAATAACTGTAGCCTAGTAAAAATCATTTGGCAATGTTCCTTTTGATTCTATTTTGTGGAACAATTTGAAGAATATTGGAAATTGTTCTTTGAAATTCTGGTAGTATTCTCTCCCAAAGCCATCTGTTCCTGGGCTTTTGTTTATTTATTTTTATTGTTGTTGTGAGACATTTAATGACTGCTTCTATTTCCTTAGGGGTTATAAGTCTATTTAAATTGTCTGCTCTTTATTTAATTTTGCTGTGTGGTACATATCTAGGAAATTGTCCATTTGTTTTAGATTTTCCAATTTTGTGGAGTACAGGGTTTTTAAGTATGATCAAATGATTTCTCTACATTCCCAAAGTGTCTATTGTTAATGTCCCCTTTTTGTTACTGATTTTGTTAATTTGGACATTCGTTCTCTTCCTTTTGGCTTGTTTGAATATTGGGTTGTCTATCTTGTTGACTTTTTCAAAGAACCAACTCTTTGTTTCACTGATTCTTTGTATTGTTTTCTTTGTTCCTATTTCTTTTTATTTCAGCCCTCAATTTGATTATTTCCAGGCAAATACTCATCATGAGTCAGTTTTGTTCTTTTTGTTCTTGATCTTTCAGGTGTTCTCTAAATTTGTTCATGTGAGAATTGTCCAACTCCTTTATGTAGGCATTTAGTGCTGTGAACATTCCTCTTAGTACTACATTCATAGTTCCTATAAGTTTGAGTATGTAGTACATGCATTTTCATTAAATTCTGGGAAGTTTAAATTGGTTTTTTTTATTTCTTCCTTGACCCAATGGTAACTCAATTGAACATTATTCATTTTACATGAGTTTGTAGGTTTTCTGGAATTTGTGTTGTTGTTGTTGAATTCTAGCTTTAATTCATGGTGAACTGATAAGATAGATGTTTTTTATAATTTTAGGTTTGCTTTGTGACTGAGAATGTGACCAATTTTAGAGAAGGTTCCATGAGGTACTAAGAAGAAGGTATAATTTTTCATGCTTGTGTGGGATATTTTATTGATGTCTGTTAAGATGATTTGCTGCATAACATCTGTTAGTTCCCTTATATCTCTGTTATTTTTTTTCTATCAGACCTTTCCATTGGAGAGAATCAGGTATTGAAGTCTCCCATTATCATTGTGTGGTATTTGATATGTTATTCAAACTTTAGTAATGTTTCTTTTAAAAAATGTGTGTGTTGTTGTATATGGGGCATAAATATTTAGGACTGTGACTTCATCTTGATGGATTGTCCTGTGATGAATATGTAATATCCATCTCCATCTCTTTTGGTCATCAACTTGCTTCTTGGGTTCATTGGATTGGAAAGTCTTTCCCCAACCTTTTACACTGATGAAGTCTCCTTGTTTGAGGTTGAGGTGTTTCTTGTATGCAGCAGAATGGTAGATCCTGTTTTCAAAGCCATTATATTAACCTGTGTCTTTTTAAAGGTGAGATGAGTCCAATGATATTAAGGAATATTCATGATATGTGGTTGATAATTCCTGTTAATTTTTGGTTGTAGTATTTATGTGTTTACTTTCTATAGGACTTACTAGAGTGGTATTATCTGTTGCCTGTGCTATTGTAAGTATGACTAAATTCCTTGGGTTGAAATTTTCCTACAATTTCTTTCTGTAGGACTGGATTTTAGGATAGATTCTTTCTTCCATCTCTTGCATTTTTTTGGTTATGCTTGCATCTGTAATTACTGTTCATTTATCCAGATTTTCAATTTCCAGAATTATCTCAGTTTGTGTTTCCTTTATTGCTTCTATTTCAATTTTCAAATCTGGAACTGTTCCGTTTACCTGTTTGATTACTTTTCCTTGACATTCTTTAAAAGATTTATTGATTTCTTCAAATTTTTGTTCCACACTTTTCCTCAATTTCTTTAAGGAAACTTTTTTGTTTCCTCTTTATTGGTCTCTATCATCTTCATAAAATTATTTTTAAGGTCCTTTTCTTCTGCTTCTTCTGTGTTGGGATGTTCATGTCTTCCTGTTGTAGGATCACTAGGTTATGGTGGTGCTCTTCAGGTTGTTGAATGTATTCTTCTTGCTTTGGTGTCTATCCTATTCTTCCTGCAATTGGTGCAGGCAGTGTCTTTGCTTCTTGGTCTGATCCTTGCAGTTATTGTCTGTGTTTCAGTGAGCCACTCTTAGTTGACTATCTGAAGTCACTATCTGTCCCAGGGAGCCACTGAAGTACCAGGGGTCTGGGTAGGTTTGGGGGCAGAGTATGACTTGTAGATTATTGGGTCTGAATTGGGGAGTGGAGCATCCTGAATTCAGGAGACTTGCCTGCTGATCAGCTATTCCAGATGAGATGGGTAGTGGAGGAGTCCTGGTTTTGCCCCAAGGCTTCCAGCCTAGAGACTTGGCTGTCCAGATAGGAAGCTGGTCATTCATCTTTAAGTCCATTCTGGGAAGTCACTGTCTGTAACTCACAAGTTTTTATTTTTCATTGTGCTGTGAAATATTTCTGTATTTCATTAGTGCTCACTCTTTCCATTTGAATTTTTAATCGAACCAGATATGTTAAGATGATTCAGGATTTCCATCCACACTGCTCAGTTGTAATACAATAAGGTATATATTCCCTCCTCACCAACTCTAACATTGTCAGCGGTATCCTTTATAGTCATGACTCTTGTCATTCTTTATGGGTTACTCTGGTTTAACTGCTTCCCTCCTGTAAAACACTAAAACACTCCAGTGATCTAATTAGGTATTAGTGTCAAAGAGTTCTCCAGGTTCTTGACTCAGAAGCATAGAGAATACCCTTTTCTCTGCCTGGGTTGTTTTCTCTCTTATTGCTTCAACTACAAGGAAGGTTAAATTTTATTTTATGCTCACATTGAAACAGAAAAGCCAAACTACTAAAGGATTTTAGGCAGCATCTCTGAAAATTGTATTTGGCTAATTTATCCTCCAAAGCACTCTTTACTTCATCTTATGTAAGCCTTGTCTTGGTTAGTATGAAATTTGTAATGACATATGGTTTAACATAAGCTGAACCACTAACCCTGTTAAATGATTGCCTGAATCTTTTCTATTTTTCTAACTACTAAACACAAGGGTTCAAAGACAGCTGCAGAACATCTGGGATCCCTAGACAATTAACAAAAAAGTTTCCTATAATTTGTTCATACTGTAATTGGGAAAATAATAATTTAAAGGAGATTCTGTAGACATATATTTATAGCTAATAATATTTTAGTCAAGTAAAAAAGTAAATAGAATATTAAAATATTATAATAACAGGACATAGTGACAGAACCTGGTAAAGCAAACCTGGTAGGTAAGCAAAGAGACAGGCATAGCTTGTTAGAGGCCATCAAGAACTATGTAGCCAGACCCTGTCTAAAAATATCATAAAAATATGACATACAAATGATTGTACAGTTCAGAACTTCAGACACACAGGAAATTTTATGAGCATTCAGGAAAATACTAGCTGAAAAATGTTCCCATACAAAAAAGGAGGGGGCATTTTAAAAAAGAGTATATTCTCTCATTTTACATTATTTTCAAAAGAATGTAGAATAGTGCTTATATTGTTTTGATTGCTACAGAAGGAAATTTGTTGTTCAGTACACATAGATAATTTTGAAGTTTTACTTTATCAATATTTATAGAAGTCACATAGGAGCAAAGTTCATCATGTTATGCTTTTTTCAGAAATTACTAAGCTTTTTGAAAATATTTCAGTAGAGGCAATTATTAAATAAATCATTAAAAGGTTAATGTTTGAGGAGATATTTAAAAAGGAAAATCCAACAAAATATATAAAAAAAAACTCTGCTTTTTAAGTGTAAAATATACATATCAATTTTCTAACAGAGTTCCCAGATTAATCTATAATTTTTATGCTTTAAAATTTCCTTTACTTAAATATTTATGAATTTGGTCTTTGGTATTATTCAAGTATTTTTTATTCTTCGTAAGCTTATCCCAATTAAAGAGTATAAATCCTTAGACACAAGTTGCTTGATTATTTTTAGTTTGAGGCCATCCAGTTCTATGTAGCCAGTCTGTGTCTAAAATATGATAAAAATACTCAGAATATTAAATAAGCATGACCTTTGTTGTAAGATAATAATCCAGTTTAAAGAATGGAGAAAAAGCCAAATTTATAGAACCATGGCTTCTAAATTCATTTATAAAATTATTTCATTTAAACATGGTACATTTCCTTTCAGAAAATTATATATTATAAAATGTATATTGCCTAATGAAATGTCATCAAGAATTATTTCCCTTCCCCCTATTTCTTTTCAAAGATAATATTATAATGAAGGATACTGGACACTGTTTTGAGTCTATTAATTATCTTCACATATCCTTCTGTTTTTTTGCAAATGAAAATCTAGTTTGCCTTGTCTACAAAGAAAACTTAAAAATTCCTCCTATGTTTGGATGGATGAGGAGGGGGGAAACAGGTGGTATTGGGTAGCATTCTACAGTGTGAAAATCTAGTGCACTGGCATCTATGAAGTTGACCCTAGTGAGGAATCCTATTAAAGGAAAATATGGGGTCTAAAGGCAAGGCTTCCAGTGGTGAGACTGGGTTTCATCCAGTTGAATTTTTGGCAGAGGGATTCCCATTGTGATCCCATACAAGCCAGTCTAATGCTAATACAGAAGGTTTCTCTCTGAAAACTGACAGTGGATCCCCATTGTTGAAGACAAAATCTCCACAGCTCATTAAACATAGGTTGAATTGGAGCCTTCATCCCGAAATTTTTATTCTCATTGGCATAAGAAGCTATTCTGCAGCCTACAGAAAGAGAAACTGGGACACCAATTTACCATAAACCCCTCTACCTACAGTCTGTCCTGGATGCAAGATGTGCTGGGGCAATGGTGGAATAGAGCTTGGGAGAGTAGCCAATTTTGATGTAAGTTGAGGCTCATATCAGGAGAGGGACCTCATGTTCTATACTGCCTGGGTGATCAGGAACAGGAGAACAAACAAGCCAGAAACCTAGGTTCATGGGCCTTGTCAACCAGTCATTAGAGAGACTTCTTTGGGCCTCAGATGGGAGCTTGTGCAAAGGCCCTCAACCAGACATTAGTCAGTGTGTGCCTCCCAAAGAGTAACTGGGAATTTTGGGAGGGGGAGGAATGATTGTAGAATTAAGAGGGGATGTTTTAGAATCACATGGCCCACTGGAGCAACTAAGCAGGGCTCATATGGGGTCACAGAGGCTGAAAAGGCACTGTTCTGCACAAAGTCTTCTGCATATATGTTATGACTGTTATCTTGGTGTTCTTGTGGGAATCCTAGTAGTGGTAACAGGTATATCTCTGACTCTTTTGCCCTCTCTTGGACCCTTTTCCTCCTATTTCACTGCCTTGTCCAGCCTCATTATGAGGGCTTTTGCCTTGTCTTACTGCATCTTGCTTTGTCCTGTTAGGCTTTCATCTCTTGGACGCCTGTTCTTTTCTGGAGAAAAAATGGAGGTGACTTGGATTTGGGGGAAAGGAAAGGTGGTGGGTAGTTGGGAGGAGTATAAGTAGTGAAATTTGTGATTGGGATGTATTATATGAAAGAATCCATTTCCAATAAAAAAAACAAGAAGAAAAGAAGAAAGATAAGTAGTGTTAATTAAGAAAAGATTTTAAAATCAAGGCTGAAAAATTTATCCAGGTTTAACTCAATGTGATATGTAATATAATATGTTATTTTTCTTATTGATTCCTATTATGGTCAATACAAATAATAAGATTTAGTTAGTCAATCCTAAAATAAAATTCAATTAAAGAAAACATGTACTCAACTTTATTTAAAGTTAAGTCTTTCAGTTTTTGTAGTTTAAAATTCTTTTTTATTTTTTATTTAAAATAGAAAAAAGATTGTTTTACATGTCAACCCCCATTTCCTCTTCCTCCCCTCCTTCCCTGACCCCCTAATAACACCCTACCTATCCAAAACCAATTCTGCTCACCAGAGAGAGTGAGGACTTCCAAGGGGAAGTTTTCAGAGTCTGTCATATGCTTTGGAATAGGACCTAAGCCCTCCCCTATGTGTCTAGGCTGAGGGAGTATCCCTCTATGTGAAATGGGCTCCCAAAGTCCATTCCTATGCTAGGAATAAGTACTGATCTACTAAAAGTGGCCCCATAGATTTCCCAGGTCTTCTCACTGACACCCACATTCA
Organism: Cricetulus griseus; assembly: GCF_003668045.3. Taxonomy (NCBI): domain Eukaryota; kingdom Metazoa; phylum Chordata; class Mammalia; order Rodentia; family Cricetidae; genus Cricetulus; species Cricetulus griseus. The sequence continues at coordinate 307,314,742 of NC_048595.1, read as the reverse complement.
TAGGGTCTGGATAAGTCCCATGCTGATGTCCCAGCTATAAGCCTGGGGACCATGAGCTCCCCCTTGTTCCAGTCAGCTGATTCTGTTGGTTTCACCAGTGTGGTATTAACCACTTTGCTGATTACTACTCTTCTCTATGACTGGATTCCATTTCAGTTCAGTGTTTGGCTGTGGGTAACTGCTTCTACTTCCATCAGTTGTTGGATGAAGGCTCTAGGATGGCATATAAGATAGTTATCAATCTCATTATCAGGGGAGGACATTTAAGGTAGCCTCTCCACTGTTGCTTAGATGGTTAGGTGGTGTCATACTTGTAGATCTCTGGACAATTCCCTAATTCCTGATTTCTCTTTAAAACCCATACTGGCTCCCTCTCTGATGGTATCTTTTATTTAAATAAAAGACCCAGGATAGACCACAAAAGAACCCTGTACAATAAAGGAACTTCCAGAGGCATCACCACCCCTGACTTCAAGCTCTGTAATAGAGCTATAGTCCTGAAAACAGCTTGGTATTGGAACAAAAATAGACAGGTAGACCTATGGAATCCAATTGAAAACTCACATACCTATGAACACCTGATTTTTGGCAAAGAATGCAGAAAGTATCTTCAACAAATAGAGGTGGCATAATTGGATGCTGGCATGTAGAAGACTGCATATAGAATGATGTCTATCACCATGCACAAAACTTAAGTCCAAATGAATCAAAGACCTCAACATAAATCCACCCACACTGAACTTCATAGGAGAGAAAATGGAAATTACCCTTGAATTTATTGGTACGGGAGACAACTTCCTGAACATTACACCTGTAGCTCAGACTGAGAGATCTACAATTAATAAATTGGACTTCCTGAAACTGAGAAGCTTCTGTAAGGTAAAGGACACAGTCAGCAAGACAAAACACCAGCCCACAGACTGGGAAGAGATAATCACCAACTCCATATCTGACTGAAGGCTGAGTCTCCAAAATTTACAAAGAACTCAAGAAGCTAGTTTCCAAAACACCTAATAATCCAACTGAAAAGAGGGGTACAGAACTAAAAAGAGAATTTTCAATACAGGAATCTAAAATGGCTGAAAGACACATAAGAAAGTCCTCAACATCCTTAGCCATCAGGGAAATGCAAATCAAAACAACTCTGAAATAACATCTTACACCTTTCAGAATGGCTAAAATCAAAAACACCAATGATAGTTTATGCTGGAGAGGATGTGGAGAAAGGGGAACACTCCTCCACTGTTGAAGGGATTGCAAACTTGTACATCCACTTTGGAAATCAGTATGGCAATTCCTTAGGAAATTGGGTATCATTCTATCACAAGATCCAGCAATTCCACTCTTAGGCATATACCCAAAAGAAGAACATTCATACAACAAGGACATTTGTTCAACTATGTTCATAGCAACATTATTTGTAATAGCCTGGACCTACAAGCAACCTAGATGCCCTTCAACTGAAGAATGGATACCGAAAATGTGGTACATTTACACAATGGAGTACTACTCAGCAGAAAAAAAAAATGGAATTTTAAAATTTGCAGGAAAATGGATGGAACTAGAAGAAAAAATTCTCAGTGAGGTAACCCAATTACAAAAAGACAAACTTGGTATGTACTCACTCATATATGGATTTTACACATAGAACAAATGATTACCAGCCTATTGTCTACACCACAGAGAAACTAGGCAACAAGGCAGATTCTGAAAGAGACATACTTGGTCCCCCAGAAAAGACAAGGGACAAGATCTCCTGAGCAAATTGGGAGCATGGGGGAGGGGAGTGGGAGCTAGGAAAATAAGAATGGGAGAACAGGAGGGTTGAGGAGGACACAACAGAGTAGTTTAAAATTCTTAAAAATATATGGTAAGGGTTTGACCAATTTAAGACATCAGTATTTGTTTTCATGGGTGTTTAAATTTTGGTTTTGTAGTACTTTACAAAGAACGTAAGACCCCACCTCTGTCTAGGAAAACACTGAACTGCTGAGTTATATCCCAGTCCTTAATACACAATTAAGCAGTAGAAGAATCCTATTTAAGTCATCTACTGCTGTGAAGAACAAAAACATGGCCAAACCAACCTGGGATGCAAAGGGTTTATTTGGCTTAGGCATTCAAATCACTGTTCATCTTTGAATAAATTCAGGGAAAGAAGTCAAACATGGGAGAAATCTGAAGGCATGAACTGATACAGAGGCCATAGAAAAGCACTGTTCACTGGTTTGATCCTCATGGTTTTCTCAGTTTCCTTATAGAGCATAGTATATCAGCAAAAAGGAAGTATAATGGGCTGGGCAATGACCCCTTAATCACAAATTTAAAAGATATCTATAACCAGATCTTAATTGAGGAAATTTCTTAATTAGAGTTTGCAACTTTCAGATGACTCCAGTTTGTATCAAGTTGACATAAAACTAGCCATCACAGGAAGCAATCAAGTATGCAAATAATTGCAACATCCACATAAAAATGATGAAAGTTTTGGAAAAAGGGACATTGAATATCATGAAATCTTAGGCAATATGCTCACATTTTCCTATAACAAATCTACCTATTTATCAAAATATGCTATCAACATTTAATAAATATTTATTTTTCTTATATGATTATTTATTTAGCATGCAATTATATTTAATGAAACTACTAGGTTTAGTCATCTAAGGGAGATGCTAAGTTCCTAGAAGATAGATAGCCATTAATAACCAAGTAATTAAAAAGAAATGGTAGTAATCAAATGCATTGAAGCTGAGATTGAGAATAAAATTTTGGGACTCATTAATAGGCTGAACATGACTAATGGAAGAATAATAGTCCTCTGACTCTTACATTTTTTCCATTTCTTCCTCTGCAATATTTCTTGAGACCTTGGGGTTATAATGCAATATAGATATCCAACTTAGGACAGATGACCCCACTGTCACATATTCTCAGTATTTTATCCAGTTGTAAATATCTACATAACCATTGTCTACCATCACATAATTTGGACAAGGCTACTAAGGAATTCATAGTGAGAAGCTTACTTTTTTCTTTATTTTACAAAAGTATCATAATAGTTGTATATCCATACCCATGCATGCATGTATAATCAAATCTATTTACTTTTCAATCAGAAGATTATATTCTATGCAGCATTTGAATATACTGGGCATTAGACTTTGAGAAGAGAATAGGGGAAAAGATTCATGATCAAAGACTAATGAAGAGTTTTTGACCCAGATGTCTTCTAAATACATGTGTTTCTTCTCGTGGATAAATGCAGCTCTCCTCCTCGTCAAATAAAACTTATTTTTGTAGTAAATAAAGCTTTTACAGAGAAGCACAACTGAACAAAATTTAGAGAAACTGTTACTGTGGAGAGTTCAGTCTAAATTGAGTATCTGTGAGCCAAACCATGTGCCATAGGCTCAGGTAACATGGTGGACATAAAGGGAGAATGATTTCAAGAGTCAACAGATCAGGAAGGTTGTTCCAACATACTGTTTTCTGGACAAAACACTTATATGGTACCCATCAACTCTCAACAGTTACAATCGTTTGCTCAAAACCTGCTCAAGATCACACCAGTCAACATCCCTGTGTAGAAAGACACATTAGGTTACACCCCAGCTGAAAAATACAGAAACCAACAACTTTTAAGGAGGAATAGATAGTTTTATCCAGAGATAAAACTGAGAACTGACTAACTAATCAGTCCTAACACCATATGCTTAAGGCAACGCTAAAAGGACAAAGAAACTCTCTCTCTCTCTCTCTCTCTCTCTCTCTCTCTCTCTCTCTCTCTCTCTTTCTCTCTCTCCCTCTCTCTCTCCTCTGTGTGTGTGTGTGTGTGTGTTACTCATAGAAGAGGACATGGAATGGATAGAGAGATGCATGGAACATAGCATAAATTTGAAGGGTAAAGAAGGGGTGGACATGGTCAAAATTCACTAATCAAGTATGAAATTTAAAATACAGTATCTACACTATATAATGATGAGTATAGACAGAAATTTAGTGAACTCATATAGGATTGATGAAAATATATAAAGCCATATAAAAATTTGTATAATTTATTTTTAAATTTAAAATATAGCCATTTAATTGCATCTCAATGCAATTTGGGTGATTATTTCCAAAAAAATACTGTTGTTTTATATCTATTTTTTGAATTTTAGAACTCCAAATTGGAAGTAATAAAAATGTCCTTCAATAGAAAATTGGGTAACCAAAGTATTGTATGAATTTTACATAGTGCAGAATAGTGAGCTATTGGTAATTTGAGCAGACACTGGAAGAAACATAAGTGAAATATGGTAATGAAAAATATATATATATCACATAATTTGATGTGTAAAATGTTCTCAAATATCAAAATTATAGATGTAGAAGCCATGCTACTAGTTTCCAGGGGTTAGAAAATTTGTAGCTTGTTATCAGTCTATGTGTAAATGGAAATGAAAAATGAGATACATATATTTAGATGTCATAGAGTAATTATATATCTTCATTTTAGTAATCATTTTATGCTACATAAAAGTGAGAAAGAACTATATGTCCATATGTACCAATACTAGAATCTCAAATTTGAAATTTTACCCCAATTATATTATATATAACAAGTATCCTAAAGTGGTAAAATCTGTTATGTCTCTGATCTAATAAAATGCCTGTGATAAATAATTAGAACTATTTTGCTGGGCGTTGGTGGTGCACGTCTTTAATCCCATCACTTGGCAGGCAGAGGCAGGCGGATCTCTGTGTGTTCAAGGACAGCCTGGTCTCCAGAGCAAGTGCCAGGATAGGCTCCAAAGCTACCCTACCTCGAAAAACCAAACACACACACACACACACACACACACACACCACACACACACACACATATATATATATATATTATATATATATATATATATTTCTTGGTATTCCTTTTATTATAAAGTCATCACAAGTCCCAAATAGTTAAAATTAAATTATGATGTTAGAAGAAATGTGACTAGTCTTCTGTGAATCTGTGACTACAGTTTCAATAACTGATAAGTGCATGTATATCCATTTGTTTCACTTAAAGACAACTTATTTAGTGCAAATTTCTAACATACACTTAATATGGTATTTCTATATAGGACAGCACTATGTCAGAATTAGTGAACACCTTGTTGAATGTGGATAATCCAACTATAAATTCCCATTGTTTTCAGCCTCAAAGCAATTCTACTTACCATGTAAAATCAGCATCATAGCACACATATACAAAATTAGCCACATTTTCACAGCTGTATAATAGACTATAACTATTACTTGAAGGTTTTGAGTACAGCCTTAGACACAAATTGATGAATACCTTCATGTTTGTGTTAACTAATTAGCACTGAACTCATGGCAACAGTGCTGTGAAGAATGTGTCAATGCAATTCATTTAACACTTCATCTATACTTTATTTAGCTGTTATCTTCTACACACACACACACACACACACACACACACACACACACACACAGCCTCCTTGAACACAGAATCTCATAACATTTCAGCCTACCAGTCTCTACATTGGGATCTCAAATAAACAATAATAAAAACACAATTTCTCAAATTGCCCTCAGAATACTAAAAAGTATATTTTCCCAAAAAGCTGATATCAGGACCTTGGTGTAATTTTCTTCACTTTCATCTTGTTCATTCACCAGAAATATTACATCTCCTAAATTTTCTTTCCATGTTTGTCTCCCAAGAATCACATTAATGGCTTTGTGTTTATAATTAGGTGTTCATGAATAGTTGAATTTTAATATATATATATATATTATTATAATATATATATATATATTTCAAACTACCAAACTCAGAAATTTTTACATAAAAAAATAAATGATTGGTCACTGCTACCCATGCATATCCTGTTGTCATGCAATGCACAGCACAGCACAGCACACTAGTTGGTCATTTTTTAACATGGGCTATGATTAATTGACACAGTTATAAACCAATCACAGGCACTGCATATTTCTGGATGAGTATGGCACTCATTTATGCATATTTGTCACTACTAATTTGAATGCCCAGAGAGAGTTTTCTGGTGTGTGAACTGCAGTGTAAAGATTAATCATTACTGAACTATTTTGTACTGTTTAAAGATTCAGAGATGTGTTATTTTGTAATGCTGTCAAGAAAGAAAATGCTATTCATCTTCAGGTAACATGGTATGAAAAATAAAAAGAAAGGAATCCTATCAAATTTTTGTGCTACAATGCTAACGGAAACATCATCATCATCATTATTATTATTATTATTATTATTATTATTATTATTAAATTTTTCAAGGTAGGGATTATCTGGGTCACTTTGGAGCCTCTTTTGGCACATGTCATTTTTAAGAACACTAGATATAAGAAAACACTGTATAATAATTAGTTTTGAATGTTATTAACAAATAACTTCACTGGCAGAGCAGATATTAATGAACTTTGTAATTTATAGCTTAGCCTTAGGAACCATTAGGTAAGCAACATATGTACAAATTACAGAGATTCAAAATGTTAAGCAATTGAAATGGTTTTTCAAAGATTTTGTCTCTCTTAATAAAAAATTAACTAAAATTTACATGATTTAATAAAGGAAACAAATTTCATTAGCTGACTTTATGATGAAAATGAAGTCTAAATGAAGAGAAATATAACTTTATGTTTGGCTTAGAGAATAAATTAAATGAGTAACAGAAACTACTCAATTAAGAGCTCAACATTCTGTAATCAGCTACTGATCCTAGCTGGATGACTATAGTGAGATGAAACAAATTATTATGTGGTCATCATAGAATAAATCTCTACTTGGACATTTATACCTTAATTTAATTATTCTCTCATACTTAGATAAAAATAGATCATTATGATTTGGTCTTTTTAAAGAGATTTAAAATGCTTGGTAAAATGTTGGTTCAACATATTTTGTAACAAATTAAATTAAGCACTAGCCATAAATAAATTACTGATAATCATGTTAATTTCACTGGAAACATGTACCCATAAATAATTACACTGCAGTTATAAGGCAACAGTCTCTTAAAGATCAGTATTCTGTTTATATCCTTGTTTTCTGGCTGCAGGATCATTGTGATTCATTAGTCTCAGTGTCATATGTATTTTTAAATTTTACTTATTTTACTTTTGACAATGTAGTTTAATTGCAACATTTCTTCCTTCCTTTTCCTTGATCCAAATCTTCCACATATACTTTGCTCTGCTCACTTTCATATGCATGGACTTTCTTCATCATTGTGGCATTCATGAATATATTATATATATCCTGAAACATATCATGTTACTTTCATGTTTGTTTTTTTCACTTAGTTCAAGAATTCTTTTATATTTCTTAATGGGAAATGTATTTTTATATGCAATAAAACATGATCATGCTTTCACCTCACTCAACTCCTCTCATGTTCTCCCCACCTACTCCAATCTTCACTCTTCCCCCCTTACTCATTAGAAAACAAACAACAAAATTAAAAAATACCAGCAATCATAAAACAAATTAGGAGCACATAGCAGGAAAAGAATACCAAAAGCACAAGAAAGAAAAATGCAGAGGCACATACATTTGCACACAGAGAAATCTCTTGAAAACAAGAATGGAAAACCACAATATAAGTATAAAGGATAAAACAGAAAATACCTTAGCAAAGCATTATGAGTTAAAAAACTCAAAATCACCATTGAGTTTGTTTCATTTTGGCCATTTAGTGCTGAGTATCAGGCCTACCACAAAGTGGGATTTCTCCATTAGAGAAAACTAACTTTTCCTTTGCCTGCATTTATATATTGACCTAGGGATGTGGTCTGTAGGGGAAGCTGTAGCCACGCCTTCTTAGGGGCTGGCTACAGGTGTGTCTGAGCATGCTTGTGAGGGCGTGGTCAGAATGACATAGTGTGACTGCTACCTGACTCCGTATTGGTAATTTCCCACTATATCTGGTTGTCAGAAGCGGGATATTGGAAACCTACATCCCATTTGGGACAGGCTGTGGGTTCCATCGGGCCCACGGCCTAGGCCCAGAAAGCACCCTCTCTCCACAGGCGTTCCCAGCTAGCAGCCGACCTGCTGCAGCTGAGCTGCTCAGAACCATCCACCCAGCTTGGAGATAGTTTCTAGCTGCCTAGAGTCACATAGGCCTCGGCTTTCAGCAAAGGCTTCCCCTGGCCTCTGCTGAGGGAAAGCATCTGTTTCACTGGTTGTGGCCACAAGACCATATACTATCTAAGAAAAGCGCAGCCGCTTTTGTGACCTCTCTCCACTGCTGTCCCACCGCTGCCAAACGCTGCAGACTCACTGAACACCTGTGCCACCCACTGGACAAAGATAGTTATTGCATCTGGAGTAGAAATCAGGTAAAATTATGGCAGAATATTTATCACTTGCTAAAATTGGTAATATTTTTGCTTATTATGTGAATTCACTGTTTGAGGAGGATGCTAATTTGCCAATTATTGGCCTATATGCCGTAATGGCAGTTAGCTTGCTGGTACAAATAGTATCACTAGCCAGAGGACTCAGGAACAGGGACAGAGATAACCTCACCACATGCTTGCAGGAAATAACAGCTTTACACAATGAGATTTTGGAGAACAGATTAGGTCAGACGATAGTTGTGCAGCAAGTGGAACAGAAATTGGATGATAAGCTTGGCTCTGTGTCCAATACACTAAAGACAGAGCTGTCTGATGAGATGCAGCATATTTATGATAAGATAAACACAGAGAGATCCTCCATGTCTGAGGCCTTAGAGGCTAGGCTGTCAGAAGACCATGACCATCTAAAGAATATCTGTAGCCAGCTAGAAACTCAGATAGGCAATGTTACTCATCAACTAGATGCAACGGCACAAAATACCCATCATAGGGTTAAAAAATTGGACAATGCCATTCAATCAGTTATTAAAACATCCAAGGTAACAGATCAAAAATTTGAATGTAGATTTAAATGTTTAAAAGATAATTTACAGTACAGGGCTGACAGATTACATAGGTCCATATGTTTGATTGCTGAGGACTCAAAATCAGCAAATCATGACCTCGAATCTAGACTCCAATACCTAAAAGGCAGTTTCCATGCCATCCAGATGCTGCCTAAGGATGATCATATTAAAGACCTAGAAAAACATGTAGATGAACAGTTAAAGCAATTTACAGATTCATTAACATGCTTAAAATCTTTTATGATTAAGGAGATTGAAATTTTTCAGAAGGATATCATTGCTAGGCTTAAAGATCATTGGGATGCCTCAAAAGCAGAATCACTCCAATCCTGGGCACCTACTCCACCCAGCTATCATGACTATTCTTCTAAGGTTGTTACTCATACACCATTAATGTACCCAGCTACCATGATAGAAAAGCCAGCTTCTAAGAAACACCCTCATGGACGGATGGCTTATAAATGGCAACCTGTACAGCTAAAGGATCTTAAAAATATTAAAGAATCAGTTGTCTCATATGGTCTCCATAGCCCATACATAAAACAGCTATTACATTCATGGGCAACCTTTAACAGGATAACACCCATAGATTGGGAAAAATTGGTAGCAGCTGTACTTGAAAATTCATGCCAAATCCAATGGAAGGCATTAGTAAGGGAAGAGGCAAAGCTCCTTGAGCATCAGGGCATAAAGGAAGGTTTTGAAGCCCCTCTAGATAAGCTTCTTGGTCAGGGTATTTATGCTGACCCACAGGTTCAGGCTGAATATGATGACGATATACTTTCTCTATGCAGGAAAGCAGCATTAATGCCTGGGATAAGGTTTGAGAGCCAAGAGAATGTCTAAAAGCTTATACCAGAATAGAAGAGGGACCTAAAGAACACTTCCAGGATTTCTTACAAAGGTTAACTAGGGCAGTAGAATTACAGGTAACAAATCCAGAAACAAGACAATCAATTATATATACAATAGCTTATGAGAATGCAAACCCAATATGCAAAAAAATAATTTTGCCTTTAAAGATCAGATCAGCTCCACTAGAAGAACGGGTTTTGTATGCAGCCAACATTGACTATAATGTGCAAGATACTGGAGCTTGGGTAGGAGAAGCCATCTCCAAAGGTTTAAAATGGCAACAGGAAATTACAAGGTCTAGAGGTGAGGATGTAAGGGCTTGGCAAGGAGAAGCACCTTACAGAGGTCAACATAGATACCAAGAGGCTAGAGGTTACTACTACTACGAACCAGAATCTTGTGTAGGAAGAGCCTTCCCCTGGAGAACACGAAGGCTCCAGGAACCTAGATGTTTCAACTATGGTAAAATGTGACATACTAAGAGAAATTGTAGATAAATGAATTCTAACAATGCTTCATATGGAAGGCCACTGCCTTCTGGATTGTGTAGAAGACATGGTAAGGGCAGACACTGGACCAATGAATGTAGATCGACAAGGAAACCCCTTAAGGTCAGGAACCCCCCAGGGGGCCCTCTAAAAGGTCCCCACATTGAGAAAGGTCAGGTCATTCCCAGTAGCAATGGGAGACAATCTCTCAGAGGAACAATAGATACTTCTTTGCCTATTGTGAAAAAAGATACTGCTCTATATGGTAGTTTAAATAGTGATGAAGAATCAAGTGTGAATGGACAAAATGAGAAACACATATTTTGGCAAGCTTTATTAATGATAAAAGGCCTCAGTTGAAAGTGAAAATTAATAATAAAGTTATTTCTGGCTTAGTGGACACTGGGGTGGATGTAACTATTATTACTCAAAAGTCTTGGCCTCAGAAATGGCCTCTTAGAGAGGCAAATGTACAATTTTTAGGTATTGGAACTCTATCTAGATTTCGATAGAGTGTAAACTCAGTGGTCTGCATTGGACCGGAAGGACAAAAAGGGATATTGAAACAATACGTGACAGATATAGCTATAAATCTCTGGGGTCGTGACCTCTTACAGCAATGGAATACTCAGATTAATATTCCTCCAATGTCAGATACAAATTATGTACAATCTTCAGATAGTAGAAAAGATCTGGTAAGATGCTATGAAAAACGTTTACCAACCATCCATGATGTACAGAAACTAGGTACAAATGATGGACCTTCAGAGGAGCCAAAGGCCCTGCCATTGAAGTGGCTTAGAGATGAACCAGTTTGGGTAGGACAATGGCCTACTATTTAGGTTACAAGATAGACTTACATAGAATCAGACCTCAAAAGGTACAAATTAGGAGAGATCGTTATCAAACTCTTAATTCTCTTCAGAAATTATTAGGGGAAATTACAGACGATTATTGGTGTAGAAGGACATGACTTAAAGCATTTAAAAATGTCCCTTAAAGGTGATAAGGACCTAAAAAGTCCTAAAATATTATCTGCTGAGGCAGAAAAAGAGTTACAATGGGTAGAAAACAGAATATTGGATGCACATGTAGATCGGATAAACCTTAATTTAGACTGTATTCTGGTTATCTTGCCACCCAGAGAATACCCTTCTGGAATTCTGATGCAGAGGAAAGACACTATATTGGAATGGATATTTCTGCCACATAAACAAAATAAAAAGTTAAAGACATATATAAAAAAGTTTTCTGATTTGATTTTAAAGCACAAATTAAGACTTCGTCAGCTGACTAAAAAGATCCAACAGAAATTATAGTACCTTTAACTAATAAAGAAATTTATTCCTTATGGAAAGATAATGAATATTGGCAAATAGCTCTTACTAACTTTTTGGGGACAATTAACAACAACTATCCCAAAACTAACAGAATTAATTTCATAAAAAAGACAGTCTGGATTCTTCCACGTATTGTAAGACAAACTCCTATTTCTGGAGTTCTTACCTTCTACACTGATGCCAACAAATCAGGTAAGGCAGGTTATAAAGCAGTTGAGGTAAGTAAAATAGTTCAAAGTCCATATACATCTGTACAAAAGGCAAAATTATATACAATTCTCATGGTACTTAAGGATTTTACAGAACCTCTTAATATATTGACTGATTATCAATATACAGAGAGAGTCATGTTACATATTGAGACTGCAAAATTTCTTCCTGATAATACAAAATTAACTTCTCTGTTTTTACAATTACAGGAAACTATCAGAAACAGAAGTAATCCTATATATATTACACATATCAGATCCCATACGGGTCTGCCTGGCCCACTAGCACAAGGCAATGATGAGATTGATCGTTTATTAATTGGAAGTATGCTAGAAGCCTCAAAATTTCATAAGAAACATTATGTAAATACCAAAGGTTTGAAAAATGACTTCTCCCTCACTTGGCAACAGGCCAAGGAGATAGTGAAAAACTATCCTACTTGTTCCTTTTATAATCAAACTCCATGGCCAGCAGGTTGTAATCCTAAGGGCATTTGGAAAAATGAGGTTTGGCAGGTGGATGTCTTTCACTTTACAGAGTTTGAAAACTTAAAATATGTACATCATACCACAGACACATACTCAGGGTTCCAATGGGCTACTGCTCTTAACTCTAAAAAACTGATTCTGTTATTACACACCTTCTAGAGGTGATGGCAGTTATGTATATACCTACACAAATAAAAACTGACAATGCTCCAACATATGTCTCTACAAAATTGCAAGAATTTTTCAAATATTATAACATAAAGCATGTTACTATACCACACAATCCTACAAGACAAACAACGGTTGAGCAATCTAATAAAACATTTAAGGAGATGCTCAACAAACAAGCTTAAAATACTAACCCCGCCCAAACATAGGTTACATAATGCTTTATTAACAGTAAAATTTCTTAATGCCAATAAAAAAGGACAAACAGCTACAAAAAGACACTGGACTATGAAAAAAACTGCTAAACTCAATAGCCAGTATACTTCAAAGATGTACTAACATCTATATGGAAACCAGGAGATATGTTACATTGGGGTAGGGATTTCACATTGGTTTCTACAGGAGAACAAAAACTTTAGATACCATCAAAGTTGATCAAGATTCAAATGAAAAAGAAAAACCTCTCGACGAGGACAAATGACAGTTATTCTACTAAGGTATATATTATAAACTAAATAGAAACCCCCCAAAGGAAAGGAAAATGTTTTGCTTTTATCTTCACAAGAAAACTCATCTCCAAAAGACAAAGGACACTACATGGGTAGATACTTGGGAAGAAAAGGTTGCTATAACCATCAAACAAAAGGAACGTGCCATATGGTAAATTTTACAACTGTCTCTCAGAGAACTATTTCTCTTTATTTCCTAGTCCCTATTCATTTAAACCAATACTGGGTTTAGAGATGGATTTGGCTTTCCTCTTCTAAAATCCAAGCACGTTATTTAACTAAACTTTAATGTTTCTATGTTGTATCAAGAAACCAATTGATGTAATACAGAATAAAAGAAGAATTTAGACAACTGTCTTTGTCTTTTCTTGCATCTTTCTCTCAAGGTGTACACCCTCTCATAATTGTTATACTCATGGTTGAATTCCCCAGCATGTGTACATACACAAGCAAACATTTCTCTGCTATTTATGTTTGAGTCCCACACAGCCAATGAAGACCTGCCTGACAGCAATCCCTGGACACCCTGGAAAAAAAATGGGCCACACCTCCTCGACTCCACTGGATCAAACTTGCTCCATTTCAACTGACACTCCGGACAAAGCTTCGGATACTGACTTCAATCAAGTTGAGGATTTCAAGTGAGATCTTCTATCAAGAGAATCCCATCTAACATGGACTGGATACAATCCATTCAAGACTTTCACTATACTAACATTTTCTTCCTACAGGACCCCACATGACTATCATCATCCCATTTCAGCAGGAAGTAACTTGGAGAATGCTATGCCCCCTTTCCCCATTGTTGTCACTTAGGATAGTGTATATACCTAGTTAGGGATAGCTTCCTATTGTTTATGGTTGGGATTGGAAGGAGGTGTTCAGGCTTGGACACCTCTTTCAGATGACGTTAGGGTTTAGTTAAAATAGATATTTAGGATGTGACATAAGCAGATTGTTGTATCTTCTTATATTTTACGTTTATGATTGTTAATTTTGGATACTTTACACTGTTAAGTTTTATTCCTCTTTTAGACTAAAAGGGGAATTGTAGGGGAAGCTGTAGCCATGCCTTCTTAGGGGCTGGCTACAGGTGTGCCTGACCACGCTTGTGAGGGCGTGGTCAGAATGACGTAGTGTGACTGCGTTTGCTCTTTTGGTTTCATTTTTGGGACTTGCTGTACAGACTGCTGCCACGCTGGCTGGGTAGGTCACTCTGTAAGTAAGGCTTTTCCCTATTAAATACCCTTATATTTCTACCTGACTCTGTATTGGTAATTTCCCACTATAGTGGTCTTTTGTCCACTTTCAGTCTTAGTGCTGCAAATCCACCTGACTTAGACCTGTTCAGGCCCAGTGCATGCTGCCACAGTCTCTGTGAGTTTTTATGAATCAGTCCTGATCTCTATAGAAGGCATTGTTTCCTTGGTATATTCCATCTCTCTGGTTTTTGTGATCCTTCTGCCTCATCTTCCACTGGGATTCCTGATCCCTGAAGGGAGGTATATGATGGAGACATCTTATTTAGGACTGAGTGTTCCAAGGTCTCTCACTTGTTTTCAGGGCTGACCTTTTGGATTTGGACAACCAACTGGTGAACTCTGTTTTTCAGACTGTAACTTAAGATCACAAAAGATTGATTTTGATTTCTCAGAATAAAAACTACTATGAATTATTTTCAGTTATTGATATTGAAATTACTAATAGTAAAATGTCATCCTGTTGGAAGAACAGCCAGGAGGTGGTTGTACTCGCCTTTAATCTCAGACAGGAGGTACTGGCACTTGCTGTTAATCAGCATTCTGGAGGAAGAGGCAGGAGGATATCTGTGATTTGAAGACCATAATCATCTACAGAGTGATTTCCCGGACAGCCAGAGCTACACAGAATAATCTTGTCTCAAAACAAAACAAAACAATAACAAAAACATTCTCAATAGATGATTACCTCAACTTCTTAGCCAATGATTTAAAAATGGAAACACCTGTATAATTGAACCTGTTTTTGATCAATTAATTAAAATGATACAGCTTTTTTCAAGAACCAGATTTTTGCCAATAAACAAAATGAACTGACTTTTATGATTTGGGTTTTACCTCTTGAGAAAAATAATTTAATATAGTTGTGGTAAAACTCACACTAAAATAATACATAAAGAATATTATATGAGTAAATGGGTATTTTTAAATTATCCACAATGTTGCTAAAACATTATAAATATTTACAATGTTTTCTCTATCAAATTTTAGCTAATTTGCTTTACAATTGATTTATGATAGCTTCTAGTTTTATAGTATATTTTTCCAATATTCCCTAAAGCTGTTACTATAGATTGATGCAAGCTATCTGACATGAGTGACTGAAACACAACTGAGACCCTCTGGAAGAGCATCACATTCCTTTAACACCTTAGCTATCCCTCTATCCCAAGTGTGTTATTTTCTTCAATGTGATAGCTACTTAATAAGTTTTTCATGTTCCACAAACATAATTCCAAGCAAGAGACACATCAACACTTACATAGTTATTCAGTTATGTCAGCCACTTCTAAAAGTTTTCTATATTTCATATGTAATATTCAGAATAACACAATGATATAGATAACACGGTATCTATGTAGAGATGCTGAGACACATATAGATTTTTTTTAAAAACTCCCCTAAAATGATAAAGATAATTAGTGATGTATTTGTTTCAACTCTACACTGGCAATAGATTATATGCCCATCTCAAAATTTAACATATCTATTCTAGATAAAGAATTAAAACTTTTGAAATTTGCAGGCAAATGGACGGAAGTAGAAGAAACCATTCTGAGTGAGGTAACCTGGTCACAAAAAGACAAATATGGTATGTACTCATTCATATGTGAGTTTTAGACATAGAGTAAAGAATTACCAGGCTACAGTCCCCATTGCCACATAAGCTAGTAAACAAGGAGGACACTAAGAGAGACATACATGGTCCCTGGGAGAAGGAGAAAGGGACACGATCTCCTGAACAAATTGGGAGCATGGTGGGAGGGGAGAGGGAACTAGGATAATGAGAAGGTGAGAAGAGGAAGGATGAGGAAGACATGATGGGGCAGGGAAGTTTAGTTGGGAGAAGAACAGAAGAGACCAAGATAAGAGATAATATAATAGATGGAGACATTATAGGTTTAAAGAGAAATCAGGCACTAGGAAATGTCTGGAGAACTACAAAGATCACATAAAATAATAATCTAAGCAACAGAGACAGGCTACCTTAAATGCCTTCTCCTGATAATGAGATTGATGACTAATTTTATATGACATTGTATAACCTTCATCCAACAGCTGATGGAAGTAGAAGCAGACACCCACAGGTAAACCTTGAACTGAACTTAAATCCAGTTGCAGAGAAGGAGGACTGATGAGCAAAGGGGTCCAGACCAGGTTGGTAAAACCCACAGAAACAGCTGACCTGAACAAGGGAGAGCTCTTGGTTCCCAGACTGATAGCAGGGAAACCAGCATGGGACTGATCCAGAACCCCTGAATGTGTTTGTTAGTGAGGAGACCTTGACAATCTATGGGACCACTTGTAGTGAATCAGTTCTTATCCCTAGCACAGGAATGGACTTAGGGAGCGCATCCCACATAGAGGGATACTCCCTGAGGCTAGACACAGGAAGGTTGGCCTAGACCCTATCCCAAAGAATATGACTGGCTTTGCAGTCCCCCCCCATGGAAGGCCTCACTCTCCTTGGGGAGCAGACACAGTATGGGATAGGTAGGGTGTTATTTGGGATGGTAGGGGAGGAGGGGAGGGAGAGGGACCTGGGATTGATATGTAAAATTATTCTCTTTCTAGTTAAAATAAAAAAAATATTTTTGCTGATTTGCCTACTTGGTCTTTAAATTTAACTCATATAAGAAAAAATATCCAAGCCTACTTGGTCTTTAAATTTAACTCATATAAGAAAAAATATCCAAAAATATCAGATGAGTCTGGGTGCTGTTCTGCTCCCCAACCTCTCCAATAAATACCTGTTCGCTTCTGCCTGATCCTACTCAGACAAGAGTGGACCTGCCCAGAACAAAGGCCCACCCTGAGTCTGCACACAACTCACCCCTGTCTACACTCTGCCCTCTGTCGTGAGACGGGCAGCCGAGCATCAGGTGAGTCTGGGTGCTGCTCTGCCCCCCCAACCTCCCCCATCAACCCCTACTGGATTCTGCCTGAGCCTGCCCCAGCAAGAGTGGACCTACCCAGACTGGAAGGCACACCCTGAGTCTGGACTCACCCCACCCTTGTCCACCAACCAGCCTCTGCCATCCCACTGCCACTAGATGCTGAGCCCTCTGCCTGCCACCAGAGAGAGGGAGAGACCCCATTTGCACTCACTTGAAGAAGAGATGGGAAGATAATAGGGTAAGAACACAATCAATAATAGAAAAACCAATATGACACCACAGGAATCTAGGGACTCTACAACAGAAAGATCTGAAAAGCCCAACACAGAGGATGAAGAAGAGATGGACCTAAAAATTTAACTTAGGAAGATGAAAGAGTCCTTTAAAGAGGACAAAAGAAAATCCCTTAAAGAAATAGAAGAAAAAAAAGCAAAAAATTACATGAAATGGAGGAAAAGACAAACCAAAAATTTGAAGAAGTAAACAAATCTAAAGAAAGCCAAGATAAAACAACCAAACAAGTGAAGGAAGCACTCAAAACAGTTCAAGGCATGAAAGCTGAAATAGACACAATAAAAAAAAAACACAGAATGAGGGAATGCTGGGATAAACAATCAGGAACTAAAGAAGTATAAACAATACTAAAGAGTATAAACAATAGAATTCAAGAGATGGAAGAGAGAATCTCAGTTGTTGAAGACTCACTAGAGGATATACAGTCATCAGCCAAAGAAAATATCAAGCCCAACAATTCCCTAACACAAAATATCAAGGAAATATGGGACACAGTGAAAATGCCGAACCTAAGATTAATATGTATAGAAGAAAGTGAAGAAGTACAGCTCAAAGGCACATAAAACATATTCAACCAAATGATAGAAGAAAACTTCATCAACCTACAGAAGGATATCCCTATGAAAGTACAAGTAGCTTACAGGACACCAAACAGGGCTGGACCACAAAAAGAAGTCCCCTTTACACATAGTAATGAAAACACCAAACCTACAGAATTAAGAGAAAATATTAAGAGCTGCAAAGGAACAAAGCCAAGTAACAAATAAAGGCAGACCTATCAGAACCACACCCAACTTCTCGATAGAAACTTCGAAAGCCAGAAAGTCCTGGATAGATATCCTACAAACACTAAGGGAGCATGGATTCTAACCCAGAATACTGTACCTAGCAAAACTTTCAATCACTATAGATGGAGAAAACAAGATATTCCATGATAAAACCAGACTTAAACAATACATATCCACAAATCCTGCACTACAGAAAGTTCTGGAAGGAAAACTGCAACCCAACGAAGATAACTACACTCACAAAAACATAGGCAATAGATAAGTCAATTTTACCAAACATGAAAAGAAACAGAAGGGCAAAAACACACACAATGACAACACCATCAATAAATCCAAAACAAACAAGAACAAACAATCAATGGACATTAATATCCCTCAATGTCAATGGTCTTAACCTGCCTATAAAAAGATACAGGCTAATAGAATTGATATGAAGACAGAATCCATCCTTCTGCTGTTTACAAGAAACACACCTAAACTTCAAAGACAGGCATTACCTCAGAGTAAGGGTTGGGAAAAGATTTTCCAATAAAATGGGCCCAAGAAAAAAGCTGGTGTAGCAATCCAAACATGTAACAAATTAGACTTCAAACTAAAATCAATCAAAAGAGATGAAGAAGGGCATTTCATACTCATCACAGGAAAAGACCATCAAGATGAAGTCTCAATCCTGAAAATCTATGCCCCAAATACGAAGGCACCACATTTGTAAAAGAAACAATATTAAAGCTCAAACCACACATAAAACCACATACATGTATAGTAGGAGATTTCAACACCTTGCTTTCACCACTAGACAGGACCACCAGAAAGAAAATTAACAGAGAAACAAAGGATCTAACAGAAGTTATGACTCAATTGAGTTTAACAGATATCTATATTAACATTCTATCCAGACACAAAAGAATATACCTTCTTCTCAGTGTCACATGGGACCTTCTCTAAAATTCTGGCCAGAATGTGGAAGCAACCTAGATGCCCCTCAACTGAAGAATGGATAGAGAAATTGTGGTACATCTAAACAATGGAGTAATACTCAGCAGAAAAAAAAATCAATAGAAACTTGAAATTCACATGCAAATGGATGGAACTAGAAGAATCAATCCTGAGTCAGGTAACCCAGACACAAAAAGACAAACATAGTACTCATTCATATATGAATTTTAGACATAGAGCAAAGGATTATCAGCTTACAATCCTGTTCACCAAAGAAACTAGGAAAGAAGAAGGACTCTAAGAGAAAAATGCATGGACCCCAGGAATGGGAAGGGCTAGGAACTCCTGAGCTAATTGGGAGTATGATGGGAGCAGAGCGAGCTGCCAGAAGGAGAAGAGGAGGAGAGGAGAGGAGGAAATAGAGGAGCAGAAATATTGAGTTGGGGGAAGAATAGAGGATAGCAGGAAGAGAATTACCATACCACAGGGAGCCATTATAGGTCTGAGGAGAGATCTGGCACTAGGGAGATTTTCAAAGTCCTATAAGGATGATATGGGCAATGGTTGAGAGGATAACCTAAATGCCCTTCCCCTCTAATGGGACTGATGACTACTTTTATGCCATCATAGAGCCCTCATCCAGTGGCTGATGGAAGCAGAGGCAGACTCCCACAGATATACACTGAACTCTGGAACTTAGCTGCAGAGAGGGAAGTATGAAGATCAAAGGGGTCGGTACCAGGCTGGTGAAACCCACAGAAACAGCTGACCTGAACAAGGGAGAGCACATGGACCCCAGACTGCTGTCTGGGAGGCCAGTACAGGACTGATCCAGACCCCTGAAAATAGATGTCAATTAAGAGACCTCCACACTCTAGGGGGCCTCTGATAGTGGATTAGTATTTTTCCCTGCTGTAAGAAGGGACTGTGAGAGCCCATCCCATGTGTAGGGATGCACTCTTGGCCTGGAGGATGGCCTAAGCCTGGCTCAGGATGATGTGGTGGACTTTGGGGAGCACCTGTCAAGGTCCCTACCCTGCCTGGGGATTGGAGGGTGGAATGAATGGGGGGTAGATTGCAGGTAGGGTGGGAAGGGTGGGGGGAGTGGAGAGAGTGGGAGAAGAGATTGACATGTGAAACAAGCTTGTTCCTAATTTGAAGTAATAAAAAATTAGAAAAATAAGAAAAAAGTAAAGTTAGAATTTAGTAAACTTTTTGGATGATGTGTTCTGCTGTATATGTGAAAGCATCTACATACTGTCTAATATTAGTGTGTGATTAAATACTTAAGTATATAAATAAGAGCACATTCTTTATGCAACTCAATGGTGCTTATAAACTGCTTGAATCTTATATTGCAGGATATAATCTGGAAACTAACCTTAGAGTGTAAGAGAACCTCTCTTTGAGACAGTTTTATTTAAAATGTTTGGGGGAGGGGTACTCACTTGCTCTTCTTTGATTTTTTAAATTTAATTTAATTTGCATGTTTTTGAAAAAATCATACATGGATGCAAGTATTGAGACATACCCCCCACCCCCCCACACACATATTACCTCTGTTATCATCCATCTCTGCTAATTCATTTCTCAAGTAGTCCTACTTTTGTGTGTGCCTCTAGTATTCTATCTATAGTTTTTCCATGTTGTTTCCTGAGCTTTGGAAGTGTGAAAAATATGTCCTTTATCACTAAGAAATCAATATTGAGTTCATCATAAAGGATTCAGAGTTGGGTTGCTGTGGAGGAATGCCAATGACCTATACTCTTTTCGGGTTCTTCCTTCATAAACATAAGTTAATTGCAGTTAATTGAGAAGCATCCTTCGCCTAGCTTTGCAATTTTACTTTTGAAAGAGCTATTACTTCAGGGTAGTATAATCTACTTTCCAGGATAACTCACACCATGCTATTTTAAGAAAAATATTAGTTATTCTGAATCCCATGATTTTGAATATTCAATTTTAGCTTATATTTTGTTTACAAAATTTTCTAATTGTTATTACAATTCCTATTTGTTCAAGTACATTCACACTGTCTTGGAAGCCCCAATGATTGTGCATCTCTAGATAAACTCTGTACCCAACTAACTCGAGCTCCCCGGCTTCAGCAACCACCATCAGTGTAAGGGGAGTGTCTAGGGAAACACACAGGCTCAGGATTGGTGTGCCTCCAGGCTTGTGTTGATTGGAACATTGCTGGGACAACAAGAGAAGGCCTGAGTTCCACCCACCTACTTGTCTTTGTGGGCAGCCTGGTTTTCATTCAATATGTAGTTTAAAGGCACATTAGTGAACATGAATTTTACGTGTTTGAATCAACCATGTTTCATGTTACTTAGTAGCTGTGTAAGGGTAAATGCAGTCTGTTATCACTCCTATGCAGTTGTGGCCACTCTTAGTTATGTGTCCTTTTAAAAGGACTATTAATGGGTGGTTCCTAACTGTAGACCACTAGATCGAAGCAACCTTCTTCTCATGGGTGCATACAATTGTTGCTCCTCATCTGAGGGGTTGACTTGACTTCCATGACTTTAGTTACCTAAGTTCTGATACATTAAGTAGAAAATTCCAGGGATAGTAATACACTTTGATTTATTTTGAGACATGATCTCACTGTTTATCCTGTGGTCTGGAATTCACTATGGAGAGCAGACTGACATAGAATTCTACCTCCTGAGTGTTGATCGTAAAAGTGTGTGCCACCGCACCTGCCAGTAAGATACTTCAAGAGAGGGGGTGCATTCATACCGAATTAATGATGCTATATTTTTAATTGTTCTCCTATTAATTCTCATTTATCTCTTACTGTGAATCATTTATGAATTTAAACCTTATCTTAAATATATGTGTACAAGGAGCAAGATAAGTAGGAGTTAAGTATTCATCAGCATCTCTTGTGCAGGATCCCTAAGGTTTAAGGAGGACCAAACATTCCAGTCCTCTGAGGTAGCTAAGTAGTAAAGGACAACTGCTCAACTTAAAACAGCTTTAATCTCTACGTTTCATCTCTCCCTCTGCAGCTGCAGAGTCATGTCTTCTATAAGAAATAAAAGATAAAGTGTGTTAAGCATTGTGTTCCTGAGCTTTGGCATGGGTTTGACTTATGATGGTATAAAGAGGTTTTTTTTTTTTAAACAATGAACCTGACTATAGATGAGAGTTGCCCAGGAACTGGAAGGGGTAGGTGACACAGTAGAAGGAACAGCAGTACCTAAGACTGAAACAGTATTCTGTGGTCAGGATAAGATTTTACCTGAATCAATGATTAAAGAATAACAGAGACTTGCCAGCAGGCTGCATGGACAGCCATCCCCAAGGTCCTCCATCCATAGTAGTGGGCTGCAGGACACCTGCCTTTTTCCTGATAGCATGTGACCTGTGAATTAGACTATAGGAAGACTTGCCTACCGTTGTCCCAAGCAACGTGGGGAAAGTCGATTCCGTTGTCCTTTTGTCCACAGTCTGGAATACTTTGTAGTAGTTGAGGTGAAGGGCAGGGTTGCTCAGTGACCAGCCTTGTCACTGACTCGAGATGAAGCTTCTTCCGTGCCCATTAGTCTTCTCGGAGGAAATGGAGTGGGGCCACCAGCTGGCCTATCTGTCTGTTATTAAAAACTCTTTAACAAAACATTTTAAATGCCATATTCTCTAGATCTCTGAGCACTTGAGGGCTGTCTACTTAGTATCTAAGCAGTTAAGTTTGCCTTTAGTTAGAGAAAAATCCCTTTTTGTAATAAAAGCTGTACCTTTGTAAACTGCTTATAGGATAGACTGAGTAGTATAAATATTTTGTTAATTTGAAATAGACCTTTATGATTTTAAATTTTCACCATCATTTAAAGATACATGAGTAAATTTAAGTTGTATAGACTTAGCTTATATTTTAAGTAAAGGTAGATTAGAACTTTATGACTTTAAATGTTTACCATCATTTAAAGATAGATATATATAATTTAAGTTGTGTATAGAGTTAAAGTTAAATTACAGGTACAGAGACAAGCAGGACTGGATAACAGTAAAGGGGAACTAGAATGCAGTCTCTGATCCCTACATTGTAGCAAACAGACAGGAGATTCAAAGGGACAGGGTAGACTCAAACAGAGGGACCTGGAAAGGCACAGTATTTAGTAAACAAGCCATGAACAACAGAGCCAGTGAAAGAAGAAATCACAGACAAAAAATAAAATAAAATAAAAAGAAAAAAGATCTGTCAGAAATCAAAAATCTGGCAGACAGGTTTGCTGGCACAGGCTGCTGGAGCTGGGCATGCCTACAGGTAGGTCACATGACCACAACGGCGGGGACCGTAAGCCACTTTTGTCTGTTTACCTGCTTGTTGGATGAAAAAAGTAAGGTTCCTCTATGCATTTCCCATGGGTGAGGCAAGTGGAAAAATGGCAAAAAGCTCCTCTAAGGATGCATGTCTGCCCATGGGATTTGCCAGGGGCCTGGCCCTGAAGGGGACACAGCTGTCCCGAAACCAAAAAAGGATCCAGCGATCCGAACCAAAAAAGCAAAAAAGCACCGCTCCTGGAGCGGGATCCCATGCCTGACCTTCAGGAAATGCATCCAACAAGTGAAAGAAGAAATAAAAAGCAAGATGTCAGGTGGCAGTGCTTGCCTATGCAAGTCACTGAACTGAGTGGGCAGGCCTAAGCTAGGTCACCTGGTTATGACCAAGATGGTGGACCCCAGGTTAGCCCACGTGGCCGATGGCAGTGATGTAAGCACCTTCTCAATTGCCAGAAAAGTTTCAAACCTCATTCATGTGGAAAAATGAAAACCAGCAAACAAACAAAAACTCTCAGAGCGTCTCAAGCAGACATTGCCAACCAAGAGGAAACACAGTCAGAGATAGAACAAAGAGAACAATGAGGGACATTCCCAGGTGAAAGAAAGTTCCCACTGGGAGGCAGAACTCCACTCATTTACCTACTTGCTGCCAGTAACCGAAAGATCCCGTAAAATGTATTTCCTGTTGGCAAGGCCAAAAATGGCACAGATTACCCTGTCTGAGAGCACCCGGCCCGAAACCGAAAAATGGACCCAGAGTGAAGAGTGCTGGGTCTGCCCCATGGGAAAGGTTTTGGGTATCTTACCAGATTGCAGTGAATAGGCAGATCAGTGAGTTTAAGAGATCCTTAGTTGGAAAAGCGGCAAGTTGAGTTCCAGCATCTCAGGCTGCTGCAGGCAGGAGGGAGTACCAGGAAAAGCGGAGATGGAAGTGGGTTATGAGTCTAGATTTTAGGATCCCCGAGATTTCCTGTTCTCCTGGCAGGAAGAGTTACAAACAAAGAACATCCCACCAGCTAGCTTTGGGAGCGGGTCTACGGAGACAGCCTAAACCACGTTGGGCACCAAAATAACATAAAATCCAACAGTCTATCAACTCCTGGCCAGTGGATGTATCTTTCTAGGTATGTCACCATTGCAGCTCATTGCATCCAAAACTAAATAATACTATTGATGAATTTTTTTCTGTAACAGCTTTTGTAATACTTTCCAAAACTATGCAATCTAGCCATCAGGATAGAATCTTCCAGTTCACGTCCAGATTTATTCTTTCAGTACCCTCCATTCACATGTGTGATGTCCTTGGCAACTGAGTCTTACCAAATAGTTGTTGTGTACCAAAATAGCATTGAAAATGACTTTACTGTTTTGGTTACCTCTGGGTCCTCCCTGACCAACAGACAAAGGGAAGTGTCCCATATTTGGTAGTGGGACACTATTTTAATTATTATTTTTTAATTTTTGGAGAATTACTTAGATTATTACTGTATCTACATATTTTTACTACTCTTTGTTCCAATTCTTCCAGTCCATCTCTTCTTCTTTTTTCAGAATTATTATTAACATGCACATATCAATATAAAATGTATGCATTGTGTATATTTATTCATATATATGTAACAAAAATATTCACACACACAAATCAACCAATTCAATTTAGTGTTATTTCTATCTACACATGTTTGAGGTTGACTACTTGGGATTGAATAAATTATCACAGGATTTATCACTAGAGACAACTAATCTTCAATTCCACTCAGGCATTGAGTGCCTCTGGCTTTTCATCTAGGAGTAGAATCTTGTAAAATTTCTCAATCCCAATCAGAATGTAGAGTGTCATTACACAAATTTTGTTTAGGGATAAACCATATAATATGGAAAATGCATGTGTATTTCATAGTGTTCATATATTATGGGATATTTGTTAGATCTTTTTAAGCCCATTTCATCTATGATGGTAATTATTTCCAATGGTTCCTTTTTGACTTAGATCACATGTCCATTAGTACTAATGGAATACTGAAGTAAAAACTATTACCTTGTAGATGTTAAACTATGTCTTTCTATCTTGTTGGGGACAAGAAAGTTCCATTATGGAATGTCTTAAGGTCCAGCATCCAGTTTCAGTAAACAGGACCACCCAGGAGCTCTGGCCTACAATTTTATTGCTAGTGAGAGCAAGTCTGCTATTTAATAGCATAGTCTGAGTGTAGAATGCCTCATAGTTTGCATCTCTACAGGACTAAGCATTTGAATGGGCCTGCACCTAGGTGGGAGGTGAGGTCTGTGTGTAACAAGTGAGGACAGAGAGTTAGGAGCTAGCTAGCAGAGAGAGGAATCAACTGAAGGAGACAGAAATGGGCTTGTGGCCTTAGAAGCATGGTTAGAAAACAGACAGGAAGATGCCGAATAAAGAAGAGACACTAGTTTTACAGCATGGAACTGAGAGCTCTCTAAAGATGACAAGATGCCTGTGTTTGGTCTTTATCACCATTAGGTTGCTAGGTGTTATGTTTTTATTTAAAAGGAGGAAAAGAGAAAGATGCAAGATGAGACATGTTAGCTAGTTTATTATATGGCCTGGCAGAGTAGGGAGACTAAGAGAGAAGAGGAACAGGGGTAATGGATGACCACCATGGCCGGTCACCATAGAGAGGCAGAGAGAGCTCGTGGGTGGGAGAAGAGAAGAGCAGAGAAGGAGTGAGCAGAGAGAGAGAGTGGCGTAAACAGAGGAAGCAGAGAGAGTGAAGCAGAAAAGTAGGAGCTTTTAAAGGGAAGACTGTGCATGTGCACTGAGGTTCCATGCATGCCCAGAGTCCTCATGCATGGTGGGTGACGTGGTGATGACATAGCACATTTTCTTGTGCATGCCCTGACTGTTGTCTAGGGGCAGGGTCTTTGGGGCACTTTTGCTTATTTTTCTTGTGGATTTTCCAAGTTGGCTTGGACAGAATCCTCCTCTGTGCAAAGAAGACTACGTGCTTTCCACTAAAATTTTTCTCCAATTCACAAACCAGCCAGACTTGGATTTTTTGCAAAGATTTCAACTGAAGAATTGGTACAAAAATTGTGATGGGTTTCTGGTCACCACCAACTTCAATTCCTTGGCCTTGGTGATGTTTAGTTCTCACAGTTGCTCCTTGATATTGGAGTTCATCTGAAGCTTGAGCAGCGCCTGAAAGATGCCAGACTCGAACTTGTCCAGCTTCTTGCCATTGGGGTTCATGATTTTGGTGCTTAAGCTGAACATGACTCATCCTTATGGAGTGCAGGCTCCAAAAATAGCATTGATTTAATTGTGTGTTGTCATCTACTGCTGGGCATGCGGTCTGTCCTTAGATTTGTATTTACAGTGAAACTCCATTGGAGAAAACAAATTTTTCATTTGCAAGGAGGTATCAATTGGAGATAGCTTCAGAATTAGAATACCATCTAACTCAAGCCTGTGCAAATCCTGTGCATACTGCTTCAATCTCTGTGGGTTTTTACATGCATTGATCCTGCTGTGTTTAGAAGGTCTTGATTCCTTGGTGAACTCAATCTGCTCTGGTTCTTGCCATGTATCATCCTTCTTCCTCTCCTACAGTGATTCCTGGGTCTTGTTTGGTGGTAACTGATGGAAATAATCCATTTAGAACTAAATATATGACTGTCTGTTACTCTCTGCTCATTGTATAGCTGTGGGACTTTACATTCATTCTCATCAACAGTAAGAGGGAGCTTCTCTGATGAAGCCTGACCAAGTATGTGCTCTATCAGTATAGTAGATAGTCAATAGGAGTCTTTTTATTCTTATTTCCTTTATCAGAACAGTAGATTTTTTTTTAAACTCTAAGTCCCTGGCCTATGTTGTCTCATGGTCTTGGCCATTTGAACAATGTCAGAATGGTTATCATCTTATGGAGTAGGCCTTAAATTCAATTTTTTATTGATTAGTTACTCCTACACTTTTTTTGGCCACTATTGCACTAGTGAATCTTACAGGGAGGTCATCACTGAGGATCACCAATGTTGTTTCTGGGTTTATGTATACCTTTCTTTTTTGGTGGCATGCATAATACCTTCAAGTACAAGGAACTCTGATCAATAGGAGTGAAGGCTTTATGTAGGCACTAGTTTGACTTCTCATTCAATGAGTTGACTTAAGCAAGAGTGCCTTACAATTTGTAGAGAGCAGCCAATGTCTTTCATTGTTTTAGGATTTCCATGGGATCCCCTTTTAACAATTCAATTAGATATAATCATTTCTCGGAATTAGAAGCTTTCTTTGGTTAAAAGAGATATCCAACTGGCACTCTACCTCCCCAATTACTTGGTGATTTCATTTAGATTATCTTCATATTCGTATATATTTTAGGAAACTCCTTATGTTTTAGGTTTCCATATGAATCCTCAGATGGCCCTTACTTTTAGCTGTCCATCCTTCATATTCCCGCACTTGACTCTGTCTTCCCACTCCCTCTCTATTTGATCTTTTAGTCCCAGTCCTGCCACTTTGTCCATCCATAGCTGTCTATTCTGTTTTTTTCTTCCTGGAGTATCCATTCTCTCCCACCCTAGTCCCTTACTTTAAACATAGCCTCTGTGGTCATACATATTTTAGCCTGCTAATGAATGCTTAACATCTATAAGTAAATAGAGAACACAATTATCTTTTGGGGTCTCTGTTACCTCAGTTGGGATATTTTTAAAAATACTATCCATATCTTTAGCATTTCCCAATTTCTTTTTTTCTTAAGAGATGTGTAGTATGCCATTGTGTAAATGTGGCATTTTTGTTTTTAGCCATTCATCTATTGGCAGATATCTAGGCTGTTTCTGGTATCCAGACATTATGAACAGATCAGCAGTGAACATGTTTAAGCAAGTGTTCTTATAGCAATATTTATAATTTTGGGGGATATATTACAAGAGTGGTACAGCTGGGTTTTGAGGTATATCTATTCCCACCTACCACAGGAATTAGAACACTGATTTCCATTGTGACTATACAATTTGCAATCCCACCAGCAATACATAAGGGTTAGCCTTTTCTCACATCTTTATCAGCATGAACTTTAGTTTGCTGTATTGATCACAGCTAATCTGAGTTTTGTAAGACAAACTTCCAAAGTAGTTTGATTTGTATTTATTTTATAAGTAGAGATGTTAAATATTTCCTTAGGTCCTTCTTCCCTATGAAATTTTAATGTCTAGATCTTGCTTTGTTTTCTAATCTACAACACATACAAAAAACATATTTTTATGTGACATTACAAAAATTAGATCATAAGTGCTAGTGTTGTGGTAACATTTGAACTGTGGAGTGTTGTGACCACCACAGAAGAAAGACAAAAATCAAAAACATGAAGCTGCAAGGGAATGGGTTTGGGGTATGAAAAAACACAATATGGAAACAAAAACGATTAGGATACACAAAAGAGATTTTTCTGCCTTTGTGTCTAAGTATGTAGGTTATACTCTTCATTATATAAGGTTTCTATCCAAGTCCTTAGGCAGACTAAATTTAAAGAGTAAAATAAAAACAACTAATTCTGCCATGAAAACCTTAAGCTCAATAGCAAAAACTGATATGAGGAGATAACTTACACAGGGGAGATTTTATTCAACCTGGGCATGTCACAAAATGTTAAATGCCTGAACACTGCCATATTAAAATACACAATAATCTCCAGAGATCTTGACTAAAATATGTATCTAACTTCAACTGTTGAGAATAGTAGGTTCCTTGATAATTCCATGTGAATTTTCAGTATTTTGCTGAGCATGAAACTACTAATGCAGTATAAAATACATGGCAGAAGAAGGAAGCAGAAAGCACAGAGGATAAGTAAAGATACAGAATTATTTGTTTCTATACTTTTTCATAACATGTAATTGGGCTCTAATGTTTCCATTCTTTCTATTATTTCTACAATAAGTTATTGATTGATTCTTAACTATTCTACAGTTCTGCGTAAGCCGCTGTGGTTTTTGACTTACATTGGCTTTTCCTTGTGAAATACACAATAATTTATTGATGTTTCCATCAAGTTATATAGAGAAAACAAAGATTTGTGTAAATAATATGTTCTACATGTAAAATAATATTTCCTGTGCAGTTGATATTTGTATTTTTTCTTCTGAGAGGGCAATTCTGAGAGGATGGACTACATTAAATAGAAGTGTGATTCACCTCACTGTTTATACACTTGACCAGGTGACTTCTTTGTATCCCATGTGGGTTATTTCTTCATTCTAGGCTTCTAAAGGAAAAAGCAAGGTTAAAGAATTTTCTGATCCACAGGGACTGAATTATTCATGGTGAAATAAAATTTGTTGTTATCAACATAGAGATAAAGAAAAAGCTTGTTTCTGCAGCAACACAAATTAGCTAATATTCAGATTTCATTCATAAAAATGTCAAATACTTAGAGTAAAATGAAAAGAGACCAGAAAATTGGTTGGTGCTGCTAAAACATTCATAAATAGATTATATAACATTATACCATTTCTTAAGTTATATTCCAGAGATCATAATGTGAGTGGCCTTAATACAGATTTTTTCTAATGTTTAATGTAGATTTTTTGTGCATCTCCACTGTTACAAATCCATCATCCATGAAAATTTTTATATTATGTTCATTTTTCAATTTTTATTATATATTTTTAAGTTAGTAACAAGCTTGATTCACATGTCAATCCCTGCTCCCTCTTCCTTCCCTCTTCCCCAACCCACCACCAAACTTCCCAAGCCCCCCATCTCTCTTCTGCTCCACAGGGAGGGTGAGGCTCTCCACATAGAATCTCCAAAGTCTGTCATATCATCCCATGCAGGAGCTAGGCCCTCCCCCATGTGTCCAGGCTGAGAGAACATCCCTCTATGTGGAATGGGCTCACAAAGTCAATTTGTGTACCAGGGATAAATACTGGTCTACTACCTGAATTCCCCAATATTGCCCAGGCCTCCTCACTGACACCCACATTGAGGGGGTCTGCATTAGTCCCATGCTGGCCTCTCAACCATCAGTCTAGGGTCCCTGAACTCCCCTTGTTCAGGTCAGTTGTTTCTATTGGGTTTCACTACCCCTGTCTTGACCCCATTACTTATCACTCCTCTCTTTCTGCAACTGTATTTCAGGAGTTCAGTTCAGATTTTAGCTGTGGGTGACTGACTCTGCTTCCCTCAAACACTGAATGAAGACTCTAGGACGGCATATAACGTAGACATCAATCTCATTATCCAGGAAGGCTATTTTAGTTATCCTCTCCACTATTGCTTAGATTGCCAGTTGGTGTCATCCAGTAGGTATCTGGAAATATCCCTAGTGCCAGATTTCTCTTTAAAGCTATAATGGCTCCCTCTATTATGGTATCTCTTATCTTGCTCTCCTCTTTTCTTTCCCTGACTCAACCTTCCTTATCCCCCATGTCCTTGGCTCCCCTCCTCTTCTCCCCCTCTCTTTCTCCCAGATGCCTCTCCCCTCCTCCGATGCTCTAAATTTGCTCAGGAGATCCTGTAACATTCACCTTCTCCTGGGTACCATGCATGTCTCTCTTAAGGTCCTCCTTGCTTCCCAGTCTCTCTGGTGGTGGGATTGTAGGCTGGCAATCCCCTGCTCCATGACTAAAATCCATATATGAGTGAGTACATACAATGTTTGTCTTTTTGTGTCTGGGTTACCTCACTCAGGATGGTTTCTTCTAGTGCCATCCATTTATCTGCAAGTTTCAAGATACCATTGTTTTGCTTCTGGTGAGTAGCACTCATTGTGTAAATGTACCACATTTTCTCTATCCATTCTTCAGATGAAGGGCATCTAGGTTGCTTCCAGGTTATGGCTTTTACAAATAATGTTGCTATGAACATAGTTGAACAGATGTCATTATTTTATGAATGTGCATCTTTTGGGTATATGCCTAGGAGTGGAGTTGCTGGATCTTATGGTAGACTGATTCCAATACTCCTGAGGAAACTCCATACTGATTTCCAAAGTGGCTGTCCAAGTTGGCACTCCCACAAGCAGTGGAGGAGTGTTCCCCTTTCTCCACATCCTCTCCAGCTTAAACTGTCATTGGTGTTTTGATTTTAGCCATTGTTACAGGAGTGAGATTGTGTCTCAGATTTGTTTTGATTTGCATTTCCCTGAGGGCTAGGGATGTTGAGCACTTTCTTAAGTGTCTTTCAGCTATTTTAGATCTCTCTATTGAGAATTCTCTATTTAGTTCTCTACTCCACTTCTTAATTGAATTATTTGGTGTTTTGGAGACTAGCTTCTTGAGTTCTTTTAAATTCTGGAGATCAGCCATCTGTCAGATGAGGGGTTGGTGAATATCTTACCCATTCTGTAGACACAATTTTGTCTTGCTGTTTCCTTTGTCTTGCAGAAGCTTCTCAGTTTCAGGAGGTCCTATTTATTAATTGTTGATCTCAGTGTCTGTGCTATTGTGATTATGTTCAGGAAGCAGTCTCCTGTACCAATTCATTCAAGGGTACTTCCCACTTGCTTTTCTAAGAGGTTCAGTGTGGCTGGATTTATGTTGATGTCTTTGATCCATTTGGACTTATGTTTTGGTCATGGTGACAGTTATAGTTCTATCTGCAATATTCTACATGCCAGAATCTGGTTATGCCAGCACCATTTGTTAAAGATGCTTTCTTTTTTTCCATTGTATAGTTTTAGCTTTTTTGTCAAAGACCAGGTGTTCATAGGTATGTGGGTTAATATCAGGGTCTTCAACTCTATTCAGTTGTTCTACCTGTCTGTTTTTGTGCCAACACTAAGCTGTTTTCATTACTATAGTTCTATATTATATCTTTAAGTCAGGGATGGAGATGCCTCGGGAAAGTACTTTATTGCACAGGGTTCTTTTGGCTATCCTGGGTCTTTGTTTTTGCATATAAAGTTGAGAATTGGTCTTTCAAGGTAAGTGAAAAATTCTCCACGTACTTTGATGGGGATTGCATTGAATCTGTAGATTGCTTTTGGCACGATTGCCATTTTTACTATATTGTGCCTATCCAAGTGCATGGAAGATCTTTCTATCTGGAACCACAGATGTAAGCATAACCAACAGAATACAAGAGATGGAAGACAAGATCTCAGATGCTGAAGATAAACTAGAGGAAATAGATTCATCGGCCAAAGAAAATCTTAAATCCAACAAATCCTTAACACAAAATAGCCAGGAAATATGGTACAAGTACAAGAAGCTTACCAAACACCAAATAGACTGGACCAAAAAAGAAAAAACAGTCCCCTCAACACATAATTATCAAATCATCAAACATACAAGATAAAGAAAGAATATTAAGAGCAGTGAAGGAAAAAGGCAAGTAACATATAAAGGCAGATGTATCAGAATTACTCCTGACATCTCCATGGAACCTCTGAAAGCCAGAAGGTCGTCCTACAATCACTAAGAGAACACAGATTCCAGCACAGACTACTATGCCCAACCAAACTCTCAATCACCATAAATGGGAAGAACTAGATATTCCAGTTAAAAACAGATTTATATAATACATATCCACAAATCCAACTTTAAAGAAACTTCCGGCAGGAAAATTCCAACTCAAAGAAGTTAACTACTCTCACAAAAAGACAGGCAGCAGATAATCACACTCTACCAAGTGCCATACATAGGGGAAAAACTCACACATTTCCACCCAGATGAATACAAAACAAACAAGAACCAACAATCAATGGTCATTAATATCCACCAATATCAATTTTCTTAACTCACCTATAAAAAGACACAGGCTAACAGAATATATCTTTCTCCTGCATACAAGAAACACACCTTAACTTCAAAGACAGACCTTACCTCAGAATTAAGGATTGGGAAAAATTTTCCAATCAAATAGACCTAGGAATCAAGCAGGTGGACCTATCCTAATATCTAACAAATTAGACTTCAAACTAAAATTAATCAAAAGAGATATAGAAGGTCATGTCATATTCATTACAGGAAAAATCCATCAGGATAAAGTCTCAATTCTGAACATCTATTCCCAAAATACAAAGGTACCCACATCCCACATTCATAAAAGAAACAATACTAAAACTCAAATCACACATTAATCCCCATACACTTATAGTGGGAGACTTCAACACCCCACTCTCACCACTAGACAGGACCACCAGACAGAAACTTAGCAAAGAAACAAAGGAACTAACAGAAGTTATGACCCATTTGGTTTAACAGACATCTATAGAACATTCCATCCAAACACCAAAGAATATACTTTCTTCTCAGCACATGTGTTCTTTCCATTTTCACAAAGGAAGACAGACACGGAATCAATAAAAGGCAAGTTCATTGGAGATGGAAAAAAATTGAAGTGGAGAATATAAAAAGAATGGATAACAGACCCCTGAATGTGGATGTCCATGAGGAGGTCTCCACACTCTATGTGGCCCCTGGTAGTAGATCAGTATTTTTCCCTGGTGTAAGAAGGGACTTTGAGAGCCCATCCCACATAAAGAGATGCTCTCTTGGCCTGGACACATGGGGGAAGGCCCAGACCCGCCCCAGGATGATATGGTGGACTTTGGGGAACCCCATGGAGGGCCCTACCATTCCTGGAGAGCAGAGGGGGATGGAGTGGGGAACGGAAGGGGGATCTGGTGGGGGTACCAGTAGGGGGTTGGTGGTAGGGGAGGGAGAAGGAGAAAGGATTGACATGTGAAGCAAGATTGTTCCTAATTTGAACTAATAGAAAATGCAAATATTGTTAAATTAAAGAATGGATAACACAAAATTCACATACACCTTACATTTTTATAATTGTTCAGTTTGATAAAAATGTTAAGAAATATTTATGCATCTCATGTCCCTGTAAACCTACACAAACTTTGTTTGCATCTTATGATAATTCTGCAGGTATTTTTGCAAAATCTGACAAAATACGTATGTAAATGAGAGAAAAATTAAATTTATCATACTTGTCACTTAACTGTAGTACCATATGTCTGAAAATTTATTGTGTAGAAAAACACAATAATTTATAAATAGAATAACAACATTATAGTAGGTATAAGTTTTATAGAAACCTGACTTTCTAGTAAATCATACTCTGCCAAGTTTGTATTTTTTCACTTTTATTGTGCCAAGATATGCACAAGATAGAATTGCTATCAAAAACAATTTTCTAGTGTATAGTTTTTTATTATTATTAAATGTATTCAAGATATTGAAATATCCTCATGAGTGTTTAATTTCTGTAGAACTTTCTTAACCCATTAAAGAAAACCTACTCTGTGTATCTCTAATTCTGTCATCCACTTGCATTTTATGAATCGATTCATTTTACTATTCTAAATCCTGTATATATTGTTGACAAGTTTCTTCTGTAGTAAAGGTAGGGTTTCTATTGTTGTGATGAAATACTGTGACCATAGCAACTTGGAGAAGAAAGGCTTTATTTGTCTTATGCTTCCAAATCACTGTTTATCATTAAAGGAAGTCAGAGAAGGAACTAAAACAGGTTGTAATCGGGAGGCAGCATTGATGCAGAGGCTATGGTGGAGTGATGCTTATTGCTTTTCTCATCATGGCTTGTTCAGCCTGCAGTCATATAGAAGTCACAAACAACTACTTGCCCAGGATGCACCATTCAAAATGGGCTGGGCCCTCCCTCATCAATCATTAAGAAAAATGTCCTGTGTGATTGTCTATAGCCCATTTCTAATGAGGCACTATTTTAAGTGAGGTTCTTTCTTCCAGAAAGACTCTAGCTTGTGTCACATTGATATAAATGGAAAATTATTTTTCATTATGACTCTTAAATTACCTAGAAAGCATAATGTAGCACTTGAGTTGGTGGGACACAGTTTCCTTGTGTCAGCATTCACTCAGCAGTTCTTTCCTCCCTATCTTTCATTTGCTTCCCAGAATTCTGAGGGGAGCAACCTGATCAAGATACTCAATTTAGACTCTCTCTCTACACATAATGTCTGACAGTGTGTCTCTATACTTGTTCTCATTTTCTTCTGATAATGACTGGACAAGTCATTGATCAATGAGAATAGCAGACTATCATTAGGATATATATATATATATATATATATATATATATATATATATATCCATATATATATATATATATATATATATATATCCATTAGTGTTTGGTTCTACCATGGTTCTACCATGGTTCTCTTGGTTATCTAGTTTCCTATCCCTGGCCATCCAGGAAGAGGGCATGGGGTGCCACTCCTGGTGTGGTCTTCAAGTTGAACCAGACATTGGTTGGCCACTGTCAGAAGTTCTGCACCACCATTGCCTCAGGGCATCTTTTAAGCAGCATAGATCAAGGGTTTTATCGATGGTTTGTTGTTAAGGTTTCTTTTACTATAGCCAGCAGAGATATTTCCAGTAGCAAAGACACTAGAATGTAAGATTGAAGGCTCCATGCAGGCACCAGCTCAACCTCTCTACATTTAGTTAGCTGTTGAGGATTTTGTCCTCATAATCAGAATTTTAGAAGTGATCATGTCATTTACTCCAATGAACACAACTGACACAGATAACAAATGGTATTACAAATAACATGTTTATCAAGCAATATATGCACCACCATTGCCTCAGGGCATCTTTCAAGAAGGATAGATCAAGGGTTTTATCGATGGTTTGTTGTTAAGGTTTCTTTTACTATAGCCAGCAGAGATATTTCCAGTAGCAATGTGTGTGTGTGTGTATGTGTGTACATGTATATATATATGTTTCCTTGAACATTTGTGGTAGACATTTATTTTTATGTTTGTATAGACTCATATTTGTTTTCACCAAAAGTTTATCATAATACAAAACACACATGAATTACTATTGGTTCAGGGATATTGAATAAACAACCTAAGATTGTAGATATACATTAACTCAGGTGATAAAATTTTATTTCATGTGAATTCCAAGGCAAGTAAGATTGCATTTTACCTTGATCTCTTAAAGGCAAGTTTAACAAGTTAAAAGGCTAAAAGTCTTAAGCCTTAAGTATTTCAAAGGTGTACATTTAACTTTAGCTATGATGTCTGGCAAAATTTCCATTCTTTTAGAATGCAAGATATATTTTCAATATAATGCAACACCATAAATATGTAACAAAATGTTAAAAGGTAAAAGAAAGTTTCTTTGAGATTGTTACAGAAAATAATGTAATGCCACAAAGCAAAAATTGGAATTACATTGCTCTGGAGTTAAGTAATAATATAATTATAGATGTCTTCTTTATAAGCACTGGTATGTGACCTCTTCACTAAAGTGAAAATACAAAAAAAGTGTCTTAATAAAGCTGACTTAGAATATTGTCATGTGGTCATTATGTTCGATCTAATGATAATATGACCCAGGAGATGGAGGAGCTCTTAGGGATGTATAATGGGATTTGGTAAATCATGTCTTTAAACTTTAAAGACCATTTCAAGTCACTGTTGAGGATATGGACAATGATAGATTGACCCTAATTATAAAGAGATAAAAGTACAAAATGAGGGAGCAGGTTATAAGCCATTCTATACTTAGATCTCCTCACTACTAACTTTGATATTTATAGAGAATGATAGGCAATGCTGAGAGAAGTATAATATCTCTGGAATCATGCTACATGTATTGTTTCATTAAAGATCAAATGCTTAAACTCCTCTACCACAGAGTAGAGCCAAGTGAGTGAAAATGCTGGTTGGCCCTTACCTCATTGCTTTTTTTGAACTATAATTATTAGGTCATTTAATTCATTGAAACCAAGTAAGTCTGCTTTTTCTTTTGAAAAACCAAGACCTTTGCCAAAATATTTATTTTCAATTTATAACTAAAGTTTGTAATATTATACTGTTTTAAATCACTTTATATTAATTATTACCTTGAAAATCAAGCATGTATTAATTCAATAACATTTGACAACCAAGTGAATATATCCTGATGGTTACAGGAAGATTTTTTCTTCATTGCTCTTTTGATAATCAAATTATAATATATATTGTTTTTTGAGACAGGGTTTCTCTGTACCTTTGTAGACCAGTAGGCCTTGAACTCACAGAGATCTGCCTGCCTCTGCCTCCAAAATTGTTGGGATTAAAGGTGTGTGCCACAACTGCCAGACCAAATTATACTATATTATAAATGTTTTATTTTATTTTATTTTATTTGGTTTTTCAAGACAGGGTTTCTCTGTGTAGCCTTGGAGCCTATCCTGGCACTTGCTCTGGAGACCAGGCTGGCCCCAAACTCACAGAGATCTGCCTGCCTCTGCCTCCTGAGTGATGGGATTAAAGGCATGTGCCACCAACATCTGGCAAATGTTTTATTTTTAATGCCCATTTTAAAGTGTGACCTAACAATTTGAAATTGAAATGAATATTTAGGTTTTTCAAATATCAGTCAAAACTACCTATAGTTAAAAAAAATTATTTTCCTATTTTTAAGAGTTGAAACAATGCTAATGAATAAGGAATATTTAGAATACCACTCTGCCCTTTCAGTAGAGATAAACTTCTCCAAAGCACATTTATACTAAGACCAGAAGAGATTCAAAGCAATGCATTACCTTGAACCAGTAACTCTCTTTATTTCATTGTTGTATGAATTATGGATGCTTAATAATTCAGAATGGATAGTTCAGTTATCAGTAAAAGATCTTCACTTCCAGGCTAAAATAATGACCATACTCATAGTCTCCCTTATTACATATTTTGTGATGCAGCTAGAAAACCAACTGGAATCACCCAGAAGGATTAACTGTATGTAATTCTTCAAGTAAGTAGGCTTGCAATTCTTGCTGCTCTGGGGGTTGTTAAAAGTGACAATATTAACAGATCCCATGATTTTATACTAGTTAAAACACAAATGAATATTTTCACCATAATTATAGAAATGAGCCACTTTGTTTTTCAAAGGTATTTCAAAATTGTAGTGAGCATTAAATTTGGTTTTCTTAATTCTCATACTTAACTTTCCTGTGGGGAAAACTCAAAATCTAATAAAAACTAGCTATGGATTGAAATCATTTGATGTAAATAGAAGGTAGCTTCGAAGCTCTGTCTTTTAAATGTACCATTAATCATTGGTTTCTGCTTAACTAAAGGAAGATAGGGAAAGGCTATATGTAAGTATAGGCAATGTTCAAATAAAATAAAGCTATATAAAACTCTTGCTTCTCTACATATTTTACCACAACAAATTGCATGGACTCTAGAGACAGCTCAGTCAGTAAAATGCTTGCTGTGCAAGTACAAGGAGATAAATATGGATACCTAGTACACATGTGAAGAACTGGGAATAGAAGCCCATGCTTATAATCCCAGGGAAAGGAGCTGGTGAAAGGTAGGGCAACATCTGGATGATTAGCCTTTCTACTGGATTTGATTAGCTAAAGATTAAGTATGATACCCTGTCTCAGAATATAAAATAAAGTTAGGATTGAAGAAGACACAATGCTTTCTTCTGTCCTCCACATGCAGATCCTCCCATATTTCCATTCACTCTCCCACAAACATGTGCATGCACACACAAAAAAATGTACAAGCACACACATGATCATAAAATGAAATAAAATATGTGTGGAATTTATATTAGATCCAATATAAAGAATGAACTATAGGGACACTATGGGATATTATTCAAGTCTTAGTAAAAAATAAAATCTGTAAGTAAAGGAATCAAACCAGAAAGAATCATTGTG
The DNA here is from genome assembly GCF_003668045.3 of Cricetulus griseus. NCBI lineage: Eukaryota > Metazoa > Chordata > Mammalia > Rodentia > Cricetidae > Cricetulus > Cricetulus griseus. The sequence goes on along the minus strand of NC_048595.1, from coordinate 307,275,602 downwards.
ATTAAGGTAATCTAGATCATAAATGACAAATGAGGCATCTTTTCTTTCAATTGTAGACATTAGCATATAAACTTCAGATATGTGTACTTCAATGATAAAAAGAAGAGGTTAACTAGCTATTAAGTTATTAGGAGAAAAGAGAAGATCTTCCATGGAAGAGGTGATACAGTATAGTGTCATAAAGAGATAAAGAAGAAAGTAGAACAGGCGTATAACATGCGAGCGGTGGATGGAAGGGCAGGGTTAAGAAGCAAAAATATAGATGGAAACCAACATTAAAGATATTTGTAAAGCCATATGGATAACTCATACAGAAGAAGCTTCCTAAAATATATACATAGGAGAAAGGCATTTAAAATAAGTCATCATACAAAGGAGGAGACAAGGTCACAAATAGACATTATGTCTCAAGTGAAACCCCCAGTGCCAGGAATGTATTAAACTTGTTGAGTCACTCCTGAAAAGGAAGGTACCACAAAACCACCACCAGAATGTCAACCACATGCTATTACCAAGTGTATTGACTAGTCTCTATGGCCTCATAGAAAAGTCCTATTGCTGAAATTATCATTTGGAGTCTGGGTTACCTCACTCAGGGTTAATTTTTTTCATAGCTCCATCCATTACCTTCAACCATCATACTTTTATTTTTCTTAACAGCTGAATAATATCACATTGCATAAATCAATCCCATTTTCTTTATTCATTAATCTGGTGATGTATATCTATGCTGTTTCTAATTTCTGGCTTCTATGAATTGAGCGTAAAGGACCATGAATCAGTAAGTATCTCTGTAGTAAGATAGATAGTCTTCCCAGGATGTGCCACAAAGTTACCAACTCCAAGAAAACATTATCTTCTACACACAAAAATGTTTATATAGATATTAACTCAAGGAGATTTTGGCAGCATACAGAGTCTGTACAAGATCAACCTAGACAGTGTCTCAGCTCTATGAGGTAGAAGAGGACATGAGCTACAATCCATAACCAAAAATATAACTATATTTAAAACATGTTGACAAAGTGAAAATCAGTTTTCTCTAATAGAGTCTATTAACACATGATGGGGGAAGTACTTTTGTGTATGTTTATCTTATTGACTGTTAAATAAAATACTGTTTGGCCAATGAGACAGCAAGTAGATGGGACTAGGAGTCAAAGAGGATTCTGGGAAATGTAGTAGAGAAGTGTGATCCAGGCAGGAAGTGACATAGCAAGGAGACTCATATTTAAGCAAAGGAGAAACAGGAAGTGTCCCTTTTTCCCCTTCCTCCTCCAGCAGCAGGATGTGATCCACCGACAAGGAGGAACGCCAATGAGGCGTCTGATAAGATAAGTCTTATAACATATATAGATTTATGATAGTTAAGACTGAGCTAACAGATGAGGAATCCTAGTCATTGGCCAAGCAGCTCTAAACCTAATACAAGTTTCTGTGTATTTATTTGGGCCTAATTTGGGTGGGCAGCTTGTGTGAAGGGTACATGTGGCGGTGGGGCTTGGTGGCTTTTGGCAGAAAGATTTATCGTAACAGAATGGTGTCAGTGAGTGGGATAACTCCATGCCCCAAGGTTCCCAGAGAAAGATGTAAACCTGCCACCACAGCCTGCCCTGTTGGGCAGCTGAGAGGCATTGGGGCAGCTTTCATATGCTCGCTCCGTCCTGGAGCTCTTGGGCATATCATACTCAGCACTTCTGAGATGATAAAGACAGATCCAGATAAAGAAAAACCTCTAAAGGTTTACACTACATTTAAAAATATATGTAGGCTTGTGAGAGAAAAAGTAATAGGAGGAAATAGAGTAACCGGTTGTGGTGGCCAACGCCGGTAGGATTTGCTGAAGGAAGCAGAGGCAGGTGGATTTCCACAGAGAAACCCTGACTCAGAAAGGAAGAAACACAAGGAAGTAAAAGTACAATAGTAAAAAAAGCCACAGAGAATCTGGATACTAAATGCCATACTGTTGTCTTTAAATTGTTTGATTGCTGAGGAAAGAATTACCGCTGCTAAAATACATTTGATTATCAATGCTGCTAAATTAATCTAACTTCTTCATTTTAAAAATGCTCTAACTTCAAAATTTAAGTTTAAGGACAGGCTACTTAGAAATAAATATTTTACCTGTATTTCCACAGAAAATAAAAAGCTATGGATTCCTTCCAGACTAATATGGTTTGATCAAGCAAGACCCCCTGAAGCTGAGATGATACAGCCTTACAGACTACAAAAACAAGAACTTGGTAAGGTTTCTATGTTTTATCATGATTCCCTATGGTATGAACATCGCCCCCAATCAGCAGGAAGCAGTTTAGAAAGAACGACACCCATATTCCCAAATATTGTTTATAAATGTTTGTTTTCATTTAAATGGGGTTAGTTATAAATGATAATGAGCATAGTCAATCTCTTTTTAATGAAAAAAAGGGGAATAGGATATAGGAATGAATACTTTGCAGTGGTATAGATTTTCATTTATTGATATGTATGTCTCCTCTTGTTTAGGTATTGTTTTTAAACAGATCTTTTACCTATAATAGTCAGAACTTATAATTAGGTTAGTTAGGTTTTCTAGATATATAGAGATATATTTGAGATGGATAGGTATTCTTCAAACCTTTCAAAGATGACAGAAATATGGCATTTAAATTGTTTAGGGCTTTTTTTGGCAGTAAGACACAACTGCTCCTGGAACACCAATTACGTCAGAAAGGAGGATGGGCATCAAAGAAACTCGTTATGGAGTTTGCTTTCAACATGGCAAGATTAGCCATTTGGGCAAGAAACTGCTCTTGCCTGGACTGTTTGTTGCTATATAAAATAGACATGCAGGACCCACAAGAAAATGACTGCTGAACTTACAAAACAAGAGAGTACTAAAGGGTTCCTGTTAAAATGGAGAAGTGTGCCAGACACACTATGGCCTATAGGCTAAAGATGGATGGCCCAACGTTACAGAGGAACTTTGGGTGACTGTCCAGGTAGCAAGATGTCTCTATCAATTCTAGAGTTTATATATTTTCCTTCTGTGGTCTTTGATAGAGTTGAAGACAGATAGTTATGGTTATAGTTTTCTTCAGTTATTATAAAAGATAAGTTACCCTTCTTTTTATTTAGACAGAAAAGAGGAGATGATGGGGGAAGTACTTCTGTGTATGTTTATCTTATTGACTGTTAAATAAAATACTGTTTGGCCAATAAGACAGCAAGTAGAAGGGATTAGGAGTCAAAGAGGATTCTGGGAAATGTAGTAGAGAAGTGTGATCCAGGCAGGAAGTGACATAGCAAGGAGACTCATATTTAAGCGAAGGAGAAACAGGAAGTGCCCCTTTTTCCCCTTCCTCCTCCAGCAGCAGGATGTGATCCACCGACAAGGAGGGACGCCAATGAGGCGTCTGATAAGATAAGTCTTATAACATATATAGATTTATGATAGTTAAGACTGAGCTAACAGATGAGGAATCCTAGTCATTGGCCAAGCAGCTCTAAACCTAATACAAGTTTCTGTGTATTTATTTGGGCCTAATTTGGGTGGGCAGCTTGTGTGAAGGGTACATGTGGCGGTGGGGCTCGGTGGCTTTTGGCAGAAAGATTTATCGTAACAAACACACCCTAGGGCAGGCTCCATACCCAGGGGTAGTTGAACAACACAAACACAATGGAATGTGGGGGGGGGGGAATTGCTTCATTTTGCTTAGTTTTGCCAGTTTCAGTCCTGTTTATCTTTTGCCTGTTTTTGATTTGTTGCTATGTTTTACAAGTTTTTTCTTGTTAGGTTGTGGTGTTTTTATTTATTTCTTTGTATGAATAAGGAGAGAGATTGATCCTTAATCTTTGGGAGAAAGAACTATATGTTCCATTTTGGACTGACATGTATTTCTCTCTGCACCGAGGCCAGCTGTGCATCTGCCTACTAATCAACATCTATTGAAAATAAAATGCATCTGAGATGAGAATTGAGATGTTTGTTGAACTATGGAAATGATGATAAATTGTTAAGGTTAGGTTAACTCTGTGGACATTTAGCAAAATAGTTTTAATAAGTTGTCCACTAGGGCCTATGACTTGTCTGCCTTAGGCTCTTGTCTTGATAATGATGCCATTTATAGTTTTCAGTTTATTGTGGACAGTAGGGGAAGCTGTAGCCACACCTACATAGGGGCTTAAATCCAATCATAGTTATTCTTGTGACCTTTAAGTCATTATTGTTTCAGTGCAGAAGCCTTGCCAGGGCAGCAATTGTTGTAGCTTGCAGTGTTCATAGATTTCATGATAGATGAATGTTTTCTCCTTTTGTAGCATAAATATCTCATTCCAGCACTGTTAAATTAAGCAATAGGGATGAAACTTTCAAAGCAGCAAAAACTTTGTTTTTCCATGCTGAGTTTGATGAGTTAAACAATAGGATCTTGCTGTCAACTGGTTCAGGGAAATAAATAAAAATGGTAATAGTCTGTAAATTTTGAGTTCTATGGGACCTCACTGACCATGCTCAAAAAGAAGGTGTCATTCCCGAATTGCTCAGATGGGGGTGGGGTAGCTGGTCAGTGGGAAGATAGCCACCTGGAGTCCTCCAAGCCCCAGCTGGCAGGAAGACAGCCAGGGGCCCCCCCAGTATCTTGTGGTGCCAGGCAAGTGAGCCTTATTTCAATAAGGAAATATTTGGTGGAGAAATGGAAGACATAGAGCAACAAAAGGTTCATGTTCTATGGAAAGACACAGAAGGAAGAAATGAATACGGTGAGGAATGGGCAGATGTTAGAGGTCTGCTTGCTAATTGGATCTATGGAGACAGCGGTGAGGAGTCGACTGAGGGGCAGGTCTACTTGCCACTTGGGGCCATCCACCAGGCGGCTGCCTAGGGCTGTATCGGGGTCTTTGGTTCTACCATAGCCAAGGTCAATTTTAATGATCATGTCCAATGGTGCCATGAAAGCCCACATGAATCCTGGGGTCTCGTCTGCAACTTGTGGTCTTTTTCCTGTCCAAAGGTCATACTACTATCAGAGGTATCCTGATTCTGGGTTGGTGGAGCTACCATTTGGAGCTGGGATGTCTACCAGGCTCAGATGCTGCCTGAGACCATGTCTAGTTCCGTGGCCCAGCTGTAACCAGGGTCTGTGTTGAAATCTGTGACTCAGGTTGCCACTAGGGCCCATAAAAAGGCCCAGGATCTGGGGGCCATGCCACAGAAGAGGCCATACAAATATGGGTGGAATGAGCTGCTATCTTGGACCATGGTGTAATCTGGGCCATAGGCTGATGCCAATGGCCATGCCTGTGTCTGTGGCCCTATAGCATCCAGTGTCTGGACTGAGGTATGTGGTTCCTGTTGCCAACAAGTGACATGAAGATTCCTGGTCAGTTGGCCAGTTGAGTCCAGGTTGATGTTCGAGGGCCAGGATGCATCCAGAACTGAGTGGCCTGCACTTCTACTCATTGTCATGTGTTCATGGCCCTACTGCAACCAGGGTCTGTGCTAATGTTGGATGAAAACATTACCATTGAAAGCCATGCAGATCCCCGAGATTGAGAGCCATGTTGGTGTCTCAGAGCCACAATTTTGCTAAGGCAGTGGTGACATTCAGACCCAGCCACTGTCAAGGACCATGTCAAGGTTCACAGTTCTATTGTGGCTGGGGTCTGTGCTGAAGTCCCAAGTCCTGCATTGCCACCAGAGGAGAAATAGAGGACCAAGGTTACGGCAGCAACCATTCCCACCTGAGTGACCAGTCCTTTCACCCAGAGCCAGGATGTCACCCAGGCCCAAGTTGCTGAAGTGGGCCATGTCTGGTTCTGTCATTGAGCTAAACCTGGGTTTGTGTGAATGTCTGTAGCCTCTGTCACCTCAGGAGGCCATAGGAACCATGTTAGATTAAATCAAAGGTCTGTGTTGAGACAACCACATCCTTTGCCGGCCTTAGAAAAGCTGGCTTTGCCTCTCACTGGACACTACAGAAAGAGAACTTGCCCTTGCATGTTGGAAAGATGTTCCCGACCCCTCACCATAGGTCAGGTGAACAGATGCTCAGGGCATGCATGTAGGGGAATTGACTTCACCACCTCACTCAAAGTGGATGGCACCCAGGGGCCTGTACTAATAAGCTTGGCTACTATCCAGGCCCACAGCCAGGCCTTGGGTTGACCCACCCTGTCATCTACACCATCTAGGACCTGCTGGAGCTGGTAAAGGGAATGGTCCTGTGGAGTGATACCTGCAAGATCTCCATGACTCCTGGCAGCCTCAAGATATTCAAGAGGAGTTCCTATGAGTATCCAGTGATGATGGTGTACCAGAAACCAGAGGCCTTGAAGCAGACCAGTGAATCATTGAAATGAACATGTGCCAATAAAACTGATGGGACAAGAGTACACTATGTGGCACACTGAGGCCTCCATTGCCCCAGGATGAATGAAAAGGTGCTGGAGAGGCAGCAAAGGAGAAGCAAAGAGATTTTTCTGTTGTGGTTTTTTTTTTATTTGTTTGTTTGTTTGTTTTGCTTTTGCTTATCTTCACTTGCTTGCTTGCTTTGATTTGTTTTCTTATGTGAGGCATGTGTGGCAGGTATGAAAGGGAAGATATTCAGGTACCTGGAGGTGAAGGGAATTGGCATATTTGATGGGGAACTCCCAAAGAGTCAGGAACAAAGTTATAAAAAAAGAAAGAAAAAAAGAAAGCAGTCTGAGAAAGGGGGCAAGCCAGTAAGCACCATCCCTCCATAGTTTCTGCATCAACTCCTGCCTCCAGTTTCCTGACTTGAGTTTTCCCTTAACTTTTCTCAGTGGTGGACTGTCACCTGGAAATGTAAGCTGAAATAAACTATTTTCTCCCCACGCCCTAAAAAGTTGCCATTCCTGGCACTGGAGGTTTTTTGTTGTTGTTGTTTGCCTCTGGTGTGTAGTATAGATATTGTGGACTATATCCTTGGTCCCTTCTTTTAAATGAAATACAGCTCCTTTTCATGTATTCCACTTATTTTCACTCAATTTAGGGCTTCCAGAAGGTGTACTCTGCACATGATTAGACAGTAAATGGAAACTTTCAATTCAGGAGAGAGAGAAACAATCTGCTTCATTTTAAATTAGACCTGTAATAATGAGAGAAAATGATCTAAGTTTCACAGAGGGGCAGCATCCTGTGAAAAAATTAAAATACCTAAGAACAGGATTCTGTAATTGTAAAGAAGCTAGTAAGCATAGCAATAATTATTTTATTTATGTATTCAATACAAAGCATACATTTACAAAGCCAAATTCAGTCTTTATATACTCAGTTAAGTGGTGATACATTATTTATGATTTAATAGAGCTTGCCTGAAGATTCAGAAAACAAAGTCAGCAACAAGCCACGGAAGCCAGGCAGACACCTTTAATCCCAGCATCAAGAAGCTAGGAGGCGGTGGTACATAATTTTAATCCTAGGACTCGGAATTAAGAGGTAGACAGGTCTCTGTGAGTCCAAGGCCACCCAGATCTACATAAGATTGTATAATTCTAAAAGAGAATTATAGTTCACACCTTTAATACCAAGACTCATGAGAGGTATATAACACAGGAGCAAGGTCTCAGTAAGAGGCATTCATTCTCCAGCCATGCTGAGGAAAGGCAGCAGGATCAGCCCATTCAGCCTGAAGTAGTGGTAAGAGCTAGTGGCCTGCTATTTTGCTTTTCTGTTCTTCAACTTGAAGTTTGAACCCAAAATCAGTTACTAGTTTCTTTATTTTTCTTGCCACACAGTTTCTGAGTATATATACTTTAATGCAGTGGTTCCTATTACTAAGGGCAGAGTTGACTAGGAAAACTAAAAGTTGGATACACTTCTTAATCCAGACTGTGAAAGGAGAAAGAAGGTGAGATTAATGAGAGAGAAGGTGAAAATGACATGAAGCCTTGAGAGTAGAGAAGAGTATTGAGGAATGGAAGTAGTAGAGCTGAGAACAAAGAAATACCGACATGTTCATAAAATGATAAACAAAGGACAATTTACTTCCTTTCACTCTTTCTGTCAGTCCTTCCCTCCCTCCTTCTGTTGCTCACTCGATCACTCCCTCCTACTCCTCCTCTCAGTGTTTCTGCTTCCAAAATTCCAATGATTTTTGTGTGTGCCATGTGTGCTCAGGCACCTACAGAAACAAGAAGAGGGCATTGGATGCTGATGCCCTGTGGAGTCTGAGGCAGTTGTTATCCACTGAATGCATGTGCTGGGAACAGAAAGTCAGTCCTCTAGAGGAGCAGAAAACACTCTTATACCTGAATTATCTCTAGTCTCTGTAGAAAAATCTCATAGCATTATATTGCTGTTTTAGGAAAAGATGAGAGAAAAAATACAGGCTTTTGAAACTACAAATTAGCACCAAGAATTAGAATATATATACTTCCATCTTAATATTCTTTAATTCCTCCTTAATTACTGTTCTTATAAAGGAGAGACAAAATGCAAACTGGCTAATTACAGAGCCAACTCAATGTTGCTTAGCACTGTCTCTTGGAGAAACCTGAGACAGAATACATTTGTTTTCATTTTAAGGGGAATTTTCCTTTTTCTTGATGTTACTCTCAGTTTCCCCATCCCTTTTAGGCTCTCTTATATTATCAGTATCTCTGTTTACAAAATAAAAGATTGTACACTGAGTCTAAGATATTAACTCATTGCGTATACCATTCAAACCTTGCTTTCTCTAGACAGAAGGGAAGGGACTTCAGTAAAAACAGGGCATACCTTTAGGTTGCCCTGGTGTTTTATACATCAGATTACATAAATAAACAATGTCAATGATTTTAAAACCATAGCAGGTGCTTTTCCTACAATGAATATTTTTATCTGAAATAAACAGCTGGAAAAGACTTATGCCCAAAAGCAATTTCAGATCTTCTGTCCTAGCTGTGTCCTCTTCCTTTGTCACCTTTACTGAAATTTTATGCTATCCAGAATTCTTCCCTGAGCTTCAGTACTGTATTTTGAATGCTACAAAATCCACATGCTAGTAGCTTGTGAATTCTGCAAGCACCAGAAGAGACCATTTCAAGATGTAATTCTGGACTTCATGGTTTCTGGATAAACATGGAAGATTGCACAGTGCCTCTGCTTAGTGGTATCATTGGCAATAACATACCTAGGTTAGTAGCAAAATTGACTGAAATTTACATGAATGCCTGAGTCCTGAAAAGGGCTCTTTTCATATTTGTGTCATTTCTACCTTCTCCACTTTAAAACACACACACACAAACACACACACACACACACACACACACACACACACACACACACACACACAAACACACACACACACCCCTGTGCAGCCAGTCTAATGGTTTCAAATTATTTTACTTTTAAATGATTGAGAATCTCTGGAGTTTTTCTGAAATGTTCATAGTGCTAACTTTGTATTAAAAATTCTACAGATGCCACATTACTCTCCAAACCACAAAATTAACAAGGTAGCCTTTATTCTGAAAATCCACACCTTTAACAAACATGTCAACTCTTTCCCTACAGAAAACTTATCAATCACACATTTAACAGGGAGCTTCTTCCAAGTGTGCTACTTTACAAATTCCTCAGAAAGAGTTTCAATCAATCAAATAGTAAGATTGCAAAATTACTTTATATTTTTCTACATTATCTTGACATTTCAAGTTTTTTAGCCTGTAACTTTTTTGTAAATCTGACCTTTTCTACCTAAATATCATATTTTTGCTTTGCATTTTGATAACTCACTAACATTCCTGAATAAATACTTGGTGCTTTTGACTTGAAAGTCTATAGAGTAAACATTTAGTTCAAGTTCCATTTTTCTAATTTAAATTATTTTCATGGCTCCAAGCAGACTTTAACCTTTGCAACTGACTGGATACAATTCTGATTAACACCTCCAGTATTTAGATTAGTGATTTAGTAGAGACAAACCCTCCACATGCCATCATAATAGCAACAAACACACATTTCCCTGAACTAATTGAGAAAAACATAAATATAGTCCCAAGTCATGTTGTTTTCCATTTAACATTAAAATGCTATTATTGATCTCTTGAACAACAACACATAAACAATCAAATGAATGTAGAGAAAAGAAAATTGACCTTTTTATTAAACAGCGAAATGCTACAAAAATAGTATTTGTGATTATCAGCATGAATAGACCACATGAATTTTTCTTTAGAGTACCTAAAAGAAATGTATATAGTTGTATTAAGAGAAAAAAAAACATAAATCAGGTATTATGTTACTTTGGACAAGAGAGCTGGAGAACTGACATGTGTTATCTCAAAACATAAGAAGACATAACTGAAATTGCACTCCTAGGATGATATTGTTATGCAATGAATAGTGTATTTCCTAGCCATTCCATATAAGAGATGAAGTTCCTTTGTTTGGAAAATGAAAAACAAACAATTATGTACACAAAAATGTGGGGCTTGTATTAGTTCAGATGCTTGATTTGGTGGCCTCCTACCCAGCACAACTAGCCAAAGGGTGCCTACTTTCTCAGTTTACCACTAGTTTTTTCATTGATTTCCATCCAAAACATGGGGACACACTTTGTAAATCCACAAAAGTCTATGTGGTGCCTGCTAAAACTCTAAAGCAAACTTCAAGGAAAGCTGTGAGGTAAGAGAACTAAATTATACCTCAGCAAAAAAAAATGTTGGAAGTAGACAGGGGCCCTAAATTCTCCCGGAATAATAAAGTGACAATTCTTTGTAGGATGAACCTCTATGACTTCCCTCCACATTGTCCAGTGTCCTTCTGTCTGTGGGCAAAGGCAAGTGTAGATGCTTTTCACCTGAATTTCCCTTTCATCTTTTCAAGATTGGGGTAGTCACACAGGTATATGTTGTCCTCTACCACCAGGTTCTTTTCCATCTCTGATTAGAGTCTTAATAACTATGGAAATATAATTTCTGCCTGATCAAGATAAAATTTACATTATTGTAGTGGGGAAAATGCTTCCATTTGTGTGCAACAACTTGTAATTTTACTTCCTTTTATTCCTATGTATTTTATCAAGCTTTCATTAGATATTGTCTGAAACAAAAAAGCCCACATTCAATAGTATTTACTTTGTATATTACTTTTTATTTTAGTAAACATAATAGTTATATCATTTCGCCTTCCTTCTTTCAACAGCTCCAATATATCACTCCTTGCTCTTTCTCAAATACATGGTCTTTTGTTCCTTTGATTTATTTATATATAAAATTTCCTGCTCAGTCCATATAATGCCACCTATATGTACAAGATTCTATGACTGACAATTTGTTATTTGAAATCTGGTTGGGGCATTTCTTCCTGAGAATGACATTTTTTGCTTCATCATCCCCCAGTGGCCTGATCTTCTTTGACAAGTGTTGAGTTTTCTTCCTTCCTTTTAACAAAAATAAAATTAGCATAAATATTTTTGTTAACTCTAAAACTAGTTTTTATTTTAAAAGTGGCCAGTGAGAATATTATTCCTTCCCTTGTAGAAAAGATTGACAGCTGATGAAAAAATTCATGCCCCAAATTGTCATGCTACTCTGCCTGGGCTCCTATATATATAGGGTTGGAGATATCAGCCAGTTATTGAAGAACTGTTTAACACAAATAAGAATATTCCATGCTCTATCATGTCTGCTTTCTGTTTCTGGTTCTGATAATGTAACTTATGGATTCAAAGTAAATGTTCCTCACAAATAAAAGTTCTGTTTTATGGTTGTGCAGATTTTTTTGATGAAGCATGAACAAGAATCTCTTCACATCATTTTGACCACTGATAACAGAAGTCATAAATCTGCCCACTATGGAGTAATCACAAGAAAGATTTTAGGTACTCACACACTTATGGAATACAGTATAAAAAATTAACACATGTTCAATGATTCATTAAATTACAGCAATTGAGATTATTCACCCACTCAAGTATTTTCATTTCTGAATATTGTGAAAATTCACTCCCTTTATTTTTAGATATTTTTGAAATGTATCATATATTATTTCATATTTATCCTTTATAACAGTGAACTAGTTATTTCTATAGCTATATTTTGGTACAAATTCCTTAAACCTTTATCAAGCCTCATCTTATACTTTGTAGCTTACTAATATTACTTTGTAGCTTATTAATTTTATGGCTTCTATAAATGAGGGAATATGGGGGTATTTTTTTTGTATCTGTTTCACTAAGCTAAATGTCTGTTAAATCCAACTAACTGCATTATACCAATGACAGGGTTATATTCTTTTATACAATTGAGTAATATCCTAATTTAAAATTGCCAAATGAGATCTCTTAATAACCATTTCTCCTAGCACACATGCAAATGTCCAAATGTGAGAAAAAATGTTTAATTTCAGCAGCTATCAAGAAAATGAAAATCAAAATTACAATGACATATGATATAGTTATATTTAAATGACTTTTATGAAAAAGATAAAAATGCTGGTAAAGGTATGTACAAAAAGAAACTCTTCTTTGCAAGGAAATTATAAAATAACTGAAAAATAACTCTTGCTATTCCTTTTGTAGTAAAACTACAATGTAATATAGCAAAACAAATGCTGTTTGTTTATCCATGGGTAATAAAATAATTATCTCAGGAAGACACCTGAACCTACACGTGTATTGCCTCATGGTTAATTATCACTATACTTAAGACATTGGGTGAGCAAAGATACATGCGAAAGGTGAATTGACAAGCAGAATGTGGTAAATAAGCACAATGATTGTTCAGCCATAAGTAGACTGGACCACGAAACTGCTTTGACCTTTGTTTTATTCCATTTGGCATTTTAATATGAAGCCAATGACTCGAATCTGGATATGCATTTATTACAAAAGTTTGTGTTCTTATTGCTTTGCCTTTTGTTCCCATTTAAATTATTTTCAAATATTCATGCTTGTCTATTTTTCCCCTTAAACTCAACCTCTGTAATTTCAGCATCCACTTTCAAAATATTAATGCCATGAGTTTGCATTCTATTGTGTTTATGTGCTTTATATTGAATCTTGACTTCTGAAGTAAGAAACAGAATTTAACATCTGAACTTCGGCTTTCATATTCCACAATATATTGCTTCTTATACCTTTCTAGTGAAGGTTTGTTTTTAATGTAAAGTGATCTCATTGCCTTCAATTAACTTTCAATTTAGACATATGTATCTAAACTTAGTAATATAGTGGAACGTTGTGGATTTTTCACTGGCTGATATAGGAGGTCTTAATGTGGAAAAGCTAGACAAGTGAAAAACATCTACAAAGTAATTACACAAAAACTAGCAAACCCCAGTGCCATGAGACGATTAACCAGTGAGCCCAAGTCAGCTTTATGAGTTTCTTAAAAGTTTATGTTTTATTAAGAATTACTCAATAAAAATAGTTTTTAGTATCCCACCTAACTTTATTTTTTAATACAGGGTCTCACTATGCAGACTTGAGTGTCTTGGAACTCAATCTGTAGACCATGCTGGTCTTGAACTCAGTGAGTTCCATCTGCCTTTGCTTCTGAGTGTTGGGACAAAAGACATGCACCACTACACCCTTCTTCACTCTATTTTAAAGAACACAATGAAAAAATAACGTTTCTTAGAATTGAAAACTATACATTGGATGCAAGTTTGAGATCTCTTCTAATTGCTTAAAATAAAGAACCCCTAAAAGTGAGGGATGATTTATCTGAAAATCAGAAGCTTGTTGAAACTCATATATTTAATTCCCAGCATTGCTGTAAGACTACTTGGTGCACATCTGGCAGGTATCTCAACTTCAGTGAGAATCATTAATTCAAGAAAGGCATGGTGTATATACTTATTTCTAAAGCCCTATAGGTGTCTCTTTCAATATTGTACTTTGGTCTGCCTCTTAATGAATTTATTTTGTAAACTTATTAGAATCTAGTGGAAATTCTCCTAAGATTTTATTTACTCACTTTAGTTCACATATGTGGTACTAATTTCTACTCTGCCATTTAAATATATTCCATCTCTGAGGGAACTGCTACTCTCTTTATAGAAATTGAACTTGAATTGTGCCATATAACATTACTGTGATTTCTGTATCAAAATAATATTTGAAAGGACATTATACTAATTCCCACACTTAATTTTGAAAAGAATAATAGTGTCTTTTTTCTCACTAACAGGTGTTTTGGTTCTGTATCATAAAATATGATTGAACTGCATTTGATTGTGTTATACTTTTCTTTAAGCAGCCAATTCACATATGGGCTATTATTTTTCACTGTGGGTGAAACAAATTCATCCAGCAAGGTGTGACTCCTGTGACATACTTTAGGCCCAGTTTGTCCAGAGTAAATGAAACAGAAGGTTGAGAAGCTTTAAAGCATCCTGAAAGATTATCACATAGTATGATTTGTCAGTTTCTACTTGTCTACCTGTATCCAGGCAGTTTGTGTTCAGATAAGAAAAGAGAGGTTACTTGTGAAACAGTGAGGATAGGGAAGGTAGCAGGAGGTACAGATGAAACCTGCAGTAATGAAATGTGCAATTTTTAGGGACAGTTTTGATCATTCTCTTTTCACTTGAGGTACCTACCTTGTGTCATTTTGCAATAACAAGTGGACTTATGACTCTTACTACACTGCTTCCATGTCTGTACAGAAAAGCTACCGCTGTGTATCCCTTTCTTCAAGCTACAGTTTGCTTATGTATTTCTTACAAGTTAGGCACAAAAGCTATGTCTATTTATAAGAATATTGACCATATATGTATAATGATAACATCTGGCCACTTTCTGGAAGATTCCAGTTTCTATTTATTTGTAAATGCATTCTATTAGTGGGCTTCCTTTTTTACCTTTTCTACATATTTGTTTTGTCACAGTTAACATTCCCCCCCACCCAACTCACAGATGGTATGATGTAGTTTCATGAGGGTTTAGGTATGTTTACAGATCTTGGAAAGCCAATGCCAACATGGGAAAATTAATCAAAAGTCTTATTAGGGGAAGCACTTACGGGAAGAAATTGGGTGAGCAGGAAAGAGATTATTTCCTTCCTTTTATTTGTGACATGTGTACTACAGTGTAGCTCTACAGTGTTCTGCAAGGCTGAGATCCAAGCCAACGTTACTAGTTACAGCTGTCCTGCATTTTACAGCAATGTGGTTTCTCTAGAACTCCTTCCCAGCTCACAAAGCACATGCAGAGAAGAGAATTTACTAGGGAGATTTTCAGAGATCTCAAAAGATGGCACCAACTGAAAATCTAGGCAATGGTGTAGGGGCTACCCTAAATGCCCTTACCCTATAATGAGACTGATGACTACTTTATATGCCATACTAGAGCTCTCATCCAGTGGCTGATGGAAGAAGAGGCTGACACCCACAGCTAAACACTGAACTGAGCTCTGGAACCCAGTTGCAGAGAGGGAGGAGTGAAGAGCAAAGAGGTGGGAACCAGGCTGGTGAAACCCACAGAAACAGCTGGTCTGAACAAGGTGGAGCACATGGACCCCAGACTGATTTCTAGGAGGACAGCATGGAACTGATCCAGACCCCTGAACATAGATGTCAATGAGGAGGCCTCAGCACTTTATGGGGCCCCTGGTAGTGGATCAGTATTTACACCTCGCATAAGAAGGGACTTTGGGTGCCCATGCCACATGGAGGGATGCTCTCTCAGCCCGGACACATGGGAGAGGGCCTAGGCCCTACACAGGATGATGTGACAGACTTTGGGGAACTCCCATGGAGGGCCTTACCCTCCCTGGGGAGCAGAGGGAGGGATGATGTGGTGAGCTGGGAGGTCTGAGGGGGAGGGGAAGGAGAGGGAGAAGGGATTGACATGTGAAGCAAGCTTGTTTCTAATTTGAACTAATAAAAATAATGTCTTGAGAAAAAAGAAAATGAGACAATTTTATACTTTATGGGTGAATAACTTTCCATTATTCCAGTTTTTGTGTTTATATTTTAATTTTAATTCTGTGTTTATGTGTGTCTGTATAGATATATGTACATGTGGATATAGGTACCTATGGAATCTGATCCATTTCTCCAGCCCCAAATTTTCATCTATTAAGAAATACAGACCTGATTATTGCATTGAAAAAAAGTTCAATCCAATGTAAACTATTTAAAACTCATAGTTGCTTTTTAAGAGTAGATTCAATAATCTGCCTTTTCATCTCACCCTATCTATACTTTGTAGAAGTAGATTAAATAATCTACCCTTTTATCTTATCATATCTATATCCTCCCTTTATTTCTTTTCAAGAATAGATTCAATAATGTAACCTTTTTTCCTGTCATATCTGTATTCTTTTTTTAAAGCAAATAACCCCCCAAAACAAACAAAAAGTCATAAAAAGGAAAAAACTTTAACAAGAAGCCTCTATTAAATCAGTGATGCTTTTTATATGCATTTGGTAACAGTTAAAGTACTGGCTTAAAGATAAAGTATGCAAGTCTATTGATGGGTCATTTAGAAGTACTTGGCTGTTCCTATGATTTATCTTAATATGGTAGAGTAGTTTAAAGCAATACTATGACAAACTGGCCTTCTGGAAGTTCAGTCAGCATCTATAATAGCCTATACTGCAGTCATCAAAAGTATTAAAAGGAATAATATTTTGCCCTTTGTGAAACCGAAGTGTCCTCTGAGAACTACATTCAGAAAAAAAAAAAAAGAAGTAAAAGAAACCAATGGATGTGTGTTCTTGTGACCTATCAATTTTAATGGATCCTGGTTGGGATCCATTAAAAGAAACAAACAAACAAAAAACAAAAAAACAATCAAAAAACCTTCCAGTCAGGATTCTTCTACTTCTGACTATGTCTTATAACGCTAATATTTTTTTTTCTTTACTTCTCCATCACTTCTTTCCAGGTACCAAATGAGGACTTACTTTCTCACCCACATCTGACAGTTATACAGATAAAACAATTCCAGTGCTTTGGTGTCTTTTACACAAGCCCGAAGGAAGAATATCAAAATAGGGACTGTCTGACACCCAATTAATCTTGAAAAGGAAAGATTTGTTATTACCGTAATTTTATAAAGGAACTAATGATTAGTACTTCAGGGAGGATAGTAATGAGTACAGGAGGAAGAAACTGGATAAGACAATTAGGGTAAAAATGATCCAATGAAAATCACTTTCTTTCTTGACTAAAAGTCATGCATGTCCTTGGTCCTCTAGAGGACCTTATCCCTGTCACAGACCAGATATGCCAGAAGTGTTCTACAGACTCTCATTTACAATCTGGTACTTCAATTATTTGATAGTTACCTGTTCTGAGAGAGGGATGTTTGAGAATCTATTAAGGCTAGTGTTTTAATAAGACAAGGTCAATGACCTGGTTGAGGGACCAGTCCACAGGAAAGCAGAAGATACTTAAGAGGAAGGATTCATCATAATCAATGCCAGCAGTTCTCAAACTATCGGTTTTAACCCCTTTGGCAAGCCTCTATCCCCCAAAATATTTACATTATGCTTCACAACAGTAGCAAAATTACAGTTATGAAGTAGTGGTGAAAGACCCCAGAAGAGGTACTTTCGTAGAAGGAGACCCGCACCCAGGAATCAGCGAGACCACGAACTTGGATGCAAAAAAGCAAGAGGCTTTATTACACGGGTACCCGGGGAAGCTTAGCTTCTGTTAGGCCAAGCGCCCCAAGCCAAGGAAGAGGGGTCCTTATATAGAAAAAAGCACAGTACAGAAGCGAAAAGCATAGTTACAGAGATTCTATTGGACAATTTAATGAGGTGCAAAGTTATTTCAAATCAGCACTTTCTCAAGGTCTAGTAGTCAGGCGAAACGGCCTTGGCTTTACTTATCTTCTTCCACATCCAGATGGCTGACCTTGGGACGGAGCGTTCGCCATCAAGCGGGGGCGCGGGGGGGGGGGTGGGAAGGGCGCCCTCTCACGCCTCAGGCTCCTCGCTCGGCCCCAACCCCGGGGCGCCGTGCCAGGCAGGCGTGCCGGGGGCGAGAGCCCCGCTGGGGTGAACCGGCTGGGGGGGAGTCGGCGGTGGGGCGCTAGTACGGGATTGTCACCGAGTGTGCAAGAGAGGGAGAGAAAGGGCTAAGCCATTCTGTGCTCATGGGCTGCTGGCTGGTCCCAGCTCGAGTCCTGGGCCCGCGGGGCCGGCCTTGCGCGGCGGTGGGGAAGTACAGGCCTGCGGAGGTGGGGATCGGGAAGTGCAGGGGAGGATGCATCCCCGCACGCCCTGCCAGCCGCCGACCGGAGGAGGAGGCAAACTTAAGAGAAAGAGCTAAGGGGCGGGGGTCTTTCAGTGGTTGGGAGTCACCACAAAATGAGGAATTATATTAAAGGGTCACAGCATTAGGAAGGTAGCAAACCACTGATCCACTCCAAAGAGATAGGAATAATAAGTATGCCTTAAGTACCATACTTTCTCATTCCAAAAGTCCTACCCTGAGGGAAGTTCCTGTAAGGCAGCTGCTCATGTGGTTCAGGTGTTTCTGCCTAGAATCTGGAGTCCTAAGGTACGCTTTTTCTTTTCCTTTGTTATGTTTATTTCTTTGAATTCTAGCTAGAACATAATAATTCCTTTTTGATTCTTTGGTTTCCTCTTATATTTCCTAAAACCAGCCACCACCGCCTGCTTCTTGCCATAGTGCTACCTACTGTCATAAGGTGGACCCTATTTTCAAAACTCAAACAGCATGCCTTGTTGCTTCTTTTCTTCAGTCTCCATCTCTGAATAGCTACTGAAATTTATAGCATGGTCTCCTTTGGAGATTTCCCATTAAACTCTAATAACTTTGTTCCAGAGCTAAAACAAAACAAAACACTAAAAGTCAAGAGATTCTAGGTTTAATTTACAAGCTTAAAATCGGAGCTTAGTGAATTAATAAAAAATAAAAGCTTAAACAATTTTTCTAAATGTTTTAAACTACTTTAAATGGAGAGTTTCTCAAAGAAACACAATATGTGGCATGTAGCCAATGAGCAAACAACTTTATTGATATTCAGAAAATGTAGTACAGTAGTACAGTATTACTGGCAAAGATGGAAGAAATTAAAAAGCCTCAGAAGATGAGTATCTAAATGGGTGATATGAAAAACATTAATATAGATAGATGAGCATATACAAGTATCAACAGGATCATTTTTATACTTATATTTCCTTTTTCAAAATATTGTGATCATGGGCTATTTGTACATCTACATTTCCTTTTAGACATTGTCCTTGGAACCAAGTGTAACATAGTCTTCATAGCCAATGTTGGTCATTTCAGTGCTAATTGTCCAATAAAATGACCTGTCATCATAAACTATCAGTAAGAAAATAAACATCAACAAAGAGTAATTTATATAATCATTAAAACTTTACTCCTCAGGTTTTCCCTCCTCTTATTAATAATATTGCTTGATTTTTTTTTTGACTAGCTGTTAAGATTGGTACTCGGTGACTGGGTCTTTGGAGTTTTACACATGAACTTGACCTTTAGCTCAACATCACAATAACTGCATAATTTATAACATTTCTTTAACTTCTTCTAAGCTGTTTGAATAATGGAAGCAGGCGTATACCAATACCAATACTCAAAAAACACATATGCACAGCCCATGGATTAATAAATTGTAGTGACCCTTGATGGCAAAACCTTTGTAATTTAAATTTGTGACACAATTACAAGAAAGGTGTTGATATAATTATAAGCTACTATACAGAATTGCTTTTCATCATCTACTAACAGGTCTTGACAATCTTTAAGAGGAATTAGGTGAATGTTCATGTGGAATCATGTTAGTTCAATAAAGACCATTATCCAACATAATTACAGTTAATCATAATAATTGCTGAGATTTAACAAGATGTGGACAGGTACTGGCATGCTGTAAGCACTTTTTATTATTTTCCTGGCCCAATGTTTAAAATGTTCGAATATTTAGTTCATTCTGTCACCATAAAAATTCTGAAATAGAAACATATCCAATTTGTCACCTAAGAATCTCTTAGCAGTGGGACGTCAGAAATTGAGACAAAACAACCTGTTTCTGGAGCCCAGGTGTCCAACCATTTCCTTCACTGTCACAAAATTTCTGGCTCAGAGCATAGTTCCTGCTGCTAAGCTGGTTCATGAAGGGAACTTTGCAAGCACTGTCTGGACAACTTGTGTTTAATAACATTTTAAGGCTGGTTCATCTTAAGCCATGCTAACTCAATGGGTGAAATAATTATCGCTTTAATGAGATCTTGCACATTTCTTTCCCAGATCTCCCACACTAAGGGGAGCACTGTAGTTAACAAGCTCATAACTTTGCAACTTCAAAGGTCATTCTGCTTTTCTGAATTACTCAGAAACAAACAAACAACAAACAAAGCAAACAAACAAACAAACACCAAAGCTCATAGAGCTTTCCTATCTGTTCTATCTCTGTACTAAGCCAGGGCTTCTTTATACTTTATCTATCTTCAGTTTATCTACTGCCCTTCTCCCTTTCACCATGCAACTGACTTTTATGCTGGTTTACCTGAAATTGCTTGGCTCCCCCTCTCCTTTCTTCTCCATTTTCCTCCTCTGGGAGGACACTAGGTTTTACAGTTTACCTACTTTGGAATTTTCCTCTCAAGTTCTGTTAACATTATTCTCAATCTTAAAGGAAAAAGTGGTATCTTAGTGGGAGTTCCTGAACCTAGTAAATGACTTAGGAGTTAGATTTATAGCTACTTTTAAATTTCAAAGGTGTAAGACTTTGGAAACACTAGTATTTAAGTATTATAAAGAACCCATTCTAGTGTTCCCTTTGCTCTGCATAATTCCTGCTTCCCTTTCAGTTTCCTCTAATTAGAGGCAGTCTTCCCTGGCCAGATTCAGCTTCTTCTCATCCCTGCCTATGGCCTTGTATACACTAGTCTTGTTTTCATTCCTCACCCTACTCTAAGTCCAGTGAGTTAATATTTAGTACTCATTTGCTGGAATAGGAGCAGAGAACCTGAAGAAGATGAAAGAAAAAGAAGATAAATGCAGTTATACCTTACATAACTAGATCTTCCAAGTTATCAATTAGCATTTGAAAAATACAGTAAAAGTAGAAATGTCTTGTACTTACCTATTTTCTTAATATCATTATATATCTTGATCCATCTTGTCTAACTAGACCCCAAGGTGACTCCTCAACTGTAATCACAATGGGGATTGCAACAGAAGGAAAGATTTAAACATTAACCAATATTCTAGGATCATTATTTTAAAAAATTCTTACAGGCAGTACTCCTTAACATTTAATATTCCTTAATGCAGTATTTAAAACATTTTATATTATCAACTAAACAAATATATATCCTCAATTCTAGAGTACAAAATCACTAACTGGTTATAGATTATAAGTGACTGGATCACACATGTGAGGATATAGTTACCTGGAGATAATGAGAAGATTGGGTATCTTCTTCATTAACAGAAAGATAATCAGAATTTGAAAATATGTTATTTATGCTTGCCTTCATCTGTATTTCATGAAATAAGTAAGTTTAAAGAGCATAAGAAAGATATTGATAAACATTACATAAGATGTCTATGTTGAGATTCTACTTTAAAATAAAATAGAAATTTTTGTTGGATGTGATCAAATTCATCTATTAGAAATTCAGTTGGAAGATTTCCATTATTGTAATCATTAACAGAGCACTGATTTTATTTAACAAAGAATGTAGCCTTTTTGCTCAGAAATTTCCACATACTAATGTATTTGTCAAGGAATAGAAATAGGATACAACTGAAGGCTTGTTCTCAAGTGAGCTGCTTGTGAATGGAGGATTATTTCTCTGAGTGAACTTTTTGCCTGGAAGCCTGGAGTCTCAGAAAAATAACCAAGCTGAAGTAGATTAAAAAAGAAGTGTTTCTAAATAGTCTTTTTTTAAATTTTTGATATTTTCTCCATTTTTTATTTAAATTGGAAACAAGATTGTTTTACATGTCAATCTCAGTTCCGTCTCCCTCCCCTGCCACCCACTAACACCCTACTGCTTCCCAGGGAGAGTGAGAACTTCCATGGGGCGTCTTCAGAGTCTGTCATATTCTTTGGGATAGGGCCTAGGTCCTCCCTTTTGTGTCTAGTCTCAGGGAGTATCCCTTTATGTGAAATGGGCATCCAAAGTCCATTCCTATGCTAGGGATAAGTACTGATCTACTACAAGTGGCTCCACAGATTTTCTAGGCCTCCTCACTGACACCCACATTCATGGGGTCTGGATCAGTTCCATGCTAGTTTCCCAGTGATCAGTCTGGGGGCCAAGAACTCCCATTTTTCAGGTCAGCTGTTTCTGTGGGTTTCATCAGCCTGCTCTTGACTCCTTTGCTCATCACTGATCCTTCTCTGCATCTGGAGTCATGTTCAGTTCAGTGTTTAGCTGTGGGTATCTGCTTCTACTTCTATCTGATGCTACCTGAAAGCTCTAAGATGGCATATAAGTTAGTCTTCAATCTCATTATTAGGGGAGAGCATTTAAGGTCGTCTCTCCTCTGTTGAAGAAGGAGAGAAGAGGAGGGAGAGGAGGACATAAGGGAGCAGGTAAGTTTTGTAGGGTAAAGAATACAGGAGAGCAAAGTAAGAGATACTATCAAAGAGGGAGCCATTATAGGTTTAAAGGGAAGTCAGACACTAGGGAAATGTCCAGATATCTACAAGAATGACAATATGTAAAGAGTCTTTACTACTGGAATAGGGCATAATTACCGCCTAGCTACTCACTCTTATTTTTCAGGTAACAAAAGAGTTACTTAAGTCATTAATATATTCATCCATGTTTTCATTGTTCATTTTCTTTAAATTGTACACATAGTAGAATAGAATATTTTATTTTATAAAAATCAAAAATACCCATAATATAAATAAAAAATTTAAGAATATTAAAAGAATAATCACTGACAATGAGGCAAATGTTGATAGCAAAGGAGAAAATGAGAACTTTATTTTCTTGTGGAAGAAGTGCTGCAAGGCAATAATGGATGTCCTGAACTGCAGGACATCAACCTGGGGCAAGAGAGTCAGGGATAGAGAATGGGGACAAGAGGCACAGAAAGAATGACCACAAGACAGGATTCTGATCAAGTGGCAAACTTTACTTTTCTCAGGCTAGCTTATATAGTCAGGAAATGGGGAGGGGCAGAATGGGTTGTTTGTTCACCACGTGTTGGTATAGTCAGGATATTAGGAAGCCACAAAGAGGATGTTTGGCAGAGTAAACAGTTTATGAGTAAGAGGTCCAGGAAGGGTTGATTAGGTGACTGAGCCTGTGGGTGGAGGACTGGGTTAGGTTGTTTCCTTTCCTGAGCTGAGGATCTAAGGAGCTGCTATGTAATGGTTAACTATGTGGCCTGCCAAGCATGGCCTAGGATCTCATGCCCAGCCCTGAGATTTGGCTCCCAACAAATGGAGATATACAAAACCCTACCAAATAAATGATAATTCAAGAACAAATTGCCAGAAATAACAAAATAATATGTGAGGACATTTATTTATTACTGAAAATATTTAAATTAAATGACAAGAATGGTATGATCCTAGCGGTTAGATGACCTGGTTGGATTTTATTCACACTTGTAAGCCATAGATATCTGAGAAGAGGAACCTCAATTGAAAAGTGCCTCCATCAAACTGACCTTCAGGCAAGTCTGTGGAGTATATATTAGTTATTTATAAGGGAGGGGTCATCAATCTCAGGGTAGGATGACCAACCCTGATTAATTGACTGCGAGTTTTAAAAGAAAACAGTCCAACCAAGCCATGGAGAGTAAGCTGGTGAGCAGCATCTGTCTTTGATTTCTGCTTCAGTCCCTGCCTCCAGGAGACTGCCTTAAGACTGTGCTCCAATTCTTTCCCTTGTGGAGTATGACATGAGACTTGTATGATAAAATAAAACCTTTCCTCCCCCAAGCTGCTTTAGGCCATGGAGTTTTATCACAAGCCATAGAAACTCCATCTAAAATACCATGTCATACCTTTATTAAAGACTATTAGGAACAGTGACCAGTAGCATGTGGGACACAGCTTTCTCATCATACAAGAGCAGAAAGCATTTTTATTTGGTTGTGAACTCAGTAACATTGTGTTCATAGTAGCTTACGGATATTTCCACCTTAACTGATAATTTAATTGATGCTGATACATCACAGAAGAAATGTAGTAGCAAATCTACAACTAAATATTGATGTGTACATATTAACTCAGGAGGTTCTATTTTATGAATTATCCTTCAAATATATTTAAGAAGCTATGTGAATCTCTACAAATATGTGCATTATAGTATATTTATGAGAGTTCACTTCCCCTAAGAAAAAAAGACAACCAAATGTCTAAGTAACACAAAACAGGGGCCAAAAATTATACACATAAAGGGAAATTTATGATGTATCAATTAAAAAGATAATGATACAATTATGGATACACAAATATACATATACTATATTCATGTTTTATGTGAGATGTCCTTCTGTAATATGTTCCTCTTATTGATTGATGAATAAAACACTGATTGGCTTATTGGCCAGGCAGGAAGCATAGGCAGGGATAAGGAGATGAAGAAAATTCTGGGAAATGTAGGCAGATGTTGTCACCATTTGAGCCTTGGAAGAGAGGATTCACCAGGTGTTCTCTGGTAAGCTAAGATCACATGAAAATACATGAATTAATAGAAAGAGTTAATAATTAAGACAGAGCTGGCCAGTAAGAAGCCCAAGCCACTGGCCAACAGTTTAATAATCCCTAGCAGGGATTTTGTAATCTCTTATATGTGACATCATATCATATGTAAATAAAGTTCATTTTTAATTCTTCCATCTTTATTTTATTTCCATTCCTATATTGACTTCCTTCAGTTGTCTTATTGTTCTAGTGCAGACTTCAAGCTTTCACGAATAGGTATGGAAAGTGAACATCTTTATATTCTTCTTGACTTTAGTGGAAATGTTTTGAATTTTTCTGTTAGTTTGCTATACATTTTCTTTAGTATGCCAAAAATATATCTCTTGAATATCTAATTCTGCCAAGATTTTTATAATGAAGCAATGCTAGATTTTGGCAAAAACCTTTTCCAAATTGGTCATGTGGGTTTTGTCCTTTGGAGTGTATACATGGTGGAACCATAATTACTGATTTACATATTTTGAACCATCCTTACATCCATGGTATGGGGCTTACTTGATCATTGTTGGCAATAATTTTAATCTCTTTTGGATTGGATTTGTTAGTATTCTATTGAAAAATTTTGCATCTATGCTCATAAAAGAAATCGGATTATACTTTTTTGTTGTTTATTGTATGGATTTACTATCACACTAATAGTGACTTTTTAAAAAAAATAGGATATTTTCCTTCAGTTTCTAATTTTCAGAAAATATGAGAGCAGAATTGGCACCAATTATCAATTGACTTTATGGTAGAATTCTATAAAGAATTCATCTTTTGGGGGAAAATTTAATTACTGCCTGTAATTCACTAGGGGCTGTATCTTAATTTATATATCTAATTTTATTTTGATTTAACATTAGTAGCTTACGTACATAAAGAAATTCATCCTTTTCTTCTAAGTTTATTTCAGTTCAGTGTAGTACAGAGTTTTAAAGTATGACTTTTAAGGTTTTTTAATTTTTGCTGTTTGTTGTAGCGTTCCCATTTATATCTATTCAGTAATTTAGATCTTCTTTCTCCATCTTTTACTTAATTCAGCTAAGGGTTTACCAATGTTTTTAATTTTCTCAAAAACTTATCTCTTCAATTAATTGATTGTTATATTACCTTTTTGTTTTATCTGTATATACTGTATTAATTTTATTTGGTTTTTGAGTGAACTATTTTGTAGTTGTCTACTGGATCCATTTGATTTCTTATTTTATTTAATTCCAGTATTACTCTCTTTCAGCTTTCTATGGATGGAATGTGTATTGGTGAGAGTGTGTTATTAAATTCACCCACTATTACTATATAAGGTTCATTTTGTGCTTTAGATGTAGTACTGCTTCTTTTATGAACTTCGATGTCCTTCTTTTGGATAATAAGTGTTTTGAATTAGATATTTTTTCCTTTAATGTGTATGTAGTGTCCTTCCCCATGTCTTTTGATTAATTTTCATTTAGCTATCAAAATAGCTACACAGTTGTGGAAATTATTTTAAGTTGTTACATTTGTTTATGCTGTAGAACATTTTTTTTAATGATGCAAAGAAATGTTGCATTTTCTTTTATGTTGAAATTGTTTAACTAGGTGAAGCTGTGATTCCTGCCTGTCTAAAATACCTGGTGGCCTAATAAGGAACTTAACATCCAACAGGAAGGCAGAAGAAAGGATAGGTGGGACTGGCAGCAAGAGAGAATAAATAGGAGTATAAATCTGGGAAGAGAAGGAACAAAAGAGAACAAGAAGAGTAGAACTCAAGGGGTCATCCACGCAGCTACTGAGCCAGCCATTGAGTTTATACAGAAGTTTCTATCTGCCCAGTCCTGTGGCTGTCAAGGCCCAAATGAACACACACAGGCTTATATTAATTACAAACTATTTGGCCAATGGCTCAGCCTTCTTTATGGCTATTTGTCTCTTAATTATTAACTCATTTCTATTAGTTTATGTATCTCCATGTGGTCTTAGATTACCAGAGAATGTCTGAGCATCCTACCTTCCGGGTAGCTACATGGCACCTCTCTTTGTGACTCACTCTCTGTGTTCCTCTTCTCCGAATTCTTCTTATCTGGGAGCCCTACATATACTTCATCAACCAATAAGAGAAATATATATTCACAGTATACAGAAGGACATATCCCACCAATTGAGTAATAAGTAAAGTAAAATTTACAGAAGTAAGAAAAAGAAATCCCCAAGGGGGAAAAATATATGGGATAATTTAAGAAAAGCTATCAAGAAGCAAACCACGACTGGATACTCATAAGTAACAATTCACCTCCATGTGTATTATTTATTTATGGGTGAGTAGCAGCCCCCCCAAAAGAGTACAAGAGCCACAAGAGTAAAAAAACAACAAACAACACTACACCTTCTCCTTTCTTGGGTCCATTTATTTAGAACACATTTTTTATCCTTTTACTTTGGGTGACATCTATTCTTTTTAGTGAAATGCATATTTTGAATGAAAAAGAAATTTGTATACTATTCCTAATCTTGCATTTAGTCTGTGTATTTTAATTTGGAAACTGAGACCACTAATATTAAAGAATATTAATAAGAAGTGCTTTTTAGGTCTTATTTTTTGTATTACCTTGGGGGTTCCCCTTTTGATTTACTGTTTGGTATTGTTTATTACTTGAGATTTTTGGTTTTGTCTTTGGTTATCCTCTTCAGATTGTGTGTTTCCTTGTAGGATCTACTATAGAGATGGCTTCATCAAAATGTTTAAGTTGGGTTTTATTGTGAAATGTTTATCTTTCTCAGTAGACTGTCATCAGTAGTCTCATCTATGGTAGTCTGAGATGGCATTGGTGGTCTCTCAGATTTGGAACATCTTCCCAGGTCCTTCTGACTTTCAGAGTCTACATTGAAAAGTGAGATGATATTTCACCTGGTCTGCATTTACATGTGATTTGGTCTTTTTCACTTTTAGCTTTAATTATTCATTCATTGTTGTGTTCATTTAGTGTTTTTTATTGTTATGTGTAGTGGGGAATTGTTTACTCTTCATATTTGGTGTTCTAAATGCTTCTTGTACCCTTTTAGGTATGTCCATATATAGATTGTGAAATTTTCTTCTATGACTTTAAAAAATTTTTTTTGTGCCTTGACCAGTGTTTCTTGAGGACAAAAGGACATCTATTCCTATTATTCATGAATTTGTTTTTTTGCATAGTATCTTATGCAAAATTATTGTATTGTTCCTGACTTTGGTTGCTGTTTTTTTTAAGGTTTGACATTTTATTTGACTGAAATGTCCATTTCTACTACCTTATCTTCAAAAGCTAAGATTTTATCTTTTATGACTTCTAATATATTATATTAGTTATCACTTATATTATATTACTTATTTCACATCCTAAGATTTTCCTTTCCAGTTTTATTTTGGCTTTGGTTTTCTTTTGTGATTCTTTTTCTATTTTTACTGTCTTGAATGTTTTCATCATTTAATGCATATGTTTGTATTTTTACAGTCTTCAAGTGTAGTGTTTATGGGGTCAACTGGTGGATATTTACCTGAGAATCAGCAGGTTACTCAATGAAATGGATGGGTTGAAGAGAAATATCTGTGAGGGTCACTCAGAAAGAAATGGGGGACCAGGATCCTCAACAAGATGTTGGCTTCCTAGGGAATAGACACGGTTTTGGAGGATCTGCTCAGTCAGCAAGGCTGCAGACAACTAAGTCTGGAAATACTCAAGTGGCAGATAAGGTACATTGGAAATCAGTCTGTATTTCAATACAGTGTGGTCACCGAGAGTCCATGTAGAAAGTGTTTCTGTTTCTGGTATTTTGTGTGTGTGTGAAGCTAGAAATAAAGGCTAATAAGAGGGGCAGAAAAGAGTTTGGGGATCCTTGGTGACAATGAAGCTGGATGGAAGGAGAGTTTCCTGCTGGCACTGCAGCTAGACTGACAATAGTTCTAGTGAACCAAATTAAATTCTTACTTAATTGTCTGTCTGTGGAGTGGCTGCTTTAGATTCTTGATTTTATTTGCTCTCTAAGTGTGTTCAATTCGGGGATATAAGTAAAGTTAAGGGACAAAATTATGTTTTGTTGTTGTTGCTGTTCATTTCACTACATTGTCTGAAGATAGTCTGGTGAAATGAGATTGGACTAGTGCCTCAACATTCATAGCCCTGGGGGAGAGTGACATAAAGGATTGAACTTTTCACTGGGAAAATAGTATACACTCTTCTTGAGAAACAATTTGTTCAGGAACTGAGTCTGAAGAAAGCTTGGCACTCATAAAATCAGCACTAGAGTTTGCAGTTCTTGAAGATACTCTGGCAAATACCCCCACAAAAGTTTCATAGCATGGTGATCCTTCCTACAAAAGGACCAGCTATGATACTTGCTTGCTATGCCTTAGCAAGTATAAAAATAATGAATAAAATTGTTCACAGATATTAGAACAGTAGTGGGTTAAAATAATAAAGGAAAACAAAGACTTGAACATTAAAGAATCTCCTTCAGGGGTGAGGCAATCTACAGGAACTAGGTGAATCATATGAATTTGGTATATGAAATATTACAGGTACACGGCTAATTTGACTGACCATGGATGGAATTCAAAAAAACTGATGGACTTTTAACCACCCAAATAGTTAGATTAAATGTTGTAAAATTTGAAATTTATAGTTTTATAATTTTGTAACATTGTTTTCAATGTATAGTGGTTTTGTAATCTAAAATTCTAAATAATTGTTTTTCCATATTCATGTCATGTGATTCTCCAGCTTACTTACAATAGAATGTGAAGACATTTACTGTATCTGTCAAGAGATATACTTTATTTAAACTCCTCAGTCCCAAATATCATCTTATCAAAGGATGTACAGTGGGAACAGGAAAATATCAGAGAAAACACATATAGTATGATTGTATTTTACACTTTCAAACCCCTCTTTGTAGTTTACAATGGTAATAACATGTACACAAAGTATATAAATGTTATATTCTATATTAAATAGATGATATTATATTTTGTTAAATGAATAAAAGATATTGGATACTTTATTGAACAAAAGCATATTTTTCTTCTTGTTTTACTTAAATGACTTATTGAGATCTCGTTTTAAGAAAAAAAATTTATATATTTATTTTACATCCAAACTGTAGTTCCCTCTCCCTCTTTTTCTCTCAGTCCCTTCCCCAACCTCCCCACTGGCCCCATGAATTCCTCTTCTTCAGGAAAGGGCTTAACAGATACACAGCAGAGAGACAAATTTCTATAATGTACAAAGAAATAAATAGAAACTAACTACCAAGAAAATGACCTGAATATAAAAATGGAAGGGATTGAATAGAAACTTCTTGGAAAAAAAAAACATGAATGGCCAGTAATTACTGTATAACAAGTACTCAATATCCTTAGTACATTGTACAATACAGATTAAAACCACATTAAGACTTGGCAGTTTCTAAGAAAATTGGGAATCTAGCTAACTCAAGACCCAGATATACCATTTTTAACATATACCCAATAGGTAGTGAATCATACCTCAGGTACACTTTCTTGACTATGTTCACAGCAGATTTATTCATAATAGCAAGAACATGGAAACAACCTAGATGGCCGTCAACAGAAGACTGGATAAAGAAAATGTGCTACATTTACAAATGAAGTATTATTCATGTGTTAAAGCAATGACATAGTGAAATTCTAACTCAAATGGATGGAACTGGAAAAGAAATCATCCTGAGCAAGGCAACCTAGACCCAGAAAGAAAAATATGATATATACTTACATGTAAGTAGATATTAGCACTCAAGTAGAGGATAATTACAATACAAACCATATACCAAGAGGAGTTATAGAGAGAGGAGAAATCTAGAGGGCATGTATACATCTCCCTGGAAAGGGGAAATAGAAGAGATCTTGTTGGTAAACTGCTGGCGAGTGGGGATGGGACATGCAGGATCTGGTTCAGGGGTGAAGAGAAGGACTGGTACTGAAAGAAATGACCATAAAACAGGAGGCATATTTTGGGGTCAGGTAGAAACTGGATGTAACCTGTGGCCAGGCAACACTTCTAGTGGGGGAATTTCATCACCAATCAGCCAAAGAATCTTCCACCTATGGTCTGTCATGCTTATGGGATGCACTGGGATAAGGGTGACACAGAGATTTTTTGGAATAGAAAATCAATGATTAGTCTAGCCTGAGACCCATGCCACAAGAGAGAACCCACCCTGACATTGCCTGGAGTGCCAGGACCCAGAGGCTGGATAGCCCAGAGAGCTAGGATAGAACCAAGCATGATTTGAGAAAAAATATCAATGTAATGATGCCTAACTCTATTCTGCTATTGAAACCCCAATTGTCATCAAAAAGGCTTCATTCAGCATCTGACAGAAGCAAATGCAGAGACAAACATTATGGAATCCTGCCTGCTGAATGAAGGGAAGAAGGTCTGTGTGGCCATAAGGATCCAGGACATCACAAGAAAATCTACAGAATCAATTATCCTGGGCACATAGGTGTTCAACCAAAAACAAGAGAGCCTGCAGGGGAACAATATAGACCCTCTACACATACATGACAGCTGTGTATCTTGGTCTATTTGTGTGACTTCTAACAGTGGGAGCAGGGGCTGTGTCTAATGTTTGGCTAGCTTTTAGGAAACTATCATATACACTGGGTTGGTATGACTATTCAGGGGAACGTGCTTAGTCTTACTGCAACTCGATATGCCTTGTTTTATTGATATCCATGAATGGTCTGTCCTTTTCTGAATAAAAATAAAGGAGGATTGCTTTGGGGGAGGGACAGAGGGAAGTTGGGGAGGGAGTGGGAAGAGAGTAAGGGGGTAAAACTGAATGTGGGATGAAAAATAAAAAAAATAATATTAAAATGATTCCATTTTTACCTTAGTCAGGAGAGTTAATATCTAGAATACAAATGGAACATATATGGCATGGGTGTAAGAAAGGCAGAAACTTTATATAGTGTTACTGGAAGTATAAACTAGTACAGCTGCTCTGATAATTAGCCTCAATTTTCCTCAAAAATCTAGAAACTAGTCTACTAAATGCCTTATCTCTCTAACTCTTGGGCACATATCAAAGAACTTTATAATACATTATTGCTCAGATACTTGTATATTCACCCTGTTTCCAGCAGCTGGGTGATTTAATCAGTCTCGATGTCTAACAACTTATAAATGAATTATGAAAACGTGGTATATGCAAATGTAATTTTATTCTACATTAAAATAATTTTATATAGAGTACAGGTAGGAGATGGAAACTAGTATAAACTATTTGGGAGGGGACACATTTAGTAAGGAGAAACTGTGGGATACAGGCAAAATGAAAATAGAGGGTGATTACCAGGGTTAGAAGATTCACTCAGGTAATTCCGTGATAGAGATTGGTAAATAAAGGCCTCGGGGGAAGTCTTAACAAAATGAAATGTAAAGATAAGCATAATGGGAACCTGTAATCTTATAATAAAATTATGTTGATGAAAGAGCATGTGGGGAATAATGGAATCTAAATGTCTAAACAGGGAAGGGATGTGAGTTGTGAGAAAGGAATGGGAGGGAGTAAGTTAACTAAAATTGAAAACCAATTAGTTTTTAAGCTAGTGAAATATATGTGTCTTCCAGGAGCAGACATGTACACACACACACACACACACACACACACACACACACACACACAGACACACACACAAACACACACGAACACACAGGTATGCTCTTCACTCAAGAGGTCCTCTGCTGTAAAGAATGTTGTTTGTTTGTTTGTTTGTTTGTTTTTTGGTTTTTCGAGACAGGGTTTCTCTGTGTAGCTTTGGAGCCTATCCTGGCACTTGCTCTGGAGACCAGGCTGGCCTCAAACTCACAGAGATCAGCCTGCCTCTGCCTCCTGAGTGCTGGGATTAAAGGTGTGCACCACCAACACCTGGCAAGAATGTTGTTTGTTAAACTTTGCTATGTTTCCCACTGCCCAGTGGTTGACTCCACATCCATACCCATATGTCACCACTGATTGGAATAAGTAGCTATAAATTTAAATATAGCAAATAGAAAGTAATCTCATGATAAATGCTATATAAGTATCTGCTTGGGAAACCTCAAGGACAACACATATTTTGAAACTGAGAAAGTGTTCTTAACTGACAAATTTTCAAAACAAAGCATATCACACTCAATCAACAACAAATGGTACTTTTAAGGGAAAAAGAGTCATACAATAATAATGTAGTTACCTACAATGATGCTAGGATAATGCTATTTTCTTGAGTGTCTCATACTATAGGACTTAATTGTGTTTAATACAAAACACAAAGTTTGATCCAGTAAATTGAAGAAGTGTCTTGTCTGTCATGGAAAAAAAAAACTGACATATAAACAAACATGCCAGATACATCTCATGGGAGAAACTGTCTCTTATACAGAATAGTGACATTAGAATGTACATGAATTGATCAGGAAATGGCAGGTTCTTCAAGAGGAGATTTTCTTTCAAGAGTAGTGATGTCACAGTACCAAATTAAACTATTCAGTTCCTGACAGTCTTCAATAATATATATGACATCATCATGAGTTTCAAATGGCTTCATAATGCATAAGTAACAATTTAAAATAGCTATACTGACAATAAAATACTGATAATTCAATTGTCATCTTCAATATTATTTATTTTTTAATGTATTCCTCTTTCATGTTACATACTGAACACAGTTTCCACTCTTCCACTCCTCCTGACTCCCAACCTCCTCTCTTCCATAGGTACACCCCTTGTTCTTCCTTCAGAAAAGATAAGGTCTCCCAGGGATATTAGATGAACACAGCATAAAAAGATACAATAAAATGGGAACCAGTCTACCATAAGATCCAGCATTTCCATTCTTAGGCATATACCCAAAGATGCATATTCATACACAAAGGACATCCATTTGACTCTGTTCATTGCAGCATTATTTGTTATAGCCAGAACCTGGAAGAAACCTAAATTCCCCTAAATTGAAATATGGAAAAAAAATGTGGTAATTTACACAATGGAGTACTATTCGATGTGACTAAAAGAAACCATCCTGAGCGAGATAACCCAGTCACAAAAAGACAAATATGGTATGTGATCACTCATACACGGATTTTAGATAAAGAGCAAAGGATTACCAATCTACAACCCACACTGCCAGAGAAGCTAGGAAACAAGGAGATCCCTAAGAGAGACATACATGGTCCCCCAGAAAAGAAGAAAGGGACAGGATGTCCTGAGCAAACTGGGAGCATGGGGGAGGGGAGATGGAGTTAGGAGAAAGAGAAGGGGAAAGAGGAGGGGAGAGAAGGACATGAGGAAGCAGGAAGATTGAGTCTGGGGAAGAATAAAGAGCAAGAAAAGAGATACCATAATAGAGGGAGGCATTATAGGTTTAAAGAGAAATCGGCCATGAAATGTCCAGAGATCTGGACAACAACGAATAATCTAAGCAATAGCGAAGAGGCTACCTTAAATGCCCTTCTCCAATAATATGCCATCCTAGAGCCTTCATCCAGTAGCTTATGGAAGCAGAAGCAGAGTCCCATAATTAAACACTGTGCTGAACTGGAATGTAGTGGCAGAATTGAGGAGTGATGAGCAAAGAGGTCAAGACCAGGCTGCTGAAACTCACAGAAACAGCTGACCTGAACAAGGGGGAGCTCATGGACCCCAGACTGATAGCTGGGAAACCAGCATAGGGCAGACTCAGACCCCCAAATGTGGGTGTCAGTTGGGAGGCCTCGGCAATCTATGGGGCCTCTAGTGGTAAATCAGTGTTTATCCCTAGTATATGAGTGGACTTTGGGAGACTATTCCATATAGAGAGATACACTCTCTAGACACATAGGGGAGGGTGTAGACCCTGCTCCAATGATATGACAGACTTTGAAGATCCTCCATGGAAGGCCTCACCCTCCCTGGGGAGCAGAAAGGGCATGGGATAAGGGGATGGTGGGGGGCAGTTGATGAGGGGAGGAGAAGAAACTGGGATTGACATATAAAACAAGGTTGTTTCCAATTTAAATTTAATTTAAAAAGACTAGAAAAACCATCATATCATAGCTGGGTGAGGCAAGCCAGTAGGAGGAAAAGGATCCCAAGAACAGGCAAAGAGTCAGAGACACACCCCACTACCACTTGGAGTCCCACAAAAATACTAAACTAAAAACCATACCATATATGCAGAGGACATAACTCAGAACCATGTAGCCTCTGTGATTGTAGCTTCCATCTTGGTGAGCCATCATATTCTCTGGTTAGTTGACTCTGTGCAGCTGTGTACAGTTGGTGTCCTTGACCCAACTGGCTCCTACAATTCTTTCTCCCTGCTCTGTAGTGGATTCCCTGAGCTATGCTTAATATTTGGCTATGCATGTCTATCTGTTCCCATCAGTTGCTGAGTGATGCCTCTCTAATGACAATTTGGCTAGGCACCAATCTATGAGTATAGCAGAATATTGCTAGGAATCATTTCTTCGACTTATTTTTCTTTTCAGTAGTGTTTGGTTCTACCCTGGTCTCTGGAATGTCTACTATCCAGCCTCTTTTTTTTCTGGCTTCCTGGCAGTGTGAGTCTTGAGCTCCCTCTTGTGGTGTGGACTTCAAGTTCACACTCCCTCTTGTGGAGTGGTGTGGCCACTCCCACAAATTCTGCAATTTTATTTTAATTATGTTCATATGTTTTTGCACTGGAGTGGGGAAGTGGTTGTATCATGAGTACACTGCCCCTGAGGGCTCCCCTAAAGCTGGAGTTAGAGATAACTGTTACACCACTCCCACTCATCATGTGTCTTCTGTATCTCCAGCCCTAATGCTGCAATTATAATAGTATCACACAAATTAAATCATTTTAGTAGTAGTAAAATTAGTTCTAATTGGGACACAATCTAAACCAGAACTTCAAATCAAAACATAACTCAGATATGACCTCATAAAGTTGGTTAAATACAACTTCATTGCAATTTTTTCCTCTCATGTTTTTTCAACATATTTTCACTTCAATTAGACTTTTCCTAAATATGTATTAAAACTTTACGTTTATTTATATGACCATATAAAGCCAATGAGTCTTATGCTTTTATAGAGTGAGAAAATGGTATTTTGAATTGTTATAAGTTGCTTTTAATGTCAGTAACAAAAGTTATTACAGAGTATAAGAATAGTACCTATCAATTATACAGAGCAATGGTGTTCATTGTGACATTTCCATATACACATGTGGTGCAGTCTTATGTTTAACATTCACATGAGTAGAGTCTCTTTTCCAATCCCATATTGACTGTGACATTTAAATTATAACTCTGTGAACCTATGTTACTGTAATGTTAGTGTCTAAAATTCTGATTTTGTAAATATTTCTGCTTTTCTCTGCTAACATGATTTCCTCTAGCACATCTCCTTTATGTTACATATTTATTAGATCAGAGTCTAATGAAATTTGTATTTTCAGATATGAAGTATAAAAATAAATATTAAAACTGAGAGGATAATTTACTGCTGTTTTTAGTCATGAGCAATGCAGAAAATATTAAGGCCAATACCACATGTTTTCTACTAAGAGAAAGAAAGAAAGTTCTTAAAACTTGCAAATCTAAGTCATGAGAACACCCTTTATTACTGAGGGTAATAAAGTGTGCAGAGGCAAGACTAAGTGATAGACCCATAAGAGCATTAGTACAGATTAAAAAAAAAAAAGTGGCCCGCTGCAGACTCAAAGCTAGTAAAAATAACAGTGGTCATGGAAGCTCATGTAACATGTGGCTGTAGCTTACTGTCCTTCAGAAACACCCCTCCACCTTGCTTGAGTGCCGCTGGCCATAAAGTTATCAGGACTTTCTAGTTCTGTCTTTATTTCACTACTTTATACATATTGTGGTGTGGGAAACTATCATGTTTATACATGATACAAAACGTCAGAAAATAAATCCTGACATTCTTAGGAAATGGATTTTAAGCCACAGAATATGATGTAATATCACAGCCAAGGATGGAAGCACACCCTTGAAATCACAGTATCTGGAAAGCTGAGACAAGAATAGTGTGAGCTCGAGTCCAGACTAAGTTACATAGATTGCCAGGATCCCCAATGCTACAAGTGACAACTTGAGACTAGTAAGCCACATCAGGACATGTTTGGAAAAGCAACTGAAAAGACAAATATTCAAAAAACCTCTTGTATTTTTCTATAGAGTATATCTAATTGTTTCAATATGTCATATAATATATAATATATAATATATATTATATATATATATCTTCTAAAGAAGTTATCTATTTACTTTTAGGTAACAACAATATCAGCTCATATTTGCAACAAAAAAACATGTCATACCCTAATGTGAGTTACTAAAGACATCTAATTTTATTCTTTCAATAATTCAAAGAAATTATTTTTCTTCAAAAGACATTGGAAGCAAGATCAAACCAGTTAAATTTTGGTGTATAATACAGTACTAGCAGTAAAATCCAAGTATTGAAATTAGTTAACAAACATCTAGTTTTTAAAAATAATTAAGTAGTTACTAATAACTTCTTATATTAAATGACAAACACGAATGTGCCCAGTCTCATAGATCATTTTTGGTGTATATTTTGTAATACTTCTTGATTATTGTTTATCCATTCTGAACACATTGAATTGTAAAATAATTCAGAACACAATCCACATATTCAACGAGGTACTGTTGTTTCCAAAAGTAATTGCTGATTCCATGTGATTTCTTTTCCTAGCTAAGTCCTGAATCTCAATGCTTTAGGCTTATAGTTAAATACAGGATATTTAGGGTCTCAGTGATGTATAAAAATCTCCCATAACATTAATACAATGCAGCTAAATGACAATAGGTTAAAGAAAAGACACTGTTTAATTATAGATGTGTAAATCTTGTCTTATAATAATGTCTTGCAGGTGTTGCTGATTTCATATTATGTGTTAGGTATCAGAACCTTAGGAGTGGATGGCACAGAGAATAGATATGTCAGTTGCAGCTATAATATAGCAATCCTAAAAGACTCTTGACAGGTGTCCAGTTAAACTTTCATTAAATACTTACAATGATAAGGAACTCAGCATTCATGAGGCTTTCTTTTCTATTGCAAAAGACCTTAGTGGCTGACCATAACCTTTCTCAAGCTGCATCCTATTTTAGGTTTTATAGTCATAATTATAAGAACTATAAATTAATTCTGCAAACTCAATCATAAAAGCTTGCTTTACTAAATTAACTTAATCTTGCCATTTCAATTTAGTGTCTGAGCCAGACACACTTTGACCTAAGTCCTTAATTCATTGACAGGGCATGTGCCCAAACCTATGTAAGAAATCAAAGTAATGCCTGGCAACATTCATACTTTAAAAAGACTATAGAATAAGTATCTCACTTTCCTCCTTAGGGGTATTTATACCACAAGGTATGTGGAAACCTAAACTCCTTTTAATAATAGTCACCAATATTGTAACAGTCTAAAGAGCAAATGAAGGTTTATCCAATTAGATTATAGTCTTGATTTGGCAGAATAAAATAAATAATGTGTGTTCTATGCAATTGTTTCTACATCCATCCATCAATAAGAATTAAACATTGTTTTCAACTCCAGTTGAAATCCCTGATATTAACCCACACACCTATGAATATGGGATTTTTGAAAAGAAGCTAAAGCTATAAAATGGAATAAAAAAAAGCATCTTCAACAGATGGTGCTGGCATAACTGGATGCTGACATGTAGACGCCTGCAGATAGATCCATGTCTATTGCCATGCACAAAACATAACTCCAAATGAATCAAAGACCTCAACATAAATCCAGCTAGAATGAACTTATTAAAAGAGAAATTAGGAAATACCCTTGAATTAATTGGTACAGGAGACTGCTTCCTGAACATAACACCAGTAGCGCAGATACTGAGATCCACAATTAATAAATGGGACCTCCTGAAACTGAAAAGCTTCTATAAGGCAAAGGACACAGTCAACAAGACAAAAATGGCAGCTCACAGATTGGGAAAAGATATTCACCAAACCCATATCTGACAGAGGGCTAACCTCCAAAATTTATGAAGAACTCAGGAACACCAAACAATCCAAATAAAAGTGGGGTACAGAAATAAATGGACAATTCTCAATAGAGGAATCTAAAAGGGCTGAAAGACACATAAGAAAGTGTTCAACATCCTTAGCCATCAGGGAAATGCAAATCAAAACAACTCTGAGATACCATCTTACTCCTGTCAAAATGGCTAAAATCAAAAATACTAATGACGGTTTATGCTGGAGAGGATGTGGAGAAAGGAGAACACTTCTCCATTGCTGGTGGGAGTGCCAACTTGTACAGACACTTTAGAAATCAGTATGGCAACTCCTCAAGAAGATGGGAATGAGTCTACCACAAGATCCAGCAATTCCACTCCTAGTAATATATATACCCAAAAGAAGCACATTCACAACAAAGACATCTGTTCAACCATGTTCATAGCAGCACTATTTGTAATAGGCAGAAACTGGAAGCAGCCTAGAAGCCCCTCAACTGAAGAATGGATAGAGAAATTGTGGTACATTTACACAATGGAGTACTACTGAGCAGAAAAACAATGGAATCTTGAAATTTGCAGGCAAATGGATGGAACTAGAAGAAACCATTCTGAGCAAGGTAACCCAATCAGAAAAATACAAACATGGTAGGTACTCACACATATGTAGATTTTAGACATAGAGTAAAGTATTACCAGCCTACAATCAACACTGCCAGAGAAGCTAGTAAACAAGGAGGAACCTAAGAGAGACATACATGGTCCCATGGAGAAGGGGAAATCGACAAGATCTCCTGAGCAAATTGTGAGCATGGGGGAAGGGGAGAGGAAACTAGGAGAATGAGAAGGGGAGAAGAAGAGGGGTGAGAAAGACATGATTGGGCAGGAAGGCTAAGTTGGGGGCAGAACAGAAGAGATCATGAAGATAGATAATATAATAGAGGGAGACATTTTAGGTTTAAAGAGAAATCAGGCACTAGGGAAATGTCTGGAGAGCTACAAAGGTGACACCAATTAACAGTCTAAGAAACAGAGGAGTTAAATGCCCTATCCTGATAATGAGATTGATGAATAATTCATAAGCCAATATATAGCCTTCATCCAGCAGCTGGCGGAAGTAGAAGCAGACACCCATAGCTACACCTTGAACTGAACTGAAATCCA
This sequence comes from Cricetulus griseus, assembly GCF_003668045.3. NCBI lineage: Eukaryota > Metazoa > Chordata > Mammalia > Rodentia > Cricetidae > Cricetulus > Cricetulus griseus. The sequence goes on along the minus strand of NC_048595.1, from coordinate 307,235,828 downwards.
GATGCAGAGACAGAGGAAGGATGAGCAAAGGAGTCCATGCCAGAGTGGTAAAACCCAGAAAAACAGCTGACCTGAACAAGGGAGAACTCTTGGTCCCCATATTGATAGCTGGGAAACCAGCATGGGACTGATACAGACCCCCTGAATGTGGGTGTGAATGACGAGACCTTGGAAATCTATGGGGCCTCTTGTAGTGGATCAGTACTTATCCCTAGCAAAGGTGTGGACTTTGGGAGCCCATCCCACATGGAGGAATACTCCCTGAGGCTAGACACAAGGAGGTTGGCCTAGGCCCTATCCCAAAGAATATGACAGACTTTGAAGACCCCCCCCCCATGGAAGGCCTCACCCTCCCTTGGGTGCAGAACAAGTATGAGATAGGTAGGGTGTTAGTTAGTTAGTTGGGGGGGCAGGGGAGGTGAGAGAGAGGGACCTGGGATTGACATGTAAAATAATTTTCTTTCTAATTAAAATAAAAAATTAAAAATAAATAAATCGCCCTTTCCACCAACCCATCAACAACTAGCAACTAAGTGAGTGACCCCCTGCTTTTACCCAACTCCTGTCCAAAGCGCCATTCACTGAGATCTCTCCAGGCTTGTTCATGCTTGAAGTAGACATGCCCAGGCAGGGAGGGGCTCCCTGAATCTGAGTACAGGCCACTCTTCCTTCCCTTCCCGCCGACCGATCCACAAGGAGGTGCGTGATCCACTGCTCTTACCCAACTCCCTTCCAAATCCCCATCCAACCCAATCTCCCCGGGCCTGCTCCTGCTTGGGGTAGACCTGCCTAGGCAGTGAGGAACCCCCAGAGCCTGGAAACACCCCACTCTTACTTCCTGTTCCGCCCCCCCACACCCGATCCCTATGGAGGACTAACTCCTTCAGATTGAGGAGACTACCAGGAGAGGCAAGACCATCCAGAGCTTCAGACATTGAATTCCTGGCCCACACACACTACTGTGTAACAAGAGGAGATACAGAGACCCCACCTGAACTCACTGGAAAAAGATATGGGAAGAAGACAGGATAAGAATTCACTCAACAACAGAAAGACCAATATGACACCATCAGAATCTAGGGACTCCACTCCAGCAAGATCTGAAAAGCCCAACACAGTGCATGAAGAAGAGATGGACCTCAGAATTTATCTCAGCAAGATGATAGAGACCTTCAAAGAGGAAACAAGAAAATCCCTTAAAGAAATAGAAGAAAAAGCAAGTAAAAAATTACACGAAATGGAGGAAAAGACAAACCAAAAAAATTAGAAATAAACCAATCTCTTAAAGAATCTAAAGAAACCCAAGAAAAAAACAACCAAACAGGTGAGGGAAGCTCTTGAAACAGTCCAAAGCATGAAAGCTGAATTAGATACAATAAAGAAAATACAGAATGAGGTGATGCTGGAAATGGAAAGACTGGATAAATGATCAGGATCTAAACACGTGAGTATAACTAATAGAATCCAAAAGACAGAAGAGAGAATCTCAGCTATTGAAGACTCACTAGAGGATATACATTCATGAACCAAAGAAAACATCAAGTCCAACAAATCCCTAACACAAAATATCCAGGAAATATAGGACACTGTGAAAAGACCAAATCTAAGAATAATAGTTACAGAAGAAGGTGAAGAAACACTGCTCAAAGGTACAGAAAACATATTCAACAAAATCATAGAAGAAAACTTCCCCAACCTACAGAAGGATATGCCTATGAAAGTACAAGAAGCTTACAGGACACCAAACAGACTGGACCACAAAAAGAAGTCCCCCCAACACATAATAATCAAAACTCCAAATCTACAGAATAAAGAGAAAATATTAAGAGCAGCAAAGGAAAAAGGCCAAGTAACATATAAAGGCAAACCAATTAGAATCACACCCGACTTCTCAATGGAAACTCTAGAAGCCAGAATGTCTTGGATAGATATCCAACAAGCAATAAGGGAGCATGGATGTCAACCCAGACTACTGTACCCAGCAAAACTTTCAATCACTATAGATGGAGAAAACAAGATATTCCATGACAAAAACAGATTTAAACAATACATATCCACAAATCCAGCACTACAGAAGGTTCTGGAAGGAAAACTCCAACCTGACGAACATAACTAAATGCACAAAAACACAGGCAATAGATAATCTAATTTTACCAAACACAAAAAGAAGCAGGGGGGCAAAATCCACACACAATGACACCACCAACAATAAATCTGAAACAAACAAGAACCAACGAACAATGGTCATTAATATCCCTAAATGTCAATGGTCTTACCCATAAAAAGATATAGGCTAACAGAATGGATACGAAGACAGAATCCATCCTTATGCTGTTTACAAGAAACACACCTCAACTTCAAAGACAGGCAATACCTCAGTGTAAAAGGATGGGAAAAAAATTTCCAATAAAATGGGCTCAAGAAACAAGCTGGTGTAGCAATCCTAATATCTAACAAATTAGACTTTAAACTAATATCAATCAAAAGAGATGAAGAAGGGCATTTCATACTTAACACAGGAAAAGTCCATCAAGATGAAATATCAATCCTGAACATTTATGCCCCAGATATGAAGGCACCCACATTTGTGAAAGAAACATTACTAAAGCTCAAACCACACATAAAACCAGACACACTTATAGTAGGAGACTTCAACACCCACTTATGCCACTCGACAGGACCACCAGACAGAAACTTAACAAAGAATCAAAGGATCTGAAAGAAGTTATGACCCAACAGGGGTTAACGGATATCTATAGAGCATTCCATCCAAACTCAAAAGAATATACCTTCTTCTCAGCACCACATGGCACCTTCTCTAAAACTGACCACATAGTAAGCAACAAAGCAAACCTTCATAGTTACAAAAGAATTGAAGTAACCCCCTGTATCTTATCAGACCACCATGCATTAAAGCTAGAATTCAGCAATAATAGCAATGGCAGAAAACCTGCAAATTCTTGGAAAATAAATAACACCCAATTGCACCATTCCTGGGTTGAGGAAGAAATTAAAAAAACAAATTAAAGACTTCCTGGAATCTAATGAGAATGCAGACACAACATACTCAAACTTATGGGACATTCTGAAAGCAGTGCTAAGAGGGAAGTTCATAGCTCTAAGTGCCCACATGAAGAAACTGGAGAAAAGTCACATTAGAGAATTGACTGAACAACTGAAAGCACTAGAGCAAAAAGAAGCAAACTCACCAAGGAGGAGTAGACGCCAGGAAATAATCAACCTGAGAGCTGAAATCAATAAAGTAGAAACTAGGAAAACATTACATAGAATCAATGAAACAAGGAGTTGGTTCTTTGAGAAGATCAACAAGATAGACAAACTTCTAGCCAAACTAACCAAAAGGCAGAGAGAGAGCACGCTAATTAACAAAATCAGAAAAGAAAAGGGGGGTATAACAATGGACACTGAGGAAATCCATAGAATCTTCAGGTCATACTTTGAAAACCTGTAGTCCACAAAATTCAAAAATCTAATAGAAATGGACAGATTTCTGAATAAATATCACTTGCCAAAATTAAACCAAGATCAGATAAACAGTTTAAATCGACCCATAACCCAAATGAAATAGAAGCAGTCATCAGAAGCCTCCAAACCACAAAAAGCCCAGGGCCAGATGGCTTCACTGCAGAATTCTACCAGAAATTCAAACAAGAGCTGAAACCAGTACTCTTCAAACTGTTCCACACAATAGAAGCAGATGGGATATTGCCAAACTCTTTCTACGAGGCTACAATCACTTTGATACCCAAGCCACACAAAGATAAGACTAAGAAAGAGAACTACAGACCGATATCCCTCATGAACATCGATGCTAAAATACTCAATAAAATATTGGCAAATGGAATCCAAGAACATATCAGAAAAATCATCCACAATGATCAAGTAGGCTTCATCCCAGGGATGCAAGGATGGTTCAAATAGGAAAAACCATCAATGTAATCCACCATATAAACAAACTGAAAAAGAAAAACCACATGATCATCTCACTAGATGCTGAAAAAGCCTTTGACAAAATCCAACATCCCTTCATGATAAAGATCTTGGAGAGAACAGGAATAACTGGAAGATATCTAAACATGCTAAACGCAATATACACCAAACCAATAGCCAACATCAAACTTAATGGAGAGAAACTCGAAGCATTTCCTCTAAAATCAGGAGAAAGACAAGGCTGTCCACTCTCTCCATACCTCTTCAATATTGTACTTGAAATTATAGCTAGAGCAATAAGACAAGAAAAGGGGATCAAAGGGATACAAATTGGAAAGGAAGAAGTCAAACTTTCACTATTTTCAGATGACATGATAGTCTACATAAGTGACCCGAAAAACTCTACCAGGAAACTACTACAGCTGATAAACACTTTCAGCAAGATAGCAGGATACAAAATTAACTCAAAAAAATTCTGTAGCCCTACTGTATACAGATGATAAACTCAATGAGAAAGAAATCATGGAAACCTCATCTTTCACAATATCCACAAGCAACATAAAATATCTGGGGGTTACACTAACCAAAAAAGTGAAAGACCTGTACAATAAGAACTTTGAGACTTTAAAGAAAGAAATTAAAGAAGATACCAGAAAATGGAAAGATCTCCCATGCTCTTGGATAGGTAGAATTAACATAGTAAAAATGGCAATCCTGCCAAAAGCAATCTACAGATTCAACACAATCCCCATCAAAATCCCAACACAGTTTTTCACAGACATTGAAAGAACAATACTCAACTTTATATGGAAAAATAAAAAACCCAGGATAGAAAAAAAAAAACCTCTACAATAAAAGATCTTCTGGAGGCATCACCATCCCTGACTTCAAGCTCTACTATAGAGCCATAGTTCTGAAAACAGCTTGGTATTGGCACAAGAATAGACAGATAGACCAATGGAATCGAATTGAAGACCCAGATATTAACCCAGGCACCCAAGAACACCTTATTTTTGACAAAGGTGCTAAATCTATAAAATGCAAAAAAGATAGCATCTTTAACAAATGGTGCTGGCACAAATGGATTCAGACATGCAGAATATTGCAGATTGATCCATACCTGTCACCATGCACGAAACTTAAGTGCATATGGATCAAAGATTTCTCCATAAATCCAGCCACACTGAATCTTCTAGAAGAGAAAGTGGGAATTACCCTGGAACAAAATGGCACAGGAGACCGATTCCTGAACATCACAACAGGAGCAGAGACACTGAGGTCTGCAATCAAAAAATGGGACCTCTCTAAACTGAGAAGCTTCTGTAAGGCAGAGGACAAAGTCAGTAAGACAAAACGACCACCCACAGAATGGGAAAAGATCTTCACCAACCCCACATCTGACAGAGGACTGATTTTCAAAATATACAAGGAGCTCAAGAAGCTAGCCACCAAAACACCAAACAATAAAATTAAAAAGTGGGGTGCAGAACTAAACAGAGATTTTTTAACAGAGGAATCTGAAATGGCTGAAAGACACTTAAGAAAGTACTCAAAATCCTTGGCCATCAGAGAAATGCAACTCAAAACAACTCTGAGATACCACCTCACACCTGTCAGAATAGCTAAAATCAAAAATACCAATGACAACCTATACTGGAGAGGATGCAGAGAAGAAGGAACACTCCTCCATTGCTGGTGGGAGTGTGAACTTGTAAGACCATTCTGGAAATCAGTATGGCGGTTGCTCAGAAAAATGGGAATCAATCAACCTCAAGATCCAGCCATTCCTCTCTAGGCATATACCCAAATAGTGCATGTTCATACAACAAGGACATATGTTTAACCATGTTCATAGCAGCATTGTTTGTAATAGCCAGAACCTGGAAGCAACCTAGATGCCCCTCAACTGAAGAATGGAAAGAGAAAATGTGGTACATTTATACAATGTAGTACTACTCAGCAGATAAAAGCAATGGAATCTTGAAATTCGCAGGTAAAAGGATGGAACTAGAAGAAACCATCCTGAGTGAGGTAACCCAATCACAAAAAGACAAACATGGTATGTACTCACTCATATATGAATTTTAGACATACAGCAAAAGTTTACCAGCCTATATTCCTCTTCACCACAGAAACTAGGAATCATGAAGGACTCTAAGGGATAAATAAACCCCAGGAATGTGAAGTGGCATGAACTCCCGAGCTAATTTAGAGCATGAGGGTAGGGGAGAGGGTGCTGCCACAATAAGAGCACAAGAAGAAGAGTAGAGTAGAGGAAATGGAGGAGCAGAGATATTGAGTAGGGGGAATAATAGAGGAAAGAGAGCAGGACGAGAGATACCATACTAGAGGGACCCACTATAGGTCTGAGAAGAGATCTGGAACTAGGGACATCTCCAGAGACTCACAAGGATGACATGATCTGACAGTCCAGGCAGTGGAGGAGAGGATAGCCTAGAAGCCCTTCCCCTAGAATGAGATTGATGACTACTCTCTATGCTATCCTAGAGCCCTCATCCAGTGGCTGATGGAAGCAGAGACACACATCCACAGAAATACACTGAGCTGAAATCTGGAACCTAGTTGAGGAGAGGGAGGAATGAAGATTGAAGGGGTCTGTACCAGGTTGGAGAAGGCCACAGAAACGGTTGGCCTGAACAAGGGAAAGCATATCGACCCCAGACGCTGTCTGGGAGGCTAGAGCAGGACTGATCCAGCCCCCTGATCATGGATGCCAATCGGGAGGCCCCTGCACTCCGGGGAGCATCTGGAGGTGGACTGGCATCTTTCCCTGGTGTGTGTGGGGGACTTTGAGAGCCCATCCCACGTGAAGGGATGGGCTCTGTCTCTGGACACATGGGGAGGGGCCTAGGCCCAACACAGGAAGATTTGGTGGACTTTGTGGAGCCCCTGTTAGGGGCCCCACCCTTCCTGGGTTGTTGTGGGTAAATGGGGTAGGGGTTAGGTTGGAGGTGGGGGAGGCAGGATGGGGGTGAAGGGAGGGAGAGGGACTTACATGTGAAACAAGCCTGTTCCCTAACTTGAATTAATAATAAAATAAACTTTACACTAAAAAAAGACTTATTCATTGTTGAATAATGTGCATACTATGATAGGTTTTTAAGCTTTGCCATTTTAAAGTATAATATAAAAATCTATCATTGAACCCTAAGCCATAATGACATAATTATTATAAAAATCAAGCAGCAACAATATAATTCAAATTGATATATAGGTATAACATTAATATATTACAACAATATATAATGGTCTAATAGGTCATGTGACATAATGGGTGAGAGAAAGATTCTCTCCCCTCACCCCCATCTGCTAATGCCTGGGGCAGGTGGGAGAGATGGCCCTGTGGTTATAATAGTGGGATAGCTGTCCTTGGTCCCCACCAGCTGCAACATTCTGGAGAGTAGTATCTGTACCCTGACAGGAGCAGGAGAGAGAGCCAATCAATTTAGTGGAGGTGGAGGGGGACCAGCCCAAAACTGTGACCATGAGAGATCTGTCCCCATCATTCATTTGTCTTATGGCAACAGGGGCAGTAGGGTGAATTGCCCTCCCCCCTCTGCCACAATCAACACCGGAGGAGGTAGGTAGGAGAGATGGCCCTGTAGTCACAAGAGTTGGAGAGTCATTCCTGATGCACACCAGCTGCACCACTGGGAGAGCAGGCCCTGTACCTCGCCAGGGCAGTGTAGTAGAGCCAACCCTATTAGCACAAGTGTGGGTGAGGCAGGCTTCAAATTGTGACCATAGGACTTTTCCCTATTTCCCATCTGGCAGACCAATCCTACAGGTGCCCAGACCCAGACCCAGGGTTATGATTGCAACATGCACCCCATGAGTGTTCACCTACACAACTGCAGACCCAAAGCTGCAGGATCTCTATAACACAGCACACCAGCAGGAGGAGTCCTAGTTGGAGACCAGAATTGAACTGTAGTGAATGAAGACCAGGGGCCTCAAACCAGACCAAAGACTCTTGGCCATGAACTCTTGCACGTAGAAATGTATGAAAAAACGGGGGTTTATGCTGTGGCTTGTTGGGTTGTGCTGCAGCTTCCATGATGAAATTTTTAATTACTTCCCTTTATTTTTTCTCATTTTACTCTCTTCAGTTTTTTCTGTTGAGTTTTGTTTTATTCCTGGGGGAAGGAGAGGAGCTGCAGGGGCAGAGGGCAGATGTGAAGTGACAGGGATTGAATATGGTTAACAGATATGATGTGAAAAACATGTGGAATTAATAAGTTAAAATATAAAGAACACAAAAAGAAACGTAAGGGAAATTATACGTAGTTACTTAGTGGTACTTGAACAACTAAAATGTCAGGAGACTGATGAATTAAAAAAGGAAAATGAAATAGAAAATGTGAAAATTTTAAATGTGAAGAGAAAATCTAATATCCTTGTTTCTGAAGAACACTTTGTAAAAACAGCTTCTTGCTGTTTTAAGATGTGTGCATAAGTATGTGGGGGTGGGGGAAGGTGCACATGAATGTGTGTGCATGCTTGTGTGCCTGTGCATGTGTGTGTGTGCCTGTGTGTTTGTGTGTATGTGTGCGCATGTGTGTATGCGCACGTGTGTGTGTGTGTTTGTGCATGTGTGTGTGTTTGTGCATGTGTGTGTGTTTGTGCGTGCGCACGCGCGCACGTGCATGTGCATATGTTTGTGTCTTTCAGGTGAGTGCAGGTGCCTGAGGAGCCCTGAAGAGGGCATAAGATCCCCTGACCTGGAGTTATAGAATTTATGTTCTGCTCAACATGGATGAAGATGTCTGATTTAGGTTTTCTGGAAGATCAGCACCTGTTTTAACTGCTGAGCCACTTCTTGTCTTCTCCCACCTGTTTTGAAAGAAGATTTTCCCAATGAAGGTGCATTTATAATAATGAACATAGTTAAAGAAGAATATGTAAGTCAGTTATGACTCCACTAGCACACTGTTGCAGCTGTACCTGTACCTACATACAACGACACAACGACGAACACACAAATATAGTGAACTAGAATTCCTGGAAAGAAGTTGTGTCTACTGAAGCCATTTGACTGACTAAAACTTGAATCTCTGAGTAGTTTGGGATGCACCATTTCAAAAGGCTTCCCTATGCTCTCTGTAGTCCCCAAAGAGCTACTCATTGTATATATTAATTTTATTCTATTCTTTACAAACCCAAGGACTAAGAATGCAATCATAATCAACTGAAGCCTATAGCTGAGACCTTTCACCTGAGTTATAGTCCATTTCTCTGATTTTTATATTAACATATTTTTTAAAATATGTGATACTTGATGTCCTTTTGTTCAATTATTACAAAAACTTCACAGAAATGTTTCCATATTGGAACATGGCAATTGAAGTAATCAAAATCTGTGTCCTCAGGTTATCTTCATTGATATTTGGTTGTAAAATAAACGATCTCTTATTCCCTTTGAAGGGATAGCTGTGTCTGATATAGACCTCTCTCTGCTTCTATTTTTCTATGTTTTCTGTTTCTGTTTGTCTGCCTATATCTCTTTCTTTTACACAAACAACACACACACACACACACACACACACACACACACACACACCTTTAAAAATACTCCTTTTAAACACTTTTGTGGTTCATTATTGTACTTGCCAACAGCCCTTAGATTATGAAAGACCATAGAAATCAAATTTGTGAAGTCAAAGGAAATTTTATACAGCATTATAGTAGCCAATATTAGAAATTGAACTATTAGTGAATATATTCATTTGCAAAATTGAAAATTAAAACCTAAGTAGGTTTTATTTGTTTCACAGACAATAGAGTTGTGTGAATTTACCAAAATCAATTTAAGAATCTCAGAAATAATACACAAATTATTTATTTGTTTTGGCTTATTAGGGCTCTTAAAATGAAATACTGTAAACTAGGAGGCTTAAAGCAACACAAGAAATGTGAAGTTTTATTGTTTCTGTATATATCCATCTAAGCCAGACGTTTTAGCATTATTTTACTGCCTAAAAAACTGCCACAAGGAGATCATTCTACATCTCCCTAGATTATTCTGGACCAAATGCACAGTACAAAATTAAACAATGCATCCATTTGCCAAATGATGTTAAACTCTTAAACAGATGTTTATACATTCAGATTCAGATACATTTTCTTTCATGTGTCCTGGATTTGTTTTCGTCTAAAATCCATGTCAGACAGAACCAGAACATATCCCAAGCTAATATAAATGACATCAAATTTGATACCTTCAAAGATTATTTTAAAATAACATCACTGTGTTAGTTACATTTCTGTTACATTAACTAAAATACCCAAAGCAAAAAGCTTATTTTACCATATATTTTGAGGAGGGGAAGTCTATAATGGTGCCTAAGGCATGGAGACTGGGGAAGGACCATGACTGATTATATTTCTAATTACTCTCAGGATACTAAGATAGTATATTACTAGTAGGGTGAGGTTATAAACTTTCTAATCCTAACCCCAGTCACAATATTTCTCCAGCAAGGCTTTAATTCCTAAAGATTTCATCACTTCCAGGAACTGGGGTTCAACTGTTCAAAAAGCTGGGATTATGGAGAACATTGCTCATTCAAATCATCAAATCACACAGTCAGTTTAATAGCTTATAAGGGTTAGGATTTCAGAATCTAGCTTTGAGGGACATATAATTCATTGTATAATAATAATAGATAATTGATTAAAAATAACAGATTTAATATAGGCAATTGTCAGCTTTCATTTTACATGAATATACATGTGCACAAAATATATGTCAATATTTGCTTCCAAATTATTAGATTAATATGATAAATTAATGTACCCAATTATAATATATATTGATATATAAATTGTACACCTGGCACTTGTCCACAGAGGATTAGTTTCATGGCTACCTTTGTGTATCAAAATCTGAAGATACAAATATCACTTATGAAAAGTGTGTAATATGTGTATATGACTTACATCCATAGCCTAGCATGCTTTAAAACTATGTGTACACTGTTTGAGAAGTAAATACAGTGTATTGCTTAAGAACTAATCTGAATTAAAGTTCATATGATTTCAGAAATGACAGTACTAATTTAACAGATTGTGATCCATGACTGGGAAAGTCTTTGCATGCAGATGGGAGTAGTCTAGAGAAAAGGTTGAATAAATTTACACTGGCTTTACTTTTACTGTATTCTATAAAATAACAGAAAAATAAGTTCATAAGCTCCTAATACAGACATTTTTATTAAGACAAAGTGTTAATTAGCCTGATTTGATTACCACACATAGATTACATGTATTGAATTACCACCTCATCCCCTATAAATATATAGATAAATGTTAAGGAAAATGAACAAAAGAACAAATTGCAAAGTATAACATAAAATGTCTATCACTGAATATGTGATTAAAAGAAGCAAACTGTTTTTAGATGGTGCTTAGGAAAAAAATACATAGCAATCACTTTCATCTCTATCACAGAAACTGTGTGATGTTAGGTGATTTCAACACCTCTGTAGTGTGTTTTTCACAACCCAAAATGCTACACTGTTAATAATACACATACCAAAAAGTTGTGATTATTAAATGCTATTTTAAAGACTTGGTACTAGGTAAAAATCATGAGAATTATGCTTCATAATTAATGGTAATGAATAAATAGTAATGCAAAGAGCCATGAGACTTTACAATACTGCATTAAGAGATAATTTATATTATGAATAAATTTTTGTGAATAATATATTGCAAAATTAAATTTTTCTTCAAGTAAATCATAGTTTCAAATGCAAAGTAGGTTAAAATCCAAACCTGAAAATGAAAATCATATGTCTTTCTGATACAGAACTGTGTAAAAATCATGAAGAAGTTTTTGAAGCATAAAAGTAATAAGGAGAGAGGCTTTACAGGAAATTAAACTTTGAAAACCATATTAATTAAACAGCATTGTAATGGACTCAATTTGTTAGCATTATAGTAAAGTCTCATTTGGACCAGTGGATAAATAATTATCCACTATTGCATTTGAAAAAATAAATTAAATATTTGAATACATATTAAGTTATATTTTGCATTTGATAACAGTTTCCAGATGTATGAACTCTTAATTGCTTAAAATCATAATGCTTATTAAATACTATGCATTTATTAAAATTATATGGTAGGAAAAGTAGTGATTCATTATAGCAGTTATTTTCCAATTAATTCCAATACCTACCAATGAGTAAATGTAGAAAGAACTCAACATAAAATATACAATTTAGGAAAAAACATAATATAATTGTATGTTTAATAAAACAAATTTAAAATGTAAATGTAACCTATTAGAGGAAAAGCATAATAACCTGCTTAAACAGTGGTTAATATACATTTAAAAGCACTAGAATATAATTTCCCTAATAAAATTATAAGGGAGATAGTAAGAATTACATTAATATTCAGTGTTCTTTTAGTATTTCAATAATTAAACATCTATGTATGTCTGTAGTAACGCTTATTTAATTCCATAATAAACATCTATTATTTACATAGTCCTAAAGAAAGCTAAAGGTATAGTTTTAAATTGAAAATAAACAATCAACTGCTAATTAAATACCTATTTTACTAATAAGATGAAGTCTAAAGCCATCACTATATAGTGCACTTGAATTCTTATTTCTAGCAGTTCCTAGTTATAAATGATCATATACAATTTTAAAATAATATTTTATGTCTATTAAAGGCAAGACCCATCATCAGGATAGATACACCACCTAAAGGTAATGAAAAGAATAAGGAAAAATGAATAAGGAGAGGAGGAAGCAAGATTTCTATAAATCTAAGTATGGCCATGTGGCTTATGGCTTTACCTATCCTATACCTGTCCTCTATCATGTGTTGATTCCTGGTGTCTCTGTCTTACTCTACCCTTTTTGCCCCAGCATTTTCAGTTTGGCTTTCCTATCTAGCCTTATTTTGCCTTGCTACAGGCCAATCAACTATTTTAAAGTAATGAGAGTAATACATATTCACAATGTAGAGAAATATTATCCCACAGAACAAAGTAGAAAAGCCCTAGATGTATTTTTCTGTATTTTATAAGATGTTGGAAAGCTATGAAAATGGCCCTTTTAATTTTGTTGTATGTAATATTCTCATTGGTTAATGAAAAAGCTGATTGGCCTGTAGCAAGACAGAATAAAGCTAGGTGGGAAAGCCAACTGAAAATCCTGGGGGTGAAAAAGAGTAGAGTGAGAGAGAGATGCCAGCAAGCCACCCAGGAAGCAAAACATACTAGAGGACAGGTGAAGACATGAGCCACATGACAATACTTAGATTTATAGAAATTGGTTAATTTAAAAGTAAGAGTTAGTTAGTAATAGCCTGAGTTATTGCCTGAGCATTAGCAATTAATATAAGATCTGTGTTTTTATTTAGGAACAGGTGCTCAGGACAAGAAAACTCAATTTACAACTGTGTGACCAAATATTTCACTGTGTTCTATAGCAAGAGCAAATTTTGCCCTTCAGCCAGTCTTTTATAATTCAAGTGCTGTGTAAGCATAGTATGTATATTCATTTTTTAATAAAGCAATGTTTTCATACTCTCACTTGGATGCACACAGTCTTTGAAATTGATATGAATTGGGTATATTATTACTTGTCTTATTATGATAATATATTAGTGCCTATGCTGATATGTGTTGTATTCTATTCTTCACATTCTCTTGGTTCTGTAAGAGGTAAGAATGAAACTCATTTCACTACAACTTAGCCATGCTGGGTCAAAATTTTGGAGCCTTACACCAGACTAGTTTATTTTAGACCTACTTGAATATATTACAATTTTGGAAAAATTTCTTGGTAACAATTATCCCAATCCCTTGTGCAAAATATAGCTTAAAATGTGACTATACTGAAATTCTTTTGCAAACTACATGTGATACACATCCTATATCATGAAGATGGATTCTAAAACTTAATGGCCTAAGATCTGACTGAGATAGCTTAGAGGTCACAGGTCATAAAGTACATGTAAAGTAAGTGACATCTCCCCTAAGGATGGAGTCTATTGATTGTTAAACAAACCTAAAAATACAGGTCTACAGAGGGAGAGTATGGGGCAAACATTCTGGGGGATTTGGCTGAAGGCTGCCCCTACAATTAACAAAGAACACCAGATTACTAAAAGTAACCACTGCCAGGCTTCTGGTGGAAAACCAATTTGTTTCTTCGATTGAGGAGAAAACCCTGTGGAATTAGTATTCCTGATTTCTTCTGTACTTATCTTAGCCAACTCATGCTCTCTACACCTAGTGACATGTTGCTATACTCACAGGGAAAAGCATCATACATCCATCACCAGAGAACTTCCTACTTTGTAGGTGGAAATCAACAAAAAGTGCTACAGTAGGATAATGTGAATAGAGTGAGATAGAGTGAGAGATTTTGGAGCATTCATGCCTAAATGGATGTCTTCACCAAACCCCTCTCAGTGTTTATGTGGAACAATAGGAGGAAAAATTGTAAGAACCAAAGAGGGAGGATGACTTCACGGAAACAGTGAAGTCTATTGGAGACTCCAAAAATGCAGAGGCACTTCATCAGCAAAAGGAATAGCCATCTTACTGATTCAAACTTAATGTCACCTAGAAATGTGAACTGGTGGTTATCCAAATAAGTAGGCATCCTTACCTGGCCATTTTGACTAAACAATTAACTATTAAAGTAATTTCACTATGTTGGACATAGTGAACGTTGGATCTTTGTTCACTGTGACAAGCAAACAAACCTACTAAAAAATTCCCTCTCAAACATTTGATTTTAAAGTTATTCTTACTACTGAATTCATATATTCTAGATTTCTCAGGAGAAAACACAATATTAAAGGGATAGTGATGCCCCATCTTTACTGAAGATACTGTGCACAGTAGTTAAAATGTGACATCAAGCTAATCATTTATCAGCAGGCATAAATATCTAATATTCACATATACACACTTATATTCATAAATGCATGCATGCATGCATACATAACAACCTTGGGTGAGGGAGAATGATTTTTTTTAGGAAAATAAACATGGCGAGAAAGAAAGAAACTGTATGTTCTTACTTATATGTGAAGTGCCCAAAAATTCCATCTGAGAGAATAGTAAAGTAGAATGGAGCCTACCAGTAGTCAAGGCCATTACAAGTGTAATAGAAAGATACTGATTAAAGAACATGAGTTTATTTAGAGAGAATGAATTCATGCGATTGCTTTCCTGGAATGGAGCCTATAACAAATGGCAGAAAATTTATAGTATTCTTCATAAATATTGTGAGATATGAAATATTCTCACCTAAAATATGAATGTTGTGGGGCTCTACGTAACTTATTTGGATGGATTCAGCTATGCAACAACATTTACCTATACCACAATGGATTTAGCTCTGCAATGCATTATGACCACTATGACGTTTCAGTGATTTGTCTAACAATTTAAAGTGATAATAAGAAAATTTCATATGAGACTCAGGTGCACCAGTGCATTTGCACAGTGACTCTAGGAAATAAGCTGTAGGAAAAACACTGAGACAGAGAACTGGGATAAGTCAGTGAAAGATTCTAACTGAGCTGGGCACTGTTGCAGTCACAATTACCTCAAACTTTTCTGGCATGTACTGAAATATTATGAAAATAAACTCATTATTTTTGCACAGAGGCAAGAATGTTAGGTATTCACCCACAAGCCGCTGTACTTCATTAGTTTACTATTCTTTCTGTATCATTAACTAGCAGTTTCAAAGTTCTTTGGAAGAGGAGCAAATTCTTTCACGAGCAAACCACTTCAGACACTAGATGAAGAGCGATATAGCTACAACACCCTACATGCACACAACATGTGAGATGGAAACAGATAACTATAACACAATACATGCATGTAATGTTTGAGATGAGGGAGCAGATAACTAGAAGGTAGTACCCAAATGTAACCCGTGAAATGGAAGAGGATATAACTAGAACAATATAGCCAAATGTAATGTGTGATGGAAAAGCAGCTAACTATAACAAATTACCTGCATATAACCTGTGAGATAAAGAAGCAGGTAACTAGAACACAGTACTCAAATGTAACATTTGAAGTGAAGAAGCAGGTAACTAAAGCACAATACCTGAATGTAAGAAGTGAAATGAACAAGATGATAAAGTGTCAGCATATACGCAAGATCTCCAACAGAATTGTCCCTTGAATTTGTTCATTCACAAATAAATATTTAATTTCTGGAATATTGTAAAAATACAAAACTTAAAATGTCTTCCCTTTATACAAACTTCATAGTTATCTACCTCTTGAGTCAATTCAGCAATTTTCTTCAGTTTAGTATTTTTGAAATGTAAGTATTGAGAACCATATATTACAGCAGATTGCAGATTGCAATTCTAGTGAGAAGGTACACATACAGAAGCTTACAGGAAGAAATTTCTGTAAAGCATGATGAATAGTTGAACAATGGTAATCTCTTGCAGGATAAATTTCACATTTGTTTTTCTTATATTTTCATGCTATTTCCTCAGGAACTCCAAGAAGCATGGGGCTTCAGCATGTATGTCACAGGTGTGCATAGCAATAGAACATATATTTTTCATGAGCTCATTTATTTATGTATATGTTTGTTTGTTTATTGTGATGTTCAAAATGCATCAACCATTTTCTGGCACATAAAAATTAAGCAATGTTTTCATGCTTTCCCATTTTAATTTAGAATTGTAAGCTGTGATCTGTTCATAGCCCAATCTTGTATGCTCTATTACCACTGGCTTTTCTGAAGCTTCTTTTTAGAGAGAGATGGTACTAGAATAACTAAAAATATCACATCAATCAAATCCTCTGTCTAAATGTCATATATCTACTTAGATCTCACTATATATGTATTGGCAGTTTTTTTCATAACAAGGTTGAAAATGCTTCTGGTATTCATCAATTTTTACTCCAAAATATTGGTAGAGAATGTGGGAAAGAAAGGTTACAACTAGAGGTGATATTGGTTTCATAGGTGATAATGAATTGTTTTGGCATTCAGAATGTGAAAAAGGAAGCAGATTTTCACTTCTGAACTGGGGTAGTATTCAATGTGCTCACAGAGCTAGCTTTTATTACAAGGACCCTACACAGGTTGGAAGCAGTAAGGGTATTTCTACAAAAGGTAGGCAGGAAAAAAATTGGAGTACTAAAATGATTTGCAAAGATATAATGTCAATAATCATAAGACAGAATCATGTCTGGAGGAAATACGTAATTGTTATAATGTAGGTAACTTCCACATGAAAGCAATGTGCCATTGATATTCACATGCTGACAACATGGTGCATCACTGTCTGGCCCCTGTGCAAATATCTGTAGCTAGCCACTAGCGTAACCTAGTTTAACAAAGACATACTGTTTCTCTTTGAGGGTAACCCTATATTACTTTTCAACTCCCCATGTCACATGCACCAGTGCTTAGAAATAGATGTAGAGAAATAAAACATCACGATAATAACTAAAATAGTTTGGGTTTTGTAAATTGTGTGTAGGTAATTGGTTTGTTTGAAGGTGCAAAAACCAATAATGTAAAATCTTTTGTTTTGAGTTCTATAAAGGCAAAATTGTATGCCTATATTCCATGAAAAATAATAGCACTTCTAAATTAAAATTTAGATAAAGAGAAATCAATTTTGAAAGAAGGATTCAAGAACTACAGACACTAGCATGCTATCCATTTTTGATATCTTAATAATGTTCTCAAAAGTCAAGTTTTAAATTAATTTGTTTAATATGCTAATGAATTTCAGTATGTTATAATATATTGAATAGCTACCATATTTTGTGATGTTTATAGTTTTGCATAATGAAGATTATTTACCTAAATATAGTAATTTTTTGCAAAAGCAAAAGCAGTTTCAGACTTGTGACATCTTGGGAAGCATAGATTAAGAGGTGTGTCCCTTTTTGTTTAAAATAGTACCATCATTTCCAGTATGCATCAGTTTACCTAATATTATCATTGGAAAGGGAGAAGTGTCTCATTCATATGAGATAAATTCTGCAAACATAATTTTATTCAATATTGATAATAGAAATGGACTAACACACTTTTTTTGCTTTTAAAATCACCTCTGAAATGTAAACTGACAAATTATTTTATTTTTCTTATGAAGAATGGAAGTCGATAGCATGAGTGCTTTCAACATTTCTTTTTTTTATGTTGAATTAGAAACAAGATTGTTTTACATGACAATCCCAGTTCCCTCTTCCTCCCCTCCTCATCTACCACTCCCCCAACTAAAACCCTACCTATCACATACCCTTTCTACTCCACAGGGAGGGTGAGGCCCCGTGTGTCTTGGCTCATGTAGTATCCCTCTATGTGGAATGGGCTCCCAAAGTCTACACCTATGCTAGGAATGAGTACTGATCTACTACAGGAAGCCCCATGGATTTTCAAGGTCTTCTCACTGACACCCACATTCTTGGGATCTGGATCAGTCCGGTACTGTTTTCGCAGATATCACCCTGAGGACTAAGAGCTCCCCGTTGTTCAGGTCAGCTGATTCTATGGGTTTCACCAGCCCAGTCTGGTCCCCTTTGCTCATCAGTCCTCCTTCTCTGCAATTGGATTTCAGTTCAGTTCAGTGTTTAGCTGTGGGTGTCTGCTTCTACTTCCAACAGCTGCTGCATGATGGCATGTAAGTCAGTCATCTATCTCATTATCAGTGAAGGGCATTTAAGGTAGCTCTCCTCTGTTGCTTAGATTGTTAGTTGGTGTCATCTTTGTAGATCTCCAGACACTTCCCTAGTTCCTGGTTTCTCTTTAAACCTAATTTCTTTTTCTAGTACTTTATGTGGTTACTAGTAAATGCCCAAGAATGCCATGTCATAGCATGTGTCCACATCTGGTACCCTTTGCCAGCTGTGTAATGGTATTCTATATGTTTTTTAATTGCCATTCATAGCAGATTATACACTATCCCATGCTCCTATGAGAAGTGCTGAGGTTATTTCAGCTCACTGAATGTTCTTTCTCCTTACAAGTTATTCTTGTGGGTGATGAACACTTTTCACACTTAAAATCTTGCTGTCTCTTAGGAGACATTTCTCCTTACTGTGACAGTTGGAACCTTTTTTCTCAATGTACCATATGGTTGTCACTACATTTTTTAAGAATTTCTTCACACATGATTAATAATCTGGTAGTGTTATGATTAGTAAAACATTACATTCTGTTATGCAACTTTAATTATTGACCTTTAGACAACATTCATGAGAAATCCCTTTATCACTTTATGCTTTAAAATTAAAAGCTTTTGAGTAGAAATACATATTTTACCTGTTTCTGAGAGTGAATACACTACTTTAAAGGTAATTTAATTTCAATTCCCAAGACAAGAATTAATTTTTATGTAAAAAATATGTTTCAAATACAGAAAAAGAAAGGAATAGACCCTTGTTTTCAATAATTCTTAACTTTCACTTACTTCAGTCATGGTTGTAGAAAATTACACACATATATTTACATGAGTATATGTAATATACATATATAGTAAAATTATGCTATCTCTATATTTTTATATATGTTATAAATGTTATTCACATGTTGATCTCATATCCTCCTGTAACTGATACTTTAATAAGTTATCAAAATTATTTTGGGATCATAGTAAGTGTACTCTTCTAATCTTTATATATAGACAAATACACACAAATATGGATTTAACACTGTTTGTTTGGAAGCATCCTATATTTTGTAGTATAAAATTTCATTTTATTAATTTTTATAGTGAATATGGTGAACTTACAATTAAATACCTGGGTTCGGTTTCCAATACCCACATGGTATTTTATAACTCTCTTTAATTCTGGTTCAATGGAATTTCATCCCCTATTTTGCCTCCGTGTATACTAAGTGAATACTACATAGTGCACTTACATACATTCATGCAAATAACTCATGCAAATAAAATAAACAAACCAAAATAAAGAAGAAAACACAGTATGTTAGGTGGGTTTATAAAATAATTGACTGTAAATAACAGTTTAACATAAGATGTAAACTTATTTCACTGACTTTATAATTTATTCTTATCTGGGAGTTTATTGCCTTTCGTAATAGATAGAAATGAAAAAAATATGGTAAAGGGAATAAATTAGCTGACTTTCTTAATTGCCTCATGTTGATTTTAAGTGAATGGTTCAATTGCCATCCTTATTAGAGCAGATTCTAACTAATGACACACTGGTTGCATGTTTTAGCAGACTGACTCTAAAATAAACACAGTAAAACATCTGATCATTATTTGTTACCCTGCTCTGCTTCGTGCCTCTCTAAAACAAAGATTCCAACATGGGAACTGTGGAAGGGTATCTTGGATGATTGAGGGTGATCAGGGCCTATAAGGAAATAGATTACCGCAAACTATCATCAATCTTTCTGACGTACCCAGCCTTACAAGCCTGCAGGATTCAGCAGAACACATTAACAGGGCAACTCTGTTGTACTCTTACTTCTCAGCAAATTTCCCTTGATGCTCAGTGAAACCTATACCTGTTTATACTATTTGTATGTAAACTGGATTCTTTGAATGTGAAATCATAATTTTACATTTCAAATAACTATTAAAGACATCAAGGTGAGTAAATCGAAGGCCTTATAGCTTAAGGTCACTTACACAATTCTTTTTTTTTTTTTTTAAGATTTATTTATTATGTGCATAGTGCTCTGCCTGCATGTATGTCTGCAGACCAGAAGAGGGCACCAGATTTCACTACAGATGGTTGTGAGCCACCATGTGGTTGCTGGGAATTGAACTCAGGACCTTTGGAAGAGCAGGCAGTGCTCTTAACCTCTGAGCCATCTCTCCAGCCCCAAGAACAACTGTGTCAGAAGTGGGACACTTACACAATTCTTATGTGAACCTACAAACTAGTACATACAAAGTAATGCTTTAGTGATGGCTTGTAATGAACTGCTTTCCTTAAAATTAAGAAGTAGTTTTGAATTTGACATATTTTGAAACTTGCTAAACTACATGATTTATTTAATTTTTCACAATCAGTACTGCAATCACGGGACTGAATCTCTCTAAGTTTTTGTAGAATCTTTCTGTTCTTATTATCATAAAATTTAGAACATGATTTGTCATTCACAGTTTATGTAAAATTGTGGTAGACATATGGGGTTTTACACTTTATATAATAAACAAATGCTCCCAAGACCAAATTATCTTTAATAAATAAATTCATATGCTAGAGAGAGTCTAATTTTTTTTTCTGTTTTCAATGCTAATATTGGCTTCCTTGCTTCTCTATCTAATATTTATTGTTTGTTTTTTAACATTGCCTGTTTTTAAATGTATTCTAACTTTTCTGATTGTGATATGTTGCTGTTGAGTAAGAGAACATATCTTCCATTAATTGATAGCTATGCCCTTTCTCAAAGAATATGTTAAACTTTGGGGTATGGTTTTGGTTTACTTGTAGGATTTAATAGAATAGCCATTGCATGTTGTCCTGAGTCATAACAAGGTGTACTGATATGAGACTATAGAAAAATCCTTCAAATGTAAGAAACTGAATATAGTCAATATGTATTACATATTAAAAACAATTAAGAAACTTATCATGTTCAAAATTTAAATAAAATAGTCCCTGAAAATAACAATAATTTTAATTGGATACAGCAATGAATTATTTTAAATGTTTTATTATCTGAATACTTCATTAACAAATATAAAAGTGAGTAGGAAACAGGCCAGGCATTGGTGGTAAACACCTTTTATCTCAGCACTCAGGAGGCAGAGGCAGGCAGATCTTTGTGAGTTCCAAACCAGCCTGGTCTAGAAAATGAGTTCCAGGACAGGCTCTAAAACAATATAGAGAAACCCTGTCTCAAAAACAAAACAAAAAAAAGTGAGTAGGAAAATTGAAATTCATAAGTAAAGATAATTATGTAATCATGAAAAATGAATAGGGTCTTCACAAGAAAATATTAGATAAATAATATTTAAAATTAATAACAGTTAATACTGTCATCCAAGCGCTACAGTTTTTATAGTACTTTGTTCCATGCTAAAGGATCACACAATGAATCCACTTAAGAATTTTGTAAGTTTGTCTGTATCAAAAGCTATATAATGTGCTTATTTTATAAAATGACTATAAAACTTCCATTAAACCAAATAAACTCTAGTATTATTTTGTTTTCTGTTCCTTTCTAAGGCAGTTATATTCAGAATTTCATTGTCAAGAACAATGGCAAATTTTCCCTATATTTTCCTCCAATAGTTTTAGGGGTTTAAAATTATAACTAAACCTTCACTCTCCTTAAAGTAATATTTCCATATCATGTAGAATTGATTTAAAATTATTTTAGTCTATAAGTTGATAATCAGTGCCTTCAAAATGATTATTTGAAAAAAATCATTTCATTAGAGTGTGTTTTTGAAGCTTTTGTTTTAAATGAGTTTACTGTGGATGCATAGACATCTGTGTTTCCTTTTTGAAATTTATTTCCTCTGGTCATGTTTCTAAATATACCCTTTATAATTTTTTTGATTTTTAGATTGTAAGATGTTATAGTCTTTTGTTATATGTATTTGATCCAAATTATTTGAATTATTTACTTTTATGTTGCTTCCATAAATGTATTGTAGCCCCAAACAAACACACACAGACTTATTTTAAATATAAATTGTTTGGCTAATGGCTTAGGATTCTTACTGGCTAGCTCTCTCTTAATTATTAACCCATTTCTATTAAACTATGTATTGCCACAAGGCTATGGCTTACCTGTAATCTATCATGTTACTTTTTTGGCAGCATGGCATTTCCTAGCCTCTTCTCTATCTGAGTCCTCACCACAGAATTCGCCTAGTCTAGTAGCCCAACATATATTCCTCCCTCTATAGGCAAAACAGTGTTTTATTCATCAACCAATTAAAGAAACATATTTACTACATCCCCCCATCATCTTCTTTTTCTGTCTAAATATAAAGGAAGGTTTTAACTTTAACATAGCAATATTACATATAACAAAAGAATTATCAAGTAAGAAATATGGCTAATAATATTTATTCCATTAACATTTGGCAAAATTTAAAGAAAGTATTATATCATCTATCCAAGCTTTGTGAGTCTAAAGTTTTCTATATAAGTTATATTTTACCATAGCTAAGGAAAAACCATAACCATAACTATCTGTCTTCAAGTCCATCAAAGACCCCAGGAGGATAATAGATAAACTCTAAAATTGACAGATATATCTCACTGCTTCAACAGTTGCCCAAAGTTCTTTTGTAGTGTTGGAGCGTCTATCTTCAACCAATAGGCCAAGTATGTCTGGCAGACTTTTCAGTAAAGCAGGAAATTTTAAATTGTGTGTATTGGCAGTTTTTCAGTCATTTTTCTCTGTGTCTAGGAGAATGTCTGGCAGGCTTTTCCATGAAGCAGGAACCCTGAATTACTGTCCCACTTATTTTGGAAAATCCAGCAGCCACTTTCCCATGAATCCCTCATGTCCAGTTTTTTCTTAGATATTTGTTTATTATTTGTAATTTTTAATTTTTTTATTAGTTCAAATTAGGAAGAAACTTGTTTCACGTGTCAATCCCTTCTCCCTCTCCCTTTCCTCACCCCATCCCTCCTCAGCCACCCCCAAATTACCCCCCACCACATCCACCCTCTACTCCCCAGTCAGAGTATGGGCATCAAGGGGGCTCCACAAAGTCCACCACATCATCCTGGTCTGACAATCCAGGCAATGGTGGAGAGGATAGCCTAAACACCCTAAAATGAGATTGATGACTACTTTTTATGCCATCCTAGAGCCTTCATCCAGTGGCTGATGGAAGCAGATACAGACATCCACAGATATACACTGAACTGAACTCTGGCACTTAGTTGAAGAGAGGGAGAAATGAAAATGGAAGGGGTCGGTACCAGATTGAAGAAACCCACAGAAATAGCTGCCCTGAATTAGGGGGAGCACATCGCCCCCAGATGCTGTCTGGGAGGCCAGTACATCCTTGAACATGGATGTCAATGTGGAGGCCTCTGCACTCCAGGGGGGCCCTGGTAGTGGATTAGTATTTTTCCCTGGTGTAAGAAGGGACTTTAAGAGCCCATCCCATGTGAAGGGATGCACTCTTGGCCTGGACACATGGGGAAGGGCTCAGGCCCAGCCCAGGATGATGTCATGTCCAGTTAATAGAGCACACAATCAAACAATCCAGATAAGGGCAGTATCTTGTCCAAATGGCTAGTCTTGCCATGGTGAAGGCAAAGTCCATAAAGAATTTCTTCAATGCCCATCTTCCTCTCTGACATAATTGGTACTGCCAGGAACAGTTGTGTCTCATACTCATGAGAAATACTAATAAATTATTTTAAATGTCATACTCTATGGGTCTTTGAAGGTTTGAAGACTATCCATCTCAAATATATTTCTATATATCTAGAAAACCTAATTAACAGAACTATAATTTTTGACTATTATAGGTTACTGTAATCTGTATTTAATTATATATTGCATTTTAAAATACTGTATAAATGCAATATATAAACAAAAATACAAATATACTTATAACAAAATTTGTATAAATAAACCAGAATCCATACCAATACAATGTATTCACTTCTATACCAAATCTCCCCCTCTTTAAGAAAGAAATTGACTATGATCATTAACCATTTATTATCAAACTCATTTAAATTAAAGCAAACATATATAAACAATATTTTGAATTTGGGGTATCATTCTCCCCAAACTGCTTCTTGTTATTTGGAGGTGATATTAATACAATAGGGATCCTGAGAAAACCAAGAAACCTGGAGAAATACTGGCTATAGCAGTCTTGAGACTGCATAATCTCAGCAGTTTTGGATGTTAGATCACCCGGTTCACTGCTTCAGGGGAACTTACTTGATCAAACCATATCAGTCTGGAAGGAATCTACAGCTTTTCATCTTCCCTGGAAACAAAAACAGAACCTCCTTTCCAAAGTAGCATGTCCTTAGACTTGAATATTAAAGTCAAGGCATTTTTATATTATAAGTTGAATTAATCTAACAGCATTTATAATCAGATGTCTTTTAGCCACTTTTATTCCTTCCTTATCAATCAAACAATTCAAAGACAAATAAATAAGTTATGGCATCCAGGTTCTCTATTCTCCATCTTTATGTGGCTTTTTTCTATTTTTTAATTTAAGTTAGAAACAAGCTTGTTTTATATGTCAGTCCCAGTTCTCTCCCTTTCCCCTCCTCACCTGCCTCCCACTAACCCCTATCCTATCGCCTTCTGCTCCCCAGGGAGGGTGAGGGCTTACATGGGGCATCTTCAAAGTCTGTTATATATCATTTGGAGCAGGGCCTAGGCCCTCCCCCATGTATCTAGGCTGAGAGAGTATCTCTCTATGTGGAATTGGCTCCCAAAGTCTATATGTATGCTATGGATAAATACTGATGTATGGGGCCTATTACCAGAGGTCCCATAGATTGTTAAGGCCTCTTCACTGACTCCATGTTCAGGGGGTTTGGGTCAGTCCTATGCTGGTTTCCCAGCTATCAATATGGGGTCCATGAACTCCCCATTGTTCAGGTGAGCTGTTTCTGTGAGTTTCACCAGCTTGGTCTTTTTAAATAGTTCATTTTCTTTCCTTTTATTTTTTCATTTTTTTTAGGATAGTGTTTCTTTGTGTATTTTTGCCTGTCCTTGAATTCAGTCTGTAGAACATGCTGGCCTGGAAATCACAGAAATCTCACTGCCTCTGCCTCCTACATGCTGGAATTAAAGGCATGTGCCAGCACACCCAGCTGCTCTATTTCTTTTTTAACCACTTTATCCTTTTTCTTTTCTCTCCCAAGCCTATAGATATTTTAAAGCACACTATTAAACTTTAGAGCAGCCAGCCAGGTTTCTGCGTCTGCTTCAGTCTTTCCTGTATATCTCTATCTTTTTCTGACCACAGGAGTCTTATTGCCACAAATCTGTGTAGTCTCTAGGTAAATGCCACCACCAAGAAACATGATGCTGGCTGCTCATAAACACCATCTAATTGTTTGCTAGCAGGGTCTCTTAAAAGAGCCTTCAGGTTTTTACTTCCAATGCTGAGTCAGGAAGCCTCTCTTAAAGGAACAGCAAACAGAGCCTACCTGAGAAAATGCTGCCACCAAGAAGCAGTGGTTGTCTCTGTTCTTTTGTGTTTAGAATCCCTTTTTAAGTTTTTGTCAGGTTTTATGTGGAAATTCTCATTCCATGTGTGGTAGCTATTTTGTAGACACAGTTTCTGTGGCACCTGGCCCCAACACCTTACAGCTCAAAATACACAGAGACTTCTGTTAATTAGAAACTGTTTGGCTGATGGATTAGGCTTTTATTAGCTAGCTCTCTCTTAATTATTAACTCATTTCTATTAATCTAAGTATTTCCACATGGTCTTATCTTACCAGAGAATCTTGCTCCCTCATCAGCTATATGGCATCATCTCTGGCCACTTCTCTCTGCATCTTTTCCCCAGATTTCTCCTTATTGCATAGCCTGGCCTATGCTTCCTGCCTGGTTACTGTCCAATCAGTGTTTTATTCATCAACCAATAAGAGAAACATAAATAGAAGGACACCCCTCATCAAATTATTATCCTAAAAAGCATTTAGAGAACAAGGGGCTCATTTAGCCCTAGGTTCCAGAAACAGAATTCATCAACTTGCAGAAAGCATGACGACAACAGGCAGGGAAAGAATGGTGGCAGGAGCTGGAATTTGGGTGATCACATTTCATCCATAATACAGGGAACAGAGAGATTAGAGAAAGTGAAACAAGGCAAGAAGTCATCAAATCTGACCTCAAATGATGTGCTTCTCCAAGAAAACTTCCACCTTCCAATGGTTCTATAAAACCTTACCAAATAGTGCCACCAACTGTCAAACACATGTGCAAATATAAAAGCCTGTGGGGGATATTATTTATCTAAACCATGACAGTAGTATTGTGGAAGATGAGTTTACTATAGAGGATCATTATTTTGTCTTCATTTGTTTGATTTGTTTTGCTTTTGTTCTTTTCTGCTGTATTGTGTATATATGAGAATAAATTATGCTTGTAATGCATAGATTTTGATGACTAAAGATCTATATCAAATCTGGGATTCAAATTGATATTTGCTGTTTCTACAAGTTGCTTTGGTCAGTTGAAGTCTTGTATGTCCCTATACAAACTGGAAGGATATTTTTCTTTGTTTTTCTGAGGAAAAAAATGTTGGATGGGCCTGGAAAGGTGGCTTAATGATTAAGAGCACTTGTCCCTCTTCAAAAAGATACTTTTTAGTTCTGCGTAACAAAATGATAGCTCACAGCGATCCATAATTTTAGTTACAGAGGACCTGATGCCTCTTTCTCACCCCAAAACAACCAGAAAATCAATATACACAACTAGACACTTCTTGATACCAAATGTAATTACCAGTGGCAGGAATGGGTTACATGCAATTGAAATGTTGACCAAAGATGACCCATTGAATTCCCCCAAAATTTAGGATATTGCCAAGGCTTTTTCAGTGATGGTAAGGCCCTATTATTGAAGATGACTCTCGTATAACTCATTGAAAATGAAGAGCCTCTGTTTCTACCTACATAGAACCTACACCCATACTAATTAAGGTAGTGGCATCTTGCCTTGACAGTGAACTTGTAGTGGTGGTCACACCCTTTGGGCATGATTTCAGGTGCAGACATTACCCATTATAAGGTAGAGCAGGGGCTGACTCATGCTCTCTTGGGTGGCAGAGAGCATCAGAAGGGCAGAGACTGCATCGTCTCCAGCAGGAGTACTGCTACAGTTATTGACTCCTATCTGTGTAAGCACTTCCCTAGTAAATACCTACTTATCATTTATCTTGTTTAAGGTGGACTCAGTTAACCTAATGAACATGGTACTGGAAGTTACCCTGCATGATACCAACAGAGAAAAAAAATATCATCCCAGATCCAAATGCTTTAATCTATAATGTTGACTTCATTGGAAGATACTCAGTTTAATAGTAGCAAAAAAGTTGGGGGAGTAACCAAACAGAATCTGATTTGATATAAATTGCATATATTGTAGTTATTGTACATTATCAGTGAAGATATAATGGGAGTTGTTGTGTTATTATTTCATAATTCTTTGTTTTGTTTTTTCTTTTATTACATTTGTAGGTTGTTTAATTATGAAACTTTTTTGATTTTGGTTTTATGGCATCTTTGTGTGTTCAATTGTGTATATCTCTCTGTGTCTGTACACGCTTCTTAGACTGTTGCATTGGCTCTATATTTTCGTAATATGTTTTGTCATATTTTAGTGAATTTTTTATTTTCTATTATTATTTCTTAGATGACTCTGTTTTCTAATGAGATAGAGAAAGAGCAGGCATCTATTTGCATGGGTAGAGAGATGAGTAGGGTCTGGTAGGAGTTCACTGAGGGGAAACTGATCAGAATATATTGTTTTAAAAATCTATTTTCAATTAAAAATTATTTGATGAGATTATTCTTTTCTTTTAGTTTCTTTTTATTCTTTTGTTAATTTTTCCTGATATTAAAAGACTCCCATTGTAGGTGATTTAAAGAGCATGGCTCCAAATCAAATATTTTGCTGCTGAGATAAACATCTTTTCTTTTACTGCAGAAAAAATTGGTGTTTCTTTTCCATTTTTAAATACTGCTGCATCATAAGTAGTTTATCTCCAGCACATATCTGAAAGCAATTTTATGCTTCCTAGCTGTGCTCAAGGCCTGACTCCAGCTTCTCTAGGAACACTGCTGTGATGATTTAGATTATACTTGTATTAAACTAAGAGGTATACTGTGGAATGAATTTTAATATTCTTTACTATTTTAGACAGACAGCATGGTATGTATTTTTTTCTCTAAAAAATAAAAAAGAAGACACAGGCTATAGAAATGTTTCATTGGGTAAGAGTACATACTATTCATGTATGAGGACATAAGTCTGAAGCCAAGAACTATCATAAAGCTAGGTACAGTGACATGATGGAAAAACCTGTAATCCTAGCATGGTAGGGGACACAGTAAATTTCTTAAAATCCATAGGCCAGCTAACCTGGCTTACAAAGGGGACATATCATCCTGCTTCAGAAAGGCATAGTCTATTTTTTTGGTGTTCTGTGGAACTTCAATGATAGTTATTAGGATGTTTATAAAATCACTGATGTAATCATATTACAAGAAAGTATTTTTATCTCCTTTTGAAGCATTATTTGTCTCCAGTAAGAATATGTGACAAAACTGTGGATATCAGTTTGGTAAAGTGTATTATTTCTCCACTCATGTAAAACTGAAATTAAATATGCAGTCTGGAAAGTGTATAAACATATATTTTAACTTAGTGATACTATTTTGCCTGCTTTTTGAGGGGTGGGATGTTTAAGATCTGAATAATTTGCATAACTTCCACTATAATATTAGTCCTGTACTACATTAGCAATAGGATATATTTGTAAAGGACAATATTATAATATCAAGTATAGACATGGATAAATTAACTATGAAATTGCCACAGTGATAACAGTTTTTTCATTATGCTTTGAAGAACACAGTGAATCCTCCACTTTGATTAATTTCTCTCCCCTCCAAAACTAAAAGAAATATCTTTACACGGTAACTGGACTTGATTTTTATGAATTGTATTTCTTTGAGTTATTGTTATATTATCAGTGAAGACATACCTTTAAGGCTTAAACCCACGAACTTAAAGCACAACATAAAAATACATATTTTGAAATTAGTATTAAACACAATGCTGACAAATTATTATTTTCTTGGGTTTGAAGTCTTAACAAGAAATTTCACTGCCTGATTTTGGTTCCTAGTTTGTTGTCTATATTGTAGCTACAAATGTAAACAAATCACGAATGTCTATTTGTTTGAGACAACTATTCTCAAATGAACTCTTCCAAATTTGTTTAGTATTTGAAGAAAAAAATCAAGAGATCCCTGCCATACTTCTCTTTTGAAGCTTTTCTAATCAATAGAGAATGTCCTTTGTTTCCATGGCTTCAGAATAATTAAAGCTTTTGCTCTAAGCCCACCAAATCCCTTCTCATTATTGATGAGGTTGAATCTGTATTTTACCAATACCAAAAGTAATTAATGTATATGGCAGAAGCATTGTTTAAAATGAGTTGGAAAAAAATCCTGACCTGGACCAGCAGGTCATTCTACAGTGACTGGTTCCTAGAGGACACAGGGATCAGAAAGTAAAGAAAATAGGAAAATGTTTGTTTTGTTTATTTTGATCAAAAACTCAATCATTTGATTTTACTAATAAAGACTCTGTAGCCAGATGCTAAGTCAAAACCTGCTTGCTTAAAGAAGCAGAGAAAACACCCAGCTGACCTTTCTGCTCAGCCCCCTTCTCCTAGTAGGCTGGCTCATGTCATATATCCCTCCTTCTGGCTTCCTGTTCATCTTCTTTGTCCTCCTGACTGCCTCTTACCCTGTATGATTTTTTTCTTAATTATCCTCTGTGCATTTCCCATCAAAGGGTTATTTGCTCCATTTCATGACATATGGTTTACTTTATTTAACCCTCTTTGCAATATTCAAGGAGAAAGCTCTTGCACTAAAAGTGTATGCTAGGGTTGAGCCACACTGCAACCAGAAATAGTTTTTTCCAGTAAATAATGCAATCTCAGGGTTGACAGTGTTGTCAAATATCCTGGAACAAGTTTGAGATAAGAAAGTCTTGTTAGAGCTGTGTCTTGTTCCAAACAACTTTATTAAGAATCACAGCATTTTATATAGAGTTTGCAAGGGAAGATGGGACACAGTCAACAGAAAAGTATTATATCATGCAAGTTAGTCATCAGGAAGCTAGTGAAACAATATGCTCAAGAGGAACATGAGATATCTCAAAAGACATGGACTGAACTGTCAAGTCTTGTGACTAATAGCACTGATAACCTCAGCCATTCCATGTGGGAAATATCAAGTACTCAGGATCAAAAACAGCAGTTTTCCCAAGGCCCCAGCCCCAAGATATTTCTGGTCTTGGCAAGTCTATTTCTTGTTTTATAGAAGGAACTGTGTCTTCTCCATAACTGGGATCTCTGGGAAGCCTTGGATTCTCCTGGCTCCTAACCAAATCCTAAATCAAAAAATATGAACACAAAGGAAGTGATAAGAGTTATTCAACATAAACCAGAGCTTAACAATAAAGATGGCACTTGCCAGTTACTTGCTACTGTTTGAATGAATTGATGCTAGACAATCCCTAATATTGGAGAATAATGAGATTATATATATATATATATATATATATATATATATATATTAATACCTTTTTAAATCACAGAAACAAAAAACATATACATTCATTCAAATCTGGATAGTTACTTATAATTTTATGGCCAGCTGTATGTGAAAACCAGAGTTACAGCTTAAGCTCTTCCGTACTTAAGCCTTTGCTTTAATTTATACCATATTAAGAATGTCTCTTGCACAGGTTCCTATGCTGTTTTATGTATAGGATATACCTTTTGTTACTAGTACAATTATATAAAAGCAATAGTTTAAAGGCAGGATTTACTATGGCTAATTTCTTCATTCAATGATAGCTGTTCTCATTGTTTTTGACCCAGTTGTATTGTTGGTTATCTAGGCAGAAGCATGAACTGGGACACAAGTTCTCCCTTCATGTCTTTCCAGAGAAGGTAATGGGAAAAGGTGAAAGTAAATACATATCTTCAATAGCACATTACAGTGATCAATACACCGAAATATGCCCTATATTGCAAACCTATATGACCTTTCAGTTGGTCGTTCAAATGTTTAGCAGATAAATAAGTCAGTGCATTAAAAATTCTTTTTGCCAGTCTTCATGATGTAATTTTCTCTGGAAAAAGTTTCAAACACACATTGATGGGTACAAAGTGCTATTATAAATATTTGTTAATCCAATTGACACAACAATGAATAGGATCACACTTAACAGAAAATACTATGTACTTATAATGATTTTCTTTATATGACTTGCATATATGTAGACAAAAAATACAGTTTGATTTCTAGTCATTTTCAAAGAATTTATTGTCTTAAGAATAAAGTTACAGAAGCAAAAAATTGCAACATATTTCATAGTGTTATTTATTAACACATCAAAGTATTTGTTAACACATAGTATATTTAGAACCCATCTTGACTCATTTGTGTGTAGAAGATGAGTACATTAGAAACTACTATCATGTTTATTGCCTCGAGTGGTACATAATGCAACAAGGGAGCAAACTAGTTCAAAGTTGTATGTGTATGCATCTGCATTTTTACTAAATCACTATTAAATAATTTATTTAATGATTATTAATGCTAATAATGCTAATATATGCTAAGACATGGCTTCAGTATGACAGTATTTATAGTACTCAAAATTCTCTACACTCATTAAATGATACAGACTTGAAGGATATTTATTCTTTAGGTGTTCTGAAATAGATAGAAGTATGAAAATATTTGAAGTGGTATATAATATTTTAACAAAATAAAAGTGGTAATTAATAAGTGAAATAAGTCAATTTTCTTTATGGCATTAAAGAACTAAAGTTTTCTCCAGTTCATTTTAATGGCACCAGTAATAGCATTGAACTTTTGATGGCCTAAGACAGATATAACAACACAAAGCTAATTAGAGAAAAGAAAGAAAAATGTTATATTATTCTTATAATATAATAAGTTTCAGGGTTAAAAATAAATCATATTTTAATTAACTTTTACAACATTTCTATGCAGGTCTTGTTCAGCTTGGTTTTCAGAGCCATTCATCATCAATATTTTTTTTTAAATATCACAGAACAGAGTTTGATATATTTATGATTATTATAAGATGGAAGTAACGGTAATTACTTTTTCTCTTTTGCAGCCTTTTAATAGTCTTCATGAAAATAAATTAGTACCTTTTTATATGCATGTGATATCATCAAGCCTAGCAATTTAGTGATTACCAGGATATAATTGAAAAGATTCAAATTAAAGCTTGTGTTAGAGATTCATTCCTTTCTCTTAATTCCACCTCTTACCCTTTTCTCATGCTGATATACTGAGTACATTTAAATTTTAATGGAGGCAGAGAGATGTCTCATTGATTAACATCATTGTTTGCATTTTCAGAGGACTCAACTTTGGTTCCTGACACCCACATGACAGTTTATAACCTTCTGTGACTTCAGTTCCAAGAGACCTGTTGCCTTTTCTTGCATGTATTGACACTTCCTGCAAGCCAACAAACATAGACATTAGGCTTCAATGTGGGTCTTTTAACAATGGGAAAACGATTGGTTTAAGGATATAAAATGGCAATTGGACAAGAGGCATGGACTCTGTGATGTCTTGAGGTCTACTGAGAACATGATAAATATGGTTGATAACAATATGCTATATTTTAAAAGTTGTGAGATAGTATACTTTAAGTGTTCTCAAAACAAAATGATGAATATGTGTGATATAACATGTTAATTGGTTTAATTTAGCCATGCCATTGTGAACATACTGTATTGTGTATCATAATTATGCATGACTTTATTTATGAGCTAAATAAATGAATGAAAAAAAAGAAATCAAGTGTGCCATCTTTGGCGATTGAGGTGTACTGAAATAAGGTAGCAAGGCTTTTGTGATTCTGGGGAAGTGAACAGGGTAACTAAACAAACCCTGCCAGAGGAAGGGTTCCTATAAGCTAAAAGAGAGAGGGAAGAGAGAGAGACAGAGAGACAGAGAGACAGAGACAGAGACAGAGACAGACAGACAGAGAGAGAGAGAGAAAACTCTGTGGCTATGAGGGACAAGGATCTCAAATCAATTTCTGCCTGCAGGAGCCTATCGATATAGAGACTTAGGAGGGATTATGGAGGAGAAAGTGCAGACAGCTGTGAACAGAAGTTGATGAAAAAGGTCACAGGCCCAGGAGGGTTTAAGGAATCTGTGGGGCTTAGTAGGCACCTCTTAAGGGAAGGATAGAAAACTTGCAATATATAATTCCAGTAGGGCACAAGGAGAGATAAAAATAGAAGTGTCCCAATAATACAATGCATTTATGTGAATTTAAAAAAGATAGATGTGTTCATGTGGAGAGTGTAGAGATGCCTAGGGATATGGTGATATTTTGTTTGTGCTCTAATGAATCAAGCTTGCCTGAATACCAGAAAGAGGATCTAGCCAGTAGCTAAACATAGATGCCAGGCAGTGGTGGAGTACACCTTTGATCCTAACACATGGGAGTCACATGTCTTTAATTCCAGCACTAGGGACATGGAGAAGTGATATAGCTGTGTAGAGAGAGGTATAGAGGATGGATGAGACCGGAACTCATCCCTTCAGTCTAAGGATTCAGTAGAGATAAGAAATCAATCTAATAGCTGGCTCCTTTCTTCTCTGATATTTCATCATTTACCTTGTTATCTGACTCCAGATTTTTATTATTAAAACAAATTAGATTTACTCTACACCTGGAGGGCATAGCAGACCACAGGAAAAGATGAAAGATGAGTACCCAGGATGCATAGTAGACTCCAGGATCCAGAGAGACACTTATGGATTAGTCAAGCGGAGACAAATAGTTAGAAAGCAGTTGAAGAGGTATACTCTAGAATTTGGAGTCAATTTTGGTAAGTAGCCAAAGCAAGAAGAAACAAATGATTCATACTAGTCCTCGGAAAGACAGCAGCTTGGTTCAGAAGAGGCTGTATCCCTTGGAAGTGAGCTCATTATATTATTCCCATGGTTTCAGCACCAATGAAGGGGAAAAAATGAAGAGAGTACTTCTTCTAGGTATATTATAGATATGTGGGAGAGCATAATGAGTAGGCATCTGGTAATATGCAGAGTGAACTGAGCCATGAAAACAGGTAAGGGGAAAAGAGCGAGACAGAAACTAGGAACTGATAGGCAGGATTGAGCCAGGACACCAAAAAGATCAAGAGACTACATAGTCAAAATGGCTGGCAGGATAATTATGAAATCAGAGAAGCTAGGGGAAAGGGAAGTGAGGGAAAAGAGGTGAAGAGCCTGAGGGTATGAGGTGGCGTGAGAAGTTCTAAGAGGAACAAGAACCCTGTAATGGGTATTTGCAATGCTGAGAGAGACTGGCAGCCAGTGTCCACTTTAATGTTATAAATAGGCACCACAGTTAGCCATTTGTCCTGCCTCAGAGACTTAATATAACCTATACATCTTTCAGCCCTTTTGTTTCTTTAAAAATATCAGGTATTTTATTGTTGCCCATATCTGTTTGAATTTTTCAATGGTATAACAGTCCCAATATGATCAAAGTACATTTGTATGAAACCACTTTTTATGACAAGGAACTGATGCATAGGCAGCCTTTACATCTCTATAAGAGTTGCAAGATACCCACAGAGATTAAAGAAGTTCAAATGTGAAAAGGCATTTACATGCTCAACTGCACTTGAACCCAAAAACACCATACTAATACAAAAACATGTGAAAAAGAAGAGAAGGGAAACAAGTAATTTAAAATGATACAGAAGTTTAAGAATAGTCTTAAGTACATTTTAGCCCTTTGATTCCAAAAGAATTCTGTTGTCTTTTAATATGTAGCTTAAATTTGATGCATTTCATTAGATCTGGATTGCATGGGTTTAATTATTTTGTAAACTGCTTCAATGTTACTGGCATAACTTTTAAGGCAATGCTAAGTCTTTGTCCAAAAAATAAAGCTTTTTATTTAAAAACTGAAGAGGAAAATACTTGAGCAAAAGACATTGTCCTTTTGAAGGATAGTAGTTTACCTTGAATTTTATAGTACTTAGTTTGTTAAGAGGAAGCCACAGTAATTATCTGGTTTCTAGTAATTCATATTTAAAACTCCTTGTTGATATTTCATACCTATTATCTTGTGGAAAAGAGCTGTTTCTACTGAACTGAGGAAATAGACTTTGGGTTTACGGCATAAGAGTTCTTAAACATTTGGTTTTTATTTATTTATTTATTTATTCATTCATTTTTACTAAAAGTCTGCATACTGTCAAGAAAGATATTTCTACTGAACTCTTACAAAATTACGAGATTTTTAAAAAAAGAGTTAAAATTACAGAGGAATTTAGAGAAAATAAAATATTTCACAGATATAATACATAGGATCTCTTTACATCTTCAGATATCTTATTCAATTTCTTTCTTCCAATCTTGAAGTTATCACACAAGTCTTTCATTTGCCTGATTAGAGTTCCTCAAAGACATTTACTATTGTATGAGTCTACTGGAAAATGTGGTATTTCCCTGATTTCTTTCTCAGTCTGTTAGCTATTTGTACATAGGAGAGATGCTGATTTTTGTGAGTTAATTTTTGTCTAGCTACTTAGCTGAAAGTGTTTTTTTCAGCTTCAGGAGCTCCGCAATGGAATTTTTGGGTCAATTATATATACTCTCATATCATCTGTAAACAAAGCATATTTGATTTCTTCCTTTCCAATTTGGATTCCCTTGATCACCTTCAGTTGTCTTATCACATAAGCTATTATTTCAAGTGCAACATTGAATAAGTATTGAGAGAGTAGAGAACCTTGGTTTGCTCCTGATTTTAGTGGAATTGCTTTGAATTCCCCTCAATGTAGATTAAGGGCTATGGGCTTGCAGTGAAATACCTTTAGTGTGTTTATGCAAGTCCCTTGTATCCCTATTCTCTCCAGAAATTTTATCATGAAGGGGTTTTGGGCTTTGATGAAGGACATTTATGCATAATATAAGATGATCATGATGTTTCGATTTTATTTGATTTATAAGGTAGATTACAATTATTAAGTTTCGAATGTTGAACCATCCTTGGATCTCTGGGAATAAACCTACCTGATCATGGTAAATGATCATTTTGATATGTTCTTGGATTCAGTTTGCAAGTATTTTATTGAAAATTTTTGCATGTTCATAAGTATAATTGGTCTACAATCTTTTTCTTTAATGGGTTTTATTTGATTTGGGTATCAGGGTAACTGT
Organism: Cricetulus griseus; assembly: GCF_003668045.3. Taxonomy (NCBI): domain Eukaryota; kingdom Metazoa; phylum Chordata; class Mammalia; order Rodentia; family Cricetidae; genus Cricetulus; species Cricetulus griseus. The sequence goes on along the minus strand of NC_048595.1, from coordinate 307,198,897 downwards.
GTCTTCATAAAATAAGTTTGGCAATGTTCTTTCTGTTTATATTGTAGAATAATTTGAGGAGTGTTAGTATTGGCTCTTCTTTGAAAGTATGGTAGAATTCTGTGCTAAAAATTTGTAATTCTGTTTTGTTTTTGTTTTGTATTTTTCAGGTTGTGGGAGACTTTTAATGACTGTTTCTATTTTACTACGGTTTTTAGGTATGTTTAAATTACTTATCTGGTCTTTATTTAACACTTTATCTGGTAAGTGGTATCTATCAAGAGATTTAATGCAATGCCCATCAAAATTTCAACAAATTTCTTCACAGAGATTTAAAGGAAAATTCTCAGCATCATATGGAAACACAGAAATTTTAGGATAGCTAAAAGTTTCATGAACAATAAAAGAACCACTGGGAATCTCACAATTCCTGATTTCAAGTTACACTGCAAACTTTACTAATAAAAACAGCATGGTATTGGCTTTAAAACAGAATCACTGATCAATAGAATTGAACTGAAGCCTCCAACATGAATCCACACATATACATGACTATAGATATAGAAGCCATAAATGCAAACTGAAAAATAGACCAGCATCTTCCACAAATACTGCCAGTATCTTCTTATTAGAAATGCAAAAATATCTGTAATTACCACCATCTGCACAAAACTCAAGACCAAATAGATCAAGGACCTCTCAATTAAAAGTAGATACACTGAAAATGAAAGAAGAGAAAATTGGAAATACCTTGAGTTAATTGGAACAGAAAAAGGCATCTTGAATAAACAACTATTATGCAGGCACTAAAATCAACAATTAATAACTGGGGACTCATGAAACTGAAAAGCTTCCTAAAGTTCAAGAACACTATCACTCAGACAAAGTGGGAGCCTAAAGAATGAAAAAAGATTTTTACATACTAGAGCAGTGGCTTTAAACTTTCCTGAAGTGGAGACCCTTTCTTAGACTTCTTCATGTTGTAGTGACCCCCAAACATAAAATTATTTCACTATTGTCGTAACTCTAATTTTGAGACTGTTATGAATTGTAATGTAAATATCTAATGTGCAGGGGTTCTGATATATTGCCCATAGAGAACTGTTTTTGAAAGGGGATTAATACAAAATATATTTTATTAATGAAAGAAACTGAATACCAAAAAATCTAATTAATCTAATGAGAAAAATGGGATACATCAAAATAGGAAATTCTCAAAGTAGGACATCCCAATGTCTGAGAAATACTTATGCTTAACATCATTCACCATTAGGGAAATGCAAATCAAAACCATTTTGAGAATCCTTCTTATACCCCACAGGAAAGATACGCTCAATAGCACATGTGATGTCTCATCCTGGGTAGCCTATATACAACAGGGGACACTTATCTTTTAAAGGGTGAGTGCACAACTGAATAGCTACTATGGAAATCCATGTGCCAGTTCCTCAGAAATATGGGAATCGATTTGCCTAAAGATTTAGCTATACCATTTGGGGGAAATATCCCAAGAAAAATTCATCCTACCACAAAACATTTGCTCAAGTGTTTTCATTGCTGTTCTATTCCAAGTAGCCAGAAACTAAAAACCTAGTTGTCTCTTAACAGATGGATGGATTAAAAAATGTGGCGTATTTACACAAAGAAGCATTAATATCAACAACTGTTAAAAATAGAGACATAATGAAATTTGCAGGTAAATGAATTGAGTCAGGAAAAAATAATCATCCTTAATGAGGTTACCCAGACCCAGAAAGGTAAATATGGTAGGCACTCACTTATGAGTAGATATTAGTCATTAAAAAAAAAGATAACTAAGCTACAGTCCATAGGGACAAGGAGCAGGACACATGGATCTCCCTGGGTGGGAAATGGAATAAATGGGTAGACTTGGAGCAGCATCAGGAATAAGGGGACCAGGTGGAGAGGGGAATGGCTGAAGTTAAGAGAAGGAATACAAAGAAAGACATCCAGAATTCAGAGACATCTGAGGGTTTGTTTAGGAACTCATTGAAATGGAAACTTCTGAAAGCTCATGACAGCACACCAATGACAGAGATTGAGTCGTGGTTGATTATCTCTTGTCAGCAAATGAAGCTTCCAGTACTGAGACTGAGTTACATCCAATTGAGATGTTGGCCAAAGGAGTCTCTTGGAAAATTCCAAACAACCTAGGCTGTTACCCAGATAATAGGTGCTCCCCATAAACATATAGCAAAGCCCATTGCTGAAGACAACATCCACACAGCTCATTGAGCCTGTAGAGGTCTAGCTGTGCCTAATTACATCATTCACACCAATGTTCTAATAGTTTGCTACAGAAATGTGTTCTTCAGGCAATAAAAGTGAAAGATAAATAACAAACCTGCCACAAAACCTTTAACCTACAATTTGTCCTGGCTTCAAAATATGCTAAGATAATGGTGGCATGGTGTTTGTGCGAATGGACAACAAATGTCTGATTTGATTTAAGGCCCACATGATGAGATGGAACCCAAACCTGATACTGATTAGATGACCAATAATAGGAGATTAGGTAGCTCAGAGACCCAGGGTAAATCCAAATATTTCTATTCTAAAATAAGAACAAATAATTATAGCAATAAGTAACAATAAAGTAACAAATAATGATATTCTTCTATCATCTTAGATCAGTGACTTACTCAGCCTGCATTAGAGAAGATTCCTCCTGTTATATACGGGAACAAATATACAGACCCATAGCCAGGTATTATGCAGAGAGTGAACCTTTGGAACACAGTTCTAAATAGAATGTCTCCATAAATCCTTTTTCTCAGTGTTCATTTAACCTCACAGAAGAGGGAACAGAAAGAGTGTATGAGCCAGAAAGGATGGAGGACACCAGGAGAACAAGGCTTTGTGTGTTAACTGAGCAATGCACTCATAGAGACTGGAGCAGCAAGAACATTGCCTGTATGGGACTGCAATAGGTTCTCTGCACATAAATTACAGTTTACAGTTTAGTATTTTTATGGGACTCCTAAGTCTGTGAATGAGAAGGTCTCTGATCCTTTTTACTTCTCTTTTCATTCTGTCGGTTTGCCTTGTCCAACTTTAATGAGATTCTTCTGTGTTTTTTAAATTAATCTTTATTTAAACAGTCTTGTATTATATACACTCTCCCTACCTGTCCCCCATTCTTCCACCATCTCCCCATCCCACCTTCATCCACTCCACAGGGAGGGCAAATCCTCCTATGGGAAATCATCAAAGACTGTCACACAATTTGGAGCAAGAACTAGCTAATCCCTTCCCATGTATCTAGCCTGAGGGAATGGGCTCCAAAAGGCCAGTTCACGCACTGGGGATAAATACTAGTTCCACTGCCAGAGGCCCCATAGACTGTCCAAGCCCCACAACTGATACCCATGTTCAGGGAGCCTGGTTTGGTCCTAGGCAGGTTCTCCAGCTGTCAGTCTGGAGTCCATGAGCTCCCACTTGCTCAGGTAAGCTGGTTCTATGGATTTCCCCCAGAATGGTCTTGATCCCTTTGCTCATCACACCTCCCTCTTTACAACTGGATTAGAGGAGTTTGTTCAGTGCTTAGCTATGAATCTCTGCTTTTTCTTCCATCAGCTACTAGATGAAGGCTCTATTTTGATATTTAAGGTTGTTATCAATCTCATTATAGTGGAAGGGGAGAAGGGGAGAGGGGAAGAAGTTGAGGGATCAGGAAGGTTGAGTTGGAGGAAGAACAGAGAAGGAGAGTAAGGATAGAGATACCTTGAGAGAGGGCACCATTATGGGCTTAACAAGAAATCTGCACTAGGAAACCTCCAAGGAATCCATAAGGTTTTTGTATTCTTATTATAATCTATTGTATTATGTTTTGTTGGTATTACTTAGAAATCTGTTGAGACAGAAAAGAAGGGGATCCAAAAGGGAGAGCAGGTGTGGAGGAACTGGGAAGATAAGAGGGAGGGGGAACTGTAATCAGGATATGCTGCATGAAAAATAATCTATTTTTAATAAAAGTGGAAAAATGAAACAACAAAACAAAGGAAGAATAAGGTCTCAGCCTACATATGTTAAGGGCTTTGTCTACAGGCTACATAAGCATTTGAAAGTTCAATGGAAGTTCAAAATGTACCACATAGTTGCTCTAATATTTTCCTCTTTGACCCTGATAGTAAGGTTGCAATAATATACAATGTCCTAGAATACAGGAGCTTTCTTTGTTTTGGTGGGATGACTCTGTCAACTCCTGTTTTGTATGCTCACTGGATGTTGGAAGAATGATTATGAGAATGAAACTTCTTTAAATTTTTGTCCCCCACTTCATAACCTACATTCCTCCAGTGTACAAAGATAGCTTTAGTTTGTGTTATCAGTCATTGATCCTACATGATAGTGACTCCTTAAAATTATCTAAATTCCATTGACCACAGAACTTCCATGTTTTTGAGTTTTTGAATGTACCAGCAGAAATGATGTGCTGTTCGAGGGTGAAGAAACTCCCTGCCCTCTCCATATAAACTCCCTTCTTTGCATGTTCCCAGAGCTATTCATTTGGACCCTGTAATAATGTAACAATCCATTAAACCTATGTATCTCTGTGTCCAGTGAGCCATTTTCAGAAATAATTACTGTAGAGAAGTGGGTCCTTGAAGGTTTTAGGTCAGAACTTAGACATAG